>NC_090324.1:150853617-151495516 GCF_040869045.1 Eurosta solidaginis | reverse complement strand
TCCACCTTTATGGCGATATTTCGAAACGGCGTCCACCTATAGAACTAAGGCCCACTCCCTTTTAAAATACTCATTAACACCTTTCTTTTGATACCCATATTGTACAAACAAATTCTAGGGTCACCCCTGGTCCACCTTTATGGCGGTATCTAGAAACGGCGTCCACCTATGGAACTAAGGATTACTCCCTTTTAAAATACTCATTAACACCTTTCATTTGATACCCATATCGTACAAACGCATTCTAGAGTCAACCCTGATCCACCTTTATGGCTATATCCCTAAATGGCGTCCACCTATAGAACTATGGCCCACTCCCTCATAAAATACTCTTTAACACCTTTCATTTGATACCCATATCGTACAAACGCATTCTAGAGTCACCCCTGGTCCCCCTTTATGGCGATATCTCGAAAAGGCGACCACCTATACAACAACCACCACTCCCTTTTAAAACCCTCATTAATACCTTTAATTTGATACCCATATCGTACAAACACATTCTAGAGTCACCCCTGGTCCACCTTTATGGCGATATTTCGAAACGGCGTCCACCTATGGAACTAAGGATTATTCCCTTTTAAAATACTCATCAACACCTTTCTTTTGATACCCATATTGTACAAACAAATTCTAGGGTCACCCCTGGTCCACCTTTATGGCGATATCTCGAAACTGCGTCCACCTATGGAACTAAGGATAACTCCCTTTTAAAATACTCATTAACACCTTTCATTTGATACCCATATCGTACAAACGCATTCTAGAGTCACCCCTGGTCCACCTTTATGGCGATATCTCGAAAAGGCGCCACCTATACAACTACCACCTCTCCCTTTTAAAACCCTCATTAATACCTTTAATTTGATACCCATATCGTACAAACAAATTCTAGGGTCACACCTGGTCCACCTTTATGGCGATATCTCGAAACGGTGTCCACCTCTGGAACTAAGCATCACTCCCTTTTAAAATACTCATTAACACCTTTCTTTTGATACCCATATTGTGCAAACAAATTCTAGGGTCACCCCTGGTCCACCTTTATGGCGATATCTCGAAACGGCGTCCACCTATGGAACTAACGATTACTCCCTTTTAAAATACTCGTTAACACCTTTCTTTTGATACCCATATTGTACAAACAAATTCTAGGGTCACCCCTGGTCCACCTTTATGGCGGTATCTCGAAACGGCGTCCATCTATGGAACTAAGGATTACTCCCTTTTAAAATACTCATTAACACCTTTCATTTGATACCCATATCGTACAAACGCATTCTAGAGTCAACCTGATCCACCTTTATGGCTATATCTCAAAAAGGCGACCACTTATACAACTACCACCACTCTCGTTTAAAACCCTCATTAATACCTTTCTTTTGATACCCATATTGTGCAAACAAATTCTAGGGTCACCCCTGGTCCACCTTTATGGCGATATCTCGAAACGGCGTCCACCTGTGGAACTAAGCATCACTCCCTTTTAAAATACTCATTAACACCTTTCTTTTGATACCCATATTGTACAAACAAATTCTAGGGTCACCCCTGGTCCACCTTTATGGCGATATCTCGAAACGGCGTCCACCTATGGAACTAAGGGTTACTCCCTTTTAAAATACTCATTAACACCTTTCATTTGATACCCATATCGTACAAACGCATTCTAGAGTCAACCTGATCCACCTTTATGGCTATATCCCTAAATGGCGTCCACCTATAGAACTATGGCCCCACTCATAAAATACTCTTTAATGCCTTTCATTTGATACACATGTCATACAAACACATTCCAGGGTTTCCCTCGGTTCATTTTCCTACATGGTTATTTTCCCTTATGTTGTCACCATAGCTCCCAACTGAGTATGTAATGTTCGGTTACACCCGAACTTAACCTTCCTTACTTGTTTATATTATTTTTAAAACCTATTTCAATTTTTTTTTCAGCACAAAAGACAATTTTTTTTTTTACAGTGAATAGAAGTCCTTATAATACATTCGTATAAGACGCTTCTTATTGAAAATATAGCACTTATGGCCACAAGAAAGCCTCTATGCAATGCGTGTGTAGCATAAGTTGTTAGACACAATTAGCCATATTTGTTTTTTTTTTTTTTTTTACATAGATAATTTCTCGCCTCACCACAGGAACGTTTACAGTTGCTCCAATGATTCCTAACCAGTACAAATTTTTTTTCGCATGCCTGAAAAGAAATTTTTTACATTCCGAGATTTTGAAAAAAAAAAATATATATATAACAAAATTGGGTCCCTAAAAGGAACAAAGTGTGCGAACCGTGCTTTTATTGATCTTTCGGGTCGCATAGGAGTGGGTAACCAAGCTGCCGCGGGCGCATCGGGCGGGGAAATGAGAAAAGAAAATTCTAGTACTACACCAGCAGAGCCAGCCAGCAACACGGGTGTCATTCCAAAGCCTCCGAAAGAATCACAATCTACCCAGCCTGTGGCAGCCCCAACATCTACCTTGACCTTTCCGAAACCCATTGCATCGAATAATAGTGAACCCAACCGTCAAGCTAAAGACAAGCAATACGATCTGCGCAACGACATAGTGCCCATGGTAAGGGAAATGATGGCCGAAGCCAAAAATGCCATCTTAAAAGAAATCCGCGATACCTTACCGGAAGTAGGCGCAACGGGTCGAGGGGTACGCGAAGGGATAGAGTTTTCGGGGGGTAACAATAATAACAATAGGTCGCGCAACCGCAATAAAAGGAGGCACAAATCCAGTCGAAAAACGAAAACTCCAACTACTTTGCCATGAGTAGACACAATAATTTTACCATACTCTAAACAGCAACGTATGCACATCACCGCATAACGATCAGCCACCAATCCGTCAACCCCCAAGTGCCGATGTAGGTATACCCACAACTATCTCGGGGTGTCATCGTGAACAATCGGAGCAAGAGAGTAGGGAATATGGCAGATCAGACCTCAAAGTCGAAAAGTGGGGGATTAACTACCAAGGACATCGCGATGCAATGTCGGTTGAAGACTTCCTGATTCGTTTGGAGTACTTGAGGGAACAGTACGGGTGCTCATGGGCAGACGTACTACGTGATTTTCATAAGCTGTTAAGCGGCGAAGTCCGCGAATGGTATTGGCTATACATCCGGTCTCATGGTAGAGTCGATTGGCCAAGTTTGCAGCTGGCGCTTCGACGTCAATTCGCCTCTCAGGAAACAGACTTCGAAATTTTAAGAGAGCTAACCGAACGAAAACAAAGGGCGGGGGAAAGCATAGATGCCTACTTCCACATTGTTGGCACGCTTCGTTCGCGACTGCGGAAACCAATTCCGGAACACGAAATTGAGCGCTTAGTAAAAGGTAACTTGCGCGAATCTTTGACCAAGTTGGTATACCCTATGTCAACATATTCATTGGACCAGTTGAGAATGGATTGTAAAAAAGCCGAAAGATGTTTTTCGCGTCGCGAACGGCCGCATGCCGATAACTATATGCCACGTCCACAAATCGACGTAATCTGCGACTTCAAATACCAAGAGGCGTTCACTCCCGTTGATGAGGGTCAAGTCGCCGCACAGTGTTGCGTGTAGAACAAGCTAGCTGGACAAAATTATTTTATGAGATTTTCCGTTTCATATGCAGTCATATATTACAACTACGTCATTTTTTTCAGCCATATGTTCTTTTTTTTTATTTTTTTCCAAAATTTTACTTCATATGCATACATCTGCCTATTTCATATACAGTAACTCATGTGAATAAGTGAATAAGAATATTACTTTATTGTACTCAAATTGAATGGACTACAAATCTCTATACTTTAAAAAATTCTAAAAATTCGGAAAAAAAAATTAAAATTTTTTATGAAAATTCGTCGAATTTTTCAAACATTTTTTAAATATAATTTAGTTTTTGTTAGAGATCGTGACAAATTTTCGTATGGGAAATTAGTTAAAATAAATTTGAGAAAGCGAAAATTGTAAGATTTGTCCAAAAAGGGGTGTCTCTTTATTTATGTGAGTGACTGTACATATGTACAAACATATTTTGTATTTATTTGAGTATTTATCCTGGCACTACAATTTTTACAAAATTATTTTATAGTACCAGTCAGGAATGTAAAAGTGAATTACAATAATAATAATAACAATGTAAATAATTAAATTAATTATGTGAAAATTACTTATTACAAAAACTTAAAAGTAAAGTATCATACAAAGTAGAAAAGGCAATAGATTTAAATTAAATAAAACCTGATCCAACAAAAAGTTATAGGGTAGGTTATCTTTTATAATTATGTTATTATTCGCTATCATCACGTTCATTCGATGAGTCACTTGTGGAATAGTCATGAGCATCAGCAACACTACTGTGAAAGCTTGAAACAACTGGGGTATTCATTGACTCCTCAACATTATCGGGGGACAGTAAATTTAAGACTTCTGAGGTCAGACTTTTAAATTTTTTCTTAGGTATCTCCCTAAAACTGTTAACTAAAGGATCCGATGTTATAAACAACATATTCATAAGATCTCTATTCGTGGCTTCACGTGACTGCTTTTGTGTGTTATCATCCCTGAATCGTCTCAAATCTTTGTTACGGGCTTCCTGTGCTTCCTCAGAAAGTTGACCAATAGGTAAAATTGCTGATTTTGTAATATCAGTACTATGCACTAAGATTTTATGAACTGTAACAGGCATATTAAATCATGGATAGAGATCTATGTAATGTTTTTTAGTCTCGACCGCAAATTTTTCAAATCTTTGGATATTTATATTGTACCCAGATGCTAATGCGCGAAGGAGAGTGTCGAATTTTTTGATAAGCGTTACATCCAATCCCGTTATCTCAGCACTAGCCTCAGAATTATCGAATTACCTACGAGCAGTGTTGCCGTTATTGGTATTGCCGAAACGTGGTTTTGGTTTATCTATTATCAATCCAAGTACACTTTCAAATTTATTCTGGATTTCGTTGGAACGTAGCTTTACACTCTCTTTATCTGCCTCATTCCTAAGCTTGGCAGCTTTTTTTTACTTCGAGGCGATAACTTATGTGAAGCAAGCATTCAAAATATCTTATCCATGCATGGAGAGAAAACAAACCAAAAGCAAGATTATCTCGGTTAGGCGTAAAGTCCCGTAACTCATTATTAATATCTTTTGGAGTGGCACCACAAATATAACACTTTTGTGCGGAAGAAGTTTCAGTCAAAGCACTGCAAACTTTTCCGTCAATCATTGTTAGAAGCATATTGTGATTTATGGAAACTTGGTATTCTTCGAGCATGTTCTTTGTTGGCAACAACGCATTTATTTCCTCTACAACTTTGTTCGTTTCAAAAAAATAAAATCTTTTGTTTCTTTAGAAAAAATTAATTTAATTGGACGACAATACATGGTAGAAGAAGGTCAAGGATTCTGCCATCTCATCAGTGTTAGAACTTCATGTAAACTTTTGTTATATGTGCTATGGCCAGAGCTTCCATCGCAACCCCACTTGCTGATTAAAGTATACGTCAAGTTTGTAGGTAACAAACTAACAAAGACTTCTTGATTTGCTAAAACTAAGCGCTCAACAGTTTTATCTAATACGGACTGGACTTTAAATTCCGCACGTGTTTCACCCACATCAATTTCATTTGGATAGCATTCTGCCTTAGCTTTTCTTAGACTATAAAATGATGGATAAACCGTATGGCCTTCGTTGATGCTTCACTTCCGAGTCGTTTTGTACCCATGAGTCGTCAACTTGCTATCTACGTAGTATGCTAAAGCTTCTACATTGCTCAAGCATCTTGCATCTGGCTCACATGTCATCTTTTTGCCGGATATTTGAGTGGTTTCCTGTGGTTTTTTTATACGCGTTGATACTTCTGCCGCATAAAGTAACTCACTAGGACTTCTAGATTGCAAGCGGTCATCCACTCGACGCCGTTTGGTTTTTTCACTGCAGCTAACAAAGTCCTTCCTTCGTCTTCCGGGGCGGGGTTACCTGAAGAAGTGGTTGGTTGGTTTGATGGCAACTTTGAATCCACCGTTATTGTAAATGTGAAGTCTGGACCCGGAAGCCACTCCGAGTTTTTATTCAAAAATCGCTCCTTATGTCTTCCAGAAGTGTTCCACTTTTGATCCAGCTTCGACGAATGTGCCTATATTTGTAAGCTTAAACTTTGTATCGAATACTCGGCTGCTTCGCTTAAATCGTACATAAGTAAAAAAAAAAACTAAATGATTCTTTATATCTGGTTTCCTTCGAATGTTGAACCCAAATGTCAAAAAACTCCGTTCTTGGTACGGTTATAACTAAACTGCTTTGTGTTGTTGATTTTCCGACAGGGTGAATAGTTGATGATTGCTGTGCTGCCATTTTAAGTGTTATTGATCGTTCTGATTTGTTATCAGTTGTGCAGTATTTATATTACATTCAGGTATTGGCGTAGATGCCCAAATGGGGTTGTTTTGTGTAGCGTTCCTGTGTGGTTATACCTGCATTAGGATTGCTTTGTATGTACCTGTTTTTATGCTTGTGCACTTGTTGACCTTGCGCGTTAATTTTTGAGTGTTTTATGGCTACGTGTTTGTTTCCTGTACCTGGGAATTGGTTTTGCCGTTTGTGGATCAGCTTTAAAGGTTCAAATATCTCGTCGGAGCTGGTACGTACATACATCCTATTTTATATGTAGAGAAAACTAAAAAAACTAAAAAAAAATTAAAAATAGATGTGCAAAGAATTCGCAACGGTTTTTTCTTTCGACTATTGGAGAATACTTGCGACTATAACATATGTAAAACTTAGCCCGGATGTACGCGGATGTATGTAACTTTTTTGTCCCTAAATTTAAAAATGTAGAAAAAAAAACCTTTTCTTCTTAATAACGGATTGTTAAATATATTGAAAATACTCTAATTGCGAAAGAATTACTATTAAAAAATTTTACTTTCCTTCGAGCTTAGAATCCATCAAAAAATTATATAAAAGTGTTCACTTAAAAGAAATATGAAGCTTATTATTCAACAAGAATTTTGCAAATTATTCAATGCATTTTACGGCCACTCCTGCCTTCTTACTTCAATTACTCAATACATATGAGCAAAAATATCAAAAAAAAGCAAAAATCCCGTTATTTTGTTTGTTTTCTTTAATTTCTCATTACACTTTTCTTGGAATAAGAACTTTGTTTTTGTCCAGCTAGCTTGTTCTACACGAAACACTGTGCGCCGTGGAGGAGATACGTCAGCAGTCTTTACCAAAACAGGCAATAGGCCGAAGAAACGTATTATGTTGGAACTGTGGGGCCGATGGCCACTTTTTTACAGAGTGTATGTCGCTCCAACGGCGAATCTTTTGCTACAAATGCGAGAAGTTGGACGTGATAACCCCGAAATGCCCCTTATGTAACAAAGCGGGAAACGGATCCCGGAGCGCGATTGTGACGGGGGAATCGCGTGCCACAAAAACCTCGTCAAAGTAGATGCGTCGAACAACACACCAACAGACGACGAAAATACATACAACAAGGAAATTTGCATTTTTAAAAATAACACAAAAACTAGAAGTCCACCAAAGGCTGCAAGGGAGGTCACCATCATATGAGGAGAGATAAAGGATGTACCCCGAAAAGCGAGAAAGGATTTTCGCAGATAGTATAGTGATGGGTCCCAGAGGAGTGTCACGGAGAATACAAAAAGCAAGGCAACGATTTCGTCAACGAAAACTTCTTCGACAAAAAGTAGTGGCCTCCGTCAAAAAAATAAGTAAGTCAGATCCGCGTGTCTACGCGGATATAGAAATCATGGGCATTCAAACAAGAGGTTTGCTGGACACTGGCGCATCAGTCAGTATTTTGGGGAGAGGTTGTAGGGAATTCGTTAACAAAATAGGTGTGCCGATAGAAAGATATGTGTCCTCCGTCAAGAAAGCTGGCGGCCGGAGGCACAATGTTTTAGGAAAAGTTACTACTCTTGTAAAATTTAACCAAGTAGAACAAAAAGTGACATTCTTTTTATGCCCGTACCTAGAGCAAAATATCTACCTAGGAATAGATTTTTGGCGATCTTTTCAGTTAGCGCCGGAAGTGGTGGCTGTTGACGAAATTAAGTTAGAGCAGGAAATGGTTTCAGAGGAAGATAAGAATGAGCGGCGCGTGTTACATAATCTCACACCGGAGCAGAAACAGCGTTTGGAAGAAGTAGTTAGCGGTTTCAGAACCTTCGAAAAACGTGGGTTAGGCCGTACCAAACTAGAAAAACATACAATCAAGCTTGTTGATGAAGCGGGACCCGTCAAAGAGCGGCATTATCCTCTGTCACCGGCAATGCAGGCAATAGTTTATGAGGAGGTGGATAAAATGTTAGAGTTGGGGGTCATAGAAGAAAGTGAGAGTCCGTGGAGTAATCTAACGATAGTTGTGCGCAAACCGGGCAAGAATCGATTTTGCTTGGATGCGCGTAAACTAAACGCCGTAACCGTGAAGGATGCGTACCCCTTAGAAAATATCGAGGGCATCATTAGTCGTATCGACGACACTCACTTTATAAGCAGTGTCGACCTAAAATTTGCATTCTGGCAAATTGAGTTAAACGACAGTAGCAAGCCGTATACCGCCTTTACAGTGCCTGGCCGTCCTCTTTATCAATTTGTCACCATTCGGGTTATGTAACGCTGCCCAAAGGTTATGCCGACTCATGGATCATGGATCGTGTTGTACCACAAAAGCTAAAATCGAATGTTTTCATTTATTTGGATGATTTACTAATCATCGCGTCAGATTTCCACTCGCATTTGCGAATCTTAAAAGAAGTCGTCACTTGCTTAAAACACGCAAATTTAACAATTGGATTGAGCAAGTCTAAATTTTGTTTTAAGGAGTTACCTTATCTTGGCTTCATAATAGGAGGAGGAATGTTGAAAACAGACCCGGAAAAGATTAAGGCCAAACAAAATATCCCTGTTCCCAAAACAGTCAAACAAGTTCGTAGTTTTCTAGGCACTGCCGGATTGTATAGGCGGTTCATAAAAGATTTCGCCACCATGGCAGCGCCGCTAACCGACTCTCTGAAAAAGGGAACAAAATTTGAAATGTCAGACGAAGCAATCAGTCAAGAAATTACGGCCTTATATCGATCTGATGCCATTTACAGTGGTGACAGATCACGCCAGTTTAAAATGGTTGATGTCATTAAAAGATCTAAATGGCAGATTAGCTAGGTGGTCTCTACAATTGCAAGCGTTTGATTTTGAGATCGAGCACCGTAAAGGCTCGGAGAATATTGTCGCCGATACTCTATCACGCTGTATAGAGGAAATAACTAACTCACCAATAGCTAATATAGACACCACTGAGCTTGAATCAGAAGGGTATTTAGAACTAATTAAGACAATCGAAAGCAATAAGGAGCGGCTTCCCTATTTGAAGGTAGAGGATGGGATAGTTTTTAAGAAATTTTTACCAAAGGATATTAAATTTGAGGAAAACGAATGGAAGCTTTGGGTCCCTGAAGCAGTGACGTTAACTCTCATAGAGAACGCCCATTGTCCAGAGAAATGCCTACGGGGGCTGTATTACTGGCCCAATATGGTAGTGAAGGTTCGGAACTTCGTAACGGAATGTCAAACATGCAAGTAATCGAAACCATCTAACGCGATTTTAAAACCGGGTATTGGGAAAGAAGTGGTTACTGTCCGCCCTTTTCAGAAGATATATATAGATTTTTTGGAGAAGTATCCTAGATCAAAGCGCGTAAATTGTTTTATTTTTATCGTAGTTGATCATTTTTCAAAATTTATTTTTTTTGAAAGCTATGCGTGAAGCAACCGCAGGTAATGTGGTTAAGTTTATAACCGAAGAAATTTTTCATAAATTTGGCGTTCCGGAAATCATACATTCAGATAACCGAAAACAAATCGTATCGAAGCAATTTTCGGAATTGTTAGAATCATATGGCGTCATACATCTAAAGACGACCTATTATGCGCCGCAGTCGAATGCTGCGGAACGCGCGAATCAATCGGTACTAGCCGCCATTAGATCATATCTCGAAAATGATCATAGGGACTGGGATTTGTACCTCACTGAAATAGAGTGCTCCCTGCGTAGCGCTGTACATTCGGCCACGGGAGATTCACCATATTTTGCCCTGTTCGGACAGAACATGTTTACCAATGGTGCAGACTACGCATTGGCGAAGAAATTGGATTCCTTATCGGACAACGAAGTGTTCATTTTAGATCCTAGCGATAAAATGAGACTAATGCACGAGAAAATAAAAGAAAACCTACATGAGTCATATGAAACAAACGCGGCACGATACAATACAAGAATTCGCGAAACACGATTTACCCCCGGGTAAGAAATCTACAAACGCAGTTTTATCCTAAGCGATTTCAAACAGAATATAAACGCGAAATTCTGTCGGAAATTTACGAAATGTCGCGTTACCAAGGCTTTGGGGAATAAAATGTACCTCCTCGAAACCTTGGCGGGAAAAAGTCTAGGGGCATGGCACGCGAAGGATATTAAGCAATAAATTAATACTACATAACTTAATACTACCTAACTTATTACCACACGTTATACTAAATAGCTTAAACTACATATCCTATACCAAATAACTTAAAACTAAATAACTTAATATTAAACAGAAATGCAGTTGTAATCTGAAAATAGAACAAAATTTAATAAAACTCATATAAATAAATTTGTATTACTTGCTGCGAATACCACTTCGTGGGGGTCAAGTCGGGGGTAGACTAATCCTGTAGAAGTGATGATGCCGATTCTCTTATAAGAAAGAAAAGAAAGATCACAAAAATTAAAAATTCTTAGATACATATTGCATCTTTTGATACTTCCCGTAATAGCGCGGCATTTATATCAACATATGCGGGGCTGACCTCTCGAGGCAGGAGACGTTGTCAGGGGGTGGGTGTTCCCCTCGTTGGGCGTACCTTGGTTCCACGAGTGGTACGGGCGAACTCCCAAGTCGTTGGCAAAGTTACCTAGATATACAGAATAAAAGTAGGCAAAAGTAATAATTCTTAGACACATGTTTACAAGTCATATATACTTCTCGTCAACTCGGCATTCCAGGGTTCCAACACCACGCCTCAAAGCCGAAGCCTACTAGTTTCCACACTGAAAAAGAAAAAAGAAAGAAGAAATAGATTAAATTAGTTTGGGCATAAAAGCATAAAAGCTAAATCACTTATATAAGTGCACAATTTTTTTCTGTTGGGTAAGCAAACCATCAAAAGTACAACAATCACATGAAAATTGTCCACTTTCACTATAAATATTCTTAATTAAAATTTTCATATCTGTTACCTCTTATGACCGTCCTGAAGCTTTTAGTCATCGTTGGACACCTCTCCGGATGTTTGGTGGACACTATTGGCGGCCTACCACTGCTCCAAACTTGTAATTCTTTTCTATTCCTGGCCCCGGTGCCTCGGGCCCGTATGTATGAAGAGTCTATTTCTCAGCCACTTCAGGCACCGCAACCTAAACTATTTATATGGCACTGAAGAGCCGCGTTGCTCTTTTTTCATAAAAATAACACTCGCGCACTGAAATTATTTAATTTAAACGCGAAACTTAAATTGTTTGTCGCGGACTTTAATTTGTAGACGATAAATGTAAACAAACCCAAAATGTCAAAACAGCAAAATTCCCAATATGGGGAAATTTGTAAACGCTTTTCGGTGAGGGTTGCCGGACCGCAGCGAAAGGGATGATGAAGGAAAATAGGATCAGTCGAGGAAAAGGATGGATATAGGGTAAAGAAAGTGCGATAAAGGTTGGAAATGAGGACAATAGGAAACGGCATGTAGAACCGGTGTTGCTGTTGGATGCTGCTGGTATATATATAGGGCTTAACAGTGGCAGAAGAAAATAATAATTCTGTGGGCATGTACCCATCGTGAGTGCGCGGTGAACATATTTTGTAATAGTCGGCGAACGTTAAGTAAAACTTTTTCCCTGTGCGCGCAAAGTCCAGTAAGGACCAAATCCGTATTAGTCAAAATCATTGTGGTGCTTAGGGGCAGGATGCCCATAAATCTGTAATAATCGGTCTAACAATTCGAAACTAAAATCATTAACACCATTTTGAAATTTAAACTCAGGACAACGAGCGAATCGAGGGGAGACCATAAATCCTAAATTAAATGGTGATAAGTCATCGGAGCGAAAGTGGTAAGTCGATCAAAATCCAAAAAACTTTGTTTAGGCCCTTTTCAACCTTTTTTTTTTTTGCTTTGCGCCTTTTTGGTGATTCACGCCAACCCAATTTTCCTATTTTGGCTTTAAATTTTGTTAGAAATTCTGCTCCAACGCATTGCGCGTGCCGGTGCAGATTTCTTTAAAAAAAAAGTTAATTTCGATTCACGTCCGTAATTTTTCGTACTTTATTTAATTTTTCTTTGTAACTTTTCCTATGGCATACATGCATGCATTTGCTTTTGTAGCAACATAATTTCAAACTCCATAGTGCGGGATTGCCAAATTAGCGCTCAGGCACACCATTGTACCTTATGGTAAATTGTACCTTTTGTTCTGCTAGCTGGGATACCTTCTGCCATAACGAAAGCTCTGGCGAGCACAGGGAAGTTTTCAAGCCAACGCACTAGTATTCACCAAACCAAGCTATAATTTTCACCAATAATTCGTTCAAGAAACATTGCCATAAAACTATTGCGTGCCGGAAACCCAGCGAACAATCGACATTTGGAACCTCAATAGTTTATATGTACAATTATATGTTTTATGTATATTTCGTTTAGTTATAAGATTTGTATTTCATTATATTTTCAAAATAGTAAATTTTTAAATATTAATTCGTGGCGGGCGCCCATGCGTTCAACCCAAAGGTTTTACTAAAATTTCCAGATATACAACCGTTTTTTTTATTACACAGCGGCTAGAAAGCCCAGCCCCTAGGAGTCCCTTGACCAACAAAGAAAGCTCTTTTAGGTAGGATAGGACCTTGGTAGGGAATATAAAATGTTGTGCTCATATTGAGCGGTTCTAATGTTTGGTTTTTAGTAGCGTTGGCGGGAAGTCCCGAAATAATTTGCGGAATTAATAATAATTAATAAATTTAAAAATGATTTCGTGTAAGCCGAATTAGGCAAATTAAAAATTTCCAGAAATTCCATATTTTACTGATATATGTATGTAAGAAATTTTGTTTGAAATAATCACGTGTGGTTGAGTCCATCATAAAGTTTAATTTTTTTATTGTCCAAATCGCTGGTCGTAAACCAATTTTTATTGCAATTTTGAGTAGGCAGCAGATGTATGTATTTAGCTATATTTTACCAAATTAAAAAGTTATATTGAAGTGAAAAAAAAAAAATTTAACATGGTGTAATAAATTAATAAAGTGGGGAGGGGGAAGACGAATAAAGGGTAGGTAGGGTGGAATATATTGGAGCAAAGGTAAGAAAAGGGGACCTGCGTAGCGAATCGAGCGGTCCAAGATGGGTGGGGTGAGGTGAGAGAGGAAATGATTAATATGATTGTGACATCCGGCCTGCATCAAGGTAGAAAAAGGGTTCAGAACCGCGACTCCATGCACTGAGCTAGCTGGGGCAATTCCACCTTGATCGCGCAAAGGGGCGGATCCACAAATATACCTGTACGTGACAAGGGAGTAGGCCATAGTTCTATGGGTGGACACCATTTAGGGATATCGCCATAAAGGTGGACCAGGGCTGATTCTAGAATTTTTTTGTACGATATGGGTATCAAATAAAAGGTTTTAATGAGTATTTTAAAAGGGCGTGGGCCTTAGTTCTATAGGTGGACGCCTTTTCGAGTTATCGCCATAAAGGTGGACCAGGGGTGACTCTAGAATTTGTTTGAACGATACGGGTATCAAATGAAAAGTGTTAATGACTATTTTAAAAAAGAGAGGGCCTTAGTTCTATAGGTGGACGCCTTTTCGAGATAACGCCATAAAGGTGGATCAGGGGTGACTTTAGAACAGAGCTGATGAAGAATGAAATCATTTGCTTTTTGAAATTAGAGCTTTTCTACAATCAGTATTTCAAAATTTTTTCTTCATACGAGAATTATGCTTTAATTTTTTTTAATTCTACAATCATGCAGAGAAATAAAGATTTCATTCAGCACCGCATGCAATTGAAAAGAATGCTAAATCAGACTGCAGAAATAAATGTACTGAAATCAATGAGTGCACGCAGGTGATTTCACATTTTTGGTGTGTGAAGTCATGCATTCAATACCAATCGCTTGCTACAAAAATGCGTAAATAGTACCTAAAATAGTACGAAAAAATTTTAAGTTCCATTTTATGAAAGCTCAGTTTTAAAAATTGGTTGAAAAAGTTGTTATGAAGATAATTAGCGTGAGGAGAGTTAAAACAACTTGCTCAAGAGCATTAAGCATGACAATTTTAAAAATGTCGAGTTATATCGAAAAAAGTATCATTCCGGCAAGTTGAACATTCCTGTATTTCATATTAAATTTTTTTTTGGAGTTGCTGATATAGTGTTTTTTTTTACTTGGGCATATTGAATTAACCCTCGGAGCATATTTGGTGATTCATTTTGTCAGGTTTTTTAACAAATTTTGCTCGATTTTTTCGAAGGAGCCCTTGAAATTCGCTCTCACAGCTTTAAACAAATAAAGCTAAATGGAAAATAAATGCTTATCAAAATTTTTTTGTCATAGGCAAAGTGCAAAACTACCCAAATAACACAAATTGCAAACATAAGATTTTACAGCCCTGAACCACAGACAACCCCCTCTATACATAAAAATCATAAATTTTTTATTTGAACCTCAATTTTGCAAAATAACGGTTGAATAAAATGCTGCTTTCACAAATGATATATACTCTTTCACTAAGCAGAAGCATTTTTTAATTTAGAAAAATTATTACTTACCTTCTCATGGTAAAAATTGGAAAAGAAAAAGTTGTCTACATCAAGTTTTCTACCCAACTCTAAAGTTTGCATCATCGGTTTCAATTAATTTCTTTTTTCCCCGTTATCATTTTGATACATTTTATCTCGATGAGTTTATACCATTACCATGCAGAGTGACAGATGAAACCAATAACCTTATTATATTAGGTAGAATAAAGTAAAATGGATATATCCAAAATTTCACATCACTTGCGCACCATACAACAACATATGGCACATCTATATAAAAATCTGTGCAAATCGGCGTGATATCGAGCAATCTCTAAACTGTACCTACTTGCTAAGAACCACGGATCTTACTGATCTTGGTATTCTTTATTTACGTAGTTTTTTTTTGTGCTTTTTTTCATAAAAAAAAAGTTTCTTGCACTTTTAATGTTTTTTATGTTATTAGTAAAAATATATATATACGTACTCACCGTACAAGTTTCTGAGTTCACGAAAACTAAGTTTTAGAAATTTTTTTTAAAAATAATAATATATAAATTAATAAATAAATATAAAATTATATATATATATATATATAATAAATTAATAAATAATAATATATAAATTATAAGGCGCGATAACCTCCGAAGAGATATAAGGCCGACCTTCTCTTCCAATTTGCGTCGTGCTCCTCTTGATTTTTCCCTACAAATTGGCCGGACGGGACCTACATGTTTTATGCCGACTCCGAACGGTATCTGCAAGGCTGGTGAGTTTTCACAGAGAGCTTTTCATGGCAGAAATACACCCGGAGCGCTTGCCAAACACTGCCGAGGGGCGACCTCGATTAGAAAATTTGTCTTCAAATTGAAAAACCTTATTTCTAAAATTTTGATGTTGCTTTGCCCGGGGTGTGAACCCGGGGCATACGGTGTGGTAGGCGGAGCACGCTACCATCACACCACGGTGGCCGCCATTTTTTTTAGTTTCCGAATAATAGCAACATATGCCGACAAATGGGTTAATTAATATGCCAAAAAATTCTAAAACTTCACCTTATATTAGGGATGTCAATATTTTATAATTTCGGAGCCCTGTGAATTTCGGGATCTTGTATTGTAATTAATGCCGGGATTAGATATTCTTTAGATTTAAAAAACCTAACCTACGAAAGTGCACAATTTTATTTAGGATAACCTTTTATGCATCAAATCAAGGGGATTAAAATTAATTCAGAAATAAAAAGGTTTCAAACTTCGTTGCATAACATTTTCAATTCAAACTAACAATCACATATTTTAAAAAAGTAATATACATCATATAATAAGACCATAATTTCTTGAGAACCTTTAATCTATTGTGATCTGATAAGTCAAAGAAATTTCATAACATCCTACTTATGTGTATGTTCTGCTTTTAATACTAAGCAACATTCAAAAACTTCAAAAAGTATTCCTACATTCAAATAAGTTCTATTGCTATAGGTTTGTAAGTATTCGTATGCTTATATATGCGCACATGCTAAATTAATATTGAATTAGGTAAGCTTTAAAAAGCGGTTTCTGACGGCGCTTCATGTTTTTTAAGAAATTTGGAGTCCCGAAAACGCTAGAATTTGTATTAAAGCTGTAGTCTCTGAATATACATCGTTAGCATTCATGTTTAGGCAATTGTCAAATAAAAATAAAAATTTTATTCAAATAATTTTACACACCAAGTAGGAAATTAGCGCATGTATGGCAAAGTTTCTGCAATCCTATCTAATGGGGATTTCCTTTCTTTCTTATTGTTGCTATTTAATAATGTAACGATCACTAAATTTTTACAAAATGATGCTTTTTCGGACAATATTTTATTAAATGAGGACGCAAGCTTTCGGGAGAGCTGCAAAAATCATGCAATATTTATTCCAGCAAAGAACACAAACATGTCCACTGCCAAGAGTTTGTTTCATAAACTTCACTCTTAAACTGAACAATTGAAGTCTAAGCACTTCCGCAGTACTACTTTAACAATTTTTTTTTGCATACTGACGGTCCCCACCGTACACATTACCTTTACCGTTTCCCCAACATTTTTTTTAGAAAAATATGCGTACTCAGTACTAAGAAGTTGTTTTCATAATATAAACCAAAGTAGAAAATTTTGATTCTTATTGTACGTTTTAGCACCACCAATTAAAGGATTTAAAGAATTCAAGTTTTTATTACTTATTTTTAAATGATCCCATCAAGTAAATGGAGCATTAAAAAATATTTCTTTTGAAAAAAAAGGTGTTCAGAGCGGAAAGAGTTTTTTTATAGACGTTGTGACACCGCACTGCCCTCAAGTCGTCAAATGAAACCAGGCTAACCCTGTTCATGCGTTCGTTGTAAGGCAATGGTTTGTTCACCGTCGAAATCTAAAACTTCTCAGCTACAGAGGAACCCTCATCAGCTAACTAAAATAAATGACGTATTAGTAATAAATATACAGATACATAATGGATAGAATTAGTAGAAAATGAATTCAATATGGTAATGAATGCTGTTACTATTAAGAGAGGAAGGAACAGATTTTTTAATACTGTAACGAATTTACTGCAAACCATCTTATTTGCAACTTTCTACTAACGTTCGTATCGCTAAATTGTAGAATAAATAACTCCGCTATTGAATAATGGAAAAATAGCCTTTATTAAAGTACTTCACAATAAATAAATCTACTATTGCCCGACAGATAGCGTGCTTAATCGAAACTGATTCTTGCGCCTCTATCATTGTTGCCTTTTATACTCCCTGATTTCCTCGTTTGCATCTTCTAGGCGCTTTCATTTCCAGAATCTACTAGTTTGCCATCAGCTATCAAATTTCTCAGCTGTAACTAGAGATGTACGATTTTATAGCTTCTCTCATTGCATACTTTCGGGAGTATCTCAGATATATGCATGTGGTTGTGCGTTGCTTCTCAGCTGCGTGTACGTACATATGTGTAGACATAATGATTTATTCGTTTATGTAGATACATAATGATTGATTTATGGATGTGCATACAAGTCACTCTTAGCATCGCTTAGAGATGACAGTACCCCTTAGTGTTGCTGATATTCGTAACACTGCCCTCTGCCTAAGTCTGATCGTCCCGATCAGACACATCTCTCGATCTAAACGCTGCCAGCCTTTCCAAATGGACCACTTCCATTTTGGTTCGTGGTTTCCCAATGGTTTGTATGCGGTAGGTGGTGTCACTGATCTTCTTCACAACTTTGTACGGGCCTTCCCAACTGCACCGAAATTTGGATGGATCACCTTTCCGCCGGTGAGGCTTGTATAGCAGTACCAAATCTCCCTCCAAGAAACCTTCCGAATTATTGTTCTCATCGTACCTGCGTTTCATCTTACTACCCATTATCCTTGATCGTTCCCTCGCACTCTGTTTTTTGGCCAATGAACTACTTTGTAGAGCTTGCTCTTGACGGATTGGCTTCACATACTCAGTACCGTTCCGACGTTTCCCAACAGAAGTGCGCGCTGGCTTGAAACCATCCTTGCATCCTTTCTGGAAAATTCCTTCGGTCGTTTTAGTGCGTCCATTAGGGTTTTTCAATGCCAGTGTTTCTCTTGTAGGTATCTTTGCTTTTGCTTTGTTTGGCCCATTCGTTACACCAACTTTCACCTTTGACTTTCGTGGCCTATGTCGACTCTTCTCCACCAGTATTCGATTACTGCTGAACCCTTTTTCCAAACTGAAGTTAAGTGGTATATCCTGATTCTTATATATATAATCTTTCTCCGCATATTGATCCTGATGTCATGGTCAACTAAGAAGTCCACTCCCAATATGACTTCATCAACAATATCCGCCACAATGAATTTGTGTAGAACCATGACCTTTCCAATTAATACCTCATATACCACTTCTCCTTGGACTTGGTTATACTCGCCAGTGACAGTAACGGTTTTACTCTACTGTTGATCAAGTCAGATCGGATTAAGGAATGAGATGCGCCCGTATCTACAGTCAGTACACGTTCCTTGCCATCCAGACTTCCTTCGCGGTAAGACTGCTCGATTTTCTTCCAATTTGCGACACAGATATGACAGGACATTCAATAGCTGGGGAAAGTTGTCGTTCTTTACATCTGACACGCTCTGGCTCATCTCCTCCAACTTTACGTTTACGGCAACCCACATTGTTGGAACTTTTAGGACCAAGATCGCAATGGCGTGCAAAGTGACCGGGCTTCCCGCATTTGAAGCATTTGATATCTCTTTCACTCCACTTTTGCGATCCTCTCAGCGCCTCCAATTTTGCGTCTACCCACTCTGGCCTTTCTACTTCCACATGGCGTGCTTTGAAAACTAGCTTACACAGAAGCGACGCTGTTTCTTGAATCAGAGCTTGTGACACCGTTTCTGCGAATGTTGGCTTTGGGTTTGCGTATGTAGCTCGCTTTGTCTCGACGTCCCGTATGCCATTTATAAAGCTTTGAATCTTTACCCTTTCAGTGTATTCCACGGGTGCGTCCGCATTTGTAAGATGTGCCAGCCTTTCAACATCCGACGCAAACTCTTGCAATGTTTCACCAGGCCTCTGGAAGAGATTCAGTAACTCCATTTGGTATATCTGTCTCCTATGCTCAGTTCCGTATCGTCTCTCTAGAGCGCCAATCAATGTTTCATAAAAGTTCCGTTCGCCCTCTGGAATGGTTTGTAAAATCTCAGATGCAGGCCCTTTCAATGCAATGAACAGTAAAGTTGCTATCTTTATCTTCAGCATTCCAATTGTTCACTGCTCCGGTCTTCTCAAACTGAATTTTAAACACCTGGAAAGGAACAGAGCCGTCAAAAGATGGAGTTTTTACCTTCGTATTGCTTGCTGAAACAACAGGGCGATTTAGTTGCAACTCCTGTATATGACCTCGCAATGTTTCAATCCCGGCATCGATTTTGTTCTCAAGTTGCAAAATTTTTGTGTCTTGCGTCTCCATCTTCGAAGAAATACGTCCTTCTTGCTCTTCCAGTTGTGCAGAGATCTGTGCTGATATTTGTGCCGACATTTCGGATATTCGGTCCTCTTGTGTTTCAATCTTCGATGTTATACGGTTCTCCTGCGGTTCTAGTTGAGATGC
This sequence comes from Eurosta solidaginis, assembly GCF_040869045.1. Taxonomy (NCBI): domain Eukaryota; kingdom Metazoa; phylum Arthropoda; class Insecta; order Diptera; family Tephritidae; genus Eurosta; species Eurosta solidaginis. The sequence continues at coordinate 151,475,528 of NC_090324.1, read as the reverse complement.
CATACGTGTCTCCTTTGATTCCATCTGTGATGACATATACGTTTTCAGTTCTTCCAGTTGAGTTTCCATCTTGGATGTTATGCGTGTCTCCTGTGATTCCAGTTGGGATGCCATATATGTCTTCTGTTCTGTCAGTTGAGATGACACTGTCGGTGTTTGAGCAGATATTGCAGCCAAAATCGTGTTCAAGTCTGTGCTCGTAACCGTCTGCGATTTTTCGTTTTTCTCTTCAATTTTTGTTGTTGTTTCGTCGCCATCAAGATAAAAGACATACTCGTCCACATCAATTCCTTGCGACTCCATTACCTCTCGTAGCCGTGCTTGAAGTTCGATCTTATTGGCGGTTGTATTCAATCCACGGTTCTCCAACTCCTTCTTCAGTTGCTGGATCTTCAATTCACTGAACTTTGCCATATCCAAGTTGTATTCAAAATCTTCGGAATTTATTCAACAATCCCACTTCTGACACCAATTGTAACGAATTTACTGCAAACCCTCTTATTTGCAACTTTCTACTAACGTTCGTGTCGCTAAATTGTTGAATAAATAACTCCGCTATTGAATAATGGAAAATGGCCTTTATTAAAGTACTTCACAATAAATAAATCTACTATTGCCCGACAGATAGCGTGCTTAATCGAAACTGATTCTTGCGCCTCTATCATTGTTGCCTTTTATACTCCCTGATTTCCTCGTTTGCATCTTCTAGGCGCTTTCATTTCCAGAATCTACTAGTTTGCCATCAGCTATCAAATTTCTCAGCTGTAACTACAGATGTACGATTTTATAGCTTCTCTCATTGCATACTTTCGAGAGTATCTCAGATATATGCATGTGGTTGTGCGTTGCTTCGCTGCGTGTACGTACATATGTGTAGACATAATGATTTATTCGTTTATGTAGATACATAATGATTGATTTATGGATGTGCATACAAGTCACTCTTAGCATCGCTTAGAGATGACAGTACCCCTTAGTGTTGCTGATATTCGTAACACTGCCCTCCACCTAAGTCTGATCGTCCCGATCAGACACATCTCTCGATATAAACGCTGCCAGCCTTTCCAAATGGACCACTTCCATTTTGGTTCGTGGTTTCCTAATGGTTTGTATGCGGTAGGTGGTGTCACTGATCTTCTTCACAACTTTGTACGGGCCTTCCCAACTGCACCGAAATTTGGATGGATCACCTTTCCGCCGGTGAGGGTTGTATAGCAGTACCAAATCTCCCTCCAAGAAACCTTCCGAATTATTGTTCTCATCGTACCTGCGTTTCATCTTACTACCCATTATCCTTGATCGTTCCCTCGCACTCTGTTTTTTGGCCAATGAACTACTTTGTAGAGCTTGCTCTTGACGGATTGGCTTCACATACTCAGTATCGTTCCGACGTTTCCCAACAGAAGTGCGCGCTGGCTTGAAACCATCCTTGCATCCTTTCTGGAAAATTCCTTCAGTCGTTTTAGAGCGTCCATTAGGGTTTTTCAATGCCAGTGTTTCTCTTGTAGGTATCTTTGATTTTGCTTTGTTTGGCCCATTCGTTACATCAACTTTCACCTTTGACTTTCGTGGCCTATGTCGACTCTTCTCCACCAGTATTCGATTACTGCTGAACCCTTTTTCCAAACTGAAGTTAAGTGGTATATCCTGGTTCTTATATATATAATCTTTCTCCGCATATCGATCCTGATGTCATGGTCAACTAAGAACTCCATTCCCAATATGACTTCATCAACAATATCCGCCACAATGAATTTGTGTAGAACCATGACCTTTCCAATTAATACCTCATATACCACTTCTCTTTGGACTTGGTTATACTCGCCAGAGACCGTAACGGTTTTACTCTACTGTTGACCAAGTGAAATCGGATTAAGGAATGAGATGCGCCCGTATCTACAGTCAGTACACGTTCCTTGCCATCCAGACTTCCTTCGCTTTAAGACTGCTCGATTTTCTTCCAATTTGCGACACAGATATGACAGGACATTCAATAGCTGGGGAAAGTTGTCGTTCTTTACATCTGACACGCTCTGGCTCATCTCCTCCAACTTTACGTTTACGGCAACCCACATTGTTGGAACTTTTAGGACCAAGATCGCAATGGCGTGCAAAGTGACCGGGCTTCCCGCATTTGAAGCATTTGATATCTCTTTCACTCCACTTTTGCGATCCTCTCAGCGCCTCCAATTTTGCGTCTACCCACTCTGGCCTTTCTACTTCCACATGGCGTGCTTTGAAAACTAGCTTACACAGAAGCGACGCTGTTTCTTGAATCAGAGCTTGTGACACCGTTTCTGCGAATGTTGGCTTTGGGTTTGCGTATGTAGCTCGCTTTGTCTCGACGTCCCGTATGCCATTTATAAAGCTTTGAATCTTTACCCTTTCAGTGTATTCCACGGGTGCGTCCGCATTTGTAAGATGTGCCAGCCTTTCAACATCCGACGCAAACTCTTGCAATGTTTCACCAGGCCTCTGGAAGAGATTCAGTAACTCCATTTGGTATATCTGTCTCCTATGCTCAGTTCCGTATCGTCTCTCTAGAGCGCCAATCAATGTTTCATAACAGTTCCGTTCGCCCTCTGGAATGGTTTGTAAAATCTCAGATGCAGGCCCTTTCAATGCCATGAACAGTAAAGTTGCTATCTTTATCTTCAGCATTCCAATTGTTCACTGCTGCGGTCTTCCCAAACTGAATCTTAAACACCTGGAAAGGAACAGAGCCGTCAAAAGATGAAGTTTTTACCTTCGTATTGCTTGCTGAAACAACCTGTATATGACCTCGCAATGTTTCAATCTCGGCATCGATTTTGTTCTCAAGTTGCAAAATTTTTGTGTCTTGCGCCTCCATCTTCGAAGAAATACGTCCTTCTTGCTCTTCCAGTTGTGCAGAGATCTGTGCTGATATTTGTGCCGACATTTCGGATATTCGGTCCTCTTGTGTTTCAATCTTCGATGTTATACGGTTCTCCTGCGGTTCTAGTTGACATGCCATACGTGTCTCCTTTGATTCCATCTGTGATGACTTATACGTTTTCAGTTCTTCCAGTTGAGTTTCCATCTTGGATGTTATGCGTGTCTCCTGTGATTCCAGTTGGGATGCCATATATGTCTTCTGTTCTGTCAGTTGAGATGACACTGTCGATGTTTGAGCAGATATTGCAGCCAAAATCGTGTTCAAGTCTGTGCACGTAACCGTCTGCGATGTTTCGTTTTTCTCTTCAATTTTTGTTGTTGTTTCGTCGCCATCAAGATAAAAGACATACTCGTCCACATCAATTCCTTGCGACTCCATTACCTCTCGTAGCCGTGCTTGAAGTTCGATCTTATTGGCGGTTGTATTCAATCCACGGTTCTCCAACTCCTTCTTCAGTTGCTGGATCTTCAATTCACTGAACTTTGCCATATCCAAGTTGTATTCAAAATCTTCGGAATTTATTCAACAATCCCACTTCTGACACCAATTGTAACGAATTTACTGCAAACCATCTTATTTGCAACTTTCTACTAACGTTCGTATCGCTAAATTGTATAATAAATAACTCCGCTATTGAATAATGGAAAAATAGCCTTTATTAAAGTACTTCACAATAAATAAATCTACTATTGCCCGACAGATAGCGTGCATAATCGAAACTGATTCTTGCGCCTCTATCATTGTTGCCTTTTATACTCCCTGATTTCCTCGTTTGCATCTTCTAGGCGCTTTCATTTCCAGAATCTACTAGTTTGCCATCAGCTATCAAATTTCTCAGCTGTAACTACAGATGTACGATTTTATAGCTTCTCTCATTGCATACTTTCGGGAGTATCTCAGATATATGCATGTGGTTGTGCGTTGCTTCTCAGCTGCGTGTACGTACATATGTGTAGACATAATGATTGATTCGTTTATGTAGATACATAATGATTGATTTATGGATGTGCATACAAGTCTCTCTTAACATCGCTTAGAGATGAGAGTACACTTTAGTGTTGCTGATATTCGTAACAATACAAAAAAGCGAGTCCGAAACAACAAATGTGCTAGAGTGGGAGATGTAATTCTGACACAAACAGCGGAAGGGCTCATTTTGTTCAAAATTTGATGTACAATATTTTAGGTAGAGAGGTTTAAGACGTTGTTGTTGTTGTTGTTGTAGCAATGCTCCACTTGCTGACGTCTTGAAGGCCAGCAAGGGACATTATAGTTGTTTACTTCGCTCAACAGGAATGAGTTAGAGACCGAACCATTTAGTTATTTAATCATAAATACAATTCCAAGCTTTTCCCTACGACTAGCAAGAAAATCCCTTAAGGAGAAAGTTAAGAATTGTTTTTGGCCGATCAATATGAACCTGGTAGCTCGGGTTCTAAATTATTGCACCATATTCTAATATCGGCCTGACTAATGTTGCAAAAAGAGCTTTAGTAACATAGGGGTCGCTGAATTCTTTATACCATCGCCTTACAAACTCCAGAATATCTCTAGCCTTATTAACAGTTGTAGTAATATGAATGTTGAAGTTAAGTTTACTGTCAATATCAACCCCAAGGTCTATAAAACTGTATACATACCTGTTCAAGAGTTTAATTGTTAAGAGTGTAGGAAGCTGGCTGAAGTAATCTACATAAATTTGCATTTTTTAAGATTAAGTGGCATATGGTAGATGGTGCACCAATTGAGCAATGTTCCAAATCTGATTGTAAAATAATCCTTTCTTCGTTTGACGCATAGGATACAAACAATTTACATCTTCATTTGCGAGAGAAAAACTAATTATTATTATTAACTCGTTTATTTGGGCGAAATCCAAAATTTTCTTTCTAACATATTCTTGGAAAAGGCACGGCGATATATATTGTATGAGCAATAAAGTTTCCAATAGGGTAGGTAGTCCAATATTGTACCTATGTCATTTAATGAAATTTTTTTATCTTTATATATTTTTTTGCTTATGACAATAGAAAAAACATCCAGTGTAGCATTTTCAACAAACATGAGATATAAAGAAAAAAGCTTATAGCCAGCTAACGTAATTAATAGTAATATAGTTACACTATAAACTATTAATAAAAAATTACGTTGGTATCATGCGAATTTCTTCTTTTTATATGAACAAACTTTCTAAGTCTTGAAAACGATATAGGTCGTATTTTTCATTAAAAACAGTGGTCAATTTCAATACCATTCGCTGCCAAAACTTTCTAAATTTTCAAAGCTCCAAGAGCTCCAAGAAAACAAGAAAAAAAAATAAATAATAATAATCTGTACAAAATCCCCCTTTTTCCTTGGTTTTGATGCCCCTGATGCAGGGATCGCCAAAAGCTTCTTATGGAAGTGTGACCACACCTACTTTGAAATCCAAAAATAAAAAAACGGCGACGAGGCTAATAAAAAGTACACTGTAAAAACTACGAAAATTCGTAAAATAACAGTTTTTTAATATATCGATCCTTGCGCCACCTGGCGGTGATTTTTTCATATATCGCTTTCTATTCATGTATGTAATATGTGTTCCAAATATTAGCCTAATCGGAGCACAGATACGATTTTTTGAAATATTTCGATCCATACGCCACCTATCGGGAGTTTTTTTCACAAGGCGATTTCCATTCCCGTATTTAATATGTGTTCCAAATATGAGCCTAATTGGGTACAAATACGATTTTTTAAATATTTCGATCCATGCGCCACCTATCTGAAATTTTTGTGTTATTATTGCATTTTCATCGAGTTCTGAACCATATTCCAAGTGTCAAGCTTGTAACTTATCGGGAAGTTACTTAAATTCCGATTACAAAATTCTGTTCGCTACACAGTGTTAAGCTAAATAAAACCCTTTAAAAATAACGGCTATTATTTATTATATTCTATTAGATAAATGAGTGATAATCTTATATGATTTTCTTAACTTCAAACTTTTCACTAATATGTATATTCCTTATTCAATTTTTAAGTTCAAGTGAGACGAAATAAATTTTTGTCAGTGGATGTCTATTATGCCGGGTCGATTTGTGGGGAGGCAAAAAAATCGCCCATTGCTCTGTGAAAATCATATTCTAGGGATCAAAATAAGAAACTTTGCCGAAGGAACCATAGCTCTAAAACGAATTTTGAAAGGGGGGACCCTTTGGGTCGTAGGGGCAAATATTGAAAAATCCCACTTTGAAATGCCTATGTTTTTTCTTTTTGGAGTTTATTTTTCTCTTTAGAAATTTATTTAGTCAGAACATATGTAAATGAAAAAATGAATTTAACTTAGTAATAGAAAAGAAATTAAAAAAAAATTATTAGAAATTAACGTTTTTACAACCCCCTTTTAAAACCAAGGCATCACTGTGATGCATTTGCATGTCGTAAACATAGTTGTGTGGGTTTTTTATTCAACCGTTTTAAAAAATGAAGGTATCACTGTGACACAATTGCAGATCGTAAAATTGCTTGTGTTGTTTTTTTTAAGCCACCACAAGACACAGCAGGTAGAATTGAAATTGCCCCTACCCAAAAGTTCGACCCAAAGGGGGAGGCATCAGAATTCGTTTTAGAGTTATGGTTCCTTCGGCAAAGTTTTTTATTTTGATCCCTAGAATACGATTTTCACAGAGCAATGGCGATTTTTAAATCAACCCGCCCTAATGTCTATTCTTCATTTTGTTTTCTAAAAAAAATAGCGACAACCAATCAGCGAGCAGAAATGGCGCTGGCATGTAAACAAACCCAGTCGGACATGGTAGCTTTCAAAATTAACGTATCGCATTGTTTTCTTGAATGCATTTACAAATACTTCTACATGCCTTCAATTAAATAAATCAAACAAAGCTTCATTGTTTTCGTACAGGTGACCGAAAAATATAACCAAAATATTACTTCAAAAGTCATTTTACACGAAATTATCACAGTTGAGTTCCTAAAGGGCACAGCAGAATACATTCCTATGCGACGCGCTTGCCTAAGCGTTTTACAAAAACAATTGCATGAAAGCGCTTATGAGGTGACGACCGCTGCCCTGATGCCTTTAGGCCATTTGTCAGCTTAGTCAATGGACAGAAACATCACACCCCTAGATCTAGTGGAAAGTAACTATCAAATCTTGGTTCATTTTAAGTTATGCACACAATGCCGAAGACTTTGTAAATCAGAAAATTAGTTCTTTTTAAATTTCAGAGTAGCTTGTTGTTTTTTTTATAATGACTTTTACTTTTGACTTATACTTATATACATTGAAACATGCTTTACAGATGTTGTTGAACTTCGATACATAGGTATTTGCTAGTAACAGTATTCAAGACTGTCTCAGATGCGACTTTTACTTCATAAAGATCTCATTAACATGCGCTAATAAACGAATTCAAGTTACTTGTGCATGGTGAAATAGACAGAGGTCCAAAATTACAAAATATTAAATCACTGATTAGCATAGTTAACCATATCAAGAAATGCTGAAATAAATGTATTGCAAAGGCAAGCTTAAATCTGCAAGTGAAATAGTCTCGCAGTCTTAAAATATATATTTGGGGAAGATCAAGAAATGCCGGGCCTTTGGATAATACAATCACATTTTATGTGTTTTTGATATAAAGAGGAACACTGTGCACAACTATTTGACGTCTACCGTTTAGGGTTTTTAAACGCATTTTTCTCCACCTTCACTGCACTATAATCTACAAGAAGCACTTCATTATATTCCTTATTTATGTGGCAATTGATTTCTACTTAACTTTTAAAAAAATTATGCTTATTTTTGTAGAAAATACCAAAATACAGTTTTACAATATAAAAGGCCAAAACATTGAGTCAGAGTTACCGTCGCTATTGAATGCGAGAAGAACCACATTTTGGATTTATGATTGGGATTTTTTTTTTTTTGGCAATAATATTTTATTCCAATTATGTTTTATGAATGTATTAACTCATTTATTCGTGTTTCTTATTTATTTCAATCAGAACTGAAGCATTTATAATATAATTTCATTGATTTGGGGCAAAATTTCCCGAATAAAACTTTTTAGAATCAAACAAAATGTTTTAAAAGAAATATGGCAGCCCGGTTATTTATAACTATTTTGATACCTTCAAACCAATCACAGGTATGTTAGCCATCAAAAGTACGAAAGTATCAACCCTGAAAACGGATATTTGAATGGAAGTGAATGAAAAAGTGATCGCAGTCAACAAATTTTGCAATCACTCGTGAGTGGGAGTGCTCTCGATGCATTCACAATCACGCTGAATGCTTTTTCAACAGTCATGCAATCACTAACGGAATTTTTGAATGGAAAAAATTAAATCGCACTCAAACTTGGCTTATATATTTGAAATCACCCAATCATATTTGTAAAATGAATCAATCTTGATTTATAACTGTATTGATTAAATCATTTTACAGCTCTGCTTTAGAATTTGTTTGTACGATATGAGTATCAAATTAAAGGTGTTAATGAGTATTTTAAAAGGGCGTTGGCCTTAGTTCTATAAGTGGATGCCTTTTCGAGATATCGGCATAAAGGTGGACCAGAGGTGACTCTAGAATTTGTTTGTACGATATGGGTATCAAATGAAAGGTGTTAATGAGTATTTTAAAAGGGAGTGGGCCTTAGTTCTATAGGTGGACGCCTTTTCGAGATATCGCCATAAAGGTGGACTAGGGGTGACTCTAGAATTTGTTTGTACGATATGGGTATCAAATGAAAGGTGTTAATGAGTATTTTCAAAGGGAGTAGTGGTAGTTGTATATGTGAAGGCGTTATCGAGATATTGACCAAAATGTGGACCAGGGTGACCCAGAACATCATCTGTCGGGTACCGCTAATTTATTTATATATGTAATACCACGAACAGTATTCCTGCCAAGATTCCAATGGCTTTTGATTTCGCCCTGCAGAATTTTTTCATTTTCTTCTACTTAATGTGGTAGGTGTCACACCCATTTTACAAAGTTTTTTTCTAAAGTTATATTTTGCGTCAATAAACCAATCCAATTACCATGTTTCATCCCTGTTTTCGTATTTGGTATAGAATTATGGCATTTTTTTTCAAATTTCGTAACTTTCGATATCGAAAAAGTGGGCGTGGTCATAGTCGGATTTCGGCCATTTTTTACACCAATAAAAAGTGAGTTCAGGTAAGTACGTGAACTGAGTTTAGTAAAGATATATCGATTTTTGCTCAAGTTATCGTGTTAACGGCCGATCGGAAGGACAGACGGTCGACTGTGTATAAAAACTGGGCGTGGCTTCAACCGATTTCACCCTTTTTCACAGAAAACAGTTATAATCTAAGCCCCTACCAAATTTCACAAGGATTGGTAAATTTGTGTTCGACTTAGGGCATTAAAATTATCCTAGACAAATTAAATGAATGAATTGAAATTTTTTTTTTATTTTAGTATTTTATTGCACTATATCATTACTGGAGTCGAATGTTGACATAATTTACTTATATACTGTGAAGATATTAAATTTTTTATAAAATTTTTTTTCAAAGTGGGCGTGGTCGTTCTCTGATTTTGCTAATTTTTATTAAGCATACATGTAATAATAATTAGTAATAATTATTGTTTAAAGTTGTTTATTGATTAAATATTCAATGTTCGATGAATTCAATAAATTACAATTAATAGTTTGGTAGTGAAAATTAGATAATTAACTTGGATTTGAAAATATTCAACTTAATAGTTCAACTTAAATGACACGACTTGTACTACTTAACGACCGACGATTCTCTCTTCGAATTTCAACTTCAACGACTGGATAACGACTTTACTTCTTGATTTCAATGACACTAATAACTGGAGTGCATGGCTATTATCCGAGTATTGCAGGGCTGCCACCCTTTTACTCCCGGCCATCCTGATCATCATCTGTCTCAGATGATAAATCGCCAACATTGTCTTGGTACTTCCATGGTTTTATGTTATCTGCACTTGTGGACGTCTTTTTGGCCCCTCGAAATCTGCAACTTTTTCTACATCATATCTGCCATTCTGTTTCACGTCGATAATTTTGTATGGGCCGATGTACTTATTGCTGAGCTTTTTTCCAGCTACAAATTGGGTCTTCTTAATTGCTACGAGATCAAGCTTTTTATACCCAGCATGAGGTTTGCGTTTTTTGTCATAGCTCTTTTTATACTGTGCTTGTGCTTTTGCTATGGCCTCTTTCGCGTTTACTCTGACCTTTTGTCGTTCATCTGAAAATAAAGTTAAGATTTCTTCTTCAATCGCTCTTACCAAATCTGGCTGTGCCTCGCTACGCATTTTTACTCCGAACAAAACTTCGAACGGCGTGAATTTAGTTGACGCGTGGACATGCGCATTAATCGCTTTCTGTACCTGTCCTATATACTTGTACCATCTGCTTGGTTCGGTTGATGATAACTTTGCTAAAACCGATATGATGACTCGGTTTGCTCGTTCAATTTGGCCATTGCCTCTTGGAACACCTACAGTCGTTTCGACATGCTCAACGTTATGTGTGCTGCAGAACTCTTTAAATGCCTTCGAAGTGAAAGCTGAACCCTTATCGCCAACGATCCTTTGTGGGTTGCCGAATATCTCCACCCATGTTGTCAGGTGTTTTACAACATCTGCTGCATCTGTCGACTTTGTTGCAAATAACCAAATGAATTTGCTAAAACCATCCACTATTGCAAAAATGTATTTGTAGCACTTTTTTGTGGCGTCTAACGGCCCTAGATGGTCGACGTGTATAGTACATAGTGGTGCATCACCCTTGTTTATCACATGAAGGAAGTCATCTTGTTTCCCTATTTTCCGATTATGTAATATGCACTCAATACAGTTGGAAATGTGTTGCCTAACCTTCTGCTCCAAATGCGGTATAAAGTGCTCTTGTTGAATTGCGTGCATAGTTTTTTGCACACCCATATGCCCGATATTATGCGCCTTTTCTAGGATTTCCTTCTCCATTCTTTTTGGCACTGCTAAAACATCATTTCCATTCAACTGTTTATAATCTAACCCATCTTTTATAACAAAATCTCCGTATGCGTTTTTCTTAAGAATTTCAGCTACTGCTTTTAAATGTTCGTCACTTTGTTGCGCTCGCAACAGCCTTGCTCTAATCTCTGATGAGATAAAATAAACTGGATAGCGACTTAGTGAGTCCACATGATTCATTCTACTGCCAACACGGTGTTCAGTTTTAAAATTGAAGTCCTGCAAATACATTAGCCATTGGGCGACTTTGCGTGGAGGGTCTTTCTTGGTAGTCGTCTGCTTGAACGCGGCGCAATCTGATACTAGAACGAACTCTTTGCCAAGCAGGTAATGGCGTAACCGTTTTGTTGCCAGGTATGCAGCTTTTACTTCCAAAATATAGCTGTGTTGCTTCTCTTCATGTGGCGTAGTTTTTCTGCTCCAGTAATACACCGGATGCCATTTGCCATCATGCATTTGTAGCAGCACTCCCCCAAAACCATACTTCGATGCGTCTACATGAAGTTGTGTTTTCGCCGATTGCTTAAAAATTTTTAAAACAGGCTCTTTTACCAATGCCTCTTTCAACCTAGCTACTGCTGTCAGTTGTTCGTGCCCAATTTTGAACTCTGCGTCTTGCTTCAATAGCTGGGTTAATGGTTTTGCCATCAAGGCATAATCTTGCACGAACTTTCGAAAGTACCCTGTCAACCCCAAAAAAGCTTGCACACTTTTGATATTATTTGGTGTAGGAAAGTTTTTAACTGCTTTCAATTTCTCATGACCAGGCGATACTTTGCCATCTTGTATAATGTGCCCTAGAAAATTTATGCGACTTTGTAAGAATTGGCAATTTGACCACTTTATTTCTAGTCCATACAACTGCGCGCATTCTAGAACCTTTTGTACATTAGATAGGCACGATTCCGCACATTGCCCGAATACAACTATATCATCAACCTACAGCTCCATTATACCTTCGTTACGTAAGTTCTGAAATATTATGTTGAGATATCGTACGAACACCGCAGGCGAATTGCAAAAGCCGAAATGTGCTTTATTAAATTCAAAAACGCCCTGCCTGGTAATAAAAGCGGTATACTTTTTACTTGCCTCCTCAACTGGCACATGAAAAAAACCGTTCTTCAAGTCCATAACCGTGAAAAACTTGGCACTTTGCATTTTCTCTAAAACATCTTCTACAATGGGCGCTGGAAAACGATCTTTTAAAACTAGGCGATAAAGCTTTCTATAGTCGATGCACATCCTGAATGTGCCATCCTTCTTCTTTGCCAGCACCACTTTACTGACAACATCAGACATAGACTCACGAATTACACCTTCTCGTAGCCAGTCTTCAACTTGTTTTTTTACAACTGCGTTCTCCACTGCTGATAACCGGCTTGGATTTTCTCTAATGCAAATTTGCTCGCTACTAGGAACTATTTTCAGCTGGACAGGACATTCTATTTTGTGATTTTTTGGTGTATAATTTCGAATCATTTGATCAACAGTTGTTCTATATTTAGGTGGAACATCGATTTCATCCAACCCATTAACATTAAAAACTGCTGCTGTATTAACCACTGCTGTCTTCTCGGTGAATGTGTACCCATTCGTACACAGAGTTAAAGTAAACTTTTCGAGGAAATCAAAACCTATAAGCACATTGAACATCAAATTGCTGTCATCTACAACCAAAATATTGTGTTCTGTCTTTAAATCGTCTACTTCAATCATGGTTGTAAACATACCGCGAACACTTGTATTTTTATTGCCTAAACCGAACAACTTCATGTCGCTTGATTTTAAAAAATAGTCGGCAAACATATTTTTATAAGTACTAAAGTTCATAAGCGTAACTTCAGCTCCAGTATCCACAAGACAATCCAACACGTTCCCACCTATTTTCATTTGCTTGAGTCTCTTGGAAATAAGGTTGACGTTTTGTTTTGTGCAGTTTTTCGCAATGTGACCACTTCCATTGCATTTGAAACATTTCGCTTCTTCTTTACATTCTGGTCTCATATGTTTTGTAGATCCGCAATTGTAGCAGCGCTGCTTGCGCTCACTACTTTTGTGTATATCTCCAACTTGTTCGCTGTTTTTGCGCGCTGTTGCTGTTGTTGAAAAAGCTCTTTCGCTGCTCTGTTTGCTGCTGTTCGTACTTTCGATAATTTCATATTGTTCCATAAGCTCTTTATAGGTTTTCGCATTAAGCAGAAGGCATTTCAACTCGTTTCGAAGTTTTAACCCTTCGACGATATATCGGATGATTGACGTTTGGTCCACGTTGCCTATGGCAGCAAGCTTTCGCATATGTAAAACATATTCGTGCATACTCTCGGAATCTTTCTTTTTCCTACCTCTTAATAGCTGATGGATCTCAGCGCTGCTTAAATGTTTATCAAATTCTGCTATAAGCGCCTCGCGTAGGGTGTTATAATTTGCTATCGCAACTGTCTCTAGGAAGAGTTTCGCTGTGCCCTTAATTTTGTTTCGTGCGTTTACATACTTTTGTTTTTCGTTTAACTCATATGCTTCTGCATTTTCTTCGAAATTCTGTAGCCACAATTTTACTGGCATACTAATTCCATCGTAGTCCGGCACGATTTTGGAAAAGCTCTCGATTGAAATGGAACTTTTTGCATTGCTGCAGAGCTTTTCTGTTAATAAACGTAAAAGTTCGACATTTCCATTATCTTTTTCTGTATCAACTGCGGTTGAATCGTTATTAGGCATTTTGCTATTATTGATGTTTTTTTGGTCTAAGTTATTTTCACTTTCGCTTTCTGTTAGGACTTCTTGAGATACTTCGTTATTAGAAGTAATTAGACCACCTTTTTCTTCTTCGGTTTCACTCTCTGTTAAATTTGCACCACCTATTTCTGATATTATTCCCTTTCCAGATCTTAGTAGCATCATACGATACTGGACATTTTAAACTGTTATCTTTCTTTTGTATTAGTTCCGTTATGCGAAAAATTAATTTAATTGTGTGTAGGTTGAGCCCCCATGTAATAATAATTAGTAATAATAATTGTTTAAAGTTGTTTATTGATTAAATATTCAATGCTCGATGAATTCAATAAATTACAATTAATAGTTTGGTAGCGAAAATTAGATAATTAACTTGGATTTGAAAATATTCAACTTAATAGTTCAACTTAAATGACACGACTTGTACTACTTAACGACCGACGATCCTCTCTTCGACTTTCAACATCAACGAATGGATAACGACTTGACTTCTTGATTTCAATGACACCAATAACTGGAGTGCATGGCTATTATCCGAGTGTTGAAGGGCTGCCACCCTTTTACATACATATAAATTTCATCATGATATCTTCAACGACTGCCAAAATACAGCTTGCAAAACTTTTAAATTACCTTCTTTTAAAAGTTGGCGGTGCCACGCCCATTGTCCAAAATTTTACTAATTTTCTATTCTGCGTCATAAGTTCAACTCATCTACCAAGTTTCAGCGCTTTATCCGTCTTTTGCACTTTTTCGGTTTTTCAAAATTTTCGATATCGATTTCATCAAGATACCTCAAAATTTACTCAAGTTATCGTGTTAACGGACAGACGGACGGACGGACGGACATGGCTCAATCAAATTTTTTTTCGATACTGATGATTTTGATATATGGAATTCTATATCTATCTCGATTCCTTTATACCTGTGCAACCAACCGGTATCTAATCAAAGTTAATATACTCTGTGAGCTCTGCTCAACTGAGTATAAAAAGGGGACTTTTACAAAAAATTTTGGAACAAAATCCAAAAATATATATTTTTGATACTAAAAAGGAAGAAAAGTTATTGGAAAAATTGTGGTGGTACATACATACATGCATACGAATATACGAAAAATCATTTTTTGAACTGGCTGTACTATGCCATAACGGCGATATTAAACGTAACCACGTGTGGCGCATTTACCAAGCACCGTTAATAACGCGAAAAAATAAACCACGCCACAAACGCCATTTACTCATCTTACTCGTTTACTCATACTAAAATTCATTAAAAATTCGAAAAAAAAATCAGAGCCTAAGACAACGAGAGGCAAAGAGCAGAAAAAAGCCATCAGTTGGTAACAGTAGCATTGCGGAAGGCAGCAACAAAAGAAACACCAACAACAACATATTCCAGCAAGCACACACACTAGAGTAGAATTATATATGTAACATTTGATTTTGGTATATAAGTAGACACTTGGTTTTGTCCCAATACATATGCACATATATTATAAACGTAGCAACAATTTTTCGTAATACACATGTAGTCTATGCATGTAGCAACACATTTTTCTAACACTTTAATACAAATACTTTACCAAATGTAAATTTTTTCATATATACGTAAAATAATAACTATATAAATATAGACAAAAATTCGAATGTACATTAAATATAATTTTAAATATATGGCTACCACACGCATATCATTACGCATATATTACTTCTTTCTTTTTCGTTCATTAATATGAAACAAAATTTTTTTTTTTGAAATTTCGAACATTGATTCATAATTAATACAATCAGAAAATTGTTTTTATCAATTCCTTTAATATTTTTGAAAAATAAAATATAAACACGTAAAACGTTCAAGATCCAATATATTTCAAAATTATATCCTTTGCTAATATCAAAAAATTTATGAAATAATTTTTATCAAAACTTTCTATACTAATCTTGGCAATAAGATTTTGCGATAATTATTCAAACTTTCTAATAAAAAAAAATTTTTTTTATGACTGTAACGTAACGTTACAATAACGTAACTCCCCCTGTATTTCCTTATTCACCTAAACCTGAACCCCCCTGTACTTATTTTGCTATAGCATAGCCAACAACCACTTCTTTTATAGCATATTCAACAACCAACTAAATTGCGAACCAATGAAAATCACAATAATGGTGCGTTGAATTCTCAACCAGTTTACGTCACCACCCGTATAAACACTGCATTTGCATTTTCGCAATTCAGTCCTCGCAGGTGAGCCAGCGGGAGTGGATGTCTTTTTAAAGACATATTTTTCCCTCCTGCTAGCTAGCTGAGTGGAAGGGGCGCCGTCATGGCGCGAGTCACCCTTCACTTAGTTAAGGACGACGGGGAGGATGCCTTGTGCTACTTTGCCCCCCCGCGCCCTCCTAGGTGTTGAGTGGCCCGACGCCCTCATGGCCATTTAACCCCTCCCCCTCAGTTCTAGCTTGGGCTGGCTGAGTGGAAGGGGCGCTGTCATGGCGCGGGTCACCCTTCACTTAGGTAAGGACGACGGGGAGGATGCCTTGTGCTACTTTGCCCCCCGCGCCCTCCTAGGTATTGTGTGGCCCGATGCCTTAATGACCATACAACCCCTCCCCCTCAGTCCTAGCTTTGGCTGGCTGAGTGGTAGGGGCGCCGTCATGGCGCGGGTCACCCTTCACTTGGGTAAGGACGACGGGGAGGATGCCTTGTGCTACTTTGCCCCCCGCGCCCTCCTAGGTGTTGAGCGGTCTTCATGACATTTCACCCCTCCCCCTCAGCTCTGGTTTCGGCCGTGAGCCGATGCGTGCGCACAGGGGCTACCGCTGTGCCGTTAAGGTGCACTTCCCCTCCGCCCACGGGTCGACCCACGGTGTATCGGCTGGTACAACCCCGCCCCCCTTACGCACCTTCTACTAGTGTGCAAGTAGGGAGGCGGGGGTGTCCAGCGGTGAAACCAGCACTAACGAGTCCTCGCAGTCTCTTCCGCAGGTGACTGACCCCGCGACTACCAAAGCTGCCGAAGAAGAGCGACTAGCCGGATCCCGTGAAGCCGACCGACCAATACCAGCCCGTTGGTACGCCTATCCTACCCCGCCCGGAACACGCAGCCGCTGTCCAGGTAAACACCGTCGCCGGCCTATTTTCTCTCTCTCTCTCTCTGCCCTGGTATGCGCTCCGTAGCCCACCGCCGCTGCCGTCGCACCGTCGCCCCTCTGGTACCGCCGCTGCTACGACGACCGTTGGCCGTTCGCCATCCTACCGCCGTTGAGCCGCTGTATCCGTCCCGCCGCTGCTACGACGACCATTGGCCGTCCGCCATCCTACCGCCGTTGAGCCGCCGCATCCGTCACGCCGCTTCTACGACGACCGTTGGCCGCACGCCATCCTACCGCCGTTAAGCCGCTGCACCCGTCACGTCGCTGCTACAACGACCGTTGGCCGCTCGCCATCCTACCCCCGTTAAGCCGCTGCATCACCGTCCATCCAGTTCGCTGGTGCCGTCACTTCGTCTATACCGCTACACCCATCCGTCCGCTAATACTGTCCGCCGTCCAGCCACTGCGCTCATACTACTGTACCAATCCGTCCGCTAATATTGTCCGCCGTCCAGCCACTGCGCTCATACTACTGTACCAATCCGTCCGCTAATACTGTCCGCCGTCCGGCCGCCGCGCTGATCCCGCCGCTGCTCCCGGACAACCGTACCATCCCGCCCGCTACTGCACCGCCACTAAACCACCGTACCGACCCCTCCGCTACTACTACGCCTATTAGCCACCGCCTCCATCTTTGCACGGAAAGCTGCTGTCCGCCTAATATCCCCAGCCGTGTGTGTGCGTGCGTTCGTAACACATAAATATCGTGTATTTATTCAGTAGGGGTTTGTGGGACCTTTACTCGACTCTGGATTGACTGAGTGTTACCCCAGCCTTAGACAAAACCCACCTCATAAATGGCGCCCGAGCAGGGCCCTCCTCCGCAGATGACCGTGGAAAAACAACGACAACCACCACCAACACTGCCGGGGCGGGTTCGACGAACGCACCGCTAGAAACAACACACACACAGGCTCCGGAAGGCACGCTGCTGAACACCGACTCGCTCAATTGGATCTACCTACTTAGGAAGGAGAAGCTGATCGAGGAGTGCAAGGAACACCGAATCGACGTGGAAGGCCAAACCGTAGCCGAGCTGCGCCGCGCACTGAGTACTTACGTGCGAGCGAAACGCGCCAGGAAATCCAGTGAAGACCTGTTGAAAGAGCTGGAACGAGAAGTGAACGAGGAAGAGGGGAAGTTCGCTACGCTACCCCAGCCAACAACAAAGCCGATCCCTTCAATCCAGATCCACAGCTCACAGCCGCACGGAGGAAAGGGAGAGAACGCATTACCAAAACGAGACGAAATGAGCGACGGTGAACTTATGAATACCGTTCGCCGCTGGGACTTGCACTTTTCGGGGGAGGAGTCACTGCACGAATTTCTTGAGAGGATAGAGGAGCTTGCCGAATGCTACCGCATCCCCGTCGACCGACTCCTCCCAACACTGCCGGAGCTTCTACGCGGGAAAGCACTGCAATGGTACCGCGTCCGTAAGCAACACATACACCGCTGGAGCGATCTGCGGAGGGAGGTGCAAAATTTTTTTCTACCTAAGCGACACATACGACATTTGGAAGAAGCCATCCGACAATGCAAACAGCAAGGCCGAGAGAAGGCCAAGGACTACATCCTCGCACTGGAAACGCTGATCCGCCAACACCCGACGATGTGCGAAGAGAATCACCTCGAACGGATCTATGATGGTCTACGCGTGGAATACCGCCTTTTTGTCAAACGCAGCGAGTTTAGGACGATCGAGGAGCTCCTGGAGCTAACGGAAGAGTATGAGCTGTTAAGAGGCGAGGAAGCGAAACAGGGAAAAATGGTGGCCCACAGCCTATACCACCTACCCATGGAATACGACAGCAAAGAGTGCTGTTGGCGCTGCAAGGAACGCGGACACCACCGCTTCCAATGTAAGGGCCCCTGGAGGAAGTTCTGCTCCCGGTGTGGCCAAGACAACATCCTCTCCAGGGACTGCCCATGCCCTCCGACTAGCCCAATTACCGAGAACGCATCCCGAACGCCGTCCAACGCTATTAAAGGAAGCCGCCAAGCACCGTACGTCCGACCAGAGAAGCCGAGGGAACCACCCGCCAGCAAATCAACCGCAAAACCACAAGTAGATGGCCGATTCTATATACCAGTGGTCATCGAGGACATGGGCGTGCGCGCACTAGTGGACACCGGCGCCACCCTATCCTATGTAGATGACACCGTACGGAAACACCTAGAAAAGAACAACATCAAGGCACGCCCCAACAAGCGAAGTATCCAGCTGGCAGACCAAACGTGCGTCTTTACCTCGAATTCCTACCCGGCAAGGATTGTGTATCAAGGACGAGCCACAGACGCGATGCTGTCCGTTATCCCAAACTTGGCCGAACAGGTAATCCTCGGAATGGACTTCCTAAGAAAGAGGGGAATCATCCTCACGCTGGATGGCCAGCCGCTAGAGGCCACCGTGACCAAGAGAGCACCCGAACTGGATACGCTATGTACATTGACGAGCCGAGAACACCTGAGCGACGAACAAAACACGGAACTGGGAAACTTCCTTGCGCATCACCAAAAGCGGTTTGGAGAAATCATCGGACCAAGCACTGCAGCCGAGCATACGATTCGTCTCAAACACAACCGACCGCTGAAGCAACGATACTACCCCCGCAACCCGGCCATGCAACAAGTCATCAACGAAGAGGTAGACGAGCTATTAGCAGGAGGAAGGATAGAACCATCGCGAAGCGCGTACAGCTCGCCAATCGTGCTAGTCCGCAAAAAAACAGGGCACGTGGAGGATGTGCATCGATTACCGTCAACTCAACGCCGCCAGCGAACCAGACGCTTACCCGTTGCCGCAAATTGGAGCCATTCTCGACCAGCTGAAAGAGGCGAAATTCATCTCGACCATTGACTTGAAGAACGGCTACTGGCAAATCCCGCTCGCCAGAGCATCCCGACCATACACCGCATTTACAGTTCCTGGCAGAGGGTTGTTCCAGTGGAAAGTCATGCCATTTGGCCTACACTCTGCTCCGGCTACCTTTCAACGCGCTCTGGATTCGATACTTGGACCCGAACTCCAACCAAAAGTTTTCGCCTACCTGGACGATATCATCGTATTGGGAGATACCTTCGCAGAACACTTGGCGATCTTGAGGGAAGTGTTCGAGCGCCTACAAAGACACAGGATGCAAGTAAACTTCGAAAAATGCAGCTTCGTCCAGCAATAACTCCATTACCTAGGACATATCATCAGTTCGAAAGGAATTCACACCGATCCAGCAAAAGTATCCGCTGTACAGGAGATGCCCGCACCGAAAACGCTCAAAGAGCTCCGCCGTTTTCTTGGACTCGCGTCATGGTACCGCCGCTTCGTGGCAGACTTCTCTACGCTCGCCGCGCCGCTTAACCAACTGCTGAAAAAGGGACAAGTCTGGAAATGGGAGGCGCAACAAAATCACGCTTTCAAAGCTCTCAAGGATAAGCTCTCCAGCGCGCCAATACTTTGTTGTCCGGACTTCTCTCGACCGTTTTTTCTCCAGACCGACGCGAGCGGAGAGGGCCTGGGCGTCGTGCTCTATCAACGCCATTCCGACCACGAGAATGTAGTAGCCTACGCCAGCCGAAGCCTAACCCAGCTGGAAAAGCGATACTCGGCCACCGAACAAGAATGCCTCACCGTGCTATGGGGTATCCGTAAGATGAGACCGTACCTGGAGGGGTATCACTTCACCGTCATCACCGACCACCACTCACTAAAATGGCTGCACTCACTCCAAAACCCCTCTGGACGTCTGGCAAGATGGGCACTGGAATTGCAACAATATAATTTCGAGATAGAATACCGAAAAGGAGCACAGAACGTGGTAGCCGACGCACTCTCCCGCTGCCCGCTACGACACGCCGATGACGACATTTTGTACACCATAACCAACGGAACAAACGACTGGCACGAGAGGAAAGCAAGACAGGTGCGGGAAAAACCCCAAGCACATCCAGATTACCAGATCGTCGATAACCGACTCTTCCGCCACATTTCCCCGAGAAATCAACTTTCGCGGTCACCGCAATGGAAGCTGTGCATCCCAGCCGACCGACGAAAGGACGTACTACAGGAAGTCCACGACGCCGCCGCCGCCGGACATCTCGGGGTGAAGAAGACGCTTAAGAGAGCACAACAGAACTATTACTGGCCCGGGATGTTCCGCGATGTCCTCAAACACGTACGGAAGTGCATCAGATGCGCAGAATACAAAGTCGAGCAAAGACGCCCAGCAGGATTGATGGCAACCATGCAATCATCACGACCGTGGGAAATAGTAACCGCTGACTTCGTAGGGCCACTACCCCGTTCCAAGCAAGGAAATACTCGCCTCCTCGTAATGGTGGACAAATTCTCCAAGTGGGTGGAGTTGATCCCGGTGCGCCAAGCGACAACGGCAAGCGTAATCAAAGCACTCCAAGAAAGAGTCATATACCGATTTGGCTGCCCGAAAACCCTCCTCACAGACAATGGCAAACAATTCGTCGGGAAGGCATTAGCAACGTTTTTGAACGACCACCGCATCGATCACAAGTTTACGGCAGCCTACGCCCCGCACGAAAACCCCACCGAGCGAACCAACCGAGTCGTGAAAACCATGATGGCTCAGCGATGCAAGAACGACCACCGCACCTGGGACCAGGAGATACCTAAAATAGCATTCGCGATAAACACGGCCAGCCACGAATCTACAACAGCATCAGCAGCAGAAATCAACTTCGGTAGAGACCTTACAGCACCGCAGCAAGTGCGCACGGAGGGAGCAGTACCAGCAGAGCCACCAACCGTACCACCGTCCATCACCAAGTTGTGGGACGAGATAAAAGGGCATCTAGCCAAAGCTTCAAAGCAACAGAAAAAACACTACGACTTACGCAGACGGCAATGGAAGCCACGTATAGGTGAGCAGGTGATGAAAAGGGACCACCCACTCTCATCCGCGGCAGACAAATTCGCCCAGAAGTTAGCACCAAAATTTTCCGGCCCGTACTTGGTGATGGAATACGTTTCGACGAACACGGTAAAATCAGGCCACCCGGAGCAACCAAAGCGGCAACACGCACACGCACACTTGCAAGACTTAAAGCCGTACGAATCATAAACAACCCGTTTATCTCTCCATTCCAGGAACCAGACCATCCAACATGAGTCAAAAACACCGGCAACCCATACCACCGGACTCACCAAAACCAATACGGCCGTGGCACCCACCGTTTGAGGCAACATTATGGCCGGCAAACAAACCAAGGATACAACGCATACAAATTTTTCATGGGCCGCCAATAAACCACCTAATGGCCATCCGGGAGAAGGAGTCGGCGACAGAGCCGCAAGAACGGCGCGCCCCCGAAACCAACGAAACAACAAAAACAGCGCAAAAAAAAAATTACCGGATCCCGAGGAATTGTTTAGAGAACTAAGGCTAAAACGCCCGGCCAACCAATCCAAGAAAACCTGGACATTCCGGTGGAAAGCACAGCGGGTGAGGGTAGAAGTGATAAATGACAAACACGCAAAGGTGTCACTCATGGGAGCGAAACGAATCGTACCAATCGAATAAGGCACTGAAGAAGGAAGACGAGACCAACCAAAATTTTCTATTTTTATATATATATGCACCCTCTGTTAATTTTAAGAGAAAATGAAATGTGAATTATTTTTCAAATTACAAAAAAAAAAAAAAAAATTTATTTTCATATATACATCTACATAACATCAAAAGGGAACGAGAGAAGTATGACAACGGATACAGTTCAGTACAACTCCACCCCCGACAAAAAAAAAAAAACAAAAAAAATTGTTTTTTTTAAATTAATTAGAATGATGTTTTTTGCAATTGAACCTGAAATAGTCACATTAACTCTGTTAAACTTAAGTAGAATGACTCTGTATATTTTTGGAAAAAATATTTTTTTTTTAAATAAAGTGCTTCGCCCACACGCACACCGGCATAATACCTAGGCCATGCCTAGAGATCCACCTTTCCCCCACCGCAGCTTTCCGTCAACCGAAGTGGGAGGGGGACTGTAACGTAACGTTACAATAACGTAACTCCCCCTGTATTTCCTTATTCACCTAAACCTGAACCCCCCTGTACTTATTTTGCTATAGCATAGCCAACAACCACTTCTTTTATAGCATATTAAACAACCAACTAAATTGCGAACCAATGAAAATCACAATAATGGTGCGTTGAATTCTCAACCAGTTTACGTCACCACCCATATAAACACTGCATTTGCATTTTCGCAATTCAGTCCTCGCAGGTGAGCCATCGGGAGTGGATGTCTTTTTAAAGACATATTTTTCCCTCCTGCTAGCTAGCTGAGTGGAAGGGGCGCCGTCATGGCGCGAGTCACCCTTCACTTAGGTAAGGACGACGGGGAGGATGCCTTGTGCTACTTTGCCCCCCCGCGCCCTCCTAGGTGTTGAGTGGCCCGACGCCCTCATGGCCATTTAACCCCTCCCCCTCAGTTCTAGCTTGGGCTGGCTGAGTGGAAGGGGCGCTGTCATGGCGCGGGTCACCCTTCACTTAGATAAGGACGACGGGGAGGATGCCTTGTGCTACTTTGCCCCCCGCGCCCTCCTAGGTATTGTGTGGCCCGATGCCTTAATGACCATACAACCCCTCCCCCTCAGTCCTAGCTTTGGCTGGCTGAGTGGTAGGGGCGCCGTCATGGCGCGGGTCACCCTTCACTTGGGTAAGGACGACGGGGAGGATGCCTTGTGCTACTTTGCCCCCCGCGCCCTCCTAGGTGTTGAGCGGCCCGATGCCTTCATGACATTTCACCCCTCCCCCTCAGCTCTGGTTTCGGCCGTGAGCCGATGCGTGCGCACAGGGGCTACCGCTGTGCCGTTAAGGTGCACTTCCCCTCCGCCCACGGGTCGACCCACGGTGTATCGGCTGGTACAACCCCGCCGCACCTTCTACTAGTGTGCAAGTAGGGAGGCGGGGGTGACCAGCGGTGAAACCAGCACTAACGAGTCCTCGCAGTCTCTTCCGCAGGTGACTGACCCCGCGACTACCAAAGCTGCCGAAGAAGAGCGACTAGCCGGATCCCGTGAAGCCGACCGACCAATACCAGCCCGTTGGTACGCCTATCCTACCCCGCCCGGAACACGCAGCCGCTGTCCAGGTAAACACCGTCGCCGGCCTATTTTCTCTCTCTCTCTCTCTGCCCTGGTACGCGCTCCGTAGCCCACCGCCGCTGCCGTCGCACCGTCGCCCCTCTGGTACCGCCGCTGCTACGACGACCGTTGGCCGTTCGCCATCCTACCGCCGTTGAGCCGCTGTATCCGTCCCGCCGCTGCTACGACGACCATTGGCCGTCCGCCATCCTACCGCCGTTGAGCCGCCGCATCCGTCACGCCGCTGCTACGACGACCGTTGGCCGCACGCCATCCTACCGCCGTTAAGCCGCTGCACCCGTCACGTCGCTGCTACAACGACCGTTGGCCGCTCGCCATCCTACCGCCGTTAAGCCGCTGCATCACCGTCCATCCAGTTCGCTGGTGCCGTCACTTCGTCTATACCGCTACACCCATCCGTCCGCTAATACTGTCCGCCGTCCAGCCACTGCGCTCATACTACTGTACCAATCCGTCCGCTAATACTGTCCGCCGTCCAGCCACTGCGCTCATACTACTGTACCAATCCGTCCGCTAATACTGTCCGCCGTCCGGCCGCCGCGCTGATCCCGCCGCTGCTCCCGGACAACCGTACCATCCCGCCCGCTACTGCACCGCCACTAAACCACCGTACCGACCCCTCCGCTACTACTACGCCTATTAGCCACCGCCTCCATCTTTGCACGGAAAGCTGCTGTCCGCCTAATATCCCCAGCCGTGTGTGTGCGTGCGTTCGTAACACATAAATATCGTGTATTTATTCAGTAGGGGTTTGTGGGACTTTTACTCGACTCTGGATTGACTGAGTGTTACCCCAGCCTTAGACAAAACCCACCTCATATGACTTTAAATATTCATATTGTCGGGTTACAGTCATATCATAGTAATGGTGAAAATTTATTTATCGGTGAAAATTTACTTTTTCTCTTCTAACATATATAACATATAACATCTAAGATGTTATAAATATTTATTTTCCTAAACGAATACAGTGCTTTACATATATTTTCCAAATCAATTTTGAAAACCATTCGACGAATACAGTGCTCTAGATATATTTTTCAAATCCCTTTGTAAAGACCGTTCAAATAATACAGTGCTTATAAATATTTCAAAATTTTCTGTTCAAATGAATTTCGTTAACTGAATGAATAGAGTGCCATTAAAATATTTCAACAGTTTCTTCAAAGTATTCTACGAATACAGTGTATTTCAAATATTTCAACATCTTTTCCCATTTACGATTCTTTTCAAACTATGCATCAAACACAGTGCCTTTCAAATACTCCAACAGTTTCTTTGAATTATTAAACGAATATGCGGTTTAAATATTTCAACAGTCATTTGCATTTACAGTTCCTTCAAAGTAAGACACGAATACAGTGCCTTTCGAATATGTGAATTTTCTTTACCATTTACCAATTAACTCATCGATTTTAAATATTTCAAATCTTCTCTGATTTAGATTTTTTTTACCAAACAACTTTTATACCTCCGTAGCATTTTTAATAAATGTAATAAAGTTTTCTTTTGACAACCAGCAATGTCAAATATCAGATGCCAGTTGTCAAATGTCAGATTTTGATTCCAATTTCAAAGATTTACGCTCTAATTTCACTAAAGTTACCAAACGCGTTTTAAATGACCCATCTATCGTAGCGAAAAAGTCAATAGAATAAGAATATGCTTTAATTAAAAGCTATAACGAAATTCTAAAACAAGTAAATTCATATTTTGAAAATCGAGATAAGCCTAGTTCAATAATCGAAAGTTTGTCAAGGTGTAGAGAACAACTCAGTAAATGTTTTTCTAGAATTAGGTTAGGTTGAACTGGCCGGTCCATGAGGACCTCACATAGACTGATTGAGTCCGTAGTGTTACCAGAAGTTTGTTTTAACGACCAAATTGAAAAACCCTATCAAAAACCAGGATCTATGTACTAACATTACTCGTCAGCACTAAACTACACGGACACTAAGTTATAAGTCGTCACTGCGTTCTTACCTAATTTCTTGACCGGATTATTTGCAGAAATTGAGGATCTTGTTTTGGTGTGTTCGATCTACCGTGGGTAACGTCCTACGAAAACACTCGCGAATTTAGACGCCTTACTAGGCTTTACTTAAAATTCAACACTCGACCCGGACTTAAATTTCTGCACCAGATGTTTACCGCACGGTAGGTTGAACTGGCCGGTCCATGAAGACCTCACATAGGCTGATTGCGTCCGTAGTGTTACCAGAAGTTTGTTTTAATGACCAAACTGAAAAACCCTATCAAAAACCAGGACCTATGTTATAAAATAACTCCGTCCTCTTGGCAAATACTAGAAGCTTCCTAGGACTTAAGCCACTTGCTGCTTCTAGATCTGACAGCTGTATCACTCCTAATAGCTGGAGTCTTAGCCTGGCAAGTGCAGAGCACGAGCATAGAACGTGCTCGATCGCTTCCTCCTCCAACCCACACTTCCTACATCTGCTATCACTGACCAAGCCTAGTTTAAAGGCATGTGACGCCAGAAGGCAGTGTCCAGTCAGAATACCCGTCATGAGTCTACAGTCCTCTCTTTTTAATGATAGAAGCAACTGTGTTAGTATAAGGTCGTAAGACCTACACATAATCTTCGACACTTTACAGCCCCGCGCTTGAACCCACGCCTTTCCTGCTTGGTCGATCATGTGCACCTCTCGCCTCCGCTTAATCTCGCCCAATCTAATTGGGACATCTACGGAGCAAGCTTCAAGGGATGCGCCCTTTTTAGCTAGTTCGTCCCCTTTTTCATTCCCATCTATTCCCATATGCCCTGGGACCCAATATAGATGTATGCTTCTCCCTGTCCCGATTATCTCCAGAGACTGCTTACACTCTAACACGCATTTAGATGCTGTGCCATGCGAGATTATTGTCTTAATTGCTGCTTGACTGTCAATATAAAAGTTAACATGGTTGCAGCTTAAGCTATTCTCTTCCAGGGTTTCTACTGCTTTGGTTACGGCTTATATTTCCGCTTGGAAACCGCTACAGTAATCCGGCAGCCTGTAGGATCTGCTTATTTCCGGATCAGCGCAGTATACCGCAGACCCTACTCCTTCCACTACTCTGGAACCATCGGTGTACACATGTATCGCCTCGTCCGCCATTTGCGTACCCTTGCGCCAAACGTCCACCTCTATTGTGGCCTTGAGATCTCCCTCGAAGCGCAGATAGCGAATCATGTATTATGTTCGTCTTGTGATTGATGACGATATACTTCTATGGCCATACGGTCGGCGCTCAAGCTGCCCCGAAGCACCGAGCCTGGTTGCGGTCGTTAACGCTTTGTTCTTTGCTACCAGGTCTACAGGTGGGATGTCCAGAATGGAATACAGTGCAGCCGTTGGGGTTGTTTTCAGGGCTCCCGTAATTCTAAGCATTGATAGTCTGCATACCCCCTCTAATTTTTTGAGGTATGTTGTTTTTTGTGTGGCTTTAAACCAAACAAGAACTCCATAGTATAGAATTGGGCTTACAATCGCTGTAAAAACCCAATGAGAAAGAGAGGGCGGTAGGCCCCACGTACAACTCAGCATTCTTTTACATGCATAGAGTGCCGCTGAGGCCTTCTTGACCCTCTCCTCCACGTTGAGCTTCCATGACAGCTTACGCCCGCCCTACTTGAGACTTGTAGCATGGCCGGGAATATACCATCTGGGCCCGGTGATTTAAACTTAGAAAACGTCTTCACTGCCCACTCGATCTTGGTATCACTCACCAAGCCCGGCACTACTAGCTCCGTGATCGAAGTGTAAGTGATGTCTGCTGGCTCTTCTAAACCCTCTCCCGATGGGAAATGTGTATCGAGAAGCACCTCAAGGGATTCCTCACTATTATGTGAGCATTCCCCGTTCTCTTTCTTTATTAGCCCCTGGACTATGTTTCCCTTTGGTAGGAGTTTTTTCAACCGTGCTGTTTCGCTGGAGCACTCTATGTCGTTACAGAAACTTTTCCATGAGTTTCTCTTCGCCCTGGTAATTTCACGCTTGTAGATCCTCAGTAGATCCCTATACTCATCCCGACAGGCTTCGCTTTCCGCAGTCTTTGCGAGCTTAAACATTCCTTTTACCTGTCTTCTTAGAAGTCTCAGCTCATTGCTCCACCATTGCGGCTTTGCTTTTCTTCTGAATCTTCTTAGAGGGCAAGCTTTGTTATACGCAGTCATAAGCGTCCTTGTTAGGAATTCATTCGACTCCTCCAGTTCCTCTACATTAGCAACCTCTTTGAATTGTCCCAGTTTTGTTTCTACATGTTTCTGGAATTTAGTCCAGTTCGTTGACCTGGGGTTTCTAAAGGTTCCTCCCTTCTCTACCTTCTTTAGGGGGATGCTGAAGCTGATGTACGCATGGTCGAAGAAGGGTGGTCTATCAAGAACCATCCAATCATACCTTGTCTATCACGCTCGGAGCTCAATGTAATATCCAGAACATTGCTGGATGTTGGACCAATGTATGTAGGGACATTTTCCTGTGGGCTATCTGCAAATTTATTTGCAGGATGTAACAAAATAGAGATTCGCCTCTCTGGTTCATGTCTGCTCCTCCCCATGCATTGTGGTGCGCATTCGCATCTGCGCCTATGACCAACCGCCCTTCCTCCTGTACTAGCCTTTTGCACTCCATCGGAGGAACCTCCGCAGCATGGGCCATGTAACAGGACGCCAGGATAAATGCCTGCTTATTCATTTGTTCAACGGCCACCGCTACGAGATCCACAGTGGTGTAATTAGGCAGCATATATAAATGCAGCTGTTTCCTTACCATTACTACAGCTCGCATCCACAGGGTTTTTATCCTCGGGACTTCTTTTCCTGAGTCGCATGTAAATTTTGCCAGTGCCAAAGGACATTTTGCCAAGCTGCGTGTACAAAATATCCTCCGCCCTCTTGTTTATTTGGAAAATGTAGAACTGACCATCCTCGGTAGGACGAGATACAGTAAGTACCTTCCAATCCTGTGTCGATATGTTCGGATCCTGATTCTGCAGAAGTCCCAGTGTATCCTCCGACTTCATCACGCATGGTATCCATACCTTAAATTTTGGTACCGTGGGGATTTGCGCTTTATACACCACCTCAAACCGCGCGTTCGTGCTTTGCCTTTGGAGGCTTGGAACCACTTCCTCCAGCCACCGCAAGCTCGCGAGGTTGTCGCACGCTATCATCTCCACACCATTATACCATCCCCCCGAATCAAAGGTTGGAAGGGGCTTACTTGGTTGTTCCCGCATCATCCTAAGCATTAAGCTAATAAGCTCCCTTTCCACAGATATCCACCTTTCAGTAGTCATTTGTCCGAAAGGACTGCTATGATCAACCAGCGCCACAGTCAGTGACTGCTTTGCCACATCACTCATCTTCTCGGGAAAAGCAGGATTCTTAGTGTTATCTCCCTTTGGCCCCTCCGAGAAAGCCGGAGTCTTAGCGTTATCTCGCTTTGGCTTATCTCCTACTTCCGTAGTTGGAACTTCCCTCTGACTAGCAGCTTTCGAGGTAGTTGCTACCTCGCTGTTGGAGCCCATCTGTCTTACAGCTTTGGGCCTACTTGTCTTGTTTATGCGACTGCCATGCCTCGCGGCTCTAGGAATGGGTCCTTTCTGCCTCTTGAAAGCAGGCTTGTCGCCTTCCGCCGAACGTTGGCTCTTCATTCTGCCATTCGACGCTTCTTCCTCCTGGTACCGGTTGCAGAACCGAGGGTTTCTCGCAGCAAACCTTTTGAACTGCCTTCGACCTACTTCTACCGCTTCATGGGCCCATTCCAAGCGCTCGATCTCCACTTCTGTTGGGTCGACCACTGCTCCCAAGCGTTGTACCATTCTTAGAGCTGTACGGTACTGCGAGCGAGCTCTTTTACTTCCTCTGCTCCATACCCTTCTCCACTCTTCTACTCCGTTTTCATTTATGTGCTTCTCCAACACGGAGTTTATTGAATCAGCACTACTCTCGCTCACCGAGTCCGACGCATCGCTTAATTCGTATTTGTCGTCCTTGGATTGCGACTCAGTCCTCCTCTTTACATCGTCCTTATTACAATCAGGTAATGAGTCGTTCATCTTGGTCGTACGACCAACTGCACGACAAGGCGGGCTCAGCGGTCCAGTATTATATACGGGGAAAGAACCGTCTGCCACAGCAGCACCCCTTACTGTGGTAAGGCCATAAATATTTCCCGAGGTGGCCCGGTATCGGGAAGGCTCCATTCGAATACAGCCGAATTTATCCCCTAACTGCAAATCGTCCAATAGGCACGGTCCGCATAACACCCTGGATTAGGGGGTTGGCAGTTCTTGGTCACCGACATCCAGCCGCCCTCCTATGAGAATTAACTGTTATATAAAAATACTCAAAGGTCCTTTTGAATTAATACAAGAAAGCGAATCAAGCTCTGATTTTGATACTGAGGAAGAATTCACTGACGCACCGACACCTTCAGCTAACGAAGCTAGTATTATTAGAAAGTGTACCATATCTCTTCTTGAGGATTTCGCTGGACTTACCAATTCAGTCATTAATAAATTAGATACAGTTAGCGAAGAACAACCAACAATGGCGACTCCAGAACAAAAGAAAACTTTTATTACTATGTGTGCATCCATAATTAGAGAAAACTACAGCTGCGATCCGCTTTCACTTGCATCCTTTATAGATAAAATAATTTTGATAGAAGATTTGATGGAACAAAATTTAACAAATACTTTCATTTCGTTTATAAATCCAAGTTAGAAGGGAAAGCGCCTGAAGCAATTCCAAATGAAGTAACAACAAATTTAACAAATAAAAGATGCGTTAAAAGGTAGAATAAAACCTGACAACTCGAAATTAGGTGCAGGAAAAATTGCATCTTCAAAATTTTTCAATAATAATCACTCGGAATTCGCCAAACGAGTTGAGGAAATTTCCGATGTTTAGAACGATCATTAGTTATAGAAGGAATGGCTCAGGGAAAAGCGCACGAGATGACAGTGGAACAAACCGTCAACGTTTGTCGGCTTAACACTCGCCCAGTACTAGTAAAATCAATTTTAGCGTCAAGTACGTTTACTGACTCTAAGGATGTAGTTGCGAAAATGATCGTAGAATAGAATAACCAAGTTAGTGAAGGGCAAGTCTTAGCGTTTCGATAGCGTTATAACAGGCAAAATAGTAGTTTTCGAGGTAACTTCAGAAGAAATCAGTATAATAGGAACAACTTTTCGAGGTGCAACAAAAATTTCAGCAGGAACAACAATAACAATTATAGGCACAATAACAACAATAATTATGGCTCGCGAGGTAATGGCAATTTTCGTAATAACAATAGCAACAGACCCGCAAACAGAAACAATAATACCAACAATAACAACAACAATCGACGTTCAAATACCACAAATAACGCTAATGTTCGGACCTTAAACTTCAACGGCCTTCAGGAGCAAACACTGGGGGACCAGAATCTGAATTAAATAACGTTTTTCAAAATAAATCAATTTATTGTCTAAATCTGAACTGTTCAGATTTTATCGAATTGAATTGCAATGACTCTTTTAAAACATGCACTTAGTAGATACACACGCTGATATTTCACTTATAAAACTTTCAAGTTTAGAACAAAATATTTCAATAAATAACAACAATATCATGAATATAACGGGCGTTACGACAGATACAGTTTCAGCATTGGGTACTAATAAAACAGAACTTTTTTATTCAAATTTTTCAATTCCACATACTCGAAATGTAGTAGATGACAAATTCAAAATACCGTCAGATGGTATTTTAGGCAAAGCCTTTTTGAAAAAATACAATTGCATAATAAACTATGCAAACGAGAGCATAACAATCAGCATTGGCAAAAATATTCATAAAATTTCAATTTTACATAGTACAAATGATAACACCTTGGTAATTCCTCCTAGATGCGAAGTTTATCGCTTATTTAAGCGGAAAAAATCTAAATATCCAGTTTTTATAGACGCACAGGAAATTCCAATTCCACAATCCGATAATAAAAGTTTGAAACGTCACCGATAAGGTAAAATACATTAGAAATTGTAACATAGTTACGGATGAAATCACCAACTATAATGTGTATAAAATAAACGATATTTCCAAAGATACAAAAAGGTCAGAGTATTTAAAGTCAATTTTAGAAAAACAAATGCCAAATTATACAAGACCAAAACTTTTCGATTTATGTCTAAAATCTGATGACGTGTTTGCACTAAAGACTGACCGCATAACGCTTAACAACTTTTACGAACAGAAATTACGATTAATTATTGGTGATTCCGGTCAATTTTCATAAATTTATTGGATTTAAGTAGGCTATTTGGCCTATTTGGTTTTCAGTGCAAATAAAACAATTTTACTTCACTGTTGCATCTCGACGTTTCGCTAGTCACACTAGCATCTTCAGGAGCGAGATCTATATTCAACAACAAAATCAATATACATATTTTGCATTACATTTTGAATTTTAACAATTAAACTTTGAATTACATATGACAAAAACAAAAAATAATAAACTCAGATTATTTGTTTATATAATTAACTAAAATATTAACTAATTATTAGTACCGTGCGCATTGAGTATCATTGTCATACTAAAGTACTTATAGGCATACTAGGTACGCAGAGGCAATGCCAGCTGTGTCTTCCTTTTTATTGACTGTGTTTTTCCTTTGTTGTAATATTCGTAAGCTTTCCAAAGTGTATCTCGCTCTCCCTCGTTTGTTTTTGTCCAATATTTTTGTGTTTGTCAGATCAGCTGTGTGCCCACTGGTTGTGTGTTGTGATCATGCATCATCAGTGACTGTCCCGTGATACCACTTATCCAATTATGTAGGAAATACAATGAAAGCCATAATAAGCGAAGAGTATAAAGTAAGAAATGCGTTTGATTTGGAAGAGAGACTCAAAGGCATGCATGAAGAAATGGGACAAAATACAAAATGTAACAAATATCCCCAAAAAAAATTCCGCGACTTACTCAAATTTTGTTTGCTGGACAATAACTACTTTATGTATCTCGTTTGTTTTTGTCCAATATTTTTGTGTTTGTCAGACCAGCTGTGTGTCCACTGGTTGTTTTGTGTTGTGATAATCGGTGTTGCTTTTGTTTTTCTGTATGTCGGCTTGGTGCTCTGCTAGTCGTACTTTCAATGACCTTCGGGTCGTGCCGATGTATAGCTTATTACATTCCTCGTTCTCTTTTCCTTTGCAGGTTATTTGATATATGACGTTGCTTTATTGTTGGGGTTCGATGGGGCTTTTTGTTTGTGTGAAGATATTGGATAGAGTGCGGTTCGATTTATATGCGAGAGCAATGCCTTTTCTCCCGGGAGTGGGAGTCGAACCCGCACTCCTACGATAGTTGAAATGGTTACAAACGCATTCAGCTACGTCATGCCTTAGTTGTTGCAAAGTTTTTCCCAATTGCCTTCTTTTTGCATATTTTAATCTTTTACACATTGCATACTTCGTATGCAATTATGTGTTAAAGCTATGCTTGGTACGGCGGTTTTCAAAGAAACTTTGGTTTTGTTGCTGTTTTTGTTCTATTTATAGAACTACAACGAATTAACCAATTTTGTCTGTTTGTATGATTTAATCGGGGATTGCCCGTTTTGCTTTTTTTTAAATGTATGAAAACATTTATTTGAAGCAGTTTTTTAATTTTATAATTTATTTGATAATTTGGGAAAATTTAAGCAACGTGACATCAGGACGGACAAGGCGACAGCTGTTTCGATTATACCTTGTAAATCTCTTCAAAGCCTTTTCTCCCGGGAGTGGGAGTCGAACCCGCACTCCTACGATAGTTGAAATGGCTACAAACGCATTCAGCTACGTCATGCCTTAGTTGTTGCAAAGTTTTTCCCAATTGCCTTCTTTTTTGCATATTTTAATCTTTTACACATTGCATACTTCGTATTCAATTATGTGTTAAAGCTATGCTTGGTACGGCGGTTTTCAAAGAAACTTTGGTTTTGTTGCTGTTTTTGTTCTATTTATAGAACTACAACGAATTAACCAATTTTGTCTGTTTGTATGATTTAATCGGGGATTGCCCGTTTTGCTCGTTTTAAATGTATGAAAACATTTATTTGAAGCAGTTTTTTAATTTTATAATTTATTTAATAATTTGGGAAAAATTTAAACAACGTGACATCAGGACGGACAAGGCGACAGCTGTTTCGATTATACCTTGTAAATCTCTTCAAAGCCTTTTCTCCCGGGAGTGGGAGTCGAACCCGCACTCCTACGATAGTTGAAATGGTTACAAACGCATTCAGCTACGTCATGCCCTAGTTGTTGCAAAGTTTTTCCCAATTGCCTTCTTTTTGCATATTTTAATCTTTTACACATTGCATACTTCGTATGCAATTATGTGTTAAAGCTATGCTTGATACGGCGGTTTTCAAAGAAACTTTGGTTTTGTTGCTGTTTTTGTTCTATTTGTAGAACTACAGCGAATTAACCAATTTTGTCTGTTTGTATGATTTAATCGGGGATTGCCCGTTTTGCTTTTTTTAAATGTATGAAAACATTTATTTGAAGCAGTTTTTTAATTTTATAATTTATTTAATAATTTGGGAAAAATTTAAACAACGTGACATCAGGACGGACAAGGCGACAGCTGTTTCTATTATACCTTGTAAATCTCTTCAAAGCCTTTTCTCCCAGGAGTGGGAGTCGAACCTGTACTCCTTCGATAGTTGAAATGGTTACAAATGCATTCAGCTACGTCATGCCTTAGTTGTTTCAAATGTGTTTTTTCGAATGTGTTCGGTGAATTTCGGTATGTATGTTACGCTGTGATATTGCTTTGTTTTGTTTTCAGTTTGCGTTTGATGTTGGTTTTGGTTTATTTTCATAGTTTGTTGTTGTAATAAACTTGATATTTTGCTATCAGGGTAGTTCTTGTTTTAAGTGTTTGTATTATTTTGTGGATGTTGCTGTTATGAAACTGCTCGTGGCTTAGGGACAAAACTTTACTTTGAAGTTTTTAGCAGTGTTTATTTTATAGTTTAGGGGTTGAGAGGAGTACAAATTAATCATACGCCCAGAGGAAGTGGGTTTTGCGTACCAGTCGAAAATAAAAGCATTGTTTTTTTTGTGTATTTTCACATCTAGAAAGGGAATGCAGTTGTCTTTTTCTTTTTCAAGCGTCAGGTGTAGTTTGTTGTGGTAGATGTTGAGGGTGTCTAAGATTATTTGCATATCATTTCTTCGGACGATCGCAAATATATCGTCAACATATTTGTCTAAAAATTTTATTTGTACATTATGTTGCTGGTTTAATGTATTAAAAGAGTTTTCAATGAGGTCATCCATTATGATGACCGCTATTGTAGAGGAGAGGGGGTTTCCCATGGGCATACCAAATGTTTGGGTGTATATCTTGTTATTATACATAAAGTAGTTATTGTCCAGCAAACAAAACTTGAGTAAGTCGCGGAATTTGTTTTTGGGTATATTTGTTACATTTTGTGAACATTGAGTTACATATGACAAAAACTAAAAAACTTACATTATTTGTTTATATTATTAACTAAAAATTAACTAATTATTAGTACCACGCGCTTTGGGTATCATTGTCATACTAAAGTGCTTATAGGCATACTAGGTACGCAGAGGCAATATCAGCTGTGTCTTCCTTTTTATTGACTGTGTTTTCCCTTTGTTGTAATATTCGTAAGCTTTCCAAAGTGTATCTCGCTCTCCCTCGTTTGTTTTTGTCCAATATTTTTGTGTTTGTCAGATCAGCTGTGTGCCCACTGTGTGTGTCGACTTTAGAGGCGTAAACAAAAAATTGATAGCAGACAAATTCCCACTTGCATGAATAGATGATATTCTTGATAATCTAGGCAGATCCAAATATTTTTCTACGTTGGATCTGTATTCAGGTTTTCACCAAATTCCATTAAACAAAGATTCTAGAGACATCACCTTATTCAGCACTGATCGTGTTGCTTTTCGATGGAAGGTTTTACAACTCGGTTTAAACGTAGCTCCGAATTCATTCTCAAGAATTATGTCAATTGCCTTTTCAAGAATTTATCCCAACCAAGCCTTTTTATATGTCGATGGTCTAATAGTTATTGGGTGTAGCGGAGCTCACCATCTCAAAAATTTAGAGCAATTCTTCCAAACATGCAAAAAATTTAATTTGCGTCTATATCCCGAAAAATGCAACTTCATGCGTTCAGAAGTAACTTTCCTAGGACACAAATGCTCATCAAAAGGTCTACTTCGCGATGATTCCAAAATAATTGCAATAAAGAAATATCCGAAACCTTGTGATAAAGATGCAGTAAGACGATTCGTGGCATTCGCCAATTACTATCGAAGATTCATACCAAATTTTGCTTCAACAGCAGCACCTTTAAATAAACTTAGCAGGAAAATAGGATATAGCATTTGAGAAACTTCGAAAATCTTTAATTTCTCCTCGAATTCTCCAATACCCAGATTTCAAAAAGGAATTTATAATTACAGTCGACGCTTCAAAAATTGGTTGTGGTGGCATTTTAAGTCAAAATAAAGATGGCATTGACTTAACAATTTGCTTCGCGTCCAAATCAAAGAAATCAATAATTGAGTTAGAACTTTCGGCTATATTTTTTGCAATCAAACAATTCAGACCATACGTTTATGGCATTCACTTTACCGTCAAGCCCGACCATCGTCCATTAGTTTACATGTTTAATATGTAAGACCCCTCTTCAAAACTTTCAAGTATTAGACTTGAGCTATCAGAATACAACTTCACTATTGCGCTCCAAGACAGGTACTCGTTACCTAATTGATTACTTAATCGTCACCGATAACTTGGTCACCAATTATCGTCTTAATCACTTTTACATTGATGTCGGGCAAAAAGTAACGCACGCGCTCTCTCAAAATAGTGTACGTGTGACTCGCTTTCTCGCTCTTACCTATAGTGTTTTCGGCATTCCTTCTCGCTCGATGTTATTTACATTTTGAAGTTACTTCTTTAGGTATGTTTTCGTTATCGCTAACCAAAACATATGCAACAAAAATAACACGGGTAACTGGCTTTCCAGCGTAGATTGGATGTCCAGCAGTGCTCCGGTTGTGCCAATATGTAATTGGCTGCTCCTTGGTACGGCTGTATAAGTACGGGCGGGTTCAATGCATTACTAGTCTGCTCAAGATCGTATGTTACATAGTTGGCTCGAACACGCCAGAGAGGATTGGAGCCAGATTTTTCGGACCCAGAACCAAATATCCGTACCTCTAAAAGCACATCCGAATATTTTTCAAGCGGAAGTAACCGCCATAAGTTGCTGATGAACCTTCAGCGCTGATACCCCAATGAAACAATTGCCATACCCATTCAGACAGTCAGGCCCCACTAAAGGCAATTGCGGCGTTCGAAATAAAGTCAGCACTGGTCCTTGAGTGCGTAGAAAATCTTAATAAATTAGGAGCACACAACGTAGTACTGTTGCTCTAGGTCCCAGGCCACAGGGGAGTAGAGGGTAATGAGCAGGCGGACTCAGTGCTTAATTTGTTGCGTCCCTCCCACAAATTGTCATCCTCCCAGCAGATCCTTGCAGCGGGTCTGCGCCATACTCTCCTCTTCCGGGAAGGTATAGAACCCAATCCGGTTCCTTCTCCTAACCCCGGTTCTGAGAAATGGGCTCGCTGCATTTGCCGGAAAAGATTATTTTAGGACGGTCAAAATCTTATCTGTGTGTCACGTGCAAGGGATGTTTGCACCGAACAGGTTGCTCTGGGCTAGATCCCGAAACCCGGCGTCCTCGTAACTTTTATAAATCTCTTGTGGCTTCTTGTTGTTCACGCCCTCATTACATTATGAGGAAATACGACACATGAGAACACAGCCGTATGAAGCTAAAAAACACAAGCATATCCTAAGTGAACTCCATAAATAGGCGTCGGACCTCTATGCCGGTGAATCCTGTACTCAAAGAACAAAACCTAACAGAGGAGGAACGCACTCTCCCTAGGGAAACGCGAGTCACTCTAGCTCAACTTCGATCTGGATACCGTAACAAGTTAAACTCTTACCTATCCAGAATCAACCCCGACATACAAAACATTGTCCTGCTTGGAATGTGTCCCCTCATGAGACCAACCATCTCTTCAGCCGTATTGTGGAACCAACGCCTCTAACACTCCTCTCATTATGGTCCACCCCTGTTGAAACAGAAAGTTTCCTTGGACTCCCGTTAGAGGACATTGATGACAATTTCTGATCTGTCGCACCTATTGGATGGGGCGAAGCACTGCTACAACAACAACAGCAGGCGGACAACCCGGAAAGAGAGGCAGCAACTGCATGACCCATCGATCCCGAGCCGTTCATTTGGCTCACAGGGGCATTTATTAGTAGAAGAGAGGGAAAAGAGAGAATAACACTGGAACAATACACCAGGTTTGAGACAATTTAAGTTACTGTTAGGAGGTTATAGCACAAGTAGCTACGGGTCAATAATAGACCTCTCGAAAGATAACCTAAGAATCCCAAGAGCTATTTGTAGGGTTCTTATTATTTTTATTTAACTTTGTATTTAAGTTACTTTAAACTTTGTAATTTTAAACATGCTTTATAAATATTTTAATTTTCAATATTGATTTTTCAATTTTCAAAAATTTTCATGATGGTGAAAAATTTAGAAAGAATTTGACGCATACATTTAAAACGTGGTTTCAATTACTACATTGGCGATCTGTGCCTATTTTAAAAAATGGTGTGGTGTGTATTTTTAATTTTTTTTTGAACAACGTGAAAGGCGAAAGAAAAAGCAAGTCAATTAACTTTGGAGAAAGGAGCAGAGCAGCGTGGACGTTAAAAGAAAAAGTATTGAAAAAGAATTTTCTAACACATACCGATACAACGGTAATAATCAAATAAAAGCAGCGAAAACGCTCTCGTGAGTTGAATTACTGAAGACAAAACGGCATGCATGTTTGATTGTAACTGCTCGCCGAGCAAAATATATTAAAAAAAAGAGCTTAAAAAACTAACGGGAGAGCAAATTGTTTTTGTATTATTGCAAATTCTCTTCGCCAGAAGTGAAAGAAAAATACCAAAAATATAAACTTTAAAAACATCAACAACAGTTCGATCGGCGATCCAATCATTAACATATACCTATATACATAGAACGCGTATTTAATTGAATTCGGAGCAGTGACAACAACAACTAAAACTAAAAAATACCAATAACAGTGACAACTGAGTTTAGTTTTGTATGAATTTAATGGAGCACCAATGACCAAACATTGTATAACGAAAATTGGAAATAAAGGGAGAAGGACTACTGCACAACTAAACTTTTGAAAGCAGGGGAGTGCATTTTCACAAACTTCTGTCATACGTGATTTGCATTGCACAATACATTGTCCAATTCCATCAATCAATTTAAAAGCCATTACACAATACATTGTCAAATTTCATCAATCAATTTTAAAGCCATTGCACAATACATTGTCCAATTTAATGAATCAATTTTAAAGCCATTGCACAATATTAAAACCATCGTCAAATTTCATGAATCAATTTTAAAGAAATTACACAATTTAAAAGGGAACACAATTTTGGAAGAAGAATTTTGAGGTTAGTTTATTTTAAGTTAAATATATATATATATATATTGTTTATTTAAATAGTTATTATAAAATATAAATATTTTTAATATTGATATTTAATATTTTACTAAATTTGTAAACTCTTTCTTCAATTTAGTTAAAATGTTTCATTCTCCACGACACAATACACACACTTCTACACTCACACAAAATTCAAATGATTTGCTTACTGATTTACAGAATAATTCTTCTCAAGAAGAATTAGTAAATCCATATGCACAAATCAAAATAATTCTGAAATTTGTGCTACATCTGTCAACTTCCACAATTTTGGACTAGTTGTCCAGAAGCGTGGTTTATACACGCTGAAACACAATTTAGCACCAAAAATATAACTCAAGAGAATACCAAATACGAACACATTATAACAGCACTTCCACAAGACGTAATAGTAACAATTTTAGATTTTATCCAAAACCCTCCGCTCACTAACAAGTTTAGTGAACTCAAAAAAGTTTTAATAGAAAGACATTCTCTTGGTGAAAATTCAAAACTTGACAAAATCTTAAT
Organism: Eurosta solidaginis; assembly: GCF_040869045.1. Classification (NCBI taxonomy): domain Eukaryota; kingdom Metazoa; phylum Arthropoda; class Insecta; order Diptera; family Tephritidae; genus Eurosta; species Eurosta solidaginis. The sequence continues at coordinate 151,435,409 of NC_090324.1, read as the reverse complement.
TAATTCTGAAATGGGTGATCGCAAGCCCTCTGAATTTTATTGGTCATTAATTTTGTTAGCCGGTTCAAATTTTAGTGAAAATATTTTAAAGAGAATTTGGTTGAGAAAACTTCCCAAAATTTTAAATGCAATTTTGGCTGGCTCAAGTTCTAATAATATTAATGAATTAGTAAAATTAGCGGATAACATTTTTGAAGTTATGAATAAAAAAGAAGTTTTCTCAGTAAATACAATATCAGATACAAAAGCTCAAAATTCAGTTGTTGAAAATCTAGTTAAACCCACTTCTTTAATGTGTGAAAGTTTTCAGAAACTTTCTTTGTAGTTAGCAGAAATTAAAACAGAAGTGTATCGGAATAAATCTAGGTCGCGTTCTAATTCTAGGAATAATTTTAAAAATATTTTTATTGGAGCTTTTCGGGCGGGGATTTTTTCCTTCTTAATAAAACAACGTTTTATTTAGTCATCCTACGCATTTCGACACAATTTTTGCGTCTTCATCAGGGATTTTTTTAAATTATCTGTTTATTACAACAACGAAAAGGGAGCTAAGAACGAGGTTAAACGAACACAAACTAGATGCCAAAAACAAAAAGAATAACACAGCGTTGGCGCAACACTTAACTGATCAAAGCCACACAGCTGATTTTGACAACGTAAAGATACTGGATGTGGAGAACAAAATTAGAAGAAGAATGACGATAGAAGGATTGCGCATACAACAAAACATTGCGAGAACAGTAAACTATAGAGACAATGTTGACAGCATAAACTGCGCCTATGCTAGCGCAATCACAGTAGATTTTTGACTGGTGAAAGCAAAGGGTGTACAGTGGACCTGGCGCGGCTTATATGAGATTTTTTTTTTTGGAATTTTGAGTACGGGGATTGGTCAAATATGCGATTCGATGTAATAATTCATGTGGTAAATTTTTAACTCGATCAGAGTGTGCCAACCTGTGCCATAATGAGGTCAAAGGTCAAAATATAGAAAAACACTTGGTTTTTTTACTGTTATCTGTTTATTTATTATATATAGAATGTAATGACCTCATTTTTCCTCAATATTTTGCACAGCAATTTTTTCTATATGTCCAATAATGATAAGAAAATTTATAAATATTAGAAAAGAGTAAATTAGTAAAAATTCCATTGAACTAAGGCGGGCCACTGACTACACAAATTATCTGCACAAGACTGTTGTTGGAATTGAGTGGAATTGCGTTCACTGAGTTCACAACAACAAATTACTCGATTTTGCGCAGATAATGTAGTCAGTGGCCCGCCTAACGGTAAATTCATACATTACGGTTCACATACGCCAATGTTGATAATTAGACAGACTGAGACGTGCAAATAGAGCTTTTAATATTTTGTCATTGCGAAATTGACTGTGGTTAAGAAAGGGTCTTTATTAAAATAATTAAAAATAGTAAAAGTTATACTGCAATATCGTGATGGCTGTAAATAATTTTGTTACACTTAGATCTGCTGACGCAAACGTATATTTGATAGGAAAATGTGAAAAAAATATACTTGGAAGCAAGTTACCGTCAAAACTACAAGTACTGAAATGTTTTTTTACTATGTGCGGTGTGAAAAGAAAACAATTAAGGAAAGTGCTAAATTGGCTTCGAAGGAAATATTGCCTTTTTGGGAAAGAGCACGTGTTCCAACGTTAAACAAAAAAACATGTGACGATAAATTGGTGAAATTATATGATGAGTGGAGAACAGTACAGAAATTTTGTACATCTTCGTTTCCTAGTTCTCGTAAAAAGGAAAATGATTTCGTATGTAATAGAAATAGGCTGCAATGACCAAAATTTGCTTTAGTGCAAGTCAAAGGACTCCACCATTCAAAAAATGATTTCAATGATAATTTGAACAATTTATTCGATATTGCACATGCTGATGCTTTAGAAATGATAGCTATTCCTGAGGACCGAGACTTTTTAATTAAACAAAGAGAGCCAGGTCGTGTTGGGAGCATGATTTCTATAGATCAATGTCTCGCAAATAAAGAAAAACAGAAGGCGCAAAGGTTAGAAGAAGAAAATCGACGCAGAGCAAAGTATCAAAGATTGGAGAGCCCTCAAGGTATTTAGTTATTTCTGCTGAAACAAATAATATGTAAGTTTCTCTTTCAACTAGTTTTTTTTTTAGAGTTGAGTGTAGACTATGATGTAAGTGATGAAAGTGAATGTGAGTCTGAAAAATCTGTAGAGCAGTTGATGATCGTATCATACACCAACGAGCTGAAAAAAAAACGTGGTAAAAAAAGCTTCATAGATGATAGAATGCTTGCTTGCATGGATGCTGGCAATATGTCAACCCCACTCGCAATTCATTTTATTATTGCAACAGCTAAAGCTTTGGGTCAGAATATTGAAGATCTGGTTATTAATTGTACAAGTTTGAGAAAACAGCGCAAGGAATATCGTCGGCGTCATGGTACAGAAATTATTGAGAATTTCAAGGTATAAAAGTTTATTTTGGATTTGTTATGAATACTTCTCAGAGCGAAAATTTTTCAGATCCCTGATACATTTGTGTTACACTGGGACGGTAAACTACTTCCTGCAATGACTGGAAAGGAAAAAATAGAACGCCTAGCTATTGTTTTAACGGCAGATAATATAGAAAAATTAATTTCCATTCCAATTATTGAATGTGGAACTGGTGAAGCAATCGCCCAGTCCATATATAATTACTTAGAAAAAATGAATATGATAAATTCGGTGGAAATGGTATGCTTTGACACGACAGCTACAAACACTGGTAAACGTAACGGTGCTGGAATGTTGCTGGAACAAAAATTGAAACGTAGCTTGTTGTGGTTGCCATGCAGGCATCATATTGCAGAAATCATACTACGAGCTGTATTTGAAATATATTTTGGAAAATCTTGTGGCCCGGAAGTTGCCATATTTGAACGTTTTTCGCGGGAATGGAACACTTTCAATTTAAAAGATCTTTCAATTCGAATCATGGATGAAGAAGTGCGACGTGCTATAAATGCAGAGGAATGTGAAGCCAGTAAAGAATTTTGCATCAAAAATATAGCAAAAGACCACATTCGCCATGATTACAAAGAGCTATTGCAACTCATGTTTATTTTCTTAGGTGGCAGCATCCCGAACTTTTCCTTTCGTGCACCTGGCGCGACGTCACATGCCAGGTTTATTTTTAAAAGCGATATATGCCTTAAAAATGTTTGCTTTGCAAAAACAATTTAAAATGTCTTCCAGCCATTTGAATGGATTCCGCAATGTGTGTATTTTCCTGGTGCGTCTTTATATTCCGTATTGGTTTCGAACTACTAATGCAGTCGAAGCACCAAATTTGGATTTGCAGCTGGTAAAAAACATTGCCGGTTATTACGACCCAAAAATATCTCTAGCCTTATTAGATAAAATGAAAAACCACTTATGGTGTCTGTCCGAGGAAGCCGTTGGTCTCGCCTTTTTCGATTCTAATGTGGACTTAAATGTGAAAAGAAAGATGGTTGAAGCACTAGCATTAGAAAAAGAGTTTGAAAGCAATGACGACAATGGCGTTTATCTGCATAAAAATGTAAATGCCAGCATTGAAGAAATGAAAGCATTCATAAGTAAAGATTTAAGTTGTTTTGTAACGCAAAGAACTAGAAAAATCTTTTCACGATTGGAAATAGACGTAAAATTTTTCAACTTAGATCCCTCAAACTGGTGCGAAAATGCAGAATATTTAAAAGGTGTTCAAATCCTCAAAAACGTCACTGCTGTTAATGATTCTGCTGAGAGGAAAGTAAAACTAATAACAGATTTTAACCGGTCTTTAACTCATAGCGAAGAAGATAAACAATACTTGCTTCATATTGTCGAGAACTACAGGCAAAAGTTCCCTTCATATACTAAAACTTCGCTTTTGTAATATTCTTGAGACATATATTAATGATTGAAATGCAAATTGTGGAAAAATTGCGTCATTTTATTTTTTCTTTAATAAATAAACAGATAACAGTAAAAAAAACCAAGTGTTTTTCTATATTTTGACCTTTGACCTCATTATGGCACAGGTTGGCACACTCTGATTGAGTTAAAAATTTACCACATGAATTATTACATCGAATCGCATATTTGACCAATCCCCGTACTCAAAATTCCAAAAAAAAAAAATAACGCCAGGTCTAGTGTACAGTGTGTCAATGATGTATTTATGAATGTGTAAGTTCTATACTTTAAATGTTATTTAACAAAAAAATAATTAGTGTTAATGTACAAAAAATTGTAAGTCAAATTTGTTAAATTCTAAAAAAATGTTCAAAATAGCAAGTATTAATGTAGTTGTTTTTCGTTTTTGTAATAAACAGATAATTTAAAAAAATCCCCGATGAAGACGCAAATATTGCGTCGAAACGCGTAGGATGACTAAATAAAACCTTGTTTTATTAAGAAGGAAAAAAACCCCGGCCGAAAAGCTCCAATAAAAATATTATTAAAATTGTTACTTGGCCCAATCAAAATAAAATATTTTAGTAATTCTTTTAGGCATCGTTCTAACTCGCGTAATAATCCAAATTTGTTGTGTAGATTTCACTACAAATTTGGAAATAATTCTAGAAGTTGTGAACAACCTTGTTCAACAAACTAAATTCTTCCGTTGTTGCAGCGACGAACAACGGAAATTTAGAATTTTTGACGCGTCGTTTATTTATTTTTGATAGAGAAAACAAACAAAATTTTTTAATAGATAGTGGAGCAGAAATTTCTGTATTACCCGCGTCTAAATTTCCTCATACGAAACATTCAGACATAATTCTCACTGCAGCTAATGGCTCAACAATTGCCACTTACGGGAAAAGGCTTTTATACGTAAATTAAGGTTTAAGACGTGAATTTACCTGTACATTTTTGATTGCGGATATAGCCAAGCCAACAATTGGCGCTGATTTTCTTTGTAAATATGGTCTTCTTATAGACATTAAACATAAACGTTTAGTAGATCCATTAACAAATCTCTCAATTAATACAGTATCCTACTTTTATGATATTCCATTACCTAAATTATTTGTGGTTGACAATAAATTCACAAAATTATTAAAAGAGTGTCCGTCACTTATTTCAGAGCCAGATTATACTAAACCTGTTAAACATACAACAGTACATCGACTTGTAACAGAAGATAGTCTTCCATTTTCTAAGCCCAGAAGCTTCGATCCGGTAAAATATAAAGCCGCGAAAACGGAGTTTGATTTCTTAGTTAAAATAGGCATTTGTCGGCCTTCAAATTCTTCAGTAGAATCGCCACTTCAACTTGTAGCTAAAAAAGAGTTGAATGATTGGCGGCCATATGGTGATTTTAGAAGATTGAATACTGTAACTGTTCCCGATCGTTATCCCTTACCACACATTCAAGATTTTAATATGAACCTTCATAATAAAAATATATTTTCAAAATTAGATTTAGTTAGGGCATATCATCAAATTCCTATGGCTGAAGAAGATATTTATAAAACTGCTATTACAACTCCTCTCGGTATGTTTGAATTCATGAGAATGCCTTTCGGACTTGGAAATTCTGCACAAACCTTTCAAAGATTCATAAATGAGGTAGTAGGTGACTTAGATTTTGTATATGCTTACATCGACGACTTACTTATTTCAAGTAAAGACGAAGAACAACATTCAAAAGATTTACGTATCCTTTTTCAATGCCTTACAGAGTACGGTTTAAACATTAAACCAAGTAAATATACTTTTGGTGTAAGAAATATAGATTTTTTAGGACATAACATTTCTGAAACAGTTATTCGACCTTCTGATGAAAAGGTATCAGCTATTCGCAATTTCGAACGTCCAAAATCAGTTAAGCAGGCACAGAAATTTATTGGTATGGTAAATTATTATCATAGATACATTCTAAAACTAGCAGAATTTACAAACAAAATTTATGATCTAATTAACAAAGTAAGTAAGGAACGTGACAAATCTTTGGTACGGGACGAGAATTCGAATGAAGCTTTTGAATGCATTAAAGATAAATTTGCATCTACGATACTGTTAAATCATTTTAACAAAGATGTTAAATTATCTTTAACAGTAGATGCATCTAACAAAGCGATTGGGGGCGTTATACAACAAAATTACAATAGTAAAATTGAACCCATTGCATTTTTTTCTAAAAAACTTTCTCCAAATGAAATTAAATATAGTGCTTTTGATAGGGAGTTATTGGCAATTTACTTAAATATAAAACATTTTAGATATCATATGTATTTAATTAGCGAGCTTTGCTCATATTGCTTTATACAATGGTTTTTGCAATTGATATTAGAATGATTGAATGTTGGAGATTCGAGTTCAACGCTCAGCTCCCGAAAAGCTAGCTGATGAAGAAGTGAAATTCAGAGACATGTCCTAGTAACCATCGCCGTTTGTAAACTTACAATTTTTCTCTAATATCAATTACAAAAACCATTGTATAAAGCAATATGAGCAAAGCTCGCTAATTAAATACATATGATCATATTGGTATAATAGTAACAGCGGAACTATTAAAAAAAATACTGTAAAAATCCGAACAAATGTTACTAAGCTTTCAAAAGCGCGTTAAAATATCATATCCACACCATAAGGAATAAACTAATACAGAGTGTATGTGCCTACATGGTGATCAAAAGGAATATAAACAAAAAGGCAACTCTTAGAGACCAATTGTACAGCGAACAACGGGACATTCATATGGCTTAGCAGCTGAAGGCTTGCACTGATTTGAATGTTGGAGATTCGAGTTCAACGCTCAGCTCCCGAAAAGCTAGCTGATGAAGAAGTGAAATTCAGAAACATGTCCTAGTAACCATCGCCGTTTGTAAACTTACAATTTTTCTCTATTATCAATTACAAAAACCATTGTATAAAGCAATATGAGCAAAGCTCGCTAATTAAATGCATATGATCATATTGATATAATAGTAACAGCGGAAGTATTAAAAACAAATACTGTAAAAATACGAACAAATGTTACTAAGCTTTCAAAAGCGCGCCAAAAAATCATATCCACACCATTAGGAATAAACTACATACAGAGTGTATGTGCCTACATGGTGATCAAAAGGAATATAAACAAAAAGGCAGCTAGCTCTTAGCGACCAATTGTACAGCGAACAACGTCACATTCATATGGCTTAGCAGCTAAAGGCTTGCACTGATATGAATGTTGGAGATTCGAGTTCAACGCTCAGCTCCCGAAAAGCTAGCTGATGGAGAAGTGAAATTCAGAAACATGTCCTAGTTACCATCGCCGTTTGTAAACTTACAATTTTTCTCTAATATCAATTACAAAAACCATTGTATAAAGCAATATGAGCAAAGCTCGCTAATTAAATACATATGGTCATATTGATATAATAGTAACAGCGGAAGTATTAAAAACAAATACTGTAAAAATCCGAACAAATGTTACTAAGCTTTCAAAAGCGCGCAAAAAAATCATATCCACACCATTAGGAATAAACTACGTATGTGCCCACATGGTGATCAAAAGGAATATAAACAACAAGTAAGGAAGGTTAAGTTCGGGTGGAACCGAACATTACATACTCAGTTGAGAGCTATGGTGACAACATAAGGGAAAATAACCATGTAGGAAAATGAGCCGAGGGAAACCCTGGAATGTGTTTGTATGACATGTGTATCAAATGAAAGGCATTAAAGAGTATTTTATGAGGGAGTGGGCCATAGTTCTATAGGTGGACGCCATTTAGGGATATAGCCATAAAGGTGGATCAGGGTTGACTCTAGAATGCGTTTGTACGATATGGGTATCAAATGAAAGGTGTTAATGAGTATTTTAAAAGCGAGTAATCCTTAGCTCCATAGGTGGACGCCGTTTCGAGATATCGCCATAAAGGTGGACCAGGGGTGACTCTAGAATTTGTTTGTACAATATGGGTATCAAAAGAAAGGTGTTAATGAGTATTTTAAAAGGGAGTAATCCTTAGTTCCATAGGTGGACGCCGTTTCGAGATATCGCCATAAAGGTGGACCAGGGGTGACCCTAGGATTTGTTTGTACAATATGGGCATCAAACGAAAGGTGTTAATGAGTATTTTAAATGGGAGTGGGCCTTAGTTCTATAGGTGAACGCCGTTTCGAAATATCGCCATAAAGGTGGACCAGGGGTGACTCTAGAATGTGTTTGTATGAAATGGGTATCAAATTAAAGGTATTAATTAGGGTTTTAAAAGGGAGTGGTGGTTGTTGTATAGGTGGTCGCATTTTCGAGATATCGCAATAAAGGTGGACCAGGGGTGACCCTAGAATTTGTTTGTACAATATGGGTATCAAAAGAAAGGTGTTAATGAGTATTTTAAAAGGGAGTAATCCTTAGTTCCATAGGTGGACGCCGTTTCGAGATATCGCCATAAAGGTGGAGCAGGAGTGACCCTAGAATTTGTTTGTACAATATGGGTATCAAAAGAAAGGTGTTAATGAGTATTTTAAAAGGGAGTAATCCTTAGTTCCATAGGTGGACGCCATTTCGAGATACCGCCATAAAGATGGACTAGGGGTGACTCTAGAATTCGTTTGTGCAATATGGGTATCAAACGAAAGGTGTTAATGAGTATTTTAAAAGGGAGGGGGCATTAGTTCTACAGGTGAACGCCTTTTCAAGGTATCGCAATAAAGGTGGACCAGGGGTGACTCTAGAATGTGTTTGTACGATATGGGTATCAAATTAAAGGTATTAATGAGAGTCTTAAAAGGGAGTGGTGGTAGTTGTATATGTGAAGGCGTTTTCCAGATATCGACCAAAATGTGGACCAGGGTACCCAGAACATCATCTGTTGGATACCGCTAATTTATTTATATATGTAATACTTGCCAAGATTTTAGGGGTTTTTTATTTCGCCTTGCAGAACTTTTTCATTTTCTTCTACTTAATATGGTAGGTGTCACAACCATTTTATAAAGTTTTTTCTAAAGTTATATTTCGCGTCAATAAACCAATCCAATTACCTCACCATGTTTCATCCCTTTTTTCGTATTTGGTATAGAATTATGGCATTTTTTCATTTTTTGTAATTTTCGATATCGAAAAAGTGGGCGTGGTCATAGTCGGATTTCGTTCATTTTTCATACCAAGATAAAGTGAGTTCAAGTAAGTACGTGAACTAAGTTCGTTAAAGATATGTCGATTTTTGCTCAAGTTATCGTGTTAACGGCCATGCGGAAAGACAGACGAATGACTGTGTATAAGGACTGGGCGTGGAATCAACCGATTTCGCCCGTTTTCACAGAAAACAGTTAACATCATAAAATCTATGCCCCTACCAAATTTCAAAAGGATTCGTTAATTTTTGTCGACTTATGGCGTTAAAAGTATCCTAGACAAATTAAATGAAAAAGGGCGGAGCCACGCCCATTTTGAAATTTTCTTTTATTTTTGTATTTTGTTGTACCATATCATTACTGGAGTTGAATGTTGACATAATTTACTTATATACTGTAAAGATATTACATTTTTTGTTAAAGTTTTATTTTAAAAAAAATTTTTTTTTAAAGGTGGGCGTGGTCCTTCTCCGATTTTGCTAATTTTTATTAAGCGTACATATAGTAATAGGAGTAGCGTTCCTGCCAAATTTCATCATGATATCTTCAACGACTGCCAAATTACAGCTTGCAAAATTTTAAATTACCTTCTTTTAAAAGTGGGCGGTGCCACGCCCATTGTCCAAAATTTTACTAATTTTCTATTCTGCGTCATAAGTTCAACTCATCTACCGAGCTTCGTCGCTTTATCGGTATTTTGTAATGAATTATCGCACTTTTTCGGTTTTTCGATATCGAAAAAGTGGGCGTGGTCATAGTCCGATATCGTTCATTTTAAATAGCGATCTGAGATGAGTGCTCAGGAACCTTCATACCAAATTTCATCAAGATACCTCAAAATTTACTCAAGTTATCGTCTTAACGGACGGACGGACGGACATGGCTCAATCGAATTTTTTTCGATACTGATGATTTTGATATATGGAAGTCTATATCTATCTCGATTCCTTTATATATGTACAACCAACCGTTATCCAATCAAACTTAATATACTCTGTGAGCTCTGCTCAACTGAGTATAAAAAGGCAACTCTTAGAGACCAATTGTATGGCTTCATTCATATGGCTTAGCAGCTAAAGGCTTGCACTGATATGAATGTTAGATTGGAGTTTAACGCTCAGCTCCCGAAAAGCTAGCTGATGAAGAAGTGAAATTCAGAAACCATCGCCGTTTGTAAACTTACAATTTTTCTCTAATATCAATTACATTTTAGATATCTTTTGGAAGGACGTGTAAATTGTCGTCGGACCATAAACCCCTGACTATTGCTTTAAATTCAAAAACAGAACAAAGTCCTAGATAAACGAGACACTTGGAATTTATAGCACAATTTACTGATGACATACAATACATTAAAGGAGAATCCAATGTTGTAGCAGATACGCTGTCTAGAGCTTTTGAGGTTAATGCAATATATACTACAGAACTTAATTTTTAAATTTTACAAACTGAACAACAAAAAGATGATGACTTAAATCAACTTGTATCTGATTCTCAATATCTAAATTTGAAACTAATTAGTATTCCCATTTTAAATTTTAATATTTGGTGTAAAATTTCAGGAGAAACTCCTAGGCCATTTGTACCGAGTAATTTGCGAAAAACAGTATTTGATCTTTTACATAAAATAGCACATCAGGGTACAAGAGCTACACGACGGCTCATAGCTAAAAAATATTATTGGCCTAATATGAATAAGGATATTAATATTTGGTCAAAAGAGTGTCTTAATTGTCAAAAGTCTAAAGTTTATCGTCATACAAAATCCCCTATTGTCAAAATTCAAATTCCCAAGAATAGATTTGAACACATCCACTTAGATATAGTTGGGCCATTACCAATTTCAAAAGAACATCGCTATATTTTAACGATTATTGAAAGATTTACCCGTTGGCCTGAGGCATTTGCATTAAAAGATATTTCAGCAACTACAATTGCAAATAAGTTTTTTAGAGAATATATTTCTCGGTTTGGAATTCCGTTAAAGATAACAACTGATCAAGGTAGCCAATTTACATCGATATTGTTTTCAGAGTTAACTAAATTACTTGGTAGTTACCAAATTACAACATCCGCATATCACCCTCAAGGAAATGGTATGGTTGAAATGTTTCATAGACAATTAAAGACTACTATAATATCTAGAGAGGACACAAATAATTGGTATGACGAGTTACCTGTCATATTACTTGGTTTGCGATCTATTTACAAAGAAGATATTTCGGCTACACCAGCGGAAATGGTTTTCGGTCAGAATTTACGTTTGCCAGGGGAACTTGTTGTACCATCAGCTAAAAATTTCTCAGCATCTGAAATTTTAAGTAATTTACGTGAACATTTTCGAAATGTTAGATCAAATTTAAGTCACCATAAGGATTCTGATACTGGAATTTACGTTCCAAAAGATCTTCAAAATTGTAAATTTGCATTTGTTCGAGTCATTAATAAACATTCATTACAAAAACCATATGAAGGACCTTACAAAATTGTGGAAAAAGACCAAAAATATTTTAAACTTGAAATAGATAATAATATTAAAATATTGATTTTTAAATTTTCAAAAATTTTCATGATGGTGAAAAGTTTAGAAAGAATTTGACGCATACATTTAGGCGTTTTAAAAAATAGAATTAAAAGTTTTGTTATAAAATAAAAAACGTTGTTTCAATTACTACACTATTCTTACAGGGCATTGTAGACTGAGCAGCCGTATGCAGAAACTGGGCATACGATCGAATAACACATGCCGATTTTGTGATCGATCAGCAGACGGCGGACCATATCCTCCTAGAATGTGACGCAATCTCAAGACGTAGGGCTAAGTTTATCGGCTCACCATGGCCAGAGCATTCCCACATTTAATCCCTCAAGCCAAGAACACTGCTAGGATTCATCAAGTAAGTCGGCTAGGATGAGGTGCTGTGAAGTCACTGTGCAATCCTCAAAAAATTATCTATCTATCTACGTTCCGGTAACAAGCACCATTTAGGTACTAGCCCGACCATCTCGGGAACTCTTGATATGACTGCATTAAACCTTCTAGGGATTGAATATTAATAATGGCCGCAATGCGAAAATCTGCTAAAATTTACCATTCTCCATGAAATTCTAGATATATAACTTTCCACGTTTTGAATCAGTGATGAAAAGAGCAAAATTTACTAAAATTTTAACTGGCTGTGGGTAATAAGGTGTTGATGTGCTCTCTTAACGTAATGTAATAACAACGGCGACGCAGGGAAAATGACAAAAATATTGTAAATCTACTGATCATAATAAATTAATTCCTCCCTTTCTATGCAGTTCTATGCATACATACATATGTATTTTGCTCTCCAAACGCTAATTAAAAAAATCAATTGGTATTTACATGAACTTCGAACTCTTTGGTATTTGCATTCTTCAGTTGATTATCAACAAAAGCATGACAAATTATCACCAACAAATTCATACATGTTGTTTATATATTTAATATGGCAGGCAATTTACTTACCCTTTCTGGTGCGATGATTCCTGGACAATCGGGCCTGACAAGACGCGATTTATTTTGCCTTAAGAGAGCGTGCTTAACGCGTACCATATCATGTTAGGGCACACCTTCGGTGATGCAAACAATCAAAGAAATTTCTGCTTCTAATGCTTCTAGGATAGCAGCAGCAGCTCCCGGTGGCGCCACATAAATAACAGTTGCATGCGGATCAGTTGCCTTTTTTGCTCCGGCTACCTATTCAATATTAATTGACATTACATTATCCACTATAGCAATTTTTAATCAATACAAATCAATATAAATTACCGAAGCAAATACTGGCAAACCAAGATGGGTAGTTCCATCCTTTTTTAGGGAAATACATCCAACCAGTTTGGTACCGTATTCCAAAGCATGTTGGTTGTGTAAATTACCTTGTTACCGGTAAATCATTGGCAAATGACACGTGAATCTGCATTTAATTGTAGGTCTCCTCTGGTTTTGGTATATTCTGAGCTGAATCGCAACCCGGCAGAGATGCTATCTATTAGAATAATATAAAATTTTTTTATTATTTAAAAATGCACATACGTATGAATGAAAAGCAGAAAGTAAATAATGTTGTTGTTGTTGTAGCGATAAGGACACTCCTCGTGATCGACTTTGTTGGTCCTTTGCCGGATACAGATTGGGTACGTTCCGGGAACCTTTAGGGTACTAGCCCGACCATCTCGGGAGCGATTTAGTATGACATGAAACCTTCTAGGCCATCCCGTCGATTCTATACAACTTAATATGTTAACGTTTTACAAGACGGTGCACCACCTATGTTTTATCAAAAATGATCAAAGGTGGAATCAAAAGACGCGCCTCGAGCTCCGTTTTTGGAATCCGAGAGCCAAAATATAAATTTTTATTTATGTCAAAACATAATTTTGATAATTTTTAAATTAGGTTTGCACCGTCTTGTAAAACGTTACCCTTAAGATTATTTAGGGCGAAGGCCGCCAACGCAGAAAGGTGCTCTGTGCAACAAAAAAATTGGTAAAAGTTTAGTTGAGGGGTCGACTGCTAATATGCGACAAAAAATATCGAGAGTGGTATCAAACGACGCGTCTTGACATCAGTATTAATAATCCGTTCAAAAGATATTAACGAAAAACCGAAAAATGACCCGCGGGTCCTTCCGAAACCAGGGGTGATATCCATAATATTTTTGTGCAGAACACCTTTCTGCATTGGCGGCCTTCGGCCGCGCTTATCAAAAATTACCCTGGGTGGGTCCAACACCGGTTTGGAGACCAAAACTATATCTGCGCAAAATACTTATGTTCACAATTTTTTTGTGGGTACGATAACATTACAACAACCACATGAAAATCGCCAAATTCAATTGCAAATATCCCCGGACAGAGATACAATTTTTATTTTCCGCCTTCGGATTATTAATACTGATGTCAAGACGCGTCGTTTGACACCTCTCTCGATATTTTTGGACGCGTATTAGCAGTCGACCCCTCAACTAGACAATTACCCAAAATTTTTAATTTCCGCTTTCGAATTCTAAAAATGGAGCTCGACACGCATCTTTTGATACCACCTTTATTTAGGTTGTGCACTGTCTTGTAAAACGTAACCTTTTTTGGTTTTGGAAATCGAATCTTCCAATTCCAATTGGTGGCATGACGACTTGGTTGCCTATAGTTAAAGCGCCAGGTTAATTTAGAAGTGCCTAAACAGCTAACACATGTCATAACTTAAAAGCCCGTAGCACAAGATTTTTTTCTTTTTACACATCAGGTTAAGCGAGAGCTTGTAAGAGTTCTATTATCACAATTATATCTTTTTTTCGCTTCAATGTTTTCCCGGAATAATTAATAAATTGTTGTTAAAGATGAACACTGTCAAATCGATGACAGCATGAAACGTCGATGTGTTAGTGGAGAGCGAAAAAGATTTGAATGTGTGGGTGAACTAGTCACCTCCGTCTTGAAGGGTGAATACATAAAAGAAAAACCCAAGATGGCGCAGATGCACTCTCTCGCATCACAATTGAAGAACTTAAAAATTCAGGAAAATCAATTTTAGCAGTACAGACAAGATCAGAGACAAAACAAGAACAATTAACGCAACAACAAATAGGCAAAGAAGAAAAAATAAGGAAAACATAAAATTACAAGTTTATGACAATTTTTCAAACAAATTTTCAAAGAAAATACCCAGAGTAAAATCCCAAATAAGTTATGATAAAAGTAGTAAAATTACGAATTTTGAGATAAATGCGCATTTAAAACACACAAAAATTGAGTTAATTAAGGTTGCGTGTGCTAACAAAATAATACGTTTAGATGAATTACTTTTGAAGCTTCAAAACGAAGCTGGCAAGCGCAATATTAATATAATTGAATTGCAAAAAATGATAATCTTTTTAATATTTTTCGATATCAGATCTGAAAACCACTGGGAATAAAATTTTAAAACATTTAGAAATCATCCTAACTGAACCCGTCGAAACTGTGACAGATAAAGACAAAAAACAACAATTGATAACAATTTACCATACCGACCCAATTTTAGGAGGACATTTCGGTAGCAAAAAAGTTTATGCAAAACTAAGAACCAAATATTATTGGAAATGCATAAAGCGCGATTTAGCGAAATTTGTTAAAAAATGTGAAAAATGTCTTTTAAACAAGGTAAAGCCAAACACAAAAGAAGATTTAGTACTAACCGAATCACCCTGTAAGCCATTCGACATTGTTGTTATTGCCCTATAGGGCCTCTACCTCAATCCGATAATGGTAAAAAGTTCGCTGTCACCATTATATGCGATCTCAGCAAATACTTAGTAACGATTGCGGTACCTGATAAAAGTGCAAAAACGGTTGCATCAGCTATTTTTGAAAATTTCATACTAAGATATGGCATTAAGAAAACAATTAAAACTGATTTAGGTACCGAATACAAAAGTGAAATTTTTTCAGAACTAACAAAATTATTAAAAATCGAACACAAATTTTCCACAGCGTACCATCATGAAACTCTTGGCACAGTAGACCGAAACCACCGAATTTTCAATGAATATTTAAGATCTTACCTAAATCCCAATTTTTCCGACTGGGATGTTTACCTGAAATATTCACCTCAATTCTTCTTTTCCAAACGGGTATGATGTAAGGTAACCCTTATTGTAAGCGTTGCTTGACCATAAAGTCAAGCAATGCTTATTCAACACAACCAACATTCACAATGAGTATGTTTGTTTAAAGGTGTGTTCAGTTTATACTTATATTTAAGAATTCATGAGCTTAACACCGGCTTATAATAATTGAATTTCAATTATTATGTTTTCTAAAAGAAAGTGAAAAGAAGGAAACATTTACTGGCATATTGCTATGGTACCATTTCGAAAACCGCCAACGTAATCATCATCAGGCAATTTCGTAATGTTATCAAAGGTTTCACCGGGATTCGAACCGTGAATCACATGGTGAAACTGCAGTAGCCTTTAACCACTAGGCCATCTTGCTGGTATTTGTTTTCATGCTTAATTCAGTTTTTCTCATGAATGAGGGTTACTTGTCAAAATGAAAGAAGTCAGATTTTACGCGCTTCCAACCCGAACGGTCGTCTAATTATACTCAGTTGAGCAGAGCTCACAGAGTATATTAAGTTTGATTGGATAACGGTTGGTTGTACATATATAAAGGAATCGATATAGATATAGACTTCCATATATCAAAATAATCAGGATCGAAAAAAATTTGATTGAGCCATGTCCGTCCGTCCGTCCGTTACCACGATAACTTGAGTAAATTTTGAGGTATCTTGATGAAATTTGGTATGTAGGTTCCTGAGCACTCATCTCAGATCGCTATTTAAAATGAACGATATCGGACTATAACCACGCCCACTTTTTCGATATCGAAAATTTCGAAAAACCGAAAAAGTGCGATAATTCATTACAAAAGACAGATAAAGCGACGAAACTTGGTAGATGAGTTGATCTTATGACGCAGAATAGAAAATTAGTAAAATTTTGGACAATGGGGGTGGCACCGCCCACTTTTAAAAGAAGGTAATTTAAAATTTTGCAAGCTGTAATTTGGCAGTCGTTGAAGGTATCATGATGAAATTTGGCAGGAACGTTACCCCTATTACTATATGTACGCTTAATAAAAATTAGCAAAATCGGAGAAGGACCACGCCCACTTTAAAAAAAAAAAAATTTTTTAAGTAAAATTTTAACAAAAAATTTAATATCTTTACAGTATATAAGTAAATTATGTCAACATTCAACTCCAGTTATCATTACAACAACAATTATGCAACAAAATACAAAAATAAAAGAAAATTTAAAAATGGGCGTGGCTCCGCCCTTTTTCATTTAATTTGTCTAGGATGCTTTTAATGCCATAAGTCGAACAAAAATTAACCAATCCTTTTGAAATTTGGTAGGGGCATAGATTTTATGACGTTAACTGTTTTCTGTGAAAATGGGCGAAATCGGTTGATGCCCCGCCCAGTTTTTATACACAGTCCTCCGTCTGTCCTTCCGCATGGCCGTTAACACGATAACTTGAGCAAAAATCGACATATCTTTAATGAACTTAGTTCACGTGCTTACTTGAACTCACTTTATCTTGGTATGAAAAATGAACGAAATCCGACTATGACCACGCCCAATTTTTCGATATCGAAAAATGAAAAAAATGCCATAATTCTATACCAAATACGAAAAAAGGGATGAAACATGGTAAGGTAATTGGATTGTTTTATTGACGCGAAATATAACTTTAGAAAAAACTTTATAAAATGGTTGTGACACCTACCATATTAAGTAGAAGAAAATGAAAAAGTTCTGCAGAGCGAAATAAAAAACCCTTAAAATCTTGGCAGGTATTACATATATAAATAAATTAGCGGTATCCAACAGATGACGTTCTGGGTCACCCTGGTCCACATTTTGGTCGATATCTGGAAAACGCCTTCACATATACAACTACCACCACTCACTTTTAAAACTCTCATTAATACCTTTAATTTGATACCCATATCGTACAAACGCATTCTAGAGTCAACCCTGATCCACCTTTATGGCTATACCCCTAAATGGCGTCCACCTATAGAACTATGGCCCACTCCCTCATAAAATACTCTTTAGTGCCTTTCATTTGATACACATGTCATACAAACACATTCCAGGGTTTCCCTCGGTTCATTTTCCTACATGGTTATTTTCCCTTATGTTGTCACCATAGCTCTCAACTGAGTATGTAATGTTCGGTTACACCCGAACTTAACCTTCCTTACTTGTTTTCTTAGTCGTATCGTGTACGCTAAAAGTTATAAAAATATAAGCAGTTCACCTATAGTTTTAATTGATATAAATAAAATTAACTTTGTTTTAAGTGTACCAGTTCCTTCTTTTATTTGTGGTGATCGAGGTTCCAAACAGTCGTGAAATTAAAATACATACGTGCATGCAAACGAGTGCATACAAACAACAGCACCTGCATAAATTTGCAGGATTCAGTATTGGAAGACACATGGCGACCATCTTTGCCAAGCCAGAAATGGTCGTCCTACAATATTTCCCGAAGGCAGAGGATTTGAAATCTTGGGGAAGGTCATCGTCTTCGGTTTCTACTACCGCATCATAGGCGCGCTGGACTCTCGCCCGAAAGAGGTCGATGTTTTTGTCCTTTACTGATAGCGCTGGCTCGGTATTGTCCTGTAGGGGCGTTGAACGGAATCGAGTGCAGTAGTCAGTGAAAATATCCGTTTCGGACATGAACTTATTTGGGACTGAGCTTGACATTTTGACAAAGGAAGAGCTTTCCTTTCTTGGGAGAATTTTGTTTGAAAGAAGGGGAGAGAGCTGAATAAATTTATCTATTAAGTAAAATAAAGTTCAAAAATAAGTTAGGCAAAAAATGTGCTAAGCATACCAATTGTAGGAAGCTTCGCACTCGCTACAATAAAATTAGCAATCATTTCAATAAAGCCATACGCACTAGGCGCGATACCTTTTTTAAAAACAAGTTTAACTCAGCTTTGGGCAAAACCAGAAAAGAATGGGGTGTCATCAACAGTTTCTTCCTAAACGGCGGCAGTGTAGGGAGCCACGAGCCAGTTACCTTACGGGCTGAAAGTCAGCTAACTACAGACCCAGAAGAAGTTACTAACAAATTTAATACATACTTTACCTCGATTGGTAATTCAAGATCAACCCTTTGTGATTGCCAGTTTGCAGCCAATCTACCCCTATGTCAAGTTGCAACTAATAGTTTCTTTTTTAACGCCATATGCAGGTTCAAAATCACTAAAATTATAAAAGCATTGATCAAATCTAGCTCTTGCGGCGATGACGGTATTTCAAATAGTTTATTAAAAAAAATATCGCTCAATGTAGTAGATATACTGAAACATTTATTCAATAAAAGTATAACTGAGGGTGTTTTTTCTGATGATCTTAAATGTTCCATTGTAATCCCGATCTTCAAAAAAGGGCATAAGAGGGATTCACGTCACTACAGGCCCATATCTCTACTCCCATCGATATTTGAAAGGCGGTTAAAAATAGAGTTGTGAACTTTCTAGATAGATCGACCTTTTACAGCCCCATGCAGTTCGGATTTCGTTCCAGACTTTCAACAGAGAACGCTCTGCCTGGTTTCTGCTCAAAGGTGTACAAAGCTCTAGATAGTAAAAGTAACTGTGCTGGTTTATTTGCCGACATAACAAAAGCTTTTGATATGGTAGACAGGAATATATTTCTGAACAAAATCCCTCGTGCAGGTTTTCGTGGTTTCATGCACAAATGGTTTACATCCTATCTTTCAAATAGAATACAAAAAGTTAAAGTGGGTAGTTACTACAGTAGCCTGCAGGACGTTAATCTGGGCGTACCCCAAGGCTCTGTCCTTGGCCCGGTACTGTTCCTGATTTATATTAATTCAATTCCATTGAAGGGCAAAACGACTGCCTTTGCAGATGGTCTTGCCATTGCGTATAGTACAACGAGCTACTTCGAACTAATATGTGATATTAGCCACGATGTACATATGCTCAGGACTTGGTTTGCTTTACACAAGCTACTTGTTAGTAATAAAACGAGGTTGATGTATTTTAGCCATGCACCCAAAGAATTTGAGGCTTGTGATATTTTTTTTCTCATCCAGCATAATGCGCACGTTTTGACATGGATTATATGATGTGCATTTTGAATGCGACGAAAAGTTCATTCGCAACCAACGTTGAATGCAGTGATAACTGCTTCAGGATTTATGTTGTTGAAAATTTCAAATACCTAGATATTACAATCGATAACCATTTAAATTGGTCTGCACACATTCAGAAACTAAAACATTACTTTCTGTACACTACCCGTCACTTCTATCGTCTACTATGGTCTAGTCCAATCGATATTTTCAATATGGGATTACCTGCTGGGGTGGCGCCTCGGCTAGTAAGTTGTCACCCGTTGTAATACTCCAAAAGGGAATTATAAGACGTATATGTGACGCAAACTACAGGTCTCACGCTATGATATCTTTTAGGAGACTAGATATACTACCATGTCGTCATCTATATTTATTTAAAGTCCTAAAAACTTTCTTTATTAGATCGGGGTACTTACAAAGTTATCCTTCTGAAGTTTAAAACCTTAGGAGCAATCTGCTTCCATCGGTACAAATCCCGCATGCTAGGATATCTCACTTCAGAAGCTTTTATATGTACATACACGTCGTGCAAAATGTTCAACTCTCTCCCTGGTCATAAGAAATCTTAACCTATTTCAAAGGAAAATAAAAATGTATCTGATTAGTTTTAGCCACTACGATCTACAAGCCTTGCTGAGGACGTTGTTGTAAATCATATCTAATTTCTGTATCTATATCAACTGTTTTTCTATTCGTAACCTTACCTAATTAACTAATTATCAATTCTTTCTCTATCGTAACCTTAACTAATTGTCTGAGTTATTCTGTACTTATCCTATAATATTATTAAAAACTATACACCCCACACTGAAATGGAATTTTACTATGTGAACTGGCATTTAATACTATTTTAAAATTTAATATAAAAAATGCCATGTACTTTTCTTATGCTATATAGTAATAGAATGTGCTCTTTCAATATTGAAATTTACTTAAAATATGCATTAAGAAAATGTAAATATATATTTTTTTCCGTTAATATTACCTTTCGAAGGAGTATTTTTATCGGTATGTAAATTTTGGGATTAGACCTGCTAATTCGTCTATAAAATTTTTCTTGGGGTATTTGTAAACCGTGACCACTGTGCCAACTAAAATTCTTTTGGTACTCTATAGATGTATATGTTTAGCGAATGACCGAAAGCGGAGTACACTTTATGTATAAATCGATTATTAACGATTAAATAAATAAATATTTTATGGGGAGTATTGGACTGTACTCATGTGATGGGTGCGCATAGCAGTTAAATGTTTAACTGGAGGAGGGACAATTGTTGTACAAATGTGAGTAATGATCGTATGTGTATTTATTGTACACAAAAATCAAACGCAAAATTTTATATTTTTTCCGCGAAATAAATTTATATATTTTATTTTGTGTATTCTGTATATATACATATATACACTGCAACCGAGAAGTATGATTTTTGGCGGGCTTCTTAACTTTTTGGCGGGCTTCTTAACTTTTTGGCGGGATATATTTTTTTCCACGAGAACTTAGTTATAAAATTATTAATTTGCTGGGGGTGTATTACCGTGAGGGGAATAGAAAAGAAATTTCTTTCTACTTACGGTTTTACTATTTTGGGCACTTGTATTTTTCCTCGCGTAGCTCCTTTTTGGCGCCGAAAGACCACTAGTTACGTACTGATTACCTGGAGATTTTGGATAGTCGTTGCTTACTAAAAGCCCCGGTTAGAGAGCAACTCAGATGGGTTGGTTCCGATGGTTGTGCCTGTTTGCTGTAAGCTCCACCGCGGTCACTTGATTTCGAACAAATTTTATTTGATATACCCTTTCACCGTGCGTAATGTAAACTATTTTCTCAGAAACTTATGGATAAAATTTGCAGCCAAAGAAATAAAGTCGATGATGATGGTGTAATTTTGCACAATCGTTGCCACTGAGCTTGCCACTGAAACGCTAGTGAATCGTATAAGGTTTAGCAGGTATTGGTGCCGTCTGGACAGCCTATGATGTTTAAAATGGCTTGATGGTTCGGTAACAATTATCGCACTCAAAGTAGTGCCACAAGCAATGGTATAAAATTTTACCGCGAGAAAGACAGATAAAAAAGCGCACGACAATATTTGGTTTTTCCAATATTAGGACCGTTTATAGTTTTAATGTTTTCAAGTTGTTATAAAGAACACTTTGAAACTAGGCCAATATAATCAAACTTATTCGAAATGGAAATAATTTTTGTGTAGCACAGAAATACGATGTATTGAGAAAATTCTCGATGGTGATTGATTTGCAAAAAAAGAAAATTAGCAGTGACCACAGGTGGTCTTTTTTACATCTGCCGAACATGCGGGATCGCTACTCTTTTATTGCGGCGAATTCAGTTTGGTGGAGGTTGCCACACGTTAATGAGTATTCCAAATGGGGAATTTAAAAGCTAAGTATAATTCATGAGTTGTGGGGAATATAATATTATATAATACAGTATAATACAATATAATACAATATATGGGTGATAGTTAAATTCATGGATATACATATATATATAATGGATGATTGGGACGTGTGGCAACCTATGCCGCGTAAACACTTGTCCCAAACAAAAATTGAATGGTCTAAACTTTCTTCACCATTACACCTTGGGCACAGATTTGCTGAAATCGCTCCAATTCTGAACAAGTAATTTCTATCAGAACAGTGCCCTGAAAGGAGCCCGTTGATAATTTTTGCATCAACTGCTTCAAGATTAAGTTGACCAACCAAAGGCTTCAATGGCAGATTCGGAAAAACTTCAGGAAAGTACCTTCTCGACAGAACTTGATATTCCTGCTCCCATTCATTTCGCAGGGAATTGTATATTTTACATAAGGCATCCTTTTTAGTATATATTGCACCTCAATAATAGTGCCGCTGACCAGAGCAATTTTCGCAGCTTTTTCAACTCCTTCATTTACGTCAAATCCACAATGATCAGGAACCCAAATTATGGTACAGAACTCAATTGACGTCCTCTCCATTGTGATCGTCCCGATCAGACAAATCTCTCGAGCTAACCGCTACTAGCCTCTCCAAATGAACCACCCTTCTATTTCTTGGTTTCCCAATTGTTTGTATGCGGTAGATGGCATCACTGATCCTTTTTACAACTTTGTACGGGCCTTCCCAACTGCACCAATATTTGGAAGGAACACCTTTCCGCCGGCGAGGGTTGTACAACAGTACCAAATCTCCCTCCAAGAAACCCTCCGAATTATTCTTGTTGTCGTACCTGTATTTCATCTTACTACTCAGTATCCTGGATCGTTCCCTCGCACTCTGTTGCTTTGCCAATGAAGAACTACTTCGCAGAGCTTGATCTTGACGGATTGACTTTACATCATCAGTATCGTCTTGGCGTTTCACAACAGTAGTACACGCTGGCTTGAAACCACCCTTGCATTCTTTCTGGAAAATTCTTTCAGTCGTTTTATTGCGTCCATTAGGGTTTGTCAATGCCAGTGTTTTTCTCGCGGGTACTTTTGATTTCGCTTTATTTGGCCCATTCGATCCAACTTTTGCTCGATCTACTTTCCTTGACTTTCGTGGTCTCTGTTGAATATCCTCCACCAGCACTCGCTTACTGCTGAATCCTTTTCCAAAATGAAGTTAAGTGGCACATCTTGGTTCTCATAATGCATCACCCTTCTCTGCATATCGGTCTTGGTGTCATGGTCAACCAAGAAATCCACTCCCAATATAACTACATCAACAATCTCCGCCACAACGAATTTGTGTAAAACCATGACTTTCCCAATTAAGACTTCACAGATCACTTCTCCTAGGACTTGGTTATACTCGCCAGTCACCGTACGCAACCTCGCTCCAGGTAACGGTTTTACTCTCTTGTTGACCAAGTCAAATCGGGTCAAGGAATGAGATGCGCCCATATCTACAGTCAGTACACGCTCCTTGCCATCCCTCTGACGGTAAGACTGCTTGATTTCCTTCCAATTTGCGACACAGATATCACAGGACATTCAATAGCCGGGGCAAGTTTTCGTTCTTTACACCCGACACGCTCTAGCTCATTTCCTCCAGCTTTGCGTTTACGGCCACCCCCATTTTTTCACTCCGCTGTTGCGATCCTTTCAGCGCCTCCAATATTGCGTCTACCCACTCTGGCCTTTCTACTTCCACACGGCGTGCTTTGAAAACTGGCCTACACAGAAGCGACGCTGTTTCCTGAATCAGAGCTTGTGACACCGTTTCCGCGAATGTTGGCTTTGGGTTTGCGTATGTAGCTCGCTTTGTTTCGACGTCCCGTATGCCATTTATAAAGCTCTGAATCTTTACCCTTTCAGTGTACTCCACGGGTGCGTCCGCATTCGCTAAATGTGCTAGCCTTTCAATATCCGACGCAAACTCTTGCAATGTTTCACCAGGCCTCTGGAAGCGGTTCAGCAACTCCATTTGGTATATCTGTTTTCTATGCTCGCGTCCATAACGTCGTTCTACAGCAGCCATCAATGCTTCATAATTGTTCCACTCTCCTTCGGTAATCGTCTGTAGGATTTCCGCTGCTGGCCCTCTCAATGCCATGAACAGAGCTGCAACTTTATCTTCAGTATTCCAGTTGTTCGCTGCCGACGTCTTCTCAAATTGGAGCTTAAATACCTGGAATGGAACAGAAACATCAAACGTTGGGGATTTTACCTTCAGAGTAGACGTTGAAGTGATTGGACGGTTCAATTGTAACTCCTGAATCCCATCTTTCAAAGCATCCATCTCGGCCTCCACTTTATTTTGTCGTTCACTAACAGCCTCCAGCTGCGATGAGAATTTTGTTTCCTGTGTCTCCAGCTTTGTTGCAATACGCTCTTCTTGTGCTTCGAGCTGTAATGTTATGCGTGCCTCTTGTTCTTTTAATTGTTCTGCAATTTGTGACGCCATGTGTGTTTTCTGTTCTTCCATATTCGATGTTATTTGTGTCTCTTGGGATTCCATCTGTGATGACATATACGTTTTCTGTTCTTCTAGTTGAGATGACATGTTGGTGGATATTTGCGATGACATTTCTGTTATACGTGCCTCTTGCGCTTCCAGTTGGGATTGCGACGACATTGATGCTACTGTCGATGTTTTTGCAGATATTGCAGCCAATATCATGTTCAAGTCTGTGCTGGTAACCGTCTGCGATGTTTCGTTTTTCTCTTAAATTTTTGTTGTCTCCTCGCCATCAAGATGAAAGACATACTATTCCACATCAATTCCTTCTGCTTCCATTGCCACTCGTAGCCGTGCCTGAAGTTCGAGTTTAACGCCGCTTGTATTCAATCCACGGCTTTCCAACTCCATCTTCAGTTGCTGGATCTTCAATTCACTGAACTCTGCCATGTCCTTGTTGTCTTCTGGAATTTATTCAACAATTCCTCTTCTGACACCAATTGTAATGAATTTGCTGCAAATCCTCTTATTTGCCCTTTTGCTAGGTTCGTATCGCTAAACTGTTGAATAAATAACTCCAATATTGAATAATGGAAAAATGGCCTTTATTAAAATACTTCACAATAACACTCAAACTGTGCAACGAATAGCTTAATAACCAAACTGATAGCTTAAATGAAACTGACTTTCAAAATAATACTGCTATTGCTCGCTAGATATCGTCTTAGTCGTAACTGCTTGACAACTCAAATCAAACTGAATTACTTCTTACTCGCTTGCGCCGCTTTTATAGTTTACGCTGCATACATCTAGGCTCTTCTATTTCCAGAACTTACCAACTATTTCGTGTGTTTATAGTTCTCATATAGTTTCTACCTGTTTACAATTGTCTACTTTTCAGCGTCTCTCAGATGTATGTGAGTTTGTAGTTTACAGTCTCTCGCACACACATAGGCGTATAAGTAAATGCATCTGTGTGTGACATCTCTCGGCTGCCTTATATATGTGTATACATGATTGGATTATTGACGTAAATACCGCTTAGCATGGCCTTAGCATCGCCTTAGTGATGGTATAGCCTAGTGATGCTAATATCAGTGACAATATAAAAAGAAGTGTACATTTTGATTGTCACAGATTGCCATGCAATTTTTAGGAAAGATACACGAAGGAGAGATGATGGTTAGTTGATTTTGAAATTCCAAATCGGTTTAGCCATTCTTGAGTTATGATTTTTTTGTTGAAAAAATGAATTGAATTGTGGAATAAGTACAATGATTTTATGGCAGAAGACTATTTGATTCGAATGCGTCATCACACAAGAAACACTGAGTTGCTGATTTAATTGGAAATGTATAATGAGGCATTGATAGCGATTGAAGATATGTGCCTTACGATTGCAAATAAAGGATTAGGGCAATTAGGTTTGTCACCACCCAATCTTCCAATGCATAATTGATTTGATCGAGAATTGCAACGTGAACAACAGTATGATCCCAATGAATTGCAAACATTTGTGAATTTGAATGTTCCTAAATTAAATGACCATCAAAAACATGTCTATGATACCATCATCCAAGCGGTACAAAATGAAGTCGGTGGATTATATTTTTTTGGATGCGGCTGGTGGTACGGGAAAAACATTTGTGATATCACTCATTTTGGCAGCCATTCGATCGCAACGAAAAATTGCATTGGCACTTGCTTCGTCGGGAATCGCTGCTACTCTATTGGATGGTGGACGAACAGTGCACTCTGCATTAAAATTGCCGTTGAATGTGCAGGTATGCTTATATTTATTGATTGATCACTTTAAAATTTAATCGATATTAATTAAAATGTAATTATTTTCAATTTAACAGGTGATTGAACATCCCACGTGCAATATTTCAAGAAATTCTGCAATGGCAAAAGCTTTGCAACAAGCAGCAATTATTCTATTGTATGAATCTACAATTATGCATAAAAAATCGCTGGACGCATTACACCGTACAATGCAAGATCTACGTCAGAATCAAGAAATTTTTGGTGATGCATTAATATTATTGTCAGGGGATTTTCGACAAATATTGCCCGTGGTTCCACGATCAACACCGGCGGATGAGATCATCGCATGTTTAAAGTCTTCTCTTCTGTGCGTATTCCACTGATTCCAACAGACATGCCATTTGAATTTAAGCGTTTGCAATTCCCAGTGCGTCTATCATTTGTCATGTCCATCAATAAGGCACAAGGACAAACGCTTCAAATATGCGGATTAAATTTGGAGGAGCCGTGCTTTTCACATGGACAGCTATACGTGGCCTGCTTAAGAGTTGGAACTCCAAATTTATTTATTTATTTATTATCTACCGGACATAGTCCTCACAGATATGTAACAACTTAAATAAAAATTATCGAGATAGAAAAATATATGGTAACAATTTATAAATACAACGACATTATAACAAAAATTTTTGTAAAAAATTCGCTACGGCTTAAATAAAACTACATGTAAAAACATTTATATATTAATAGGAATACTGAAACATATTAATTGAAAAGAAAGTAATCAATACCATCAGCTTTAAAATGTTCTTTACATGAGAGAATAGGTTCATTAATTCCAAAATTCGTTCTACGCGTTTGAACGTAGAAAATGTATTTGTCCCTTAGACACATTTCAGGTGCATAGAAGGGGAGAAGAAAAAGTAGTTCCGGAGAATCGATTTTGGTGTCGTAAATGTCTTTGATAAAGAAAATACCACAAATTTTCCTTCGAATATTAAGGCACTGAATATTTAACATTCTACATCTTAGTGCATGAGATGGCATCGATTCAAAAGTGAACATTCGTCGAAGGGCGAATTTAGTGAATCTCCTTTGAACTCTTTCTAACCGGCTGGAATGTGTTACAAAGTCTGAGTCCCAAATGATGCAGGCATATTCCAAAGTGGATCTTACAAGGCTAATGTAAAGACTTTTCAGCGTTAGCGGATCAAAAAAGTCTTTGGAATTACGTTTGAGAAAGCCGAGTTTTGAATTGGCAGCACTGATTATGTACTCCCTATGAAAGTCGAATCTAAGCTTCAAGTCTAAGTATACTCCTAAATCCTTAGCAGTAGTTGTACGATTGAATGAGTCGCTATCGTTAAAGTAATAGCTGTTCATTATGCATGCGTTTCTCCGAGTGAATGTGATAATGTTACACTTGGAGAAGTTCAAGAAAAGACTGTTACTATTACACCATTTTATCAATTCCAAGATGTCTTGCTGTAGCTCTATGCAGTCGCTAATGTGTTTAACTCTGTAATAAAGTTTTAGATCATCAGCGTACATCAAGCAAATACAAAATTTAAAACATTGGCAGATATCATTTACAAATAAAGAAAAAAGTAAAGGGCCCAGATGACTACCTTTTGGTACTCCTGATGTAACGATTATAGGCTTGGACAGATTGCTGCCGATCTTTACTATTAATTTCCTGTTTTGGAGATACGACTCAAGCCAACTTAGAGCGTTGGAGTGGATTCCGAGTTTCTCGAGTTTATTAAGTAAAAGATTATGATTGAGACTGTCGAAAGCTTTTACGAAATCAGTGTACAGAGTGTCTACTTGTTCGCCGTCCTCAATCGCATTAACCACAAAATTAACAAATATTGTGAGATTTGTGTTGATGGATCTCCCTGGATAAACCGTGCTGTTGAGGGACAATATAGTTTTTAAAAACTGCAAATAGCTGGTCATTTACAATTTTGTCCAGCAGCTTTGGGATGATGGATAGCTTAGCAATGGGTCGATAGTTGTCTACCTTGTTTCTAGGGCCAGACTTATAAATTGGCGATAAGAATGCCACTTTCCATTCGTCAAGGAAATTACCACATTCAAGGGACTTGTTAAAGATTTTAGTAAGAGGCGGATAGAGTGAAACCGCACAATTCTTTAAGAACAAGGGTGGCAGAAGATCGTAACCAGCCCCCTTAGATACATCAAGGTTCATAAGGGACTCCAGGACTTCTTCCTCTGTAACCGTGAACTGACCAATATTTACAGACTCCACTATGGCAGATGTATCACATGACGTACTAACTGTCCGGAACCTGTTAAATACCGACCCGAAGAAGTCGGCAAAGAGCTCACATGCAAACTCCATTGATTTCGGCATACCGTTATATTTTCATTTTGAGTTAACAAAAACCCAAAAAGACTTCGGGTTGGCTTTTATGTTAGTCTCAAGCGAATTAATATATTTATCATGAAGGAACTTGGATAGGCATTCAAATTTCTTCCTGCACTCAGCAAATTTTGCTTCGTCGTCAGCAGAGCTAGTTTTCTTAAATTTTTTATGCGCTTTGTTTCGTTGGTTTTTTAACCTCAAAAGTTAAATTCCAATCAATGGAGTCGAAAAACGCATTCAGAGCCGTAAAATTCGCCTTATAAAAATTGAAGTAGTACTCGGATTCAATGGAGTTATTATCGTATTTATAGAATGAGAACTGGATAGAGATTGCTTTGTGATGAACCGATTCACAGGTGAGTGGCATATCACACTTATAAATATCACAGGATATATCATTGTTTATAAAAATTAGATCTAACACTCTGTTTAAATCATTTCCAATGTCGTTAATTTGAGATAGGTTAAAGGAGTACAATGTATCACAAAGTAAGTCCTCGACATCCTTTTTAGATGTAAAGGGGGTTAAAAAGCTGTCATCAGGATCTCTCACCCATTGAATAGAACCCAGATTAAAGTCACCAAAATACAGGGGTGAGGTAATAGAGAATCAATAATAAAGCTGATATTATCAATATGTGACTTGTACATTCCATAATTGTTATTTGGTGGGATGTAACTAGCAATAAAGAAAATTTCATTTATACTATCAAGGAACGTTTCTCCTATATTTACAGAAATACAAATTTTCTCAATGTTGGTATCATTAACGTGTAGTTGCACTTAACGACTTGCCAGAGAAGATGCTACAGACACCAAAATACCGCCCCCTCTTGTTACCCCCGGTTGCAGTATTCTGGCCCTTCGATAGACATTATAAAAACGATCAAAAAGCTCTGATGATAAAAAATCTGCAGTTAGCCAAGTTTCCACGAGTATGGTGACATCAAAGTCGTGGGTCGCTGCCGATTGAAATAGCTCATTTGTTTTTGTACGCGGACCACCGGCATTGTGATAATATATTAGGAGCTTTGGATTTGTAATAGGCGCATCACTCACTGTCCTCCCTCTGTCGAGACAAACTTTTGAAAAAACTCAAACGGTCGGATTTTGACATTTGATGGCCACAGCCCCGAATCCATAATTTTTGCTCTATCTGAGGACGGAACTCTAATTTTGAAGTTTACTTTACTTACTGTCTCTACCGCTACATCTTTTTTTATTAATTTATAGCATGATATAGAGTTTTCTTTGATGCAAGTATGTTTTGCTATATACGTAGTGATGTCAGTAGTTTCTACGGACGGTTTGAACGATCCTACATGAAACCATTCCAGACGAGCAGCGACATCAAGCTCACAACTTGTTCTTGTACCAACAAAAGCTTTACGTGCATTATTGGTGTTAGCGGCAGCAGAATTATTTTCAAAAGCATTGGCATTGGTATTAGCAGCAGCAGATTTATCACGAGCACGCTCACTGGTGGTAGCGGACGGTGACGAAGCGACAGACGCAAATGAAGGAGAGATAGGTGCAGCGGGAGCTGTTGTTGTTGTTGTTAAAGACGATGTGTTATTAGCTGTCTGTACCACTGACCCAGGCCGAGAACTGTTGAGGGGAAGAACAGCAGACTGCGAACGTCGAGGAATAGGTGAAGGCGAGAAAGCAACTAAATCTAATGCACCATTGCAATTGTTATTATTGTTGCTGTTTTTCGAAATGAATGCATATGAATTAACAGCTGTTTTGAGTGCACTTATTTCGGCAGCGAGTACATCAATATTATTATTGTTTTCAGTATTGGCTCTGTTAGATTTTGCTTTTGCCTTTTCTTCAGCGTTGTTTTTGTTTCGACTCTTCACTTTTTCACTACTCGCTGATGATTTGTTATTTGCAATTATATTCTTCAAACCATCCACCTGCATGCACAAATCCTTGAATTTGCCCTCAAATGCGGTCATGATGGCTTCCAGCCCAAGTCTTTGCGAGGCAAGCACGGATTCGAATGCCTTAGATATTTTATCAGGCACATTCACACATTCAGGACACCAATAACGAATGTGGTAGTTAGCCTTAATCATCTTCACGTCGTATTTGGTGATTTGGCCCTCACAACAGGCGCGGTGAAAACGTTTCTTACAGAAGCCCTTGCACGGTACAACAGTAGTGTCATTCCGGCCAAAACTCTTATCGCATTTACCACAAGAGTCATCCATTTTAAAAAAATTGATCTTGAACTAGTTGTTGTTGCAATGCAATTCAAATTTTAAAAGCACTAGTTATCGTTGTTGCAACGCAATTTAATTTTAGATTCACGATTATCTATTTTACAAGAAAAACGCCAGAGAGCAAAATACGTCCATTAACTTCCGATCAATAGGAAAGATGTAACCATATATTTAGCAATTCTCACAATTGTTTGACTCTTTAAATTAATTAATTAAATTTTCAAGTAGACGAGCGAATACACTTTCAACTTGCAAATTGTTTGTTTGTGCTCGCTTCCAATGGGCAAACTAAAAATATTGTACATCCAAATGTTTTGGATTGACATTAATAATTT
Organism: Eurosta solidaginis; assembly: GCF_040869045.1. Lineage (NCBI taxonomy): Eukaryota > Metazoa > Arthropoda > Insecta > Diptera > Tephritidae > Eurosta > Eurosta solidaginis. The sequence goes on along the minus strand of NC_090324.1, from coordinate 151,404,014 downwards.
TGAAATACAATGCATTCATTTCATAAGAAAAATTTATAATCTTTCATTTCTTTTTTTGGTTGGTTGCTACGGAGTGCAACTGGGACCGCTAGTTTTACTATAAAATAGAAAGTATTCATGAATAAAAATCAATCTGATGTCTGGGCTGACCATAAGCGCTATTCAACTTATATTTTTGTTTAATTTTACAAACAACTCACCACATGGCGATCCTGCCAGTCTAGACCAAAATTGGCAAAACTGTTAAAGATCTAGCTGGAGGAAAATCTTGGATATAAACCAAGCAGGATTCGCCTTTTAACTCACAACATGGCGATCCTGCCAGTTTAGATTAATATCGGCAAAACTGCCAAAATAATCTAACTGACTAGAAATTCCGCCAAGCCTAAAAGTGAAAAAGTAAAATTCAGGATTCCTTACCAGTAAGGCAAAAAGGAAAAATTCTATTGACATAAACGCTCAAATTTAAGCGAGTATTAATACTGGTGGGAAAAGTCAGCCTTCGTGACAATCCAGGACATTTAAACAATATAAATGGTACTAATATTTGGCAACAGCAGAAATTGGAATTTCAACAAATGGAGCCTTTTCGTGTGAATTTTTAACAAATCTCAAGGTGAAGAAGATCAGTATTACCCACTGGCAACGAGCGGGCATAATTCAAGTGGAATAAAAAGGAGATACGTTAGCAAATAAAGATCATCAGTAGAGGAACAACAAATAAAGAAACCTTTTATATGGCACAAGGACCAGCAGCAAGCGGAAACAACTAATCTTTTATAAGTATATTTTTAAATTTCTAGAATAAATTGAGCGGCCTCGCGTCGCTTAACCATTAGCAAAAACTCCATTTTTGCTTAGGATTTTTTTTTAAATAATAGGAGATTTTAGAATGAACAGAATTAATTAAATGTAAAAGAAAAATAAATTAAAATCCAAAATTTAAATTATAGAGTGATTGTTGAATTAAATAAGTAAATTGGAATGTTTAGGACGTCTCTTAAAATATTCAGTAAACTTTTGACACACATAAGTTCTAGTTATTTCTTGGTTATGAATGAAATAACCACAGAGGAGAAATTCCATAGGACACTTTTATAAATTTAAAAAAAAAATTACTCCGTTAGTAATAAAAATGCAAAGAGATATCTCAGACTTTCCTCTCCATTGGTGGGACGAGAATACCCTACACAATGGGGACTTACAAAAGGAATTAGAAAGATTAAAGAAATTGTGGAAAATAATAGGAATGGAAAGGGAAACAACAATAGAAGACATAATAAACCCCACAACCAGGGAGGAGGAAATAAAGCGAATGATTAGGAGAGTGTTTCCGAAAACGCCAAATGTTAAGTTATAATAGCTTCTAAAAAAATTTTTTCTTTTTAATATGAATAAATAAAAATAATTTTAAATATTTTACAAACTATATTAAGCTAATAAACCTAAAGTATTTGAAAAAAAATTTTTTTTTCTCTCTAATTAAAAATATCTTAGAAATATTCTAGAACAACAATTCTTAAAATAAAATATAAATAAAATCAGAAAATTTTTTTAAGGAAAAATTTTAAATATCTAAATTAGAAATGAAAAAATTTTTAAGTAAAACAAAAGCAAGTAAGGGACGGGACCGTCTTCGGCTATGCCGAAGACTTCATACCTTTCATTAATGGGGCTGAACAATAATCTTATCCCGCTCGTAATCTCCAAATAATAGGATGTATAAGATAGGAAATATATAGTGAACAGATGTACAAACCTAAACGATTTTTAAGATAAATATAAAATAAAAAATGGCAAAAAATCCCTTATCTGAACGATCGGTTGTATGGGATATATATTATATATAGCTCCGATCGAAATGATTTTTACAGGAAATCTTCTATGATATATTAGAATACATATCACCAAGGTTCACGTTTTTATATTGGAAACAATGGCCAAAAAACTTTCTATCTGAACGATCGGTTGTATGGGCTATATATTATATATAAATGATTTTTTCATGAAATCGTCTATGATATATTAGAATAAATATCACCAAGTTTAACATTTTTATATTGGAAATTATGGGAGAAATGGCAAAAATCTTTCTATCTGAACGATCGGTTGTATGGGATATATATTATATATAGCTCCGATCGAAATGATTTTTTCATGAAATCTTCTATTATATTAGAATAAATATCACCAAGTTTAACGTTTTTATATTGGAAATTAAGGGAGAAATGGCTAAAAATCTTTCTATCTGAATGATCGGTTGTATGGGCTATATATTATATATAGCTCCGATCGAAATGATTTTTTCATGAAATCGTCTATGATATATTAGAATAAATATCACCAAGTTTAACATTTTTATATTGGAAATTATGGGAGAAATTGCCAAAAATCTTTCTATCTGAACGATCGGTTTTATGGGATATATACTATATGCTATATGCTCCGATCAAAGTGATTTTTTCAGGATATCTTCTATGACTAAAATCGTCTTATCTGAACGATCGGTTGTATGGGAGATATATGTTATAGTGGTCCGATCCTATCGGATCCGACAAATGTCTAATATAATACAAAAATGTATCCTTGTGCCAAATTTCATTTTGAGGGACTAGTTTGCGTTCAAACAGACAGACGGACGGACAGACGGACATGGCTATATGAACTCAGTTCGTCGTCCTGATCAATTCGGTATACTTAATGGTGAGTCTATCTTCTATATTTCTCAACGTTACAAACATCGGACCAAAGTTAATATACCATTTCATGTTCATGAAAGGTATAATTACAATTTTAGAAATAATTTGTTAAACAAGGTAAATTTATTAAAATTTAATGAAGGTCAAGAGTAAAATAGAATGTTTGAATAAAGATTAAAATTAAAGCTTAAATTAGCAATTTTTTCCCCCCAAGGAATCAGCAATAAATTTTTATTTTCTCTTGAATTTTCTCTTTCAATCGAAATGTCTTGGTGGACAAAAATAGCCCAAGGCATAATGATAGCAATAGCTGGCTATGAATTGGGTAAAGAAACCTCTGAAGAGGAAAAAGTTGACAACAAATTGATAAAATATGAGCCACAAGCCCACGTGGACACAAAAACCACAGACATTGGGCTAGGTGCTTTAATATGCACGATAGGGCTATTAATCATAGCGAATGCCGCTATACTTAAAAACTATATGAAATTTAAATATAGGCAATTGAATAACGTGCAACAGCGCGTCTAAAATTTGTGTTCTCTCTGTCCAAATTTCCAAAATCAAAGTTGAGGAAGAGCAATAAACAAGTCAAGTAAAAGTAACCTTCAAATGTCGCAATTGACAGTAAAGTCAGCTTTATAAGTCCCGCCTAAATTCAACGGCAAATCAAGAATTCGCATAATTCCTATGAATGCTCCTGATATCTTTAAAAACAAACATAATCAGGGAGAAATTGCAAAAACTCACAGTAGTTCACATGGAAATACCAACCACGAAGGCTTGCACGGTAGAAAATTTATACCAAAAAGAATAATTCTTTCAAATTATACTTGAAAAAACAAAATTCCGTGCCAGTGGAGATATGCAAAATACAAAAAATAAAAAAAAAAAATAAAATAAAAACCAGCCCATAACAACAAGCATGAAGAAAAAGTCACAAAGAGAACATATATAAATATATTAAAGCGCTATATAAATTTGTAACAAAAGACTAGTCGCGCTCATTTTCATCTTAGGATAGAAAAATGGTAGCGTAGAAAATTTTCAAGCAACCAGATTGTTGAGGAAGTTATTGACTTAGGACAATATTCGACCAGGCATACAAGAAATGCCGGCAATCCAGGACTTGAAATTTATAAGAAAAAACACAGTTGTCCTGAGGGACAAATTGGTGATTAAGAATTGAATATTTACTGTAGTAGCGAATTTATAAAATAGTAATTGGTACCCAAGTTCTCAAAGATCAAATAATTGCACTAACCAAAGAAGTTGTGCATGTGACAATCCCGGTATAAAAATAAAAATAATTCTTTATAAAAGTCAGGACGATTCTGTCTTGGAGGCCGCCGCAGAAATCGCATGACAAATAAGATCAAAGAAATTGCTGGAAAATAGGGAAATTATCGAAAATATAAAAAGAACATTTAAAGATACGAAAAATGTTTGCACCCACTGTACCTTCCACTTATCCATTAATAGAACCACTCACTACCAATACATAGCTACGCCGCTCTTCCGTCAGCAACCCCTCTATTGTCTATGCAATTTATTAAAGATTTACCTTATTATGAATGAAAAAATGTCAAGTGAAAAAAAAATGTTTTTTTGAATAATATGCGGAATTAGTAAAAAAAAAATTAAATAAATACAAACATTTATTGCCTGGGTCTCAATAAAGAAAACCTCACAATCCAAGAGGTCATAATTTTACATATTAGGAATAATACTTTACTTTAACCACAAATAGATTTAAGTATGGGCTGCTTCAGTTAAGAAACCTCGTTTTTAGAGAAGTCATAATTTTAGGAAAAATATTTTTTACTTCAACTCCGGTAGAATAGAATAGGAAACATTTTTACTTTAACCTACACATATAATTCATAAGAATAGGTTTAAAACAGTATAGAACATTTGCTGGATCTGAGTACTTCTGCAAGCCTGCGAGCCATTTTTTGGTTGTATCTTTGACATCTTGAGTGATATACGTAATATTCTTACTACCCAACAGGTAGCCGGATTCAAGTTTGGTTAATGTTTCTACGAGCATTTCTGGCACTTGCATGAATACACTTTCATCAAGTTCGCTATTGAGGTAGGCAGTAACTACATCCATCTGGTGAATTTCCAAATCCATTTCCGCTGATAAAGCTGTTAGTAGACGGATTGACAATGAACGTGCTACTGCTGAATAAGTATCTTGGAAGTCTTCGCCTTGTCGTTGGGCGAAACCCTTTGCTACTAGGCGCGCTTTCTTTATCCCATCATCTTTCGTTTGGAATACAAGACGATTACTGAAAACTTTTGTTTGGGAAGGACGCTGGACGATATCCCAAGTTTTGTTGAATATTTGCGCCAAGTATTCGTCTTCGATTGCTCTTTTCCACGCAGCAGTGTTGTCCGTAATCAATGCTTCACGGAGACTCGAAGGGTCTACGCCGAGGCAGGCCACCTCACATTCCTCGAATTCATCTTCTTCTGTGCCGCTTTCGCCGGAAGAGGCGAGATTATAAATTTTCTTAGGTCTACCGCGCAGCCCCAATCGCAATACCTTTGGTCGGCCTTTACCGCGTTTTGGTTCTTTTACACCTGAGTCACTGTCACAACGATTCTCATTACTAATATTTTCTTTATTTTCGTTCTTTCTCAGTTCGATTTCAATTAGATTTTCTTTTTCTTTCTCAAAAAACTCTTCATAATTACTGTCGAAACCGGGTTCATTTACAAATTTAACGTCACGACTGATTATTACTTTTCTATGTTCTTTCGACCACAAACGGTAAGCTTTAGATTCTGAGGAGTAACCTAGCAACATATGCTTCGAACCGAAAACATTCATATGAATAACTGTCGGTATTTTGTCTGTGCAAATCTTTTATGGAATTTCTCCGGTCGACTTTGTTATACACCTGTTGCGTATGTAGCAAGCTGTATTAATGGCCTCCGCCCAAAACGATGGCGGAACACCAGCTTGTTTCATCATACATCTCGCCATGTCGACTAGCGTACGGTTTTTTCGTTCTGCCACCCCATTTTGTTGGGGTGTGTACGGTTCTGTTAAACGCCGTTTAATACCATGTGTTTGCAGAAAATTGTCAAAATGACTGTTGCAGAGTTCACGTCCGTTATCCGACTGCAGCGACTTGATTTTTTGACCCGTGAAATTTTCCGCGACAGCTTTAAATTTTTTAAAAGTTTCGAATACTTCGGATTTTTGTTTTATAAAATATATTTCACACCAACGATATCTATCGTCTATGAATGTTACAAAATATTTTGCACCGCCGTTTGAGGCGTGCCTCATTGGTCCACATACGTCCGTGTATACGATTTCGAGTAACTCGTTTGTGCGGTTACCAGTCGCTTTAGGAAAAACAGCTCGAGTTAACTTCTCACTAATGCACACTTCACACTTCGAAATATTTTTATCGGACTCAATTTTTAGACCATGAACATTGCCATTTTTAGCCATATTTTTTAAGTCATGTTCATTTAAGTGGCTTAATCGGATGTGCCACAAATCGACGTCGTTTTTTGGTTTGGCCGAAAGTACACGTTTTTCACAAAATATAAGTTTTCATTACGTTCAGCTGAGAACAACACATTTTTATTTTTATCGATTACCAACGCATCATTTTGCCGAAAATGCACTTCATAGCCGTTATCGGTTATTTTCGATACCGATAGTAAATTAGTGCGCAGATCGGACACATAAAGTACATCTTTAAGCGTTATTTCTTTTTTGTCCATTGTCATTCTCACATCACCGATACCGTTTATAACTGTTGAATTTTCGTTTGCTAAATTGAGCACTTGATTCACTTCAGACATCGCGAGGAACTTGTTTTTGTTGGAACTCATGTGCGATGTGCAACCACTGTCTAGGCACCATTTTTTCTTTCCATTTGGATACAAAAATACGGATTCGGTGACGCTTAACGAGCAGTTTGTTTTTCGCGGCATTTTTCTTCCTTTCTTTTGTGCATTTTGTGATCTACCTTTGATCTGCACTCTCTCGCGATGTGACCGCCTTTCCCGCACTTATAACAAAAAATATTGCGATTTTTCGATGCACTATGCTGGGTATTGTTGTTGCTTTTATAACCGGGTTTTGGCATAAAGCACGTCATTTTCACTTCTCTCATCTTTACCTTTTCTGGACTCCGACTCTTCCGGAATCTTAACGCGGAGTATGTGGGGTTTTGGTAGTTCATCAGGTGTTTCTAAAGCGCACCGAAACGTTTCGTAAGAATCCGGTAAACTATAAAGGAGCAATATAGCTAAAAGTTCATCACCGATTTCAACTCCGATTTGTTTTAATTTAGCAACAGCGTCAAAGTAGTCATTTAAATGGTCTCTAACCAAATCACTTTCTTTCATACGTGCCAACGCAACTTTCTTCAAGAGCGTGGCTTTTCGCGCAGGTCCCTTTGACTGATACGTTGATTCTAATTTTACCCACATTTTCCGCGCGTTTTCGCATTCGGAAATCAATCCTAACTCACTGGCACTCATGGCTAGCGTAATATCAGCGCACGCTTTTTGGTCATTAGTTTTCCACACTGCTACTTCTGCAGCCTCAGTGGCACATTCCTTGCTACCGTCAACGTATGACCACATGTCGTTTTTTACGAGGATTACCCGCATTTGTAATCGCCACGTGTTATAATTATCCGCGTTTAGCGGCTCGATCCGCACGACACCAACCATTTCTATATTTTTTTTTTATTAATATCACCGCTCGCGTAAATAGGAAAACTTTTTGTTTTAAATTAATTACTTAAGCGCCGACTAAAATACTTTAATGCACTTGTGGCCTGGGCCCATAACCTATAAGAAATTATAACACGGTGGATTCCAGCTAAGCGCCGTTAAAGTAAAGTTTTATTTGAGCACATATATAGAAAATAGCGATGCGTTCCGGTATACGGTTAACAAAGGACTGTAAAGAATATTAAAGAGCAATGTTTCATATTAAAGTTATAATGAGAGAAAGAGTATACAGTTACATATTGTTGTTTGTTACATTTCGTTATAAAGGGTGTTTGGTACTGAGCGTAGTCGAACTATTTTGATATTCCAACACAAACTCCTCACGCTCAATATCAAGTTACCGCAATACAATAAATTATAATAGAAAACTAAAAGCAATTAAAATTTTGTAAACTCTAAATGGGTCATTAAGTCACTTTAAGGTACACATACAATTGTTCTCTAGTGTATGTGACCCTTCTTAAAGGTGGATGGTGTAGCATTATGCATTACCCCTTTTTATGCCAATACATTTCAGCATGTGCATCATGACCTCCTATGCGAATGCATTCTTATGCATATTTAAATACCGACCATACACAGTCATATTGTACTCATATTACAAAATTGACCCACATAAATTACGTTCACTCCAACACAGCGGGAGTTCAACGTCATGTGAATGCCGACAACAACAAGCATATCCTTTTGCATTTGTTTGTAAACCCTTGCTCAATGAGTCACACTAACAAACACACGTGTCTGTTAGAATGCCCGATCGCCAGTGTTTGTTTGTCAATGGGACGTCATAAGAAATATTTTCAGACTTGGCACATATAAAATAGAATGTAGTTATTTCTAGTATGTAAGTGTGTAAATGTTGTAATAGTATTGTAAGTAGTTTTACGATAAAATAGAAAGTATTGATGAATAAAAATCAATCTGATGTCTGCGCTGACCATAAGCGCTATTCAACTTATATTTTTGTTTAATTTTACAAACAACTCACCACACAAGGTCAAAAGTATGCTTTGCCAACAGAAAACAAGAAATTTCCACTTTTTCATGATAGCTGACGGAGAGAATATTATCCAAACTGTACAGGATAAGGAAAAACAAGACATAAAAAAAAAAATAATTTGACGACATTAATACAAGATCACTTAAATAAATGCGGAACTTCACCAAGAAACAAGTTCATACAGGATACTCTACGAAAAACCAAAAATTTCCTTAAAAACAATGAAGAACTACTTATACTTAATGCAGATAAGGGGCAGGTTACTGTTGCAATGAACAAGACCGATTATGATAAAAAGATGCAAACGATAGTTAATAATATATCCACCTACAGAGTACTCAAACGCGATCCGACAAGTAAATTACAGGAGAACAACAATGAAATAGCGAACAAGATGTTCAAAAATGAGTCTATAGATATGAAAGAAAGGAACTTTCTTACTTGCAAAAATGCTAACCCACCGAGAATCTACGGTTTACCAAAAATACATAAAGATGGTATACCGCTACGACTTATTTGTTTTTCCATTGGCTCCCCGTCTTACAATTTATGCAAATATCTCATCAAAATCCTCAAAATCTTAATTAAATCATCGAAATATAATGTTATAGACGCGGCAGAGTGTAAAGAAAAAGCGAAGGTTACATACACCTACGACGACGAAAGCTTAGTGTCCTTCGACGTCATCTCCTTACTTCCAAGCATTCCGGTAGATGTGGCCATCGAACTCATTGCTTCTAAGTGGAATGACATAAAAGAGCATACGTTACTATCAAAAGAGTTATTTTTAACGATTGTTAAGTACTGTATCCAGGAAAATCGTTATTTCAAGTACAACGGATAAATATATGAGCAACGGGCTGGATTGCCAATGGGATTTCCAGCCTCCCCGGTCATAGCTGACATCTTTATGGACGAATTGTTGATGAAAATCGAGACGGACGTCACCAGAAAGCCACGATTGTTAACGAAATACGTAGATGACCATTTCGCTGTTGTCAGAACTGATGAAATTGACAACATGCTCACGAAGCTCAACAGTTACAATAACTCCATACAATTTACAACAGAGGTAGAAAAAGATGAATGCTTGGCATATTTGGACACTCTGATAATCAGAAAGGATAATAAGTTATTTATCGACTAGTATAATAAGCCTACAGCGTCCGGAAGGCTAATTAACTACAACTCGAAGCACAAAAAAGAAACACCATTTTAAATACCGCGAAGAATTTTATATCGAGAGTGCTTAAAATAAGTGATAAAATATATTCCAAGAAAAACATTGCTATTATAAAGGCAACACTGGAACAAAATGAATTTCCAAGAGAGCTAGTTAACGAACTGCTCCGAAACTTGTATGAGACAATCTCGCAAGAAAGTACTAGCAATAGAAACACCAAAATATACAAATCTGTCACATATTTTCCAGGAATAGAAGAGAGGATAAAAGGATGCAATTTATACGACCGGGAAAAATATCAAATCTCATTCCCGTATAGCAACACATTGAGACAAATTTACAGCAATACGAAAGACCGAATCCCAGAATATGAGAGATCTGACATAATCTATCAAATTCCATGCAATGTCGACGGGTCCAACGTATGCAAAAAGGTATATGTTGGGACACTAAACAAAAATTAAATACAAGGATTTCCGGACACAGGTCTAATATTAAGTCAAGGAACAAAGTTTCGGACAATAAGATGGCCTTGTAATCCCATTGCAACGATACTGGACATTTCCCTGATTTTGAAAATGTCGTAATTTTGACAAGAAAAATAATAATAAACGTTTTATTTTAGAAATGTTACATATTATGAACACCCCTAATGAGGAGCGAATAAATTATAAATCTGGCAGAGAAGACTGTGCGCAATTCTATAGAAATTTAGTGCTGAAACAACAACAATATACAATGTGAGTTGCGCCGTGTTCATCAAACGGCAGCGAATATCCCGCTACCCACGTACTTGGCGACAACAACAAAAATAGCAAAAAGATGATTAGGAAATGTGTTCTTATTGTTTGTTGTTACATATATTGTAAATTTTGTTTATACTTAACTGTATGTGCTTTAAGAAAATTTGTTTACACTTACGGTACTTTAAATTTGTTTACCTTTTCTCCTGTTTTGTCTTTGTTCATTCATCTGTTCGAACATCTGGTCAGTCGATGAAGTACATTCATTTGTGTAAGTTGTATTTGTTTATGAAAAAGGCCTCAGTTTTCATTGGAAACGGACGTGCATTGGCTCACGCTGACTATATTTATTTTTTTTAACATATTAAAGAAGTTTTCGCGCTTATATTTTATAAGCATACTTAAAAAATAATCAAACGGTTCATACGCGAATTTTGTAGCGAAGTGCGTGGGCGAAATTGTTTATATATTATCAACTATTTAAATTATCTGTGCTGAATTTTCCAATAGTGTCGTTTCCCGCTCCTCAAACTGCACTCAAACGTCGCAATAGCCGTGGTTCTCCCTCTTCTGCCAAGTGTATTAGATTGGATGATAACGTGACTCTCTCGGCTGTGTTTGCAACATTAAAAGAACTGGAAGAGAAAATACAAAAACAAACTGACCATCTGATTCCTGTAGTTGAGAGTGCGACACAAAACTTATAGAGTTGGAGAAAAAGCTATCAAAGCGAATGGATGAAGAACTATCCCCAATTGCTGCTATGGTTGCTGAGTCATCGGCCGGCATCGCACTGCTTGAAGCGAATTTGAAGAAAGCAAGGGCGGACATTGCTGCCATGCAAAAGCAAATTGCTAATGCGTGTAACAACAAAAAATCGCGACGTTGCTGCTGATGCTGTTGTGTTTGTTGTCCCATTCCATGAGGGTGATAATCTAAAGGGCATATACAATCAGGTATGCATCCCAATCGAAATCTGGTCGCCGAAAATTTGGGACATTTTTCGAACAAAGAAATCAGCTTCGAACCCTAATAGTGCCATTATTGTGAAATTTCACACAGCGCTCAATCGAAATCGCACTTTACATGCTTTTCGCGAATACCGGCGGCGTATAAAATCAGTAATATGTACCACTGTCTGCTCTTGAGGGATACTTCCATATTTATGAAAGCCTCACTGAAGAAAATAGACGATTGCTGCAAGTGACGATCAAATTACGAAGAGAGGGTAAACTACTAGCTGCGCATACTGTAAGAGGGCATGTTATTTTTAAGAAAGACCAAAACACTGCTGAAAAATTATGTGCGAGGGCGATCTGATGCCGTTTCGTTAGTTTATTTATTTTGTCATTATCTGTTACCTACTTCATTTCACTATGTTCCTATTGTTTTTATTATAAAGATTGAAAATCTGATTTTTTTTTTATATCGATACAATGGTAATAATCGTCTACTTAAAGTTGCCTTCACTAGTTTCTGTTGTGACTGTGGCGAGGGCGATCTGATGCCGTTTCGTTAGTTTATTTATTTTGTCATTATCTGTTACCTACTTCATTTCATTATGTTCCTATTGCTTTTATTATAAAGATTGCAAATATGATTTTTTTTTATATCGATCCAATGGTAATAATCGTCTACTTAAAGTTGCCTTCACTAGTTTCTGTTGTGACGTGGCTAACAGAACTGAACAGAATGGCTTCGATGATTGTAGTGTTGCGATGGTTAATGTTTTATGTGCTCGCCAAAAAGGGCTCAATTTTGTGCACTTCAATGTACGCAGCTTGAACTCTGAAAAATGGACGTCGTGAGAAAAGCATTTGAATATTCGTTTGTGGATATAATTTGTGTGTCGGAGACCTGGTCTCCTTGTGGTATGAGCGACTTGCTTTGTGATACTAATTTCTGCACGCTCTATCGTAATGATAGAAAGAGTAGAAGGAGTGGCGGTGTTGGTGTGTATTGTAAACAATATTTAAAAATTAAAGTAATTTTTCGTTCATACGGTACCAATGTTGAATTCTTGCTTATTGAACTGTCTTGTCCTAAAGTACTTGTATCCTGTGTTTATAGTCCGAGTAAATATTGCAATATTAGTGAATTTTTTAATGACCTATCCTCTTATGCTGTTGACTATGGTAATATTATTGTTTGTCGTGATTTCAATGTCAATTTGCTTTGCAGTGACTTATGTACTTCGCGTCTATTGGAGGAAGTCTCTAGTACTGATTTATCGTTTTTAAATGTTAATGTACCGGCGAGGTATGGGAAAAACTGTTGTCCCAGCCTTATTGATTATTTTATGGTATGTGACTCTAGTATTGTCTTAAAATTTGACCAATTGTCTTTGTATCTGACCATGGCATGCTTTTCTGTTGTTTCTATATCCACCCTAACCATAATAATGGTGTGAATCATCCGTACAGTTTCTTTGACTGAAGTATGTTGAATGTCGACCGGCTGGTAGATGATATTTCTCAACTTAACTGCACTGCATGTTAGGATCTTTGCTCGGTTAATGAGAAGCTTTTTTTTCTCAATGATAACATACTACAAACTTTTATATCTCACGTTCCGATTCGCACGAGTGTATGCAAGGCCCCTTCTTCCCCATGGTTTAATAGAGTAGTCTTGAAGGAAATCAGAAAGCGCAACAGATTGTATTCTGCCTGGAAGAGAGTACGCACGGTAGAGAAATGGAGGTTATTTAAAGCTGCAAGAAATTAAGCCACTCTCGTTATCAAGCAGGCAAAACGTTAATATTTTTAAAAAATTGGACCCTGCACTTCCATGCAGTGTTTTGTGGCGAAATCTAAGAAATCTTAAGATACATGCTAGTCGCAATATTGAGTGCTCGCTTGAACCCGCCCTTATGAATGACGCATTTGTTAGCCGTGCCTCTCCCTCATGCTCGACCACCCCTCATCCGAGATATTCGTGTCGTATTAACTATGCTGGGCAAATTTTGAGTTTAGTGCTCTGTCTGAACTGGATGTTGCAAAATTTGTGTTTAAAATACAATCTAATGCAGTTGGGGTGGATGGAATTCCTATTAAACTGATTAAAAGTATTCTGCCTACTATCCTACCAAAACTCACACATGTTATAAATCACATATGCACCACATCCTGCTTGCCTGATGAGTGGAAAATTGCGACGGTGATTCCTGTATCTAAATCTGCCTCTGCGTGCAGTCCTAATGAGTCCATAATGTCTGAACAAATTTATAGCCATTTAAATAACTGAAACATGCTATCTCCATTTCAATCTGGCTTTAGAGCCAAACATAGTTGTGCTACCGCTATGATTAAGATACTTCATGATATCCGCATACCATTTGACAGGAACCACCTTACTCTGCTTTGTTTACTTGACCTCTCTAAGCCATTCGATTTTTGTGATTTTTGATCTGCGTCCTTTTTCCGATGGTGTTCCACAAGGCTTTATATTGGGTCCACTTTTGTTTAGTGTGTTTGTCAACGATGTGTTCTCCACATGTTGCCATGTTCAAATGCACGCTGTTGCAGATGATATACAATTGTACATGCCGCGGCCTCTTGACAAGACGGATGAACTGTGTGCTGACTTCAACGAAGACCTGTCATCTATCGAAGCATGGGCTTCGCATAATGGTCTTCATCTGCACTGCACCAAATAGACGACTGGACTGCTCAGCCATTCCACCACTGTTTATAAGTCATGAAAGTGTTCGTTTTGTATCAAAAGTGACTAATCTTGGCCTTATCCTAAATTCCGGCCTAACACGTAATGATCACGTAAATTCTGTTATAAGTAAAGTTTATTATGTCTTGAGGAACTTGCGATATTCTGCTACTTACACTCCTGTTACTATTAGAAGAAAACTAGCCATACAACTTATCATGCCGATTATCTGCTACGCATAACTCATATATAGCAAACTGGATTCCCAATCTGCCAATAAAATTGTAGTGGTATTCAATAATGTCACAAGATATGTATATGGCTTTTCAAGATCTGAACAATTCTCTGACTGGAAGTCTCGCCACCTAGGATGTGAAATACTAGAATATTTAAAGGCTAGAAATTGTATATTTCTTCTACGGACATGGCTCAATCAAATTTTTTTTCGATCCTGATTATTTTGATTTATGGAAGTCTATATCTATCTCGATTCCTTTATATATGTACAACCAACCGTTATCCAATCAAACTTAATATACTCTGTGAGCTCTGCTCAACTGAGTATAAAAACGATAAAACACTTCTCGTGTAAACTGAGGGGAGGCCTTTGAAAAATACAAGAAACAACTGGCAAATGCGTTGGTACTCGCGCACCCAGCAGAAAACGATAAATTAATTCTGGCAACAGAAGCCACCTCTACTAGTATTTGGGGGAGTGCTTCATCATGTTGAGAATAGTCAGTATAAGCCACTGGGATTTTTTTCGAAGCGGTTAAGCAATACAGAGATCCTGTATCCAACGTACGACCGAGAATTATTGGCAATTTATCGCTCAATAAAATATTTTGGGTACCTATTGCAGGGACGTGATTTCGAAATACATTGCGGTCATAAGCCATTGTCATTCGCGTTCACAATATTGAGCGAAAAAATTATTCCAAGACGTGCAGCACAATTAAGTTAAATCAGCGAATTTACAACACACATTCGCCACGTCCCAGGGAAAGATAATGTCGTTTCAGATCTACTATCAAGAATTGATGCAATCGGAGGAGGCGAGATAAATTTCGAAGAAATGGCCTCTGAACAACAAAACGACACCTCTCTCAAGCCATTGCTCAAAAACAAAAACACCAGCATCCGGCTTAAACAAGTAAAAATTCCAGGATCGATGGCAGAACTATTCTGCGACGTTTCTGGTAATCATATTTGCCTTTCGTTCCTAACCAATTTCGAAATCTCGTTATAGGCAAATTGCACCACCTGATCCATCCCGGAGTACGCGGCACACCAAAACTTTTTCAGCAACGATTTGTCTGGGACAACTTACGCAAAGATTGTAAACAATTCGTCCGTGCTTGTTTAAAATACCAAAAAGCTAAGGTGCATCGACATACGAGATCACCCAGAAGGTTGCGTTTTCATATCACGTTGGGGTCACCAGTTTTTGGTGCGCAAATGAAAGAGTGAACAACACGATATTGTACAACTGATTGAGCAAATTTAATTCAATATAATTTACAATACACTAAATTTTGTTGTTAATGGCGAGCATGGAAAAACGAATTATAATAAAAAGAACAGAACAGGAAGTATCAGTCATCTGTCATAGGTCATAATTTCCAGACGTATGTTGCCAATGGCCATTGTGTGGGAGTTGCCACATTAGCAACTGGTATTTTTAACACGGTGATGTCCTACTTAATATCAATTGCCAGTCTCTGCATCAGCATCATACCTGTTGACAAACTAGTCATTATATGCACCAGAATCGAACCAGATGACATACTAGTCAGTATATGCATCAGCCAATTAATGCACTAGTCAGCCTCTTGCCAGTATTATACCAGATGGCATACTCTTTAGTTTAAGCAATAGTTATTTATAACAGAGTTCTCCGGGCGCGACCTCGCGATGCTACTTCCCGAATTAGTGTGGACTAGGATTAAGGCCTCCTTATGGCAATCTGGATCAACCGGGTGAGTTGGAAGGTACCATATCTCATCGTAGTTCCTAATTCCTCTTGGGTAGTGCGCGGTGGTTAACTGTGTCAAAAGCTTTTAACAGGTCAAATGCCACGAGGACCGTCTTATGATGGAGTTTTGGTTGGTTTAGTCCGCAATATATCTGGGGCCATGCTGATAGCTGGCTAACAGAATATTTATCTTTAAATGAATAGCATGGGTAGATACGACGCAGCATCGTTAACTAAGGCTTTGATGTTGGGATTATTCTTGCCATTCTTTATTATTCTGAAATGAAAAAAGCTTTAATTACAAGTATAAAACATGCGTTAGGTAGCTGATGCCCTTATGCCCAAGGTGTTTTAGCATCGGCATAGGTATTCCTTTTGGGCTTATAGATTTAAAGGGCTTGGCCCTTTTAATGGCATCTTTAATCTGCAGAAGTAACGGCGAGGTGGTATGTGCGCGTCTTTGTGTTTATGTGCCCGTTGATTTGTACGAAATCTATCCTTGTTTACTGAAGTATGTATTGCAAATTGCCGGCAGAAAGCATTATCGCATTTAATCGAGTTCGACAGACAAAATCCAAATGAAATACTCACAATTGTAGTCAATAAACTATTGGAAACTGACTAGTATGAATAACCTCGTAAATTCTAGTCAGTGAACTATTCAAATAACAACTAGTATGAATATCGCCACAAAATTCTAGTCAATGAACTAGAATGTTTGCTGACTACTTTGGCTTTTGTCTGCAGAGCCCTGCAGTCAAAGCAACTAGTTGTATACTAGAAGAATACTAGTTTGCCAAAAATCCCAACTAGTATGAGTTCTGTAATTTTTCCATATTAGCAACTGGTATTTTTAACACGGCGATGTCCTACGAAATATCAATTGCCAGTCTCTGCATCAGCATCATACCAATTGACAAACTAGTTGTTATGAGCCCCTTCAGCCTCTTACTTAAGATGGGCATGTCTAGCATGTTAGTAAAAGTGTTGTGTGCACTGGCGTTAGTACGGGAGCTTCAGCCTGGGGAGGTTTCGAGACAGTTTTACTGATCCAAACCATTATCCTTCAGCTTGGGCGCCTAACATGAAATTTAATTTGCACACTAAGGAAAAGCTACCAGAAAGCCAGAGTATCATTACTTGGACCTGGAAAACGCCATACCTTGCAGCGCGTATAGAATGTCAGCGGCTGCTCATAACCCACCCTACCATGGCTTTAAAGATATTCATAAAGCCCCAATAAATCCGACCACACTAACTATGGAATCAGACCAACACAATTAAGTTTAACATTCCATAATTACAAATATTTCTAAAAATTCAATTCATTTTTCTTACATTCTAATAGAAGCTTCAAAACAGGAATAATGTTATGTAGGTATAATTCTAGCACTAAGATTACAATTATTTACTTATCTCCTAAAGTACTAACAATTATTTGTTTGGGGGTATCAATCAGCTGACCAAAACCAACCTACCTCAACAATACATACATAATGTATTCCATAAGTTAGCGACCTTGTCACTCTCGTAGAATTGGGGCTTATTCAGAGAAAAAGAAAAAAAAATAGGAAAAGGAAGAAAAAACCAACTCTAACTCTCTTTGCTTTGCAAATCAGAGTTCTCAAAAATCCATTCGCAAAAAGAAATTAATGATACCAAAAAAGCAAAGAAGAGGTGCCTATATATATGTATGGACTTATGTGCAACTTTAGCGCACGCAAACAAAAAAATATAATGCATCTACGTACATACATAACTAATATATATGTAAATACATGTGTAACTAGGCACCTTCTCTAGTTATACTAAAATAGTTGGTGGTCAAAATGAATTAAGTTCACTTACATGTTTTTGACTTTATGTACCCATTTGACTAGTCCAACGCAGTCCCACGAAGCGAAGAAGGCCTTCCTTGCTTTGTATGAAGCGGCTGGTACGCGATCATATGCTTAACCCTATGGAAAAATAGTTTGGGCTAGGGAAGATTTCATCCAACCAACAAAAAAAATCCTGTGATATAATCTTAAAAACCGACTGGGGCTATTTTTAGGTCATGCATGGTATGACTGGTGTGCGAAGGTCGCTTAAAAAGGATCAAAGATTAATCGCCGTCGGCATGAGCGCAAACAAATGAAAAACTAAGAGATTCTAACAGAATCTCCAAACTTTGTCAAAGTAAGAGTTTTAGTAAGTTTAATGTACTTTTCGGTTTTCTCTCGAAAAAGTAAACAGAAAGTGGCTAAATGGAATGAAAATTTACGACATTTTGTGGAACTAGGTCAGCTTTAGCAGCGATCTTATGGTGTTATAAGTAAACGTACATAGAATAACTCTGTTACTAACATGTTTAACATATTTGCATAAAAAAATGTTCTCAATCTAACTAAATATCCGACGGAAAATTTGAGATCTAAATTGAAGGTAAGTATAAGGAATAGTTTAACTGGAAGTATGAAGATACAAAGTATCTTAAGGGTAAGTGTTAAACTTACGTATTAACCTTATATTTGATTTCAAATTCATTTCAGCTTAAGTAAAATTATAATTCTTTTTTTTTTTTTATATATCTATGGGTGTACCTATCCACCTGTGTAATTAACATAGTTACAAAATAATAGGTCTTTCTTAACTAGCTTTACACAAGTGAACTCAGACTTTAGGTTCAACAGTAGGTATTACTAATTTCAAATAGGTTGGGATCATTTTAGATCAGCATGCTAGGCCTCTTTCTAGATGCATATGCACTTTTAAATCTGCTTACTGTCCCATTTTCTTTTCTAGCGACAAGTTAAAGTTAATTTAAATTTAATTTAATTGCAATATATGTGAATGGATTTTATAATTTGTGACTATACAAATTGGTGTATTTTAAGAGCGCCTAGTTGGATCGGGTTTGGAGGGTTTAGTCGCATGCAACTCGGTGTGGGCTCCTGCACCAGTCTTCCAGCGTTCTGCTCGAAAATCTTCTCCAGTGTATGCGCAGTAGGTATTTGTCTGCAAGGGTACGGAATTTTAATTCCTATTCTTTATTTAAACTACTAACACTACCTGTCAGCACTAAACTTCACGGACACTAAGTTATAAGTCGTCATTGCGTTCTTACCTAATTTCTTGACCGGATCTTTTGCAGGAATTGAGGATTTTGTTTTGGTGTGTTCGATCTACCGTGGGTAACGTCCTAGGAAAACACTCGCGAATTTAAACGCCTTACTAGGCTTTACTTAAAATTCAACACTAGACCCGGACTTAAATTCCTGCACCAGATGTTTACCGCACGGTAGTTCCTCAGGAAAAGAAAGAGCTGAGCTCCGGAAATCGCTCAGGACCCATATGGTTATCATTGACGTATTGATTATCGATATATGTATTTTGTTATCAAAAATCATATGTAAGCATTGACAGACGGATGGAAGTTTAGATAGTTTAGACCAGTGTTAGATACTACAGAGTGTAACAGAGTCATGAAATTTGTAGAAAAAAAAATCAAAATCATAAAAAGAAAAAAAAAAAACGTTAATGAAAATTATGGTTAGTGCTGAAGTATTCATGTACCCGTGGTACATAGTCACTATGTACACCAACATCGTATCAGATGCCAAACTAGTCAGCATATCCGTCAGGGTCATACCAATTAACATACTAGACAGCCTTTGCGCCAGCGTTATACCAGATGGCATACTAGTTATTATATACATCAATATCATATCAACTGACATACAAGTTAGTGTCTTCAACATCTATATACCAGTTGGCATACTATTTAGTCTTTTTTTTTTTTTTTTTTTTTTTTTTTTTTTGCGGGGAGGCTAAAAAATGCCTAATGCACCATAATTGCTGCCGTCGCAGCAACCGTGTGTCCGTAGACTAAAAAACAGCCCCGTTCTGGAACCGTCGCCCACCCCGGCACCACTTTCGCATTACTTCAGGGTGGCGTTCCATATTTCTCATTTTTTAAGAGCCTACTGTTCTATTTGCTCTGAGTGTCCATTTAATCACCACTGCTTCGCATGCGCATTTCTCTGCGCTCCCTCTCAGCATCCATCAGGCGTGTCATTACTATAAATGCCATTTTGCTCACTGCAGTGCAGCATTCTTTCCTGCTGCACATATGTGAAACTAAATTTCTCGTGGTAGGTTCCTCCCCAAAGACTCCATGCAAGGTGAGTCTTTCTTCGTGGAAACGGGGGCAGTAGAACATGACGTGTTCTGCGTTTTCTAACTCTGTGGTACACATTGGGCAATGAGGATCTTCCTCTATCCTACGCTTCCATAAATACTCTTTGAAACCGCCATGTCCACTCATTATTTGCGTGAGATGGTAGTTCAGTTCGCCGTGCTTCCGCTCATTCCATTGAGCTACGTTCCAAACTAGTGTGAAAGTCCAACGCCCTTTACTCGAGGCCTCCCACCGTTCTTGCCACTTAGCTATTGTTTGTGTCCTTGCTCTTTTCTTGTCTTCTTCAGATGGTCGCTCGATATTAGTGTTATACAGATCGGCCATTTCGCTTGTAAGTCCACTGGGATTTTCCGGGTTAGAACCAGGATCGCGCCGTCGGACACCGTCCGATAAGCACTTGCTATTCTTAAAGAAGCAAGTCGGTACGCTGCTAATATATATTTTTGATGGGTCTGTTTAGATCCATACCACACTGGTGCTGCGTTTAGTATTATTGAGCTGGTTACTGTGGACAATAGCTGACGTATAGCTTCGCTCGGACCACCAATGTTAGGCATTATTCGCATAAGTGATCCATTAACTTTGGTAATTTTCTCCCCCACCGCTCTGAAGTGCTCTTTGAAAGTTAACTTAGAGTCAATGTGCACTCCTAAGTATTTTAAGGAATCCTTTGAGGTGATTTGATGATCCCCGACAGTTAAGACTAACTCGTTCGCCGACCGTTTGGAGCTTACTAATACCACTTCCGTCTTTTGGCTAGCCAACTCCAGTCCTGTATTGGTCAGCCATTCCTTTATTCTTGCTACGGCGTCATTACATAATGCTTGAAGCAGGTCCAGTTTCTTGGCCACTACTACCACTGCAATACCATCAGCATATCCCACAATTTGCGTGTTTTCTGGTAGATCAATCTTTAGCACCCCGTCATACATTACATTCCAAAGCGTTGGACCGAGAACAGATCCCTGTGGGACGCCTCCTGTGATTTTGTACTCTTTAGCTCCTTGATCCGTGTCAAAAAGAAGTACTCTGTCTTTAAGATAGCTACCTATAATTCTGCGTAAGTAAGCTGGAGTGCCGAAGCTTTGCAGCGCTGCCATTATCTGCATCCAGTTCGCAGTGTTAAAAGCATTCTTGATGTCCAACATAATCAGTGCACAGAACTTCCTTTTATTTTGGCCTCCAGAGATAGCTTCTCTAGCTATATTGACGACTGTTTGTATTGCATCTACGGTGGATCTTGATTTGCGAAATCCATATTGACTATTCGATAAGCCACCTGGTCTTTCTAGAGTCAGCTGTAGGCGCTCACTAATTATACGCTCGAAAATCTTCCTAGGGAATCCAGCATACAAAGTGGCCTATATGAGGATGGTTGGTCCGGCTGTTTACCACGTTTCAGCAATAGGACAAGTCTTTGTCGTTTCCACGGGCGAGGGAACACGCCTTCTTGCATACAGGCATTAAAAAGATCAGTAAATAATGTAGCCCTAGTTGTAATCGCGGCTTTAAGGGCTATGTTTGGTACTTCGTCGGGTCCTGGGGATTTGTTATCAGCAACTCTTTTTGCAGCGTCCAGCACCTCTTGCTCTGTAATTTGCGGAATTTCCGTACTTTCTAGATCCTCGCTTGGATAAGTCCAGCGATCTTGCGCCGGGAAAAGTGTTTCAACAATAATATTCATCAGTATCGGGCACGTAGGTTACTGTGATATCGGTCCTTTAACTTTGGCCATCACAGTTCTGTAGGCTGATCCCCAAGGATCTAGGTCGACATTATCCAGCAGTTCCCTAAAGCATAACTTCTTGCTCTTTTTTATGGCATTTTTAATTGCCTTTCTTTGTGCGACATAGGTGCTGTGTAGCTCTGCATATCGTGGTGATGAGCGTGCCCTCTGCGCTGTTCTTCGTGCTTTGTGGCATTTTCTACGCTCTTCCGCAATTTCGTTATTCCACCAATATACCGGAGTGCGCTGTGCTTTTCCGCGACTTCTGGGCATGGCAGCATCACATGCCATA
Source organism: Eurosta solidaginis (assembly GCF_040869045.1). Lineage (NCBI taxonomy): Eukaryota > Metazoa > Arthropoda > Insecta > Diptera > Tephritidae > Eurosta > Eurosta solidaginis. Next base: position 151,381,783 of record NC_090324.1, on the reverse strand, counting down.
CATAGCAACTTAGTGATTTGAACCGACTGGTCTTCCGCATGCGATTCTCGTACTATGGCGTCCTTCCAGATAATGTCAAATATTTGTGGGTCGAAAAGGTGCTGTTTCCATTTCCTACTTTGTCGATGTCTTGCTGCTACCGTTCGTAGAGTTTCGAGCAGCTCTACGCTAATAGCTTTATGGTCGCTGTGTGTGTAGACGTTGCTTATGGACCATTTTGCTCGTCTTGCTATTTCGCTGCTAGAGAAGGTGAGATCTATAATGGATCGTCTGGTACCTGTATCGAAGGTATATATCCCTGTTTCATTTAGGAGTTCTAGCCTCAAAGAAGTAAGACTTTCGAGGAGAACTCTCCCTCTTTCGTTGGTTCGTCTACTTCCCCACACAGATGACCATGCATTGAAGTCTCCACACACTAAAAGCGGGTGTTTACCTCGTGCTTCAATGGTGATCCCGTATAACATGTCTTCGAACTCGGCGATGGTCATGCTCGGAGGGGCATAGCAACTGAAGACGTATATACCGTTGATTTTTGCCCACGTGAATCCTGCTACCGTTGGCGTCATAATTTCCTGTGGGAGAAATTTCCCTCGTGCCCAAATTGAGGCTTTCCCTGCTGAATCTGAGAGCCAACCCTGCTATTTAGTCTATGCATCATTGTAATACCAGTTGACATACTATTCGATATTTGCATCAGCATCTGACTAGTTAATATACTAGACCTAGTTGTGTTGAAAAATTATTTGAAAATTGATAACTTAGCTCAAATTCATTTTATTCATTATATTTCATATATACAAAAAGTATGTATATATACATACATAAATCACTTTAAAATATATCACTTCAATACATTATAGTACTTTGGAATAAATTTTAATAAAAATACATACATATATATAAAACCTAAAAGGTAATGGAATAACACATGCCGAGTTTGTGATCGATCAGCGGAGACGCCGGACCATATCCTCCTGGAATGTGATGCAATCTCAAGAAAGATAGCTAACTTCATGGGCTCACCATGGCCAGAACATTCCCACATTAAATTCCTCCAGCCAAGAGAACAGCTAGGTTTCATCAAGGAAGTCGGCTTATATGACTTGCTGTGAAAGTGGTGAGGGCACAATAGACCAATTGTCGCAGTGCAATCTTTAATAAATTATCTATCTATCTAACGGAGAAGGACGAACCAGCCGCGGTTGACTATGTCAAAATAGGCCAAGCTGCACTAGCACCGTCCTATAATGAGTGTTAATGGGGTTCAAAACGGTGGTAGTGTTATGCACTTTACGGAAGTCATGCTAATGGCTAGATAACCACAGAATATTATTTAATTGAGGGAACATTACGGCTTTAAACGTTTTCGTTACTGACCAAAGGCATAAAGGTCTTTGGTAGTGGTTTTATCCTTGCCATTCTCCGTTATTCTGGAGAAAAAATGTGCTAGGTTGCTGATGCCCTCGTGGCCAAGGTGTTTTGGCATCGGCATAGGTTTTCCGTCTGGGACTATTGATATGGAAGGCTTGGCCTTTTCGATATCTTCTTTAACCTCTGTTGAGGTTGTAGCTTTATGCGTCATGCCCACCTATGCAATACATTTGCGGCATTACGCACCATGAACTTCTATGCACTTACATTTTAGTAATAGCATAATCATAGTACAATATTATGCGACATAAATTACATTGACCTAACACAGCGGTTCTCTAACACAATGGAATGCCGAATATGAAACCTTTGTCAGTTCACACCTAACAAATTCTGCTAAGTCACACACTCCGGTCAATACACTGCCGATCGTCAATGTTAGTTTGTCACCAACATATTTACATACAAACAATAATAATGTGAATTAACCAAATATTCACATACAAACATTTTACATGAATATCAATCTGCTGACTTTGCATACAAATCTACATATATGCATAGTACTAATACAAATTTACATGTATGCATAGTATTAATACAAATCTACATGTATGCATAATATTAATGCAAATCTACATGTATGCATAGTTTTATTACAAAGGTACATATTTTTAGTTTGTTAGTATAAGGATAATTATGAATGTGTAGATTAAGAAATTATCTATAAAAGAGAAAGAATTTTTTCAATAAAATCAATTATTGGCTGACATTCAAACCCAAAACATTCCTCTAATTAATTCAAACATTTCATGGCGATCCTGCCAGACTAGGCCAGACTAGACCAGGAATCAGCAAAACTGCTAAAGATCTAGCTGGAGGAAGATCCTGCCAGTTCAGATCAAAAATAAGCACAACTGTCAAAACGAACTGACTGGAAAAGATCCTGCCAAGTTGAAAAAAAAAGTAAAATTGAATAGTCCTGCCAAACCAACCTTCGCAGAAAGAAAAAGCCAGGACATTCGAACAACAAGAAAATTTAATAGTCCTGCCAAACAAGCCTTCGCAATAAGAAAAAGCGAGGACAGTCAGACAACAAAAAATTAATTATCCAAAAAATTAAACATCCATGGCACAGACAAAACAATAATAAACGGCTAATGACTGGAGATCCAGCCGTATAATAGAGTGGAATATTAATATACATATGCTGGACGGGCAGAAGAAGAACGCAAAATAAAATCAGGATCTAAACTTTAAACGAGAATGGCGAGTAAACGTAGTGGAATATAACATGGCCATATGTGAGTGCGGATTTGGTTCCTAAAGTCTCTTTGTTGATCGTAATATCAGTAAGATGTACTCACATAGAATGGCCTGGTAGTTAAATTCTTGAGGATAACAATTGGCAACCATTGGTTTCACAAATTCCAACTAGGGTTAAAGTTACAAAACATAGTTCAGTGGCAACAGCTGTGGCAAACGGTCTAACTGCGTGCATGATGGGTTTGAGAAAATGAGGAGATAAAGAGGAGAGCACGATCGATTTCCGCCAAATTGATCTCGCTTTTTCTGGTTGGAGACATCAAGGCGTGAAGTCGTGATAAAAAAAAGTTTTAATTTTTTTCGATGGTGCATGGTCACCCAAGCCACGCGGTCGTGTAGTATTTTCAAAGAAATAATAAACGGAGCAAATAAAAACGTCATCCTAATTGGATGTAAAAATCCCGGAAGGCATCGGATATACACGTAATAATCATTGACACCACGGAAAAGATATACAAAGAAAAAAGGATCACGAGTTTCTCTGGATAAAAATTTCCACTATATTGTGTTGCTGTTTCGACTGGTAAATGTGCTACCTTCTGCTCCATCAGACTGCATGCATCAAAAAGGTAGCCTTTGATTGATCGGAACAGCTTTGAATGTTTATGTAGGGGTTTAAATATCTATCGGTACTTAATTATTTTCGGCAGGACATGAATTGAAAGAAATTTGGTTCATTTGATAAAGCGTTTCAACGGTTTTTGCATCTTCTGTTTTATTCATTAAACGGAGGCGTCTTGTCTTGGGAGTTCGGATTAATGATTAAAGAGCTTAGGCAAGGAACGCTCATTGGAAGGGGTACACGCAGAAAATTTCCTGAAATTATAAATTAAAAAAGAAAATTTTCAAGGTTTCAAAAAGTTTTCGATTTTTTTCAGTTTTTTTTTCAATAACGCCTTCGATACAGTACTTTTTTACAATGTATTAAAGATTTTTTTTTTATATTTTATTTATTTATTTATTATTTAAAGTCGACGACAAACTATGGTCGACTGCATAATATAAAAGATATATAAATATACAACTCAATCGATATTTCAACAATGTTATATTACAAACAAAGAAATATTAATGAACATTACTATTTAATTTCAGAATATAATAATAATAATAAGAAATATGAGCAGAAATAAGATCTTATGCCGGAATGCATCAGAATCAGTGGATTCCAATCTCCCTGTTGGAATGCAACAAGATTCCAATCAGCATGTCATGGGAATCCGGCAGTGCTAAGAGTAGTGTAATGAGGATACGCCATCACAAGGCATAAAAAAGTAACATGACCTGTGTTGTTGGAATGCACCAGATAAAAAAAAAATAAAATTTCGAAAAGAAGCAGAAAACATACGGCTCAATCAATCAATACTTAAAATTTGGATACGAACTCACTACGGTTCAAAACATTAAAGCGACTAATCCAGTTCGAAACCGGTTCACGTCCATAGTTTTAAATTTGCATCAATAATATATTTTTTTAAATATCATAACGAGGCGGTGCAAGAAGGGTGTAACTGCTGATTCGGAGCACACACCTATTTTCAAATGTATTTCTATATATCGTAGTAATTTTTCTTCCAGAAGTTGATTGCCATCCAACTAATTATATAGATTATAATTGTACAAGATACGCATTTATTCACTCAAAACCTTGTTTTTATAAATTCTCGTATATCGTGTATAATGATATAATAGCTTCCGATATTGAACTAATTAATAGATACCTTTTGTTGAACTAAAGACATATAATTACTTACACAATAAGCAATATCTGAAATAATAGATGTATTGTGGCTTAGTTTTAAGCAAATAAATTCGAATTTAAAAAAAAAAAAAAACAACATGTAAGGAAGGTTAAGTTCGGGTGTAACCGACCATTACATACTCAGTTGAGAGCTATGGTGACAACATAAGGGAAAATAACCATGTAGGAAAATGAACCGAGGGAAACCCTGGAATGTGTTTGTATGACATGTGTATCAAATGAAAGGCACTAAAGAGTATTTTATGAGGGAGTGGGCCATAGTTCTATAGATGGACACCATTTAGGGATATAGCCATAAAGGTGGATCAGGGTTGATTCTAGAATGCGTTTGTACGATATGGGTATCAAATTAAAGGTATTAATGAGAGTTTTAAAAGGGAGTGGTGGTAGTTGTATATGTGAAGGCGTTTTCCAGATATCGACCAAAATCTGGACCAGGGTGACCCAGAACATCATCTCTTGGATACCGCTAATTTATTTATATATGTAATACCTGCCAAGATTTTAAGGGTTTTTTATTTCGCTCTGCAGAACTTTTTCATTTTCTTCTACTTAATATGGTAGGTGTCACAACCATTTTATAAAGTTTTTTCTAAAGTTATATTTCGCGTCAATAAAACAATCCAATTACCTTACCATGTTTCATCCCTTTTTTCGTATTTGGTATAGAATTATGGCATTTTTTTCATTTTTCGATATCGAAAAAGTGGGCGTGGTCATAGTCGGATTTCGTTAATTTTTCATACCAAGATAAAGTGAGTTCAAGTTAGCACGTGAACTAAGTTCATTAAAGATATGTCGATTTTTACTCAAGTTATCGTGCTAACGGCCATGCGGAAGGACAGACAGACAACTGTGTATAAAAACTGGGCGTGGCATCAACCGATTTCGCCCATTTTCACAGAAAACAGTTAACGTCATAAAATCTATGCCCCTACCAAATTTCAAAAGGATTGGTTAATTTTTGTTCGACTTATGGCGTTAAAAGTATCCTAGACAAATTAAATGAAAAAGGGCGGAGCCACGCCCGAAAAGCTCCACAATTTAATAATGAAATTTTCTTTTATTTTTGTATTTTGTTGCACCATATAATTACTGGAGTTGAATGTTGACATAATTTACTTATATACTGTAAAGATATTAAATTTTTTGTTAAAATTTTACTTTAAAAAAAATTTTTTTTTTTAAAGTGGGCGTGGTCCTTCTCCGATTTTGCTAATTTTTATTAAGCGTACATATAGTAATAGGAGTAACGTTCCTGCCAAAAGTTTTAAATTACCTTCTTTTAAAAGTGGGCGGTGCCACGCCCATTGTCCAAAATTTTACCAATTTTCTATTCTGCGTCATAAGATCAACTCATCTACCAAGTTTCGTCGCTTTATCTGTCTTTTGTAATGAATTATAGCACTTTTTCGGTTTTTCGAAATTTTCGATATCGAAAAAGTGGGCGTGGTTATAGTCCGATATCGTTCATTTTAAATAGCGATCTGAGATGAGTGCTCAGGAATCCACATACCACATTTCATCAAGATACCTCAAAATTTGCTCAAGTTATCGTATTAACGGACGGACGGACACTTAATGAGGAGAGCTCATTTGAATACGAAGTTTTCTTGAATCGATGCATAAATGAGTGCATATGTAAGTAATTATGATTATTAATAAATCAGCTTAGATTGTATTAAGGCGGGTCAAAAATTTAGTTTTAAAGCTATTAACAACAATATAAATTAGGAATGAATGCATAGCATAATGCGTATGTATGTAACTTAATTCATAAATGCTGATAAATACCCGAATGTATTAGGGAGGCTCGAAAATGTTAATTTAAAATATTTGAAATAATGTTCAGCGATTTTACTAAATTAAAGTGGGATTTACGTTCGAAAATAAAAAAACAAATTGTTGTTCAGGAAATACGTTATTAAAAGTACATAGATCATATCTATACACACATAGGTGTATATATACATATCAACGTGTATAATGAAATGTTTAATAAAGATATAAATTAAATTGTACTATTCTAAAATGAATTGGTGTTAAATTTTTATTTAAAAAGGATGTGAGATGATCTAGGTCTTCGTTCAGGTATGGTTGGGTTTTGGGATTTTTTTTTTTGCTGTTGCAAGTTACCTCTCAATGGTTGGGTAGGAGGAGAGAAGAGAAGCGTTTTTGTTGCTTCTGTGGTTAGGTCGGTGCATTTCCAAATTTACTTCATGTCCGTCTGTCCGTTAATACTGGGGAGTTTTTTTTTTGTGGTTAAAGATTTTTTTTGGATTTTCTGGTTCAATTTTTTGTGTGCATGATTTTTTTTGTGAAATGAGTAAAGCTTGTACATTAGTGGCAAGCAAGAACCACCCCAATTCGGCGAGCTTAGACCAGGCTAACACTAGCATGCACGCTTCGCCACGTACAAGGCCTCGTCAGAGGTGATCCGTACTTGTTGTACTATCATTTTATCCATAGTTCCATCACAAAATGGCGCCCAACGTGGGGCCCAAGCTTCCTTGTGTACCCGAATTTACATTTTTTTATTTAAACACTAGCAATGATTGTTTGATTCTATTTGCTTTTTCATTTGGAATAGAGTTGAAATAATATTGGGTTGTTACACTCTACCAATGAATAGTGGTTGGATATCAGACTATTACAGTTATACTTTATTAAATAATATATACTTAATATTAATAGGCTTTATTGAAACCTTTTCGGGAAAAATTTGTTTGAGTATGGAATTTAGTTATTTTAAATCTTTTTGCACTTTTGAGCTAACCAACCAAATAAATTCTCTTTCGGTTTGATTTAATGCGAATGGAATTAGTCAGCGTTTTCGTGAAAATTTTGTACTAACCTTCACAATCCTAATCCTGGCGAGGAATTACGCGAACTGTTTCATTATTGGTTGCGTAATCAGTCAAATGACAAAATTAGGGGGGAAAGTGAATTCATTTATTAGGGAATTATCTGAGCACCACTTGTGAGTGTAGATACCTTTTTGAATGAGTTTCTTTCATACAAACTTTTTTTTATTAATTTTTTTATACTTTTTGGAAATGCTAGACCTAACTACTTTCTTCTGCACGAACGAAGGCTTATAAAAACCATTATCACATTCCTTTTTATTTCAGTTACGAGAAACCTACATACATACATAGTAGTTTTACGATTTTTTTTTTTTCGAGTTTACATAAACTGCGATATTGGAACTTTGACAAATTCTTTTTGCGAATAAGACATTTTTTTTGAGAATTCATAATGGCTGTGCGTCATAAAAAAAAAAAAAATAAATGTAAGGCGCGATAACCTCCGAAGAGATCTAAGGCCGAGCTTCTCTTCCAATTTGCGTCGTGCTCCTCTTGATTTTTCCCTACAAATTGGCCGGACGGGACCTACATGTTTTATGCCGACTCCGAACGGCATCTGCAAGGCAGATGAGTTTTCACTGAGAGCTTTTCATGGCAGAAATACAATCGGAGCGCTTGCCAGACACTGCCGAGGGGCGACCCCGCTTAGAAAAATTTTCTTCTAATTGAAAAATCTTATTTCTAAAATTTTGATGTTGCTTTGCCCGGGAGTTGAACCCAGGGCATACGGTGTGATAGGCGGAGCACGCTACCATCACACCACGGTGGCCGCCAGTGTACAGTAAATAACTTGTACTATTTGCAATGAAGAATTGACATTGGAGAACGGTTGCATGACTCCTTGTCAACATTCCTTTCATCGTACCTGTATAACCAGATGGTTAACAGAAAACAATGGAAATCGTGGGGGAAAAAATGCTCGCACACCACAAAACTCTGGTCAGTTTTTGAATCAAAATGTTATGCATAATATGATAGAAGGTACATTTAGAGAATATGAAGAACGTGCTTCTCGACAGATGCGGGAAGAAATCACTAGGGCTGTCGCGGATTCCTTGGGGAGTTATTTCAATAATATGAGTGAATATACCTGGTAATAGTAACTCAGTTAATAATAGAGTAGGCCCACAAAATAGTTCACCTCAAGGCAATGAAGTTCGTTTTAACAATAATCAGTTAAATCCTCGTGCAGACCGAGATAATCTTCCGGTATCTGTAGCAGCGAAAATCGTATCGGGTTGGAAATTATCTTTTGATGGTTCGTTAGATAGCATCACGGTGGATGAATTTATTTACAGAGTAAATGCGTTAACTCGATCGACTCTTCGTGGAAATTTTGATTTGCTTTGCCAAAACATTCATGTCCTTTTCGAAGGTAAGGCTAAACGGTGGTTCTGGCGATACCATGGTTCTGCCAATGCACTTGACTGGGCAGATATATGTGAGGATATGAGGAGATATTTCAAGGATTTCCGAACCGATTTTGACATTTTAGAGACAATTCGAAATAGAAAACAGAATATTGCGGAATCTTTCGAAAGTTGTCTAGACTCTATAATGAACATAGCAGACGGGTTGCGTAGACCGCTGACAGACACCTTGATATTCGTACAATATCTGAACTTCGTAGGTCCTGTCGACGACGTGAAAACCTTTTTTCGGAAATTCAGGGAAAATTATATCAATCCAAACCATTTTACGGTCAAAGAAGACTAGTGTCAGAAGTCGAAGTTGACGAAGCGTTACCAAGCGATGAAGTTTGTGCTCTAAATCAGGCGTCCAATCCAAGGGGGTGGAAGTGCTGGCACTGCTACAAAACGGGTCACAACTATAAAAACTGCATCGAGCCTAGGCGAGTTTTCCGCTACGGGTGTGGGTTAATTGCATTTTTCTTACCTAATTGTCCCAGATGCAATAGTCCGGAAAACAGGGTGAGGGATGTCGGCAACAGGTCCAGACATCCAAAATGACAATCGGACGCCCAGTCTCGGATAGGCCCATAACTATTTTAAAACCAGACAGTCAAATTGCGAAACCTTTTCCAAAATTATACCCTTTAAAACCATTTCATGAGCGACTTCAATCTTATCATCAGACACGACAACGAATTTTTAAACGTACTCGATCAGCAGAAAGAGCACGTTCCTTTTGGTCGACGATAAAATCTAAACAAAAATCCTTGGTAATAGTGCAGTTTACGTTACTCACCCAAATTTGGGCCAAAATTCTCGAGTGAGGTATCAAAAGACGCGTATTCACGTCTAGATCAAGAATCCGAAAGCGGAAGTTTTTTTACCCGTTCAAAAGATATTAACGAAAAACCGAAAAAAGACCCGCGGGTCCCTCCGAAACCGGGGGGTGGGATCCATAGTATTTTTGCGCAGAACACCTTTCTGCGTTGGCGGCCTTCGGCCGCGCTTATAAAAAATAACCCTGGGCTACGCCATGCCAAGTCTGGGTGTGTGGTATAACCGTGGCTACCGCCACGGCGATGCACAATTTTTTTTGTGGGTATTAACACAACAACAACCACATTAAAATCGCCAACTTCAACTGCAAATATCTCCGGACAGAGATAAGATTTTTATTTTCCGCCTTCGGATTATTGTTCTCGAGATTAATACGCGTCTTTTGATACCTCACTCGAAAATCTTGGCCCAAATTTCGGTGGGTACCGTAAACTGCACTACTACCAAATCCTTAAACTCCATTTCTCAGATTTTTCAACAACCAAATGATTAGGACCTTATGGTACGGTAAAAATTTTAGATAAGACCTACCTTGGCTTCTTGGACTCAGGAGCTTCAGTAAGTTGCATAGGAGCGAATTTAGCAAAAGAATTGCTAGCAGAAAACAGGGGGTTAAAAGAATAACATCTTGTGTGCGAACAGCTGATGGTTCTAAGCAAATGATTGTGGGTACCATAGAAGTTAGTGTCACCTTCAAGTCAGAATCTCATCAGATCGAATTCTATTTAGTACCGTCTCTGGTGCAAGACCTTTATCTAGGTATTGGAAGCTATTCAAAATAGCCATCAATGTTGTGAGCGAAGTTAGTATAGCTAAAATAGATCCTAACCAACATGTTTTAACACCTCAAGATCAATGCAAACTCAACTCTGCTATTACGTGCTTTCCGAGTTTTGAAGTCCAAGGGCTCGGAAAGACCTCACTTGTTGAGCATTCCATCGATGTTGGAGATGACAAGCCTATAAAGCAACGCCATTTTCCGGTTTCTCCGGCGGTTGAAAAACTCATGTGCGACGAAATCGACCGTAAGTTATCTTTAGGGGTTATAGAAGAATCCAACAGTCCCTGGTCTTCGCCTTTTGTTTTAGTCAGGAATCCTGGAAAATTGTGGCTGTGTTTAGACAGTAGGAAGGTTAATGCTGTGACGGTAAAGGACGCGTATCCATTGCCTCACATCGAGGGAATATTGTCGAGACTACCACGAGCTGAATTCATTTCAAGCTTGGACTTGAAAGATGCCTTCTGGCAAATACCTCTTGATTTGAACTCTAGCGAAAAAACGGCTTTCACATTCCGAATCGACCGCTTTATCAGTATACGGTAATGCCGTTCGGTCTGTGCAATGCACCCCAAACGATGTGCAGGTTGATGGATCGCGTTTTCCATATCATCTGAAAGAGAAGGTGTTTGTTTATTTGGACGATATTTTGCTGTTATCTGAAACCTTTGAATCCCACCTAGAGCTACTTAAAGAAGTTGCTACTCATATTCGGCGAGCTGGTTTAACGATAAACATCGCTAAAAGTAAGTTTTGCTTAAAAGAAGTGCGATACCTCGGTTATGTTGTTGGGCAAGGAACCCTTAAAATAGATGAAGACAAAGTGTCAGCCATAGCAGACTACCCTGTACCAAAAACTGCGAAGCAGCTTCGTAGGTTTTTGGGCATGGCAGGATGGTACAAGAGGTTCATAAACAATTTTGCTGAAGTAACTCATCCTTTGACCGAACTGCTGAAAAAATCTACAAATTTTGCTGGTCTGATGAAGCACAACTGTCTTTTGACGAGCTTAAAAGTAAGCTTACAACCGCACCATTCTTAGCAAATCCTGACTTTCAGAAGCCATTCATCCTTCAATGCGATGCTAGCCAGCATGGTGTAGGAGATGTTCTAGCGCAGAAGAATGATGGAGGTGTGGAGATCCCTATTGCATATATGTCTCAGAAGATAAATAAGGCTCAAAAAAATATTCTGTTACAGTATTCTGTTACAATATTGGCCATAAAAAAGTTTCGAGCATATATCGAAGGACATAAATTTACAGTCATCACCGATCATGCAAGTTTACGCTGGCTTATGAACCAGAGTGACTTAAGTGGACGTTTAGCTCGTTGGGCGTTGAAGTTCCAAGGTTTAGATTTAACCATCGAGCACAGAAAAGGCAGTGCAAATGTTGTACCTGACGCTCTCTCTCGTGTTCACTGCGAAGACGAATTAGTAGCCGAAATCGGAGTTGCCTATGTACCAGATATTAGCCTGAACTCTGAAGCGTTTGACGAGCCAGACTACTTAGAGCTGAAAGGAAAATTGTTGGAAAATCCTGCAGCATATCCTGATTTTAAAATTGTAGAGAAGTTTATTTACCATCGTACGGAATTATATTCCGGCAATTCCGATGAAGAAAGTACAACCTGGAAATTGATTGTTCCGTTATCTTTACGTACTCAGGCTATGAGTCAAGCTCATGACATTCCCACCAACGATCACGGAGGGTTGGCTAAAACTGCAGAAAGGTTACGTCGATATTTCTATTGGCCCTCTCTGTACCGCTCAGTGAAGGAATATGTAAGCAACTGCCAAGTATGTAAAATGACAAAGCACCCAACTAATGTTCTTCGTCCACCAATGGTACAGATTAAACCTGTAGAAAGAGTTTTTCAACGGTTTTTTTTCAATCTAATAGGTCCTTTCCCTAGGTCGAAAACGGCTTTTTAGGAATTTTAATCATCTCAGATCACGTGTCCAAATTCAGTTTCTTGTGTCCTCTAAAAAGTTTACAGCGAGTCCTATTATAAAGTTTCTCAAAGAGAAAATATTTGATGTTTTCGGCATTCCAGAATACGTGGTAAGTGACAACGGAAGCCAATTTCGTTCTAAAGAATTTGAAAATTTTTTAACAAAATGTGGCATTAAACATTCGCTGACTGCAGTATACTCTCCTCAGAGTAATGCTTCGGAGCGCTTGAATCGATCGATCAACGCAGCGCTTTGAGCATATATCCAAAGAGATCAGCGGGAATGGGACTGTCACTTAAGTAGCATTAATTCAGCATTAAGAAACTCCTTTCATCAATCGATAGGCTTTTGTCCTTATTTTGTTTTATTTGGACATCACATGGTAACGCATGGTGATACTTACAAACTTCTGAAAAATATTGATATGACGTCTGAAGGCAACACTGATACCTATATTTCACGACAAGACAGACTTCTAAGTATTCGGGATAAAGTTCGCGAAAACCTGAAAAAAGCTTATGACAGAAACGAACGTCAATATAACCTACGATCAAGAGAAATAGTATATGAACCAGGTCAGGAGGTTTTGCGTAGGAAGAGAATTTTAATGCCAAGCTTGCAAAAACTTGTCTCAGGGCTAGGGTTCGAGAAAAACTAGGTTCTGCTTATTACGTTTTAGAAGATGTGGAGGGTAAAATTTTAGGCACATATCATGCCAAAGATATTCAGCCATGGTAATCTTCCGCTTTTTTCAGATTCCGTGTAAAATATATGTGCATATAGTTTATACGAAACCTGCTTTGTGAGCGCGGATTTGGTTCCTAAAGTCTCTTTGTTGATCATAATATTAGTACGATGTATTGTTTTGTATTGATGTTTGATATAAAAGTGATCATACGATCGGAACAGCTTTGAATGTTTATGTAGGGTTTTAAATATCCATCGGTACTTAATTATTTTCGGCAGGACATGAATTGAAAGAAATTTGGTTCATTTGATTAAGCTTTTCAACGGTTTTTGCATCTTCTGTTTTATTCATTAAACGGAGGCGTCTTGTCTTGGGAGTTCGGATTAATGATTAAGGAGTTTAGGCAAGGAACACCCATTGGAAGGGGTACACGCAGAAAATTTCCTGAAATTATAAATTAAAAAAGGAAAATTTTCAAGTTTTCGATTTTTTTTCAGTTTTTTTTCAAAAATGCCTTCGATACAGTTATTGTTTACAATGTATTAAAAAAATTTTTTTTATATTTTATTTATTTATTTATTATTTAAAGTCGACGACAAACTATGGTCGACTGCATAATATAAAAGATATATAAATATACAACTCAAAAAATAAAATTTAAGATATATCGAGATTTCAACAATGTTATATTACAAACAAAGAAATATTAATGAACATTACTATTTAATTTCAGAATATAATAATAATAAGAAATATGAGCAGAAATAAGATCTTATGCCGAAATCTTATACTGGCGGAATGCATCAGATTCCGCTCAGCATGATTTCGGAATGCAGTGGATTCCAATCTCCCTGTTGGAATGCAACAAGATTCCAATCAGCATGTCATGGGAATCCGGCAGTGCTAAGAGTAGTGTAATGAGGATACGCCATCACAAGACATAAAAAAGTAACATGACATGTGTTGTTGGAATGCACCAGATAAAAAAAAAAAATTAAATTTTGAAAAGAAGCAGAAAACATACGGCTCAATCAATCAATACTTAAAATTTGAATACGAACTCACTACGGTTCAAAACATTAAAGCGACTAATCCAGTTCGAAGCCGGTTCACGTCCATAGTTTTAAATTTGCATCAATAATATATTTTTTTAAATATCATAACGAGGCGGTGCAAGAAGGGTGTAACTGCTGATTCGGAGCACACACCTATTTTCAAATGTATTTCTATACATCGTAGTAATTTTTCTTCCAGAAGTTGATTGCCATCCAACTAATTATATAGATTATAATTGTACTAGATACGCATTTATTCACTCAAAACCTTGTTTTTATAAATTCTCGTATATCGTGTATAATGATATAATAGCTTCCGATATTGAACTAATTAATAGATACCTTTTGTTGAACTATAGACATATAATTACTTACACAATAAGCAATATCTGAAATAATAGATGTATTGTGGCTTAGTTTTAAGCAAATAAATTCGAATTAAAAAAAAAAAAAATTTATATGAAGTCAACTATAATTGGTATGACTATAATATTATGAAGTATGCATATGTATATACATATGCATGCATATACATAAGTAGACTTCATAGTCAAAGCTACAAGAAGAAGTTGAATAAAGTGTAAGAGAGAAAAAAAATATAATATAGACATTTACAAAAACTTAGTGGTAAAATGAAACCAAATTTAATTTAACTTTAACTAAAAGTTCTCCATTAACTTACATAAAATAGTTTTTTTTGAATAAGAAAAAAAAGAGGTTTAAAAGTTAGAAAATTTGAAAATTAAAATAATTAAATTTTGGACGGGTTCAAGGTGGGCATTGAAGGGTTAAAGTAAAAAAAACCATGAAGTAAGGGTATTTTCATTTTCTCATTGCAACAAGCAATTACATACAAGAAAAATTCTAATAAGAAATCGGATAGGAAGTAAAAACTTGGTGAGCGAAGAGAGAGTTTGTCTTTTGTTTTAGCTTACAACGGAGCTCAACGGGCGCCTGCTGACAACGGTGGAGATCATGGTAAGTTCCCTTTGATTGCATTTTCTCTTATTTCTATTGATACTTTTTATATGTGTGTAAGAGTAGAGTTGCGTGGGTGAAGAAGGAAAGTAACATAAAGAAAAAGAAAAGTCAATGTATGTTTGTACATTATAATGAGCGTGGTTGCGTGACTTTCCTTCTTTTCTACAACTATTGATAATTTTCATAATTTTGGTCGTTACCACTAGTTAGTTTTTTTCTCTCTTGAGGAATTTTTTTTATTCCAATTAGGAGAATCCCTTTATCTCACAATTAATTTGAATACGAAGTTTTCTTGAATCGATGCACAAATGAGTGCAGATGTAAGTAATTATGATTATTAATAAATCAGCTTAGATTGTATTAACCCTAGAATGCATACGTTGAGCCTCCGGGGCTCACTTGGATATATATTTCAACATATCTTATAAATTTGAAATAATGTTTACAAGAGGCTTTTAGAATGCTATATCTAAATTATTTTAATCATAGTAGGCATTGAATTTTTGAAAAACATTTTTTTTTTTTTTCTCAGAAATAAAAGCAATTTTGTATCAATACCCCTTTTATACATATGATGAGCCTGTGAGGCTCATATGGCTCAACCAAGTATGCCATGCAAATTTATTTCAGCAAAGACCGTTATTCTATGTGACTGAAGTGAGTCTATTTCATAGTTGGCATTGATATTTTGAAAAAAAAAAAAAAAAAAACAATCAAGCACGTATGCTTTTGCAGAAGAGTGCTCAGTAGTGTTCGATTCGTGGTCAAGTGCACAACAATATATTTGTTTATTGATAAGAAATAAATAATATCGGTTCAAACTAAGTCAGGTAATAAAAATTCATAGATAGTGAAGACGAGAACAGCTCCGAAGAAAATATAGACATATCGGACCGCTGCAGTAACGTCTTTTCCGGAAAAAATTGGTTTATATGGAATAGTTCACCACCCCAGCAGAACAAAGTTCGTGCACACAACTTAATGCGTTTTACTCCTGGTCTTATACAAAAATATAATATTTCGTCTAAGAAGAACGCTTGGGACAAATTTACTATATCGGAAATGATCGACGAAATCATATTATGTACAAACAGAGAAGCTAGCCCCTGTTTTGAGGCACAGGGGAAATATTGGCCACCCCTGGAGAAAGACGAAATTGAAGCTTTTCTGGGTTGCTACTGATGGCTGGAGTGGAAAAAAATTGGAACCGATTCGAAAACATACGCAGGATGCTTCGATTCGATGATAAGAGAACACGCAACCTTCGAATTTAATCAGAGAAATTTGCGCCCATTCGTCATATATGGGAATTGTTTCTACAGAGGTGCCGAACAGTAATCATTCCAAAAGCATTTGTAACAATTGACGAACAGCTATTAAATTTTAGGGGATGGCAAGTTTTATTCAGTATATGTTATCTAAGTCATCCAAGTCCGGAATTAAATTATTTTGGCTATGTGAAAGCGATTCGGGTTATGCCATTGATGGCCGAGTTTATTTAGGTCGCGAGCCCGGAAATAATGTTCAACATAATGTAGATGAGAATATCGTAAAATCCCTTGTTACCACCATAGAGTGTTCTGGCCGAAATCTAAATTTGATAATTATTTCACGAGCATTCCCCTTGCAAAGGATTTATTAGAAGTTGGAATAACGATTGTAGGAACTTTACGTGAAAATAAAAAGAAATACCAGGAGAGTTCCAAGCTTCTAAAGAAAGAAGCGTTTACTCAATTTGGTTTCAAAAACGACTTAACATTAGTAAGATACGTTCCGAAAAAAAAAAAAAAAAAACCGTTATATTACTAATCTCTATGCATCACGATGATATTTTTAACATTGAGAATGTAACTAAAAAACCAGATATTATCGAGTTCTATAACAAACCCAAGGGTGGTGTAGATCATATCGACCAAATTGTTGGTAATTATATATGCCAGAGGCAAACAAGCCGATGGCCTATGGCTGTTTGGTATAGTATAATGGATGTTGGAGCTCTGAACACCTTTTTGATATTTATTCAGGAAAATCCGCCTTTACAGCTGGGATACGGCACAAAAGGCGTATCTTCCTGAAGGAATTAGCAATTAAGTTAGTACTTCCATTTATGAAGCGGAGAGCACAACGTTCAACAAAACTGTCTAAAGTTCATAAAATTGCTATGGCAAATTTTATACAGATTGAAGAAGAAGCAACGACTAAGAATGATGCTCCGCCGACAAAAAAGAAATGATGCGAATTCTGTCCTTCCAAAATAAATCGCATGAGCAGACTACTTTGCGCTAAGTGTGTTAAAAGTATTTGTAAAGAACATTCATTACTGCTTTGTGAAACATGTTCCAATTGTACTAATTACCACATAATTTTTTGTATTTATATAACCATTACACGTATTTGTAATAATAGAAAGAAACGGTAGACGAATTAGAGTTTTATCCCAGTAATATTTTGTTTTATTTATAAGTAAACCGATACTTCTAGTAATTGAGCCTCTGAGGCTCATCGTATGTATAACTGTAGTTTTTTACCCATGCATCCTTGGGTTAAGGCGGGTCAAAAATTTAGTTTTAAAACTATTAAAAACAATGTAAATTAGGAATGAATGCATAGCATAATGCGTATGTATGTAACTTAATTCATAAATGTTGATAAATACCCGAATGTATTAGGGAGGCTCGAAAAGGTTAATTTAAAATATTTGAAATAATGTTCAGCGATTTTACTAAATTAAAGTGGGATTTACGTTCGAAAATATTAAAACAAAATTGTTGTTCACGAAATACGTTATTAAAAGTACATAGATCATATCTATACACACATAGGTATATATATACATATCTACGTGTATAATGAAATGTTTAATAAAGATATAAATTGAATTGTACTATTCTAAAATGAATTGGTTCGAAATTTTTATTTAAAAAGGATGTGAGGTGATCTAGGTCTTCGTTCAGGTATGGTTGGGTTTTGCGACTTTTTTTGCTGTTGCAAGTTACCTCTCAATGTTTGGGTAGGAGGAGAGAAGAGAAGCGTTTTTGTTGCTTCTGTGGTTAGGTCGGTGCATTTCCAAATTTACCTCATGTCCGTCTGTCCGTTAATACTGGGGAGTTTTTTTTTGGGGTTAAAGATTTTTTTTTGATTTTCTGGTTCAATTTTTTGTGTGCATGATTTTTTTTGTGAAATGGGTAAAGCTTGTACACTAGTGGCAAGCAAGAACCACCCCATTCCGGCGAGCTTAGACCAGGCTAACACTAGCATGCAAGCTTCGCCACGTACAAGGCCTCGTCAGAGGTGATCCGTACTTGTTGTACTATCATTTTATCCATAGTTCCATCACACATATTAGCAGACAAGGAAATATCTAACAGCACGGAGGATCACTATTGACTGGCAACAATCCTGACGGGTGACAAGCTGGAGCAATTTTTCTTATAAGTATACATATTTAGAAACAAATTGGGCGGCCTTTACGGACGCTAAGCTATTAGCAAAAACGAAAATTTTGCTTAGGATTTTTTTTCCTGTCTCTGAGTACGAATTGAAATAATTGATATGAAGGAAAACTCGTTGTAAGAAAATTTAATAAAATAGAAATAGGAAGAACATTTGTGTTAAACGTTGAACAATTTTTTTTTATTTTGAAAAAAAATAATAAAGAAGCTCAGTGTTCTCTCTAGTATGCAAGAAATAGAAACGGAAGAAGAATTTCACAGAATTTTTAAAAAGTGTGAAGACACTATAAGAGAATTCATAAAAATTTCTGAGGAAGTTCTTAAAACCCGTAACACCACTAAACAAGGTCCGACACCAATTACTATAGAAGAGTATTGGCGACGGAACCAGTCTGTAAAAACGGAAGAAATACCCAAAATTCCTACCCCAAAAATCCGAAAAAGAAAACGGGGAGGTAAACAATTTAAAATAAAGAAAGATATAGCTGAGACCTTCAAAGAATTAAATTTAACAACAAATACCGAGGATAGGTTAAAATTAAAAAAGAAAATTAGAGAATTGAGAAACAAAGAAAAAAACAACTTTTTGAGTAAATTGGAATGCCAGCTAAATACTGGGAACACCCCATTGCATGGGAAGATAAAGTAATTATAGATAAGGGAAAGGTAGATTATGAAAGAAAATTGCAATGGTTAAAATCATTTTGGAAGAAAATAGGAATGACTAGGGAACCTATATATACAAATACAATACAAATAAATTAATAAATAAATAAATTAAAACTTAATACAAATTTTCTTCATTAATTTTTAAAAATGGAATGGTGCAAAACCATATTAAATGGTATACTAATAGGTATTGCAGGATACGAAGTTGGTAAGGAAAATACAGAAAACAATCTCGAAAATAAATTGTTCAAGTACGAACCAAAAGCAATTATAGAAAATAAAGAAGAAATCTCCGATAAATGGTTAACTATTTTTGTTTGTGTAACTACATTTTTGATTGTCGCAATTGCAATTCTAAAAAAAAATTATATAAAAAACAAATTGAGATAATTGAATAATGTACAAAGAGTTTAAAGGAAGTTTCAAAGAGAAATGAATACATGGCAAGAAATCCATAATAAATTAACAGAAGAAAAATTAAAAGCCGATAAATTATACAAGTGCATAAACAAAAATATTACCATAAAAACAGAAACGATAGCAAAACATTTGAATATAATTTTAGAAGCCTTAAATGTTATAAAAGAGTTGATTAGTAAAGTAAATCACATACTTACTAACGATGACCAAAAATGAGCCTCAACAAATTTTTTCAACAGTACGGGATAAATTAGTATCTTCATTAGCAAGATATAACATCGAAATCCCCATACCAACCACTATAGAAGAAAGTTTCCAAATTGATTTTAACTCCGTTCTAACTGAACCTTCAAGAAACCGTACCCCTTCACCATCATTGAGTCAAACTTCATCAGGGGAAGAATATGAACCACTACATATACCCCCCATAAACGTCACAATGGCGCAAACAGTAGTAGAATTTATCAAAACTGCCTCCTCAGTGCTACCACAGTTCGATGGCAAGCCTGAAAATTTGCATAGTTTCTTAGATGCTCTTGATATTCTAGACCAAATCAAGGACAATCATGAAGCTTTAGTGATAACCATGATAAAAACAAAACTAAAGGGCACTGCAAGAAATTTTATTAGCACCGAAACTACAATTGAGCAAATAAAATTAAAATTAAGAACAGCGATAAAAGGTGAATCAGTAGAAGTTTTGACAGAAAACTACTAAATATCCAACAACGCAGCAAAACTGCAAACCAGTATACTGCAGAAATAGAAAAGATAACTAGGTCATTGGAAGGAGCCTATATCTCGGACGGATTAAACCCAGACTTGGCAACGAGATATGCTACCCAAGCAGCAGTCAAAGCTATGTAAAAGAACTGCTCCAATGAAAAAGTGAAAATAATTATGCAGGCGGGAACGTTCACAACAATGAACGACGCAATATCAAAGTTCACAAACAGCTGCACGGAAATCACAGGCAGCTCGAACAAACTTTTAAATATACGTCAACAAAATCAATATCGAAGTAATTTCCGCGGAGGTTACCGAAGTAACAACTATGGGAATTACCGAGGCAGAAGATTTAGACCACAGCCCAGATACAACAATAATTCAAGAACAAATAACAATGCTCAAAGGCAGTCGGTTCTATGTACCGGAGCGACTCGGGATTTTTCCCGACCAAGGACTGTCATTTCAGTGTGACCCCATTTAATTTGTTTCGTCCCTCCCACAAATTGTCATCCTCCCAGCAGCTCCTTGCAGCAGGACTGCTACATATTCTCTTACTCCGGGAAGGTATCGAACCCAATCCGGGTCCGTCTCCTGACCCCGGTCATGAGAAATGGTTTTGCTGCATTTGCCAGAAAAGAATCTTTTTAGGACGGTCATACTCTGTTCAGTGTGTCTCGTGCAAGGGATGGTTGCATTGGACAGGTTGTTCTGGGCTTGATCCCAAAACCCGACGTCCACGTAACTTTTATAAATCTTTTGTGGCTCCTTGCTGCTCACGCCCAAGGGCGTCCCGTAGTCTACGCCTAAGCGTATCCACACTACCTTCCAGCAGCTTCGCTGCTCAGCAAGCCACAACAAGTACCCGCTGCTGCTCGCGCCCCACGGCGCCAACAACTCAAACAGCTGATACCACTCATAACTACTACCTTCGTAGTAGAGCTGGTAGCAATGCTGAGCATCAGCCCCTGCCCCCGTCTTCTTCTCCCCCCCCTCTTTTCTGGCAGCAATCGTGCAGGTCAGGGAAACAGACTCTTAGTCCCTGCCTCCGTTTGCACCGTCTGCCAGCATAGAATATATAGGTTTGCGACATCCGCCCAATGCAGCTCCTGCCTTGGGTGGTGCCACTTTCCTAGATGTTCTGGTCTCCGCGACGGCAACCCCCCGACGGGTTTCATCGCGCCATGTTGCCATATCGCAAACCCAAATCATCCGGGTACCCCAATGCTTGTCCAAGGGCGCCCAGTCCCAAGGCCACAACAGCAATTGCGTCCTGGCCTTCCACAACCTAGGCGTAGTCACCCCTCACTTACCCCTAGAGTGGCGGCGTCACCCCTCATGCACTTCAGAATTCTGCAATTCAACTGTAATGGACTAACTGGGTAGATTACGGAGATAGTCGATTTCATGAAGCGGCACAACATCCGCATTGCTGCGATTCAAGAGACTAAACTCACAGCAAGATCTGCATTGCAGACCTGCTCTGGTTATAATGTCCACAGGAAAGACCGCGAGAGCGGAAATGGAGGCGGCCTCGCGTTTATTATACACCACTCTGTGCAATATCATATATTTGATCCTGGCATCGACCGCAGTGACAATGTCTTAGAACGTCAAGGCCTATCTGTCCGGTCAGGCGATGCAAATCTAGAAATCATCAACATCTACATCCCTCCTGTCACCTGTTGCCCCAGTGGATACCGCCCTAATATCGAGGCCTTACTCACTGGCAACAATCGCATTATCTTAGGCGATTTCAATGCCCATCACGACCTATGGCATTCAAACTTGCGGGCGGACAGTAGGGGTGAGATGTTGGCGGATCAAATAGACGAAACGACGTTCTGCACAATAAACGGAGACGCCCCCACACGTATGGTAGGAAGCTGTCATAGCTCGCCAGATATCTCAATCGTGAGCGCAGAACTCGTAAACTGCGTCAACTGGCAGCCGATGGTAACATTGGCATCCGACCACCTGCCCATACTTATTTCGTTCGAGCGTACTGCCGACTTCATCGTCACCGAAAAACGCACTCTCACAAACTTCAAAAAAGGAAAGTGGGAAGAATATAAATCTGCAACAGACAGCAGCTTTGCTGCCCTCCCTATCCCGACTGATGCCCGCCAAGGGGAGCGTGCCTTCCGTAAGGTCATTGAATCCGCCTCGGCACATTTCATTCCCGCCGGGAGAATTCCCGAAATCCGGCCCACTTCCCGGCGGAGGCCGCGAGCTTAGCGAGGGAACGCGACCTTATAAGACAGCTTGATCCAGGCGACCCCCAAATAAGGGATATAAACCAACGCATCAGATTGCTTGTGGACGAACACAAGCGGGCGAAATGGGAAGAGCACCTAAGAGGTTTTAACCTCTCTACCGGTGTAGGTAAACTTTGGTCCACCGTAATGTCCCTATCGAATCCGACTAAGCACAAAGACAAAGTTTCCATCGCCTTTGGCGATAAGGTGCTGTCGGATGCGAAAAAATGCGCGAGCGCTTTCTGCCGACAATATATAATGCATCCTACGGTCGACAAAGATAGACGGAGAGCCAATAGACACGCACATAAACACAAACTCAGCGCGTCACCAATTACCATCACCGCTAGAGAGGTTGAGGACGCCATTGGTCGCGCTAAACCATCCAAAGCAGTGGGCCCAGACGGCATAGCCATGCCGATGCTTAAAAACCTAGGGAAAGAGGGTTTCAAATACTTAGCGCATGTCTTCAACCTGTCTCTTTCCACCTTTGTCATACCCGAGAAATGGAAAATGGCCAAGGTGGTCCCGCTACTAAAGCCTGGGAAACCAGCTAACGTAGGCGAGTCATATCGTCCGATATCTCTCCTATCGCCAGTGGCAAAGACGCTTGAAGCCATTTTGCTCCCTTATTTCCAAGCACATTTGCAGCTAGCCCCTCATCAGCATGGCTTCAGAAAACTCCATAGCACTACCTCCGCGCTAAATGTCATTAGCACCCAGATAAATTGCGGTTTGAATCAATATCCCCACCATAGAACAGTACTCGTAGCGTTAGACCTGTCAAAAGCTTTTGATACGGTCAACCATGGCTCGTTACTGCAAGACCTGGAAGGGTCCACCCTTCCCCCAGGTCTTAAAAGGTGGACCGCAAATTATCTGGGTGGTCGGCAGGCATCGGTGCAATTCAGAAACGAAACATCAAAACAAAGGAGAATTAAACAAGGGGTGCCACAGGGTGGTGTCCTATCCCCGCTTTGTTTAATTTCTACATATCTAAGCTACCTTCACCACCGGAAGGAGTCACAATCGTTTCCTACGCCGATGACTGCACAATAATGGCCACAGGCCCAGGCCCAAAGATCGATGAGCTATGCAATAAAATAAACGGCTATCTCCCTGATCTCTCCAGTTTTTTCGCCTAGCGAAACCTGGCATTGTCACCGACTAAATCTTCCGCGACCTTATTTACAACATGGACGCCCCAAATGTCGACCATATTGATCATCCACGTCGATGGCACTACGCTACCGACTGTCCTACATCCCAAAATCTTGGGTGTGACGTTTGATCAGGATCTACATTTTGGTGCGCACGCAACCGCAATTGTTCCAAGAATTCAGAGCCGTAATAAAATCCTCAAATCCCTTGCTGGCAGTACCTGGGGAAAAGATAAAGAAACGCTCTTGACCACATACAAAGCAATTAGCCAGCCGATTACGTGCTACGCGTCACCCATATGGTCGCCAAGCCTAAAAACCACCCACTGGAAGAAACTACAGGCCTGCCAAAATACTGCTCTCAGAATCGCCACGGGCTGTCTTCTTATGTCCCCAGAACACCATCTGCATAATGAGGCGAGAATACTCCCCATCAGGGAGAGAAATGAGATGCTGACCAAACAGTTTCTGTTGAATACCCAGAAACCTGGGCATCCCAACAGACATCTGATTGACGAACCAGCACCGCCTAGGGGCCTAAGGAGTCATCTCCGTAAGCATTTTGAGGAAATACGGCACCTGAGAACCCAGCCGTATGAAGCGGAAAAACACAAGCAGGTCCTTGGTGAACTCCATAGACAGGCGTCGGACCTTTATGTCGGGAATTGCCCGGTGAATCCAGTACTTGAAGAAAAATATCCAGAACTCGCAGAAGAGGAACGCATACTCCCCAGGGAAGCGCGTGTCACTCTTGCTCAACTTCGTTCTGGATACTGTAACAGGTTAAACTCTTACCTATCCAGAATCAACCCCGACATACAAAATGTATGCCCTGCTTGCAATGTGTCCCCACATGACACCAACCATCTCTTTAATTGTAATGTGGAACCAACGCCTCTAACACCCCTTTCCTTATGGTCCACCCCTGTTGAAACGGCAAGTTTCCTTGGACTCCCGTTAGAGGATATTGATGACAATTTGTGATCGGTCGCGCCTATTGGGTGGGGCGAGCATTGCTACAACAACAACAACAACAACAGGAACACAAAATAACAATAGACAGTACAATCAGAAATTGTACCCAGCAGGAAAACCAAGAAACTCCACTTCAAAATCAGACCTACACTTAAATAGTTA
Organism: Eurosta solidaginis; assembly: GCF_040869045.1. Lineage (NCBI taxonomy): Eukaryota > Metazoa > Arthropoda > Insecta > Diptera > Tephritidae > Eurosta > Eurosta solidaginis. The sequence continues at coordinate 151,356,928 of NC_090324.1, read as the reverse complement.
TATATATACAAAGACATCATTAAATAACTCAATTTCAAATTTTTTGGAAGACACAGGAGCAGATATCTCCATAATTAAAAAGAATCAAGTACTTAATCATACAAAAATAAATACAGAACAAATAACAGACTTAAAGGGCATTGGTCAGGGTATAACCAGTACATTAGGCACAATTAAAGTTGATTTAAAAGCGATGACCTTCTAATTTATCATAAATTTCACGTCGTAGAAAACGGCTTTCCAATACCGTGCGATGGAATAATAGGTTTGGACTTTATAAAGAAATATAATTGTATTCTAGATTATGGCAAAACAGAGGATAAACTAATCCTAAGACCATATGATTTTCCCCAAACAACCACAATGTACCTAACAAATTATCTGTCTGCTAACACAATTACGATCCCTGCTAGATCTGAAGTCATTAGGCAAGTAACAGTAAACACTGATAATAAAACCATCTTCATACCCCATCAACAATTATCTGAAGGCATTTTCATAGCGAACACAATCACAAATAAAGATCAAACTTTTGTCAGAATTATAAACACCACACATAAAAACACAACGATTCAAAATTACAAAATACATACTGAAAATTTAGATGACTACAATTTAATTAAAACAAACACACACAATAAACAGAGTAACGACACAGAAAAATTAAAAAGATTAACTAAAAATTTCCCAAAATTTGTCAATTCACAATTAACCTCATTATGCACAGAATACATAGACATATTTGCACTGGAAACAGAACCAATTTCCTCTAATAATTTTTACAAGCAAAAATTACACATGAAAGATGACACACCAGTATACATAAAAAACTGTAGATTGCCCGATACACAAAAAGGGGAAATAAGCAAACAGGTTAATAAATTGATCGAAGATGGCATTATATAACCCTCAATATCAGAGTACAACAGCCCAATTTTACTGGTACCTAAAAAATCACTACCAGGTAATACAGAAAAAAGATGGAGACTGGTAGTTGACTACAGACAAGTAAACAAAAAACTAGCAGCGGATAAATTCCCACTTCCAAGAATTGATGATATTTTAGAACAACTTGGAAGAGCAAAATACTTTTCATGCCTTGACCTTATGTCAGGTTTTCACCAAATAGAATTACACCAAGATTCTAGAGATATAACCTCATTTACAGCAGAAAATGGTACATATAGATTCAAAAGACTACCCTTTGGATTAAAAGTATGATGACACTGGCATTTGCAGGCCTCAAACCATCCCAAGCATTTCTATATATGGATGATTTAGTTGTACTAGGGTGTTCAGAAAAACACATGCTAAAAAACTTAAGAGATGTTTTCTCTACTTATAGAAAATACAACTTAAAATTACATCCAGATAAATGCCTATTCTTCAGCGAAGAGGTAACTTATTTAGGACATAAATGCACAAGCGAGGGAATACTACCAGACCCAAGCAAATTTGAAACAGTTCAAAATTACCCAACACCAAAAACAGCAGATGAAGTTAAAAGATTCGTAGCGTTCTGCATTATTACAGAAGATTTGTACCGAATTTCGCAGAATACTCAAGAAAATTAACTAGGCTTAGCAAAAAGAATGTTTCCTTCGACCGGACAGAAGAATGCCAAAAAGCTTTTGGCTATTTAAAGGAAGCATTAATCAGCCCAACACTTTTGCTATACCCCGACTTCAATAAAGAATTCTGCATAACAACAGACGCTAGTGGGTATGCTTGCGGAGCAGTCCTTAGCCAAGAACATGATGGCAAACAGTTACCAATTGCTTACGCTTCTAGATCCTTTACAAAAGGCGAAACAAACAAACCTACAATAGAAAAAGAACTAGCAGCAATCCATTGGGCCATAACCTACTTTAGACCATATGTTTATGGCAGAAAAAACGCAAACGTCATTATAGCTGTGAAGTTGCATTTTATTTTGCTGTGTTTATTTGGCGAGTTTTAAATTATAATATCTAAATTGTAATACTAGTTTGCGACAAAAATAAGTGCGAAAACCTAGAGTTCATTTTAATACAATTGGTTTGCTTTGAAAAGTTAAGATTTTGTGAATTTTTAAAGTTTTTAATCAATTTCTTATTATTCATTTTGTGTTTGCCGAGTCATTGTGCATTTGTGTTTTTGTTGCAATTTTGATTGGCACCTTTTCACCTTGCAATTGTTTTTGTGCGCACACTTTTTGTTTTACTCGCAATTTACTGTCTTCGCAGCTGTTTGCGTCGCTTTTTAAGTGTCAAGTGACAGTGACTCTAAAACTGCTAGCTACCGCTAAGCTCCCAAACTTTCAGAGTTGCTTTATATATAACCTTTCTCATTCTCAGTGCTATTTCAACTGTTTTTTCTTTGTAATTTACAAACATGTCTCTACCATTTCTATATTCTTATACTAGTTTCTTTTCACCTTTCTATAAAAAATGAATTGCTTTTTCAAAAACTGTCAGGTAAAAAGCGAATCCGAACGTTTTGTCTCTTGCTGGCTTTGCGATGGGCTCGCCCATGGAAAGTGCGCGGGACTGACGGCTAGAGTTGTTGACACTGTCAATGATAGGGAGAAGGGAGTACGTTGGTCATGCATTAAATGCAGATCAACTGAGGTTGACCTATTTAAACTGTTTAGACAAACACGAAATGCGTTTTCTGATATTGCTAAAGAGTTTTCCATAATCACGGAAAAGTTCAATCAATACCATAGCTTGTTCAAATCCTTCAAGTGTTTGGATGAGTTACCGCATTGTTTAAATAGAAATAAAGACAACCGGGATAATAATCAAAAACACTCTGAAGACTCACCTAACGCTTTGAATCTTAATCCTGCTCAGAACATTAATCTTCCGCAAGTGGAGCTCATAGACTTGGCTTCCCCTAATCCGCAAGCTGTGGTTCCATCCACTTCTAAGGCCGCGGAAAAAACCTTAGAGCCTCAAACTGTAACTTCTGAAACTGTAACTTCTCAATCTGTGACTTCTTATTCAGTAGCACCGGCTAAGAAGCTGGTTGTAGTTCCGCTCAAAAAATCGATTTTTGTATCTCGCTTTGACAAGGGCACTTCCGTTGAGGATATCAAGTCTTATGTCACTTCGAAAATTAAGGCTGACGGCATGACTTTAAGAAAATTTAAATTTAATTACGAAAGGAACATTTCTTCATTTAGAATTGATTTCTACTCAGAAGATTTTGATAAACTTTTGGACAGCGCATTTTGGCTGCCAGGGGCTTTTGTTCGCGAATTTGTGCATAAGACTATTGAGATTACTCAAAATGTAGCAAAAATTCCTCCTCAAAGTTCCGATCCAAAAAACTTAATTTAATATCTTGTTTAAGCATTTACTATCAAAACGTTAGAGGCTTAAATACTAAATTAACTGACTTATATTTGAAAACCATTCACTGTAACTATAATATTATTGCTTTTACCGAAACATGGCTGAAACCCAATGTTTTAAATTCCGAAATTTTTTGTGGTGAGTATCAGACCTATAGAAATGATCGCTTAAATAGGACGGAGGTGGTGTCTTGCTAGCTGTACATTCTTCAATTCCATCTGAAGATGTTAATTTAGCCGAAGTTGATTCCATCAAGTTTAAATGCATCCGAATCTTACTAGACCGGGGTCATATTTACTTAGCCGTTTGCTATATTCCACCGTCTTCTGATCTATCAGTGTATATGCACCATATTTCACTGTTACAATCAGTCAGTTCGATGATAAAGTCCACGGACTCAATGATTGTTTTAGGCGACTTTAACCTGCCACATATATCTTGGAATACCGTTGATCACAATATTGTCCCCGCATCATCCAAGATGAAAAACAATGACTTTTTGGATGGAATTACTGATCTTTGCCTTAATCAGATCAACTTATTTCCAAATAAGTATGGAAAATTCTTAGACTTAGCATTTGTTGACGACATATCTAAATTCTCTATAAATTGGTGTGAACCTCTTGTTTTGCCAGAAGACGCTTACCATCCTTCTCTTGAGATAACTTACGAAATCATAAGCAACGAAGTCGGCTGCACTAACAAAACATGTGCCTCTACCAGATGCTTTGATTTTTCCAAAACTAATTTCAACAATTTAAATAAAGAGCTTTCTGAGATAACTTGGCCTCGATATAAAGAGGATGTAGAGGAAAACGTTTTACATTTTAATAAAACCATTTATACTCTATTTGAAAAACATGTGCCCAAACGCAAATGCTCGTACATTGAACCAGTGCAAGCCTGGTTTACTAAAGATTTAAAAGCTTTAAAAAATAATAAATCAAGTTTATTCAAATTATATAAGAGAACCGGTTTACATTCTCATTATGCACAGTACGCTATTTTCCGTCATAGTATTTTGAACTTAATAAAAAGTCTTATAAAGCTTACATATGTAAAATTAAAAGAAACATTATTTGCCACCCGAAGTCTTTTTATGATTTCGTAAATTCTAAACGCAGAACTAACGGATTTCCTTCTGCCATGAAGTTTAGAAATAGCATTTCCAGCGACGATCAAGAGATTGCAAACTTCTTCGCTCAATTCTTTTACTCTAATTACTCTGCTGTGGTTGATTCATCAACTACAAATTATCCGTATGAGCTCCATTCTAGTAACTCAATATATGCCCCACATTTGCTGCCTGAAGATGTTCTACTACATCTAAAGACCCTAAAAGAACCTTTCAAATTCGGTCCCGATTTGATCCCAACATGTTTTCTTAAAAAATGTGCGGAATACATTTACCAGCCCCTTACTGATCTGTTTAACCTCTCTTTAAAAAATGGCATTTTCCCGATGGCTTGGAAGGAATCTTTTCTTATCCCACTCCATAAAAAAGGAAGCAAGTCGTCTATTGAAAACTATCGTGGAATAGCAAAGCTCTCCGCTATCCCTAAGCTTTTCGAAGCAATCGTTACTAATCACCTTACATTTTCGATTTCTACATTGATAGATAGTTCTCAGCATGGCTTTTGTAGAGTCAAATCAACCACAACCAATTTGCTTGAAATTACAACTCACGTCTATAATGGGTTTAGAAACAATCATCATACCGACGTTATATACACTGATTTCAGCAAAGCATTCGACAAAGTACGCCCCTCATTACTTGTTTATAAACTCGAATTGCTTGGTTTTCAACCTGGCCTAACTCGCTGGATCTCCTCCTATCTTTGCGGTAGAACTCAAAGAGTCATTTTTAAAAAAATTTGTTCGAATGTCATCGATGTTCCCTCCGGTGTGCCTCAGGGCAGCCATCTCGGTCCTATTCTGTTTTTGATCTTTATAAACGATGTTTCCACAACTATAAAATATTCTAAAATTTTAATGTATGCCGACGACGTAAAACTTTTTAAGTCATACGCGTCGGTTGAAGAACGTTCTGTACTCCAGGTGGATTTAAATCGTTTAGTTACTTGGTGTAATGCAAATTTTATGCCACTCAACATAGAAAAATGTAAATCCATGTGTTTTTCACGTGGGAACATACAGCCAGCTTCCTACACAATTAATGGCCAAACTCTGGAAAGCGTTGATGTTTTTGTCGACTTGGGAGATACAATGAATTGCAAACTTAGTTTCAACCCTCATATTAATGCCACAGTCAATAAAGCGAGAGGAGTTTTAGCATTTGTGAGGAGATGGGCAAAGGAGTTTGGTGATCCTTACGTTACAAAACCCCTTTTTACATCATTGGTGAGGCCGATATTAGAATATGGATCGATAATTTGGAATCCGCGTTATCAAGTTCATGTGGATAGACTAGAATCAATTCAAAAACAGTTTTTACTTTTCGCCTTTAGAAATCTTCAATGGGACTCTCCGTATAACCTTCCTCCTTACACTAATCGATTAAAACTAATAAATCTTCCTACCCTTGCAAGTCGTAGAGAAATGCTAGATGTACTATTTATGGCTAGACTTTTAAATGGATCGATTTCAAGCCCATTTCTATTGAACGAAGTAAACTTGAATGTTCCATGCCGAGTATCAAGGCATTATAAACCTATAATTCTTAAACAATGCAGAAGCAATTTCCAACTACACGAACCTTTTCTATGTTTGTGTGAAGATTATAACTCTCACTCGAGAATAATTGATGTTTCGGACTCGCTCTTTGCCATAAAAAAGACGGTTCTATCTTCTCTTAATAATTAAAAAATTATATTTATACTTTTAGTTTATTTTATTTTGTGAATCTATATTTCTCAGCTGATGAGTTTCTCTGTAGCTGAGCGGTTTTAGATCTCGGTGCTTAAGAAGCCACTGCCTCTCAAAGACTCGGTAACAAAAAAATTATAAGTAACACATAAATAAGAATTAGGATACAAAAAAAAATAAAAATAAAAAAAATAAAAAAAAACAAAAAAAAAAAAAAACAAAAAAAAAAGTATGTATGAATTAAAAAAAACAAAACAGGATTAGCCTGGTTTCATCGGGCCACTTGAGGGCAGTGCGCTGCCACAACGTCCGAGAAAAAAAAAAAAAACAACCGACCATCGCCCTTTAACATACCCTTTTCTCGATGGAGAGTCTTTCATCTAAGTTAACACGAGTAAGACTCGATCTAGAAGAATATGATTTCGAAGTGGAGTACATTTCTGGAAAAGAAAATCATGTCGCGGACGCATTGTCTCACATTAACATAACAAATTTAAAAGAAATGTCAGTGGAAGCATGCAAAATAATGAAAGTTTCAACTAGATCAGCAGCTAAAAATATAAAAAATAACATTAAAATTAAAGAAAGTCACACAGAGAATCCCCAAATATATGAAGCGCTAAATAAATTTGAAGTAAAAAGACTAGTCGAGCAAGCCTACCTAATTGTTGAGGATAAGATTGACTTACAAGCAACCTAATTGTTGAGGATAAGATTGACTTAGGACAATTCTTTACCAGGCTCGAAAGAGAAGCCGGCAATTTAGGCCTTGTACGAATACAGTTGCCCTTAGGGGAAAAATTGTTTAAAAGAAATTAGACTGCAGTAGGAAAATTTATTGAAATAGGAAACAAGGTTCTCAAAAAACTAACAATTGCACTAACCCCTGAGGTTATATATGTGACTAATTAAGGAAATTCTGCAAAAATATCATGACGATCCTATTAGTGATGGCCACCCAGGAATAAATCGCATGACAAATAAAATCAAGCAGAAATATAGCTGGCTAAACATGAAAAATGACGTCAGAAAATACGTAAAGAGCTGCATCCACTGTCAGAAAAACAAAATAGATAAACATATAAAAGAGCCAATGACAATAACGGAGACACCTCCGAAGGCTTTTGATATAGTACAGATCGATACGGTCGGACATTACCGAGATCAATAAACGGAAACGAATACGCAGTTACCATCATATGCGATCTCACCAAATATTTGGTAGCCATTCCAGTTCCGAGAAAACATGCAATAACAGTTGCTAAAGCTGTATTTGAGCACTTCATTCTGATTTATGGTTGCATGAAAACAATCCTAACAGACATGGGAACCGAATACAAAAATTGCTTATTCGAATAACTATGCAAACTGCTGAAAATTGAGCATAAAACCTCAATACCATACCATCATCAAACTTTGGGCACTGTAGAACGTAGTCATAGGACGTTTAACGAATATGCACGTTCATACATATCCAGTGATAAAGATGATTGGGACGAATACCTCAGGTATTTCGCGTACTGCTACAACACGACCCCAACGACAGTACACGGGTATTGCCCATACGAGCTTATATTTGCGAAAAATCCCCCGACGTACGAATTCTTAAACGAGAATAAAATAAGTCCAGTGTACAATAACGAGGCATATGATAAGGAAACTAAATATAGACTTCAAATAGCACAACAAAGAGCTAGGAAATTAGTGAAAGAAGCCAAGGAAAAGCAAAAAGTTAATTATGGTAAAAGTAGCACCAGTAAGAAAATAAAATTAGGCGATCTAGTATTAGTTAGAGAAGAAGCTAGCCATAAGCTAGACAATAGATATAAAGGACGGTATAAGGTAAAGAAAATTGACAAAAATAACAATTTTACTTTAGTACCACATAGAGAAGAAACTAGTAATAGGAACAATAAAGATAAGGAATTAATAATCCATAAGAATAGACTTAAACACATCTGAAACACCTTTTGATAATAAATTAAGCATTCCACTTTACTCATCGCACATTAGATATCTAAAAAAATGAAAACGAATTTTTTTCCTCTCAGTTCCATATTTACATAAATTATTATAAATACATAAATAATAGAGAATATCTTCAGAGAAGCGGATTTTAAGTGGGTGCACACATTTAAAATCCGGCTGTAAAATAAATAGAATTAGTAAAATAGGTAAAATAAGTGAAATAATTGTCAAATTAAAAAAAAAAAAACAATTTTTTTTATATGTAAAAACATTAAATTTAAAATAAAAAAAAAAGATTTGTACAAAACATCGAAAAAAATATATATATAAAATGTAAAAGTATCAAGGTCAGCAAAAAAAAAAAATTTGAAACAAAGTACATAAACTCTTTCGCTACAATATCAAGTCACAGTAAAATACCAAAATCATTTAAAATGCGAACAAAGAGTCTTATACAATTGTTCTTTTTCTAAGGCGGATGGTGTAGCATTATACGTCATGCCCACCTGTGCAATACATTTGCGGCATTACGCACCATGAACTTCTATGCCAATACATTTTAGTAATAGCATAATCATATTACAATATTATGCGACATAAATTACATTGACCTAACACAGCGTTTCGCTAACATCAATGGAATGCCTAATATGAAACCTTTGTCAGTTCACACCTAACAAATTCTGCTAAGTCACACACTCCGGTCAATACACTGCCGATCGTCAATGTTAGTTTGTCACCAACATATTTACATACAACCAATAATGTGAATTAACCAAGTATTCACATACAAACATTTTACATGAATATAAATCTGCTGACTTTGCATACAAATCTACATGTATGCATAGTATTAACACAAATCTACAAGTAAGCATAGTACTAATACAAATCTACATGTATGCGTAGTATTATTACAAATGTACATATTTTTAGTTTGTTAGTATTAGGGTAATTATGAATATGTAGGTTAAGAAAATATCTATAAAAGAGAAAGCATTTTTTCAATAAAATCAATTATTGGTTGACATTTAAACCCAAAACATTCCTCTAATTAATTCAAATATTTCAAGGTAACGGTGAGGGTCGACCCGCCATGCTTTGTTTATGTGCCCGTTGATTTGGACGATATCTAGCAAGTATTCATTGCATACTGGCTACAGAAAGCACTCGTGCATTTCCTCGAGTCCGACATACGAAATTCTAGTCGAATAAATTATTCAAATACTAACTACTATGAATAACACCACAAAATGTTAGTCAATGAAACATTCTAAAACTGACTAGTATGATGAACGCCACAAAATTCTAGTCAATTAACTACTCATGCACTAACTAGTATGAATAACACCACAAAATTATAGACAATGAACTATTCAAAAGCTGACTAGTATGAATCACCCCATAAAATTCTAGTCAATGAACTAGAATGTTTGTTGAGTACTTTCGCTTTTGACTGCAGGGTTGGTATGAAGCTGATGTAATTTTTCCATATTAATGCTTTCCATATTAATGTTATATTTTTATATATATGGTTATTATAAACACAAATATCATACTAATTGACATACAAATTAGTGTATTCAACATCAACATACCAGTTGGCATGCTACACAGTCTATGCATCATGGTAATACCAGTTGACAAGAGGTAGAGTCCTCCTCGAAAGCCTTACTTCTTTGAGGCTAGAACTCCTAAATGAACCAGGGATATATACCAATCCATTATAGATCGCTAGCAGCGAAATAGCAACACGAGCAAAATGGCCCATAAGCAACGTCCACACACACAGCGACCATAAAGCTATTAGCGTAGAGCTTCTCGAAACTTCACCAACGGTAACAGCAAAACATCTACAAAATAGGAAATGAAAACAGCACCTTTTTGGTATTTTCTGGAAGGACGCCATAGTACGAGGATCGCATGAGGAAGACCAGTCAGTTCAAATAACTAAGTCGCTATGTGTGGCATGTGATGCTGCCATGCCCAGAAGTCGCGGGAAAACGCAGCGCACTCCGGTATATTTGTGGAACGACGAAATTGCGGAAGAGCGTAGAAAATGTTACAAAGCACGAAGAATAGCGCAGAGAGCACGCTCATCACCACGATATGTCGAGCTACACAGCACCTATGTTGCACAAAGAAAGGCACTTAAAAATGCCATAAAAAAGAGCAAGAAGTTGTGCTTTAGGGAATTGTAGGATAATGACCACCTTTGATTCTTAGGGATGAGCGTACAGAACTGTGATGGCCAAAGTTAAAGAACCAATATCACAGCAACCCACGTGCCCGATACTAATAAATAATATTGTGGTTTTCCCGTCGCAAGATCGCTGTACTTATCAAAGCGAGGATCTCGAAAGTACGGAAATTCCGTAAATTACAGAGCAAGAGGTGCTGGATGCTGCAAACAGAGTTGCTGATAACAAATCCCCAGGACCAGATGGAGTACCAAACATAGCCCTTAAGACCGCTATCAGAACAAGGACTACATTATTTACTGGTCTCTTTAATGCCTGTATGCAAGAAGGTGTTCCCTCGCCCATGGAAACGACAAAGACTTTTCCTCTTGCTGAAACCTGTCAAACAGCCGGAGCAGCCATCCTCATACAGACCGCTTTGTATGCTGGATTCCTTAGGAAAGATTTTCGAGCTTATAATTAGCGAGCTCCTATAGCTGACTCTAGAAAGCCCAGGTGGCTTATCGAGTAATCAATATGGATTTCGCAAATCAAGATCCACGGTAGATACAATACAAACAGTCGTTAATATAGCTAGTGAAGCTATCTCTGGAGACCAAATTAGAAGGAAGTTCTGTGCCCTGATTACGTTGGATATCAAGAATGCTTTTAACACTGGTAACTGGATGCAGATAATGGAAGCGCTGCGAAGCTTCGGCACACCAGCTTACTTACGCAGAATAATAGGTAGCTATTTTAAAGGCAGATTACTTTTTTTGACACGGATGAAGGAGAAAAAGAGTACAACACCACTGGAGGCGTCCCACAGGGATCTGTTCTCGATCCAACGCTTTGGAATTCACTGTATTACGGGGTGCTAAAGATGAAGATGCTGATGATATTGCAGTGGTAGTAGTGGCCAAGAAACTGGACCTGCTTCAAGCATTATGTAATGACGCCTTAGAAAGAACAGAGGAATGGCTGACCAATACGGGGCTGGAGTTGGCTAGCCAAAAGACAGGAGTGGTATTAGTAAGTTCCAAACGGTCGGCGAACGAGTTAGTCTTAACTGTTTGGGATCATCAAATCACTTCAAAGGATTCCGTAAAATACTTAGGAGTGCACGTTGACTCTAAGTTTACTTTCAAAGAGCACATCAGAGCGGTGGGAGAGAAAATTAGCAAAGTTAATGGAGTACTTATGCGAATAATGCCTAACACTGGTGGGCCGAACGACATTACCCGTCAGCTATTGTAACCAGCTCGATAATACTATACGCAGCACCAGTGTGGTACGGAACTAAAAGGACCCATCAAAAAGTTATATTAGAAACATACCGACTCACAGCTATAAGAATAGCAAGTGCTTATCGGACGGTGTCCTGGTCCTAACCCGGAAAGTCCTAGTGGACTTACTCGCAAGCGAAATGGCCGACCTGTGTAACACTAATATCGAGCGACCATCTAAAGACGCCAAGAAAAGAGCAAGGACACTAACAATAGCTAAGTGACAAGAACGGTGGGAGGCCTCGAGTAAAGGGCGTTGGACCTTCACGTTAGTTTGGGTCATAACTCAATGGAACGAGCGGAAGCACGGCGAACTGAAATACCATTTCACGCAGATACTGAGTGGACATAGCGGTTTCAAAGATTATTTATGGAAGCGTGGAATAGAGGAAGATCCTCTTTGCCTAAGGTGTACCAGGGAGTTTGAAAACGCAGAACACGTCATATTCTGCTGCCCCCGTTTTCACGAGGAAAGAGTCACCTTGCATAGGGTTTTTTGGGAGGAACCTATCACGAGAAATTTAGTATCAGAAATAAAGAAATATATATAGAAATAAAAATAACTCTGCTGCTAAAGACAATGTTATTGTAACGCGGTCAAAAACAAAGGGCGTCGGACCGAACGTGAAACAACCACAAAAAGCAATAGAAAAAATGCAGTGTCAGGTGCAATCTCACTCTCTTTAACAACTGAGTGCTAGTGATTTTGATAATGCGATCCCGAGTCTTGTTGGTGGTGAAGATGCTGCTGCAGCTGCTGCTGGCGTCGCTGATATTGGGAGTGTGAATGCTGGTAGTTATTCTACTGTAGCTGGCGCTGTTTCTGATACTGCAGAGTCTGTCGCTTCATTTCGTTCTTATTCTTCTAATACCGGACATCCCAATGAGCAATTGAAAAATAGTTCCCAAAATGATGGAATGAATAACCAAAAGGCGCGTCCAATAGTTGTTGGTAGTAACTCTAATGCTAGTTTAGAAGTTAGTGTACGATTCAAATGGCTTCATCTGTCATCTTTTAAGCCATCTGTGATTGCTGAAACTATAGTTGACTATGTATCAAGAACTGCAAATATTTCGCCTTTATTAATGCCGTGCCAAAAACTTACGAAAAGGGACGTAGATGAAAAGTCCTTACGGAGTGTTAATTTTAAGCTTGGAATCTCAGCATCTAATTACAATAAGTTGCTCGATTCGTCAATTTGGCCATCGGATGTAAAAGTAAGGCCGTTTCGTTTTTTTCAAAGGACTGTGGTGCAAAAGGATAACTCATAAGTCCTCGCTCCGTCACCAATAATAAGAATACGATTTGATAGTTCTTCTTGAGACGTGGCTTACTGCGGACTTTTTAGTAATGATTTTTTTGATAAAAATTTGTATAATATATATCGCAAAGATCGTGATAGTGTAAGTACAGGACTTTATCGAGGTGGAGGAGTGCTAATTGCTGTAAGAGAAAGCCTAGGAACCTCGGAGGTTCCTCTTAATATCGCTTATACTTCTATTGATCAGCTTATAATCAGTATAAAAGGCAAAACAGAATGTCTATTTGTCAGTGTTTCTTATATACCACCAAATAGTGCAGATAGTGTTTATGAAAATCACGTTAATAATATTATGCATGTTTCGAGCACTAACTTGAATTCTAAATTTTGTATTTTAGGGGATTTTAACTTAAATAAAATCGTATGGAATTATCTTCCAGGTAAGAAAACTCTCATACCTACTAATGTCATTCAAGCTAGTGAAATGTACTTAGATGATAATTTTTATAGTTTACAGTTAGTTCAAATCAATGATTTTGAAATTACGCTAGGTAAAATCTTCGATCTTACATTTGTTAGTAATGATCTCAATTGTAATTTAATTAGTTCTCTCTGCCCGTTATCTAATACTGATAAACATCACGTACCATTGATATTGGAGATTAAGTTTTATGAATTTCGAAATATTAAACTCAATAATGAAGTTGGTTTCAATTATAGCCGATGTGATTTGCCTTGATCAATAATTTGATTTCAGATATTGACTGGCAGTCTCTTTTTAATATTCGTAATCTTTCAGACTGCTTTGACTTATTCAAAAGTAATATCTCGGAAATAATGAATATTAATATTCCTCGTTTCCCGGCAAGGGTTTACAAGTTGCCGTGGTATACCAAAAGCTTAAAGACTCTAAAAAATTTGCGTAATAAATATCATAAACTTTTTCAAAAATCAGGAAGTCCCGAACTCAAGCAACAATATCTGAATTACGCGAAGGAGTTTAATTGTCTTGATAAGTTTCTGTACAATCGATATATTCTCAATTTCGAAACTAATATCAAATCGAATCCTAAATAGTTTTGGAATTTCATTCGCTCTAAACAATCGGTTTCAACAATACCGTTATCTGTGTCTTACAAGGGCAAGAATTCATCATCGTCTAGTGATTCAGCCAATTTGTTTGCAGAATTTTTTAAAGCAAACTTTGCTATTGATGATCTGTGGACGACGGGGATATGTTGAATGAGATAACGTCTTGTTTCGACTTCTCCTCATTAGTTCTAGATATTGATGATATTATCTTAAGTATTCAGACGATCAAGAGCTCCAAGCAATGTGATTATCAAGAATTTTCATCTTTTTTCCTGAAGCAATGTGTAGCTTCCGTTGCAGAGCCCTTGTTGCATATATTTAATTTATCATTAAAGTCTGGTATCTTTTCTTTATCAAAGAGAAAGCGTGAGGAAAAGTGTGTAAAATAACGGCACATAATCTATTTTTCTGTTTACTGGTGTCTGTCAGACTACCGCGTAAGTCGCAGAGGGTTAATTTTCACTTTTCGCTAATTTTTGACGCTCTTGCCTTGGCCATCCTGGCAGCCGTATGCTACATTATCTGGAGAAAACTCACTACTTCAATCAACTTTCCTAGACTAAATCAGACCATAGATCACGACCAGCCAAGCCATGCAAAGGATCCTTCTAAAAAAGGAGCTCATCTGCGGGACGCAGATGTTAAAAAGGGGGTACTTAACAAGGGGCAGACACTCTTACTTGTAAGAATGTGCTGACCCCACACTGCAACAAACACGAGCGAAGCCAACGCAGGTAATTGATTTGATATCATATTACGTAAGCAGACGAAATGCAATTAATGTGAACTGCAGCGTAAGCGATATGATATCAGTTATGCAGACAAAATGTAAATCGTGTGATTTGCCACGCAAGCGATAAAATATTATTTTGGCCAATAGTGGGAAGTGCAGTGTCAGCAAATAAGAAATCAGTTAAACTAATTTAAGAACTTAGAGTTAGCTTTTAGTATATACTTAATATATATTTTGAAATCCATTTTTTTCTGGACTGTAAAGCTCGAGAACGGCTAATCCGATTTAGATGAAATTTTGATCATAGCTTTGGAGGTGGCTCGACATGGTTACGGGCTAATAAAACTGCAAAGATTTAGAAACGTTTTTGAGATATCGACCAAAATCTGGACCAGGGTAACCCTCAAATGTGGTCATGTGATATGGGTATCAAACGATAGGTATCGACGAGGGTTTTAATGTAGAGTTGATTTCATTTAAATGTCCAATTTAGTTTGCGAGATATCGACCAAAATGTGGACCAGGATAACTCTATAATGCGTTCATACGATATGGGTATCAAAAGATAAGCATTGACGAGGATAATAATGCAAGGTAGTTTTAATTTTATTACCTTAGTTGGTTTGGGATATATCGAAAATGTGGACCAGGGTAACTTCAGAAGGTTTATATACATATATTATGGGTATCAAAGAAAACGTAACGGTTACATCTATACAAAACCGTTTTTATTTGAATATTTCTTATTTTTGGGGATATTAATAAAAATATGAGGGGAAGGTGAGGGTGCGGTTGAGGGTGAGGGTGGAGTAGAATGAGAATGGGAGTTAGGGGAAGCAGCAGAGGGGAGAGGAATCAAAAGCGCCGGGAAAGGAGATGATAAATCGCACACCTGCATTCATTTTCTTGCGATGGGATTGCAATTTTTTGGCTGTCTAATCGTTATGTCATTGACTATAATGTCACTTTATCTGCTGTTATTTAAAAAACAGGAATTTAGTTTTAGAAAATACGTTACGATTTTCGGCTTGTTTGAAATTTAATATTTGCACATAAATATTTTTTTACTTTTGTGAAAGTATATGTAGCGAATGTGTGTGCATTTGAAAAATAACTTAAAATTAATTAAAATCAGTGAAAGTTAGTTTTTACGAATTGAAAAATTCCGAAAGTGCGAACGAGACTATCCCGGAAAACACCGCACAATACGTTAACGGCTACTTCATATCATGTAGAAGAACGGGTGCGGGCTTATTTGTTTTACAATAGATATGCGTTTGACTAGCATGCAAATATAGATTATCCTAATTCAAAAGACCTTCAAATAAGAAGATGATGTAGATTGTGTACATTGCGGTGCGAAAAAATGGAGTAGCGAGGCGACAGCTCTTTGTTGTGCGGGAGGTAAAATTATTATTTCTAATCTTCAGGAGCCACCGGATCCGCTAAAGTCCCTAATTCTTGGTAATCATCCATTATCAAAGCATTTTCTAAATAATGCAAGAAAGTACAATAGCTTATTTCAAATTACGTCTTTTGGTACACATGAGATAAGAGAAATCAATTTCAAGCCGACATACAAAATTCAAGGGCAGGTACACCACCTCATTGGATCATTATTGCCAGTACCGGATGTACTTGCTAAATACTTACAAATTTATTTTATTTCTGAAGCTGACCAAACATCTATTCGCTCAAACATGAATACTTCGTTAAATGTGAAAGTTATTGAAATTTTTCAAAATTCATTGCACATGTTAATTCATTAATTTCAAGCTTTAAGTGCAATATAGAACGTATGTCCACGCCCGACAAATTACCGGCTAATGATCACAGAGGACGATATAATGCACAGTTAGTAAATGAAGTAGCCGTCCTTTAGATAAGTAGCCGTCCTTTAGATAGACGAAGAAAAGGGGCCTAGAGATATTGTATTGCACTGTCGCACAGGTCGACTCCAATGAGTCTCTGAAAGCTACATCGAGCGTATGATCCTCTTCAATATCCAACCATGTTTGTAAGAGGGGAAGACGGATATAGCTTGAGCATGCCAAATTTTGATCAAACAAAATATATATATTGCATGCAGTTCTATGCTCACCGGTTCATGATCAGAGATAACTGTTTAAATCACCTTCATTATATTAAAAATTTATTGAATCAATACTCCGTAGACATGATGGCAAAGATGATTACCGAAAGATTAAAGTTCATACGCAGAAATCAGCAAAGACTACGTGCTGAAGAATATATATACTTACGTTATGCTATCAATGAAGATTCTAATATTAATGTTTCTACTATAGGCCAAAAAGTTATACTTCCATCGTCATTTACGGGCTCAGCGCGTTATATGCAGGAAAAACATAAGACGCGATGACATATGTACGTCATTATGGATGCCCTGATTTATGTATAACATTCACATGTAATCCTGAATGGCCAGAAATAAATCAAGAGCTTTTTGATTCACAAAAGTCATATGATCGACATGATATTGTAGATAGAGTTTTTCATTTAAAACTGATGAAGCTAATGTTTATTTTAACCAAAAAATGCATATTTGGAGAAGTTAGGTGCCACATGGTCTCAGTAGAATAGCAAAAACGTTACCGCATTGTCATATATTGCTTTGGCTGCACACGAAAATTCAACCACACGAACTAGATAGCATTATTTGTGCTGAAATACCCAGCCAACGCGATGACCCACTCCTGTACGAAATTGTGTGCAAAAATATGATACATGGACCATGTGGACAACATAATATATTTTCCCCATGCATGGCAGATGGTAAGTGTGTGAAGAGATTTCCCCGCAATTATAGCGCTGAGACGCAGTCTGGCGAAGATGGCTACCCAACATACCGTAAACGGTGTCCTGAAAACGGAGGTAATACTGCCGACCTTGATGTACGTAGAACTATGACCAGGATAGACAATAGATGGGTTGTTCCTTATTGCCCTGTGCTCCTGCGATGTTTTTCGGCACATATTAACGTTGAGTACTGTCATTCCGTTAAAGCTATTAAATACATTTGTAAATATGTTAATAAGGGAACAGATCAAGCTAAATTTTCTTTTCAAAATATTTCGGATGAGATTCAAAAACATCTCAGCGGTCGGTATATAAGCACTTCAGAGTCTTTCTGACGTTTTTTCTTGATTTTCCCATTCATGAGCGATATCCAACTGTTGTACACTTAGCAGTGCCTTTAGAGAATGGGCAACGAGTGTACTTCTCGGAAGATAATGTACACCGAGTTCTGGAAAACCCCATAAAACTACGTTGATGCCATTTTTGAACTATGCGCTACGGATCCTTTTGCGAAAACACTTCTTTATCATGAAGTGCCGTCTTATTATACGTGGAGCAATAATAAATTTTCCAAAATTAAACGCCGAATATCTATTGAATGTAACCCAGGGATTAAAAAGGATTCGACGCTTGGTAGAGTTTACAATGTACACCCCAATCAAACGGAATGTTTTTATATACGTTTATTGCTTCACAATATTCGAGGTCCTACCTCTTTTGAAAGTTGAGGACTGTAAATGATGTAGCTTTCCCAACTTTTCAACCCGCTTGCAGAGATCTACAACTTTTGGAAAACGGCGACCATTGGAAAAATGACATAGCTGAGGCAGCTCTTTTGCATTCGCCGCCAAGGCTAAGAGAATTATTTTCCATTTGAATAGTTTTTTGTCAAATGCTGATTTTTATGGAACATGTTCAAGTATGACTTCTGTGCAGGCTTCCTTTTCAATGAACGCAGAAAGCGTAACGATCCCGATCTACAAATTTCTGAACATTTAATAAATCAAGGTTTGAAAAAATTTTACGATTATTATGATAATTGTATATTCTCGCACGGTGCGTGATAGCACGGAGAACATATATATACATATTTTTGAAGAAAATAAATAAAAAGCAAATGGTTGTATTAGAAATGATGACAATAATTAGTTTATTTTGTATTAAGTTTGTACAATATTTTACCTTTGGTGTGTGGCGTGAAAGCAGCAGCGACTTTCTTCCTCCGTGGTTGAAATGGAACAGAAAGCAAGAAAATGATCTCCGTTGTGTCGGACCGAGATCGTGCGGGGGTTTTCCAAGGGATATTTGTTATCCGATGGAAAACTCAGTTACCCGTGTTATGTTGCTTATAAGTGTGAGTGACTGTGTAAGTGTGTATGCATGCGTGTGAGCTATACATGACAGTGTATTTATGTATGTACATACATATGTGCAACTAAATAAATTATGCATTAGGGTGGCCGTGTATAAAGGATATAAATATTTAAGTTCTGACCTAAAAAATAATTTTTGAATAAGTAGTTAACATTTCTTTTAAGGTTTGATTGACATAGAGGACAAAGTAATAGGCCTTTGCGAAAAATATTTATCCAGTTTTGGGTTGCCTTCCCCAAATCGTAATATTCAATGGCCGGAATGCTCTTTTGAGACAATCCTATAGCGCCCATGTGACTTAAATTATTTAAATGACTACCTTCAAGCTAGTATATCGAAAATGGTTTCGGATCAGCAGCTGACATATGATAAAGTCGTTGACAGCATTGAAAATAAAAGAGGTCAAGCATTTTTCTTAGATGCTCCTGGTGGTTGTGGAAAAACCTTTTTACTTAATTTTCTTTTCGCATATGCCAGATGTAAAGGTCACGTGGCGCTGGCTGTAGCACTATCGTGAACTGCAGCGACTCTTTTTTCTGGTGGTCGAACAGCCCATTCCACCTTTAAATTACCCTTAAACGTGTCCCTCCAACAAGAAAAGGTTTGTTCCATTCGAAAAACGGGTCACTGGCTAAAATAACACAAGAGGCAATTCTTATAGTGTGGGAGGAATGTACAGTGACTATCCGAGCACATACTGAAGCAGTAGATCGTACACTAAAAGACCTAAGATCAAACGACAAACCCTTCAGTGGGATAACAATCTTTTTTGCAGAAGATTTTCCTCAGACTTGGTCAGTAGTTGCGAAATGAACTCGAGCTGATATTGTTAAATCGTGCTTCAAATCATCGGTTTTAATGGATTCACCTCCAAAAATTGTGTCTGCGAACATACATGAGAGCGCTTCTTAACGGAACTATAAGCACATTTCCCCAGGATTTATTAGATATTGGATATGGTAAAATTTTCACTGAGAAGGGCTACTTTATAGTAGATTCAAAGCTTGGAAATGTGGTACAAAACACGAGCGAATTATTATTATTATTATTATTATTATACAGGAGTTGAGTGATAAATCACTGAGCTACATTATTTAGGAGCACTAGTGACTATGACCTTCGGCTCACGAGCGAATTAATATCAGAAGTTTACTCAAATATTGAAGAGCTATCCAGCAAGCAATATACTTGGCTATTCGAACGGGCTATCATTTCACCGAGGAATAAGACTGTGGACGAAATAAATAACATAATTATAAAGTTCCTGGCGAAGTTAAAGAGTATATATCAAATGACACTGTTCTTAATAATGAAGATGCCGTATACTATCCAATTGAATTTTTAAATTCGCTTAATCCCTCTGGCATACCGTCCCATAATTTGGAGTTAAAAAACGATATTCCAAATATTTTGCTGCGTAAACTCAAACCACCAACTCTATGCAATGGAACGAGATAACAAATAAAACGAATGCATAACAATATCCTCGAAGCAATGATCCTCACGGGTCATGCGGTCGGAGAGATATCGTTCATACCCCGCATACCTATCCAACGGATATGCCTTTCCAATATAAACAGCTACATTTTCCTGTGAAGGTTTCCTTTGCAGTCACAATCAAAAAATCACAAGGCCAAACTTTCTACAATGTTGGTATTGACTTGCATGAAGAATGTTTCACCCATGGGCAGTTGTATGTTGCAATATCGAGAACTGGGAACCCTCAGAATCAAACTGTACTACTACCTTCTGATAATAAAACTAAAAATGTAGTGTATTCGGAAGTACTTTAAGTTATAGAATTAAATAAATACCACATATGTATATTTAAAGTAATTCTCTTTCTAATATCAATAACATATCTCACGTATAATTTGTTATTATTTTGTACAGCAATAAACATCCGTGATGATATGTTACCGGAACGTATCAATTTATATCCGGCAAAGGACCATCAACTTGTCCTTCGGGGAGTGTCTTTATCGTTAATACAACCACAACAACAAATGAGTTTACAATATTAAACAAACGCTGGCCGAGGACTTAATATTTTTTCTTGCGTTTTCGACATGGCTCGCCTCCAGCTGAAAAATGCTGCAATTTTATTTCTGTTATTGCCTGTTCGTTTTTTATTTTATTTGTGAAATTAAATATGTTAGGGTGTGTCGTAAACGCATTTGGAATGACTTTGTGCCACCCTTCGATTATTTTTTCGGGATTCACTCAATTTGGTACTATTATACATAATACATCAATAATTCGATTGGATATAAGCCTTCTTTCGACGTTGCTGTGTTCCAGGTAGTTACCAGACGGTTGAAAAAAAAATTCAGAAGTTAAATTTCTTAAGTCAAGATTCAGAAGTCAAAATTGAGAAAGTAATCAGAGAGCAAAAACACTAAATATTGCGCAAAACTTTGAACTTTGACTTCTGAATTTCGACATCTGAAATTTGATTTCTGATATTTGACTTCTGAATTTTGATTTCTAAATTTTTGTTTCGGATCTGAATTTTGGCTTTCTGAAAAAAGAGTTCTGACTAATGGTTTCTGAATTTTTGTTTTCTGAATTTATAGGGGAACCATACTGCAAACTGCCCCAGCTATCGCGGAATCATCCTGTTTTTATCCCATATAAGGTCCTGTCAAGTGTATTGTGCGAAAGATTGAAGCCCACCGTGAATCGGCTGATTTGACCTTATAAGTGCGGTTTCAGACCTGGTAAATCTACCATCAACCAGATTTTCACAATGTGCCAAATCTTGCAAAAAACCAACGAAAAAAGAATCTTCGTCGATTTTAAAGTCGCATTCGACAGCACGAAAAGGAGATTCCTATTTGCCGCTATGTCTGAATTTGGTTTCTCCGTAAAGCTTATACGGCTGTGCAGAATGACGTTGAGCATCATCATCAGCTGAATTGGGAAGGACCTCTCCGAGCCGTTTGGAACTAAACGAGGTTTTAGACAGGGTACCCCCTATCGTGCGATTTATTCAATTTGGTGGTGGAGAAAATTACACTAGCTGGAGAACTTAACCGCTCTGGAAAAACATTCTATAAAGGCGTGCAATTTCTGGCATATGCTGATGACATTGATATCATCGGCCTAAACACTCGCGCCGTTCTGCTTACTCAAAACTGGAAAACAAGCGGTAAACATGGGTTTGATGGTGAACGAGGACAAAACGAAGTACCTGCTCTCATCGAGCAAAGAGTCAGCGCATTAGCGCCTTGGCAACCACGCTACTGTTGGCAGCCATAATTTCGAAATAGTTAAATACTTCGTTTATTTGGGAACCAGCATAAACACTAAAAATAACATCAGCTCTCAAATCCAGCGCAGAATCACTCTTGCCAATAAATGCTACTTTGGACTAGGTAGGTAATTGAAAAGTAAAGTCTTCTCTCGGCAAACGAAACTCATAGTCTACAAACAGAGCAGGATACTTTGTTTTCTTAAGACTGCAACGAGGCTTGCCGCGTGAGTCATAATACAATTGTTAGTAACTTGAATCATCGATTCGAATTCAAATTCTTTAATAATTGCAGCTGTAGAGCTTCTCCTCAAAATCAATATTGCCAATTACAATCTTATTATTAAATGTAACTTAATATATTTCAGCTATTGTGTGATTGTCTACATTGTATTTTTCTCTTATCAATATTGCCCTCTTTTATTATTTTAAGTTGTTCATTTTTTCCTTAATATTTGTACAATTCGCTCCTTTGTTATTTAAAATGTTTGTTAAACAAGTTTGATTTTTATTTATCATACAAAAAGCATGATTTAATTCCTTTTTATACTCAATTGAACAGAGCTCACAGAATATATTAACTTTGATTGGATAACGGTTGTTTGTACAGGTATAAAGGAATCGAGATAGATATAGACTTCCATATATCAAAATCATCAATAGCGAAAAAAATTTTATTGAGCCATCCGTCCGTCCGTTAACACGATAACTTGAGTAAATTTTGAGGTATCTTGATGAAATTTGGTATGTAGGTTCCTGGGCACTCATCTCAGATCGCTATTTAAAATGAACGATATCGGACTATAACCACGCAGAATATAAAATTAGTAAAATTTTGGACAATGGGCGTGGCACCGCCTAATTTTAAAAGAAGGAAATTTAAAAGTTTTGCAAGCTGTAATTTGGCAGTCGGTGAAAATATCATGATAAAATTTGGCAGGAACGTTAGTGCTTTTACTATATATGTGTTAAATAAAAATTAGCAAAATCGGATGAAAAAAAATTTTTTAAGTCAAATTTTAACAAAAAATTTTTCATTTAATTTGTCTGGGATACTTTTAATGCCAAAAGTCGAACAAAAATTCACCAATCCTTGTGAAATTTGGTAGGAGCTTAGATTCTAGGACGATAACTGTTTTCTGTCAAAAAGGGCGAAATCGGTTGAAGCCGCGCCAAGTTTTTATACACAGTCTACCGTCTGTCCTTCCGCGCGGCCGTTAACACGATAACTTGAGCAAAAATCGATATATCTTTACTAAACTCAGTTCACGTACTTATCTGAACTCACTGTGTATTGGTATAAAAAAGGCCGAAATCCGACTATGACCATGCCCACTTTTTCGATATCGAAAATTACGAAAAATGAAAAAAATGCCATAATTCTTTACCAAATACGAAAAAATGGATGAAACATGGTAATTGGATTGGTTTATTGACGCATAATATAACTTTAGAAAAAAACTTTGTAAAATGGGTGTGACACTTACCATATTAAGTAGAAGAAAATGAAAAAGTTCTCCAGGGCGAAACAAAAGCCCTTGCAATCTTGGCAGGAATACTGTTCGTGGTATTACATATATATATAAATTAGCGCTACCCGACAGATGATGTTCTGGGTCACCCTCCTCCACATTTTGGTCGATATCTCGAAAACGCCTTCACATATACAACTACAACTACTCCCTTTTAAACGCATTCTAGAGTCGCCCCTGGCCCACCTTTATGGCGATATCTCGAGAAGGCATCCACCTATAGAACTAAGGCCCACCCCTTAACACATTTCTTTTGATACCCATATCGTACAAACAAATTCTAGAGTCACCCCTGGTCCACCTTTATGGCGATATCTCGAAAAGGCGTCCACCTATAGAACTAAGGCCCACTCCCTTTTAAAATACTCATTAACACCTTTCATTTGATACCCATATCGTACAAACAAATTCTAGAGTCACCCCTGGTCCACCTTTATGGCGATATCTCGAAAAGGCGTCCACCTATAGAACTAAGCCCACGCCCTTTTAAAATATTCATTAACACCTTTCATTTGATACACATGTCATACAAACACATTCCAGGGTTACCCTAAGTTCATTTTCCTACATGGTGATTTTCCCTCATTTTGTCTCCATAGCTCTCAGCTGAGTATGTAATGTTCGGTTACACTCGAACTTAGCCTTCCTTACATGTTGTAATTGTCTTTGGAATAAAATTTGTTTTCAAATTTAATAACCTCATTTTCAATTAATAATATTCCATCTTGTTGTGCAATAGCTTCTACATCGAACAGTGTACCTCCATCGAACAGCGTGCCTCCTATCATTATAACTTTAATGGTGCATCCATAAAATCAGATATTGTTACATTCTCAACCTCATGATTAATTATTTCGTATATTTCATCTTAATCTAACATAATTGGATTTAGAATACCTATTTTTGATATTGTTATTTTTTGCAATAAATTTTCTAATTCTTTTATAATAAATTTATTTCTCTGTTTTTTTCTATTGTTGTCTTGCCTATACTATTCTGTAAGTCATTTATTATCCTCAATTAGTACATAATTTTCCCTAGTACAGTCAATCAAATTTGAGTTTACTCCCCATATAACTGTACGTAATATTATTAAAAATTCCATTTTTCATAAAAATTAAACCTTAATATTATCTTTATGTATGATTATCTTTCTATTTTTTATTTTAACCTTATCTCCTATTTGAGTTGGCGGAATTATCGTCGGCTGGCGTTGTAGAATCTTTTTGTTCCACAATTTTTTTTTTTCTATTTGAGGTGCAGGAATTATTGGCGGCTGGCGTTGTAGAAACTTTTTGTTCCACAATATATTTTTTATTTGAGTTGCCAGAATTATCGTCTACTAGAAAGTACGTCATGGTACAAGGTAATGATTGTTGAACCATGAATGGTTCTTACCCTCCACTTAATTGCTATTTCCTTACCGTTGTTATATATCGACAGCCACACTGCAAAACCCTGTATGTTCAAAACCAAAAAGTTTTCAGGAGAGAGAAAAAACTGTGATGATTTTATCATATGAACCGGACTTTTTTCAATGCCATACTAAAAGCAACGATGCAATTTTTGGAGCCAATGTTGCTTATGTATTTACCCAAATAAGCCTCCTACGCTAAATTTTGTTACTTACAGGAATATACACCAGATTTAATGCAAACTTACGGGTATTTGCACGCATTGGAGAGTAAATAGTTATCACTTATTAACGTACTTACACTTTATTCGAACTTAATGAATTCATCAAAAAGAGAAATTAGCAAGTTTACATAACAGGAGGTACAAAAGTTCAGCAGGTCCGAAAACTAGTTTATGCCTCTTTTCAAATCTAATGACTAAGATTGTCATAGAACGCATGATAATCTTTCGGAATCATATTTTTGAGATCCTGTAAGTGTTTAAATTGTTCCTCTTTTATTTTCAATGGTGAATTTTACACCTTCTAACGACCCCTTCAAATGAGTTCTTCCTGCTTCTCTTCTCAAGCAAAGTCCACTCATCATCGAATGAGAGTTTGTAAAAAAATCGCCAGATAGCGTGTATTTAATGGCTCTCAAGTCATTATTATAAGGGTCTCCAGTCATTATTATAAGGGTCTCCAGTCCAGCGGCCTGGTCGGATGGAGTCCATTGGTCCCAATTTAGAGAAGTCCATGAATGAGGTGTGGTCCAAGTACTCAACTTCATATGGGCAGGGGTTGGTCCACGCATCTGAATCACTTGCAGATAGTCTGCTGGCGTGTATATCACTTTGTTTTTCAATTTGCGTTCAATTTGAGCGTGAATGGAGTCACACTCCATCTGAGTGTGACCAACCTCGAGATATTTTTGAATAATATTCATGTTGAGCTCACCACTTAGTTTCAGTAGAGCATTCGATAGGTCTGGTACATATTTTGGTACCCTGCTCCATCGCTCCACAGGATCACGTCCTGACCTTCCGAGAGGGTGGGGGCTATCCGACGGATGTATTTCACAAAGAGAGTCGCAAATTCGTTGAACGTTATTCCACCCTCAGCCTCATGCCACACGTAGCATACAACATGATGATTATTGTTGTTGAACACCTTGAAATTATGCGTGCATAACTTCATTTTGTAATAAAGTGCCGATGCATTGAACCCGTTTGGACATAGGAGGACTCCTTGCATGTCCAGTGTTGCAACAAAGTGGGGCCCATTGTTGTCCCCTTCTTTCTCTTTTCGTGCCGCAGTCTTCCGCTTTTGATGGGCTTCATAATCCTCGAGCAAACAATTTCCAGCTTTGAAACTCCCGCAAAGATCACATTGATCTTTTCGCGGTTTATAAACTGAAAGACGTCGTTGATTGTACTCATCAAATTTTGAGTAAGAAAGTGCACATGCCCCAGAGATTGTAGACATCCCTCTTGGTTTGGAATATCGGCTCGAGGTATAATTTAGTTGTATTTTTGCGGCAGTAATTCGACTCCATGCGAGGCAACCTGCTGAAAAAGTTATTGAGGTTATCAACCTTTGCTCTCATTGCAGGAGTTTGATGCCTCGCTTTTTAGGAGATAACTCTTTCTTCAGCTACGCCAATTTCCACTTCTTCTTCGTCGTTGTCTGCAGAATTCTGCTCATTTTCGTCAATACAGCTCTTCACAAAATCAAAAGTTACATCAAAACAGAACTGTTTGGCGCAAACGCGAACTCTCTTTTCTTAAAATTTGAGGTGGTAGTACAATGTTTGGCTCCTTCTACTTTTTTCAGGGCTTTTACGATGAGAGATCTGCAATGGCTTAACAACATCCACCGGAGACGAAACAATAGTTCTCTTTTCTCCCCATGTCTTGTTTTTCCAAAAATTACTATGCAGTTTCTTCCTATCATCTTCAGAAAATCGGCGGCACTGGAGCGCTTTATCTTTCAAACTTCTTTTGAAGTTGCATGGAGGTTGTAGTTGTTTTGAGGGGCGCTCAACCTTGTAGTCCCATCCACAGTTTTCTCCTTTATTTTTTCTGATTCCGTGGTAACTTTCACCCATTTCTTTTTTTCTGGTTTATCCTTCCATTAGCAGTTCCTTTTGAAATTCTCCTCATCTTTTTTTCTTTTGGTTCGATTGCCAATTCACGCCCACTTTGAGCTCGGTGAGCTTCTGCGTTTTCAGCTCCAGTCTCTCCCGGCTCATCAACCTTTTCCAAATCTGACTGGCTACTATCAGTTTCTACCGGAACGTACTCTTCATCAGTGCCGAAATCATCTACAGCAGCACTTTGAATGGATTCTTCATTCTCATCGACAGAGAGGGCCTCTTTTGAAGGGAATGACACAGGCACTTTACTCATTTTCAAAATTTAAATGATTTTTTTTTTCATTCACAACTTGAATAAAAACAATTATTAAACGTAATTTAAACTTAAAAAGTTATAAACTTTATTAATATAGCGCGAATGTGGAGATCGAACTGAGGCAAGAGCAATTAACACTTTTCTAACTAGCAAGCCACAGGAAGCGGTAATAAGTGTGTAAGATTCCAATAAACGGTAGTTACAATGTTTCTTCCTTTCTTTCTTAGCAGGGCGAAAAAAGGGAGGTATTTTTTTAGCATATAGTCATATAATAATACTCATACAACTTTTATCATTCCTCTATTTACTCTCTCATATCTCATATAATTTATTTATCGGTATAAACTCTCTAGTTTTACTCATTAGTTTCTTTATCAGTAGGCACCTTACTACCAGCTCATTTTCCAGTGTTACAACAACTCCCAATTGATGAGTGTGACGTAGAATGGAAGAGAACCCAGTTCTGAATACTATGATACTATTTTTTTTATAATTAGATTACAAAAAACCAAAAATACTCATATTTTCGAGGCAAGGTCTTGCTCCATCACAGTCACAATAACTTACAGGGATTTGCATTGTGATTTGAAGGTTTCAAACTTACAGGTTATTACATTTCACCACTGAAAAGAAACGGGAAGTTGTAACCCGATTTTGGCTGCATTTTAATGCGCGCAAGTCCACGATCTATGGGAAAGGCTCAGAACCTTATTTTTGGAAAAATAGTGACTTACAGGGTTTTGCAGTGGGGCTGTCGATATACCTTTCCTGATGTAACCCCTCTTTGCACCGGTATCTATTAGTATCCTCATTATTATTCCGCTATGTCTATCTGTTCAGAAACTGTAGGGCAAGTGGAGGCATGGTCTAAGAAATGATTTTCATTTAAATTATTTATTCGCGGCTTTTCAACTTTGGTTGACCACTAAAATTCATAGTCCTTTTTACTGGATGGTTAAACTGCGATTTCTGCGCATTATCATTATGTTGTTGACCCTGAAATATTTTTGGTTAGGATGATTGATTATAACCGAACGTTTTTTGTTGAGGTGCTTGATTATAACCAAATGTTTTTTGTTCACCAATTGGCAGAATATCGGATGATGTATCCATCGGTTCTGGTTTTGGGAAATTTGTATTGTTATTATTTCTTACTTTTGGATATCTCAAACAGTTTTGAAATTGATTTCCCATTCTTTGTGTCTTATTCCAAGAACTCCATAAATTATTATTGAGGCTTTTATTTTCCGGAAGGTAAGTTTTTGAGAAACTCAGAGCAAACTCTGAACACATTTGGTTTGAGTGAAGCTCCTGTGCTTATCCAAGGGCAATTGGCAAATCGGCACGAGCCAATGTGAAAATTATTTGGTTTAAAGGACGATTTAGTTCCGTTATAAACGTTCTTAGGGCGGTTTCGCGATTCCTAATATTTAGTTGCTTTGTAATTTCGGAAGTTGTGCCGTACGTCATAACAACACAACAGCCACCCAACAAACACTAAACTTCGGAATCGCGCACGTCGCTTATCTAATAAAATTAATAAAAGCATCCGTTCAAGGCGCGACAAATATTTTCAGGATTTAGTATTGTCAGCACAAGGTAACACTAGAAAAGAATGGGACGCTCTTAATAGAATTATGAACAGTAAGTTAAAAGCTAATTCTGACCCACTTGTGTTGAGTTTGAATTGTGTGGACGTCTCGAACCCTCTGGAAGTTGCTGAAGTTTTCAATAACTTTTTTCTAAGTGTTGGAACATCCTCTGCTACAATGAGTAACTCAATGCCTTGCATATGCCACCTCCCAGTAAAAGCTTTTTTTTATCCGATTTCAGGTCCTGAAAGACTTAGTATAATCAATTCATTGAAAAATTCCGGCTCAAGTGGTTGTGATAATATATAAAATGGAACGTTGAAAAGTATATCCCTTTATATTGTGGACATTTTAAAATATTTATTTAATTCAAGTATAGCCTCTGGGGTTTTTCCAGAAGACTTAAAATGTGCCTCTGTAAAACAGCCCTTCAAAAAAGGAAATAAAAAGACCAAAATAATTACAGGCCTATATCTCTGCTATCTTCTATCTCAAAAGTGTTCCCGAAGGCAGTCAAAAGCAGAATATTAGCCTATCTAGAGAAAATAAATTACTATAGCCAAATGCAATTTGGTTTTAGATCCGGTCTTTCTACAGAAAATGCTATCTTAGAGTTTTGTTCATTTATGTATAAGGCAATTGATGATAGGAGAAGTTGTGCAAGTCTTTTTGTGGACATCACAAAGGCATTTGATGTGGTGGACCACAATATTTTAATCAAGAAGCTTAATTCTGGTTTTCGAGGTAACATCCTCAGTTGGTTTGAATCCTACCTTACAAATAGAGTTCAAAAAGTAAGAGTTGGTAATAATCTAAGAAAACCGAGGCTTATAACACTAGGAGTACCCCAGGGCTCGGTTCTTGGACCAGTTTTGTTTTTAATCTACATTAAAATTAACATTATTTTCGTTACCATTTATTGGTAAAGTTACAGCCCTTGCTGATGACCTTGCCATCGCATACGGGTTTAATAACTCTTTGCTCTTTTTTGCTGATATAAATTATGATGTTTATTTGTTAAGATCTTGGTTTGCAAGCTATAAACTCGTGGTAAGCAGCAAAACTAAGTTAATGTATTTTAGTCTTTGCGGTAAAGAAATACCAAGATCCGAAATAATCTTTCATAAGTCAGATTGCATGCGTCACAGGTTGTGCTCAACAAATTGTACTCAGTCGAACTCTTCTCGCACAGAGAGTACCACAACTTAAAACACAATCTTTTATAACATATACATTACCAGATACTGATGTAGAAGACGGCAATGTGAAATGAATGGAATGTACCTTAGTTATTTAGTTTTTATTTAAAAATACTTAGCTTTGTTGTAAATTTAAAATATTTGTTAATCAGTCTGCATCTTTAGATCTGATTAAATATGAATTCCGTCTTGAAATCTGAAGAAAAACATTGATCTGCATCAGCAACCACTGTTTTTAATGTTTTCAAATGTGTATTTTTTAATATTTTAATTTTGGCTTAACCGACACCTTCAAGTAATGGAGTCTTTTTTTGGAAAGCAAAAAGGGCGTAAGCGACAAATCCGCCATTATTATTAAAGAAATGTAAAAAAATCCCACATCAGTATACGTCAGATATATAGTCTTATATACACACCAACTTTCACGTTACTATCTAAAGTAATCGCAATAATAAAACAAGACAAGTAAGGACAGGACTGTCTTCAGCTGTACCGAAGACTTCATACCTTTCATGAATGGGGCTGAACAATATCTTATCTGAGAGCTATGGAGACAAAATGAGGGAAAATCACCATGTAGGAAAATGAACCTAGGGTAACCCTGGAATATGTTTGTATGACATGTGCATCAAATGAAAGGTGTTAATGAGTATTTTAAAAGGGCGTGGGCTTAGTTCTATAGGTGGACGCCTTTTCGAGATATCGCCATAAAGCTGGACCATGGGTGACTCTAGAATTTGTTTGTACGATATGGGTATCAAATGAAAGGTGTTAATGAGTATTTTAAAAGGGAGTGGGCCTTAGTTCTATAGATGGACGCCTTTTCGAGATATCGCCATAAAGGTGAACCAGGGGTGACTCTAGAATTTGTTTATACGATACGAGTATCAAATGGAAGTTGTTAATGAGTATTTTAAAGGGCGTGGGCCTTAGTTCTATAGGTGGACGCCTTTTCGAGATATCGCCATAAAGATGGACCAGGGGTGACTCTAGAATTTGTTTGTACGATATGGGTATCAAATGAAAGGTGTTAATGAGTATTTTAAAAGGGAGTGGGTCTTAGTTCTATAGGTGGACGCCTTTTCGAGATATCGCCATAAAGGTGGACCAGGGGTGACTCTAGAATTTGTTTATACGATATGGGTATCAAATGAAAGGTGTTAATGAGTATTTTAAAAGGGAGTGGGCCTTAGTTCTATAGGTGGACGCCTTTTCGAGATATCGTTATAAAGGTGGACCAGGGTTGACTCTATAATGCGTTTTTACAATATGGGTATTGTGGCGTGCACAACATGAAATACATGTACCTATTTCCGCAGAACGTATACAGCTTACCTTAGGTATATTGCATACGCTTTAATGCAAATCTGTATTATATTAGTCTTACTCTGTATGCTCTCACATACAAATTTACATAAATACTGAATACCAACTCTCTTGGAATTTCCCTGTTAAATCAGGCCACCACATAACACAAACATACATACATTATACCTAACGGTAATTACATATAGATAGTAAGAAAGAATGTGAATAAAGGGTCAGTCTATTTTTGGCTACGAAATATAGCCATCGATTTTCTATACCAATAGCACCTAGTGACATCAGTAGCGACAGCCGCCGCCAAAACCACAGTGGTGACCCCGCGAATTAAATACGCATACACATATAACAAAAACTGTACGAGTTTTTAACTAAAGTGGTACGCGGTAACAGTCCCAAAATTATAAATGCCTGAGGACAATAAATTGAATAGCTCCAATGGGGAACTAAGTGAAGCAGCACATAACTCCGAAAACGGAGCAGAGTTTACAAATGTCGTACAACGCGTTATGGTAAAGGTGCCCCCTTTCTGGTCAGAACAACCAGAAATATGGTTTGCGCAGGTCGAGGCATAGTTCGGATATGCCTCAATTAGGAACGAGAACGCCCGCTTTAACACGGTGGTAGCAGCCATCGAGTCAAACGTACTTAGCCAAATTTCGGATGCCATTTGGAATCCTCCCGAAGTTGGTACATACGAAAATTTAAAAAAATTGTATTATTGAAAGTTTCTGCGACAGTGAGCAGGATCGATCTGGGCAATAAAAGGCCTACACAACTACTCCATTAACTATGTAGCTTGGCGAAAGACAAGGTAAGCAACGAATTTTTTTGTATATAATATTTATTTCTTTTCTTAAGTCTTTGTAGCTACAATGACTGCCTCCGCATGCACAAGCAATCCTTCAAGCGTACAGCTCAAATTTGCAAGATTTGGCAAAGCTAGCGGATAAGGTCATGGAAATTAGGGAATACCGCCAAGTTGCCGCTGCAACAGTCGCATCTTCAGGTACAAGAGATGTTGCTGAAATTAGTCTTCGCACAGAGCGCATGGAAAGGCGATTTGAAGAACTTTTACGAAATAACGAGCGTGAAGGCAGACATGCTTATCGAAAACCAGCGAATAACCGAGGTATGAGTCTAAAACGACGAGAATATACACCGGCACATGCCAATTCCGACATTTGCTGGTATCATTTAAAGCATGGCGAAAATGCCCGCAAATGCCGTCAACCATGCAACTATACAACAAAGCAGTCAAAAAACTAATTACTCCGATTGATTCAGCTAACTACTGTTCACACATAATAGCACGTCTTCTCATACAAGATAGTAATACTAACATGAAATTTTTAGTGGACATCGGTGCCGACGTTTCGGTGCTACCACCCCAAAAGCGCGACGCAGCCCAGAGCCCCCAAAAACTAAACAAAATAAAACTATTCGCAGCAAACAGGTCAGCAATTAAAACGTTTGGTGAACGACGAATAAAACTGTCTCTGGGCCTTCGCCGATCGTACGAATGGAGTTTTGTAGTTGCAAATGTCACATCTCCAATCTTAGGTTCCGATTTTCTTCAATATTACGATTTTTTGGTGGACATGAAACGAGGTAAGCTCATCGATCGGCAAACACTTATAGAAACAGCAGGAGTAACTGCCAATGTAAATGCAATAAAGATTTTAGCATACAACATAAATGATAAATTTGCGCAACTGTTGAGTGAGTTTAGAGGTATAACCATACTCTGCACAAACCGAAAACTAGCGAATACAAATGTCACACACCATATTACAACAAATGGTGCACCTGTTTTTGCCCGACCCCGCAGGTTAATGGATTAGACGCAGCCAAGAAAGACTTCCAATATTTCCTCGAAGAAGGAATCTGCAGGCCATCGAAAAGTACATAGGCAAGCCCGCTACATTTGGTACGTAAATCCAACAAAGAGTGGCGACCATGCGGCGACTATCGCGCCCTCAACGCGATAACAGTACCGGACAGGTACCCCATCCCATTCCTTCACGACGTCACAAGTATATTGTATGGCAAAAGCGTATTTTCGTCAATAGATTTACAATGGGCGTATCATTAGATTCCCACTGAGCCAAGCGACATCCCAAAGACGGCGATAACGACGCCCTTCGGGCTATACGAGTTCGAGTATATGACGTTTTGGGCTAAGGAATGCCGCCCAAACATTTCAAAGACATATCCACGAAGTACTGCGTGAATAGACTTTACGTTCGCCTACATAGACGACATTTTGGTAGCGTCTTCGTCTATGAAAGAGCACGAAGCCAATTTGCGAAAGATATTTGAGCTGCTACGCCAGCACAATTTAACAATCAACGTCGATAAATGTCAGTTAGCGCAACCTGAAATAAATTTTTTGGGGCATACTATCACAGCGGCTGGCCTCAAACCGCCTGAAGTAAAAAAGGAAATAATTAGAAATTTTCCACAGCCGACCACAGCTCGAGAACTAAAAAAATTTAAGGCATGACAGCTGACTAATGCTCAACAAAAAAATATTCCACGTACGATAGGGAATTAACCGCAGTTTATCAGGCTATCAAACAATTCATGCATACACTCGAAGGCAGGGAGTTTGTGGTGTTGACAGGCCACAAACCTCTAGTATACGCATTCGTACAAAACAGCGAAAAAGCATCACCTTCGTGCGCAAAAACTTGACTTTATAAGTCAATTTACGATCGACATAAGGCACATGCCTGGCAAATACAACAACATAGCAGATTTGCTATCCCGCATACAAATCGTCATCACCAGGGACCCTGTTGATTTTGAATCTATTTCTACAGCACAGAAGTCCGGCAAAGGGCTAGAACCACTCTTAACCACAGGTAAAGAAAATAAAGCGATGGCACTAAAAAAGTTTGTCAATCCAGATTCAACATCATGGATTTATTGTGATATTTCACATGATAAAATTCATCCGTACATACCCGAACCGTATCGTCAACAGGTAATCACAGTATTGGATATCTTAGCACACCCAGGTGTAAATGCGACGCAAAAACTAGTAACGCGGCGATATTTTTGGCCGGTAATGGCAAAAGACATTGCCAGTTTCATACGCTGCTGCGTCCGCTGCCAAAAAGTGAAAATTCACCGCCACGATAAAGCACATCTACACGACTACGTAATACCGAGTCAGCATTTCCAACACATTAACGTTGACATTGTGGGGCCGCTGCCGACTTCTCAAGGCAATCGCTACTGCCTAACGTGCATCGACCGTTTTTCTAGGTGGCCGGTGGCGATCCCGTTGGCAGAAATCACAGCAGAGAGCGTTGCGTTTGGGCTGCATATGGGGTGCCGCTAAGAAACCCAACTGACTTGGGACGCCAATTCGAATCAGCACTTTTTAAAGAACTCACACAAATGCTGGGCGTAAAGCACCTACGAACAACAGCGTATCACCCCCAATCAAACGAAGTTATTGAGCGCTGGCGCCGAACATTAAAATCAGCTATCAAGAGCTACGCTTCAAACGACTGGAGTTTCATTTTACCACTTGTTCTACTTGGATTGCGCTCAACGACAAAGCAAGATATAAGTTCCAGCCCCGCAGAGATGGTATACGGCGCTCCACTCAGACTTCCCGGCGAATTTTTACAAAAATCAACACGTGATGCCAGTGAAGCAGAGTTTGTTGAAAAGTTACGGAAGGAAATGCAAGCGCTACGACCTTCGCCCCCGACACACCATAGCACACCTTCAACTGTTATACAACCGAAGCTTAAGGAAGCAAAACTCGTTTTCGTGCCAGTTGACCGCGTAAAATCTCCACTTGAACCATCTTACGAAGGACCATTTGAGGTGGTCGAACGCTGTGAAAAATATTTCAAAGTAAAATTGTCGTCAACATAAAACAGAGTCGTCAACATTTCAATTGATAGATTGAAAGTGGCTTTTCTCTGCGACCACAACAATGCACAATCTGCTACAGAGAATGAGCGACAAAAACAAAAACAAAAGAAAGATAGAGCGAAAGAGGATGCCACCGCTTCAAACTGAAATTTACTACCAGCAGACAGCGAAGCGAAAACAACAAGGTCCGGTAGAATTGTGCGATTGCCAGTACGATTTCGTTAACGTATTCACTAGAGGGGGAGTATTGTGGCGTGCACAACATAAAATACATGTACCTAATTCCGCAGAACGTATACAGCTTATCTTAGGTATATTACATACGCTTTAATGCAACTCTGTATTATATTAGTTTTACTCTGTATGCTCTCACATACAAATTTACATAAATACTGAATACCAACTCTCTTGGAATTTCCCGGTTAAATCAGGCCACCACATAACACAAACATACATACATTATACCTAACTGTAATAACATATAGATAGTAAGAAAGAATGTGAATAAAGGGTCAGTCTATTTTTGGCTACGGAATATAGCGATGGATTTTCTATAACAATAGCACCTAGTGACATCAGTAGCGACAGCCGCCGGCAAAACCACAGTATCAAACAAAAGATGATAATGAGTATTTTAAAAGGGAGTGGACCTTAGTTCTATAGGTGGACGCCTTTTCGAGATATCGCGATAAAGGTGGACCAGGGGTGATTCTATAATGTGTCTATACGATATGGGTATCAAATTAAATGTATTAATGAGTATTTTAATAGGTAGTGGTT
This sequence comes from Eurosta solidaginis, assembly GCF_040869045.1. Taxonomy (NCBI): domain Eukaryota; kingdom Metazoa; phylum Arthropoda; class Insecta; order Diptera; family Tephritidae; genus Eurosta; species Eurosta solidaginis. Next base: position 151,320,672 of record NC_090324.1, on the reverse strand, counting down.
GTAGTTGTATATGTGAAGGCGTTTTCGAGATATCGACCAAAATGTAGACCAGGGTGAACCAGAACATCATCTGTCGGGTAGCGCTAATTTATTTATATATGTATTACCACGAACAGTATTCCTGCCAAGATTCCAAGGGATTTTGACTTCGCCCTGCAGAACTTTTTCATTTTCTTCTACTTAATATGGTAGGTATCACACCCATTTTACAAAGTTTTTTTCTAAAGTTATATTTTGCGTTTTTTTTCATTTTTCGTAATTTTCGATATCGAAAAATTGGGCGTGGTCATAGTCGGATTTCGGCCTTTTTTTATACCAATACAAAGTGAATTCAGATAAGTACGTGAACTGAGTTTCGCAAAGATATATCGATTTTTGCTCAAGTTATCGTTTTAACGGCCGAGCGGAAGGACAGACGGTCGACTGTGTATAGAATCCGGGCGTGGTTCAACCGATTTCGCCCTTTTTGACAGAAAACAGTTATCGTCCTAGAATCTAAGTTCCTACCAAATTTCACAAGGATTGGTAAATTTTTGTTCGACTTATGGCGTTAAAAGTATATTAGACAAATTAAATGAAAAAGGGCGGAGCCACGCCCATTTTGAAATTTTCTTTTATTTTTGTATTTTGCTACACCATATCATTACTGGAGTTGAATGTTGACATAATTTACTTATATACTGTAAATATTCTAAATTTTTTGTTAAATTTAACTTTTATTTAGCACATATATAGTAAAAGTAGCAACGTTCCTGCCAAATTTACTTATATACTGTAAATATATTAAATTTTTTGTTAAAATATAATTTTTATTTAGCACATATATAGTAAAAGTAGTAACGTTCCTGCCAAATTTCATCATGATATCTTCAACGACTGCCAAATTACAGCTTGCAAAACTTTTAAATTACCTTCTTTTAAAAGTAGGCGGTGCCATACCCATTGTCCAAAATTTTACTAATTTTCTATTCCGCGTCATAAGTGCAACTCACCTACCAAGTTTCATCGCTTTATCCGTATTTGGTTATGAATTATCGCACTTTTTCGGTTTTTCGAAATTATCGATATCGAAAAAGTGGGCGTGGTTATAGTCCGATATCGTTCATTTTAAATAGCGATCTGTGATGAGTGCCCAGGAACCTACATACCAAATTTCATCAAGATACCTCAAAATTTACTCAAGTTATCGTGTTAACGGGCGGACGGAGGGACGGACGGACATGGCTCAATCAAATTTTTTTTCGTTACTGATGATTTTGATATATGGAAGTGTATAAATTTCTCGGTTCCTTTATACCTGTGCAACCAACCGTTATCCAATCAAAGTTAATATACTCTGTGAGCTCTGCTCAACTGAGTATAAAAAATAGGTAGGTAATTTTTGTGAGGATGCAAAGTTTCACATTTTTTGTGGTCTGCATGTAAAACTATGACTACAAATCACGTATTTCATGTTTATATGGGGTATATAATATATATACCACCGATCTCTATGATTTTTTCATTTAAGCTTCTAGCTGTTAATATGGGGCAGAAATTTCGAAAAGTTTCTTATCTAAAAAATCGCTTGTATGAGATATATAATATATATACCACTGATCTCTATGATTTTTCACACAACAATATATTGTTACGAATATAAGCAACACTAAGGGGTTCTATCATCTCTAAGCGATGCTAAGCTGTGACTTGTATGCACATCAATAGATCAATCATTATGTCTACACATATGTACGTACACGCAGCGCAGAAGAGACGCACAAACACATGCATATATATTATCTGAGATGCTCCCAAAAGTATGCAGTTATAATTGTGGAAGTGTCACTCACAAATACACGCGCATATGAGAAGCTACACTCGTGCATCTCTAGTTATAATTTTATAGCAGTAACTAAGTAAGTTCTGGAAGCGCCTAGAAGATGCAACGAGGAAATCAGAGAGTATAAAAGGCAGCAACAGTAGAGGCGCTACAATCAGTTTCATTTAAGCAAGCTATTGGTTGTGAAGTATCAGTGTTATTGTGAAGTACTTTAATAAAGGCCATTTTGAATTATTAAATATTGGAGTTATTTATTCAACAGTTTAGCGATACGAACGTTGCAAATAAGAGGAATTGCACTAAATTCGTTACAAAATGCTATATACGTAAGCAATTGGTGAAATTTTAAGCTTCTAGATGTTAAAATGGGGCAGGAATTGCGCAAAGTTTCTTATCTGAACAATCGGTTGTATGAGACATATACTATATACCACCGACCTCTATGATTTTTTCAGACAACAATATATGCTATACATGTAAGCATTTGGTGAAATTTAAAGCTTCTAGCTGTTAAAATGGGTCTGAAATTGCCAAAAAAAAAAAAATATATATATACTATATATACCACCATATATATATATACATACCACCGATCTCTACGATTTTTTCACAAAACAATATATACTATATACGTAAGCAATTGGTGAAATTTGAAGCTTATAGCTGTTAAGAGGGAATAGAAATTGCGAAAAGTTTCTTATCTGAAAAATCGGTTGCATGAGATATATACTATATATACCACCGATCTCTATGATTTTTTCAGACAACAATATATGCTATAATACGTAAGCATTTGGTGAAATTTGGAGCTTAAGGATTCAACAAAAGTTTTCCAATTATCTCTATTTCGTGCTATTTGTCTCAATTCGTTAAACGATTTGCCAGTTTCCTGAAGAACCGTTCTCCTCCAAGTCATCTTTGGTCGGCCCCTGTATCGTGTCCTTAAGGATTCCATGTTAAGGCAGCATGAGCAACGTTATCGTATGGCTTTCGTAATGTGTGGCCTATCCAGCCATATTTACACTTCCGTATTTCTATATATACACTGGTTTGGTTGGTCAGCCTCCATAACTCTTCGTTCTAGGCCACCATATCTGCATTATATTTCTCAAGCAGCGGTTAATGAAGGATTGTAGCTTGGCTTTAGATTCAGCAGTCACGAGTCAAGTTTCCGAGCCGTTCAACAAAACAGACTTCACACATGCGTTAAAAATTTTTATTTTTGTTTCGGTTCGATGGTTTTTAGCGCGCCATACACCACGAAGTCTGGAAAAAGCTCCCCGGGCTTTTTTGATTCGATCGTTTATATCTCTTTTTGCACCACCATCTACGGCGAGAATACTTCCCAAGTATGTAAAGCTTTCGGTATCTACAATATTTTGGCCACCAATTGTGAAATTTGCTGAGTTGTTACCTTTAATGCGCATATATTTGGTTTTTCTTATATTTATTTTCAACCCAAACTTTGACGACTGAGGATGCAGGTGGTCGAATTTTGCCTGCATGTGCTGGTGTATGTGTGATAGCAGGACAATGTCATCTGCGTAATCAAATCCTCAAGACTGGAGTTAAGTCTCCAGTGTATGCCCCTATTTTGCGAGTCAAATATTTCGAGCACCCAGTCCAAGACCATAATATACAACAGTTGTGATAATATACACCCCTGCTTGACACCTGAAGTTGATTCAAATGCATTGCTTAGTTTCCCATTATGCAACACTCTGCATTTCGAGTTTTCATAGCTTTTCCTTATAATGTTAATAATTTTTTGAGGAACTCCAATTCTCTGCAAGGCCAGCCAGATGCAGTCTCTTTTAATATAATCAAAAGCCTTCTCATAGTCTACGAAAATTGCATACAACGTGCTGTTGTACTCAATGCATTGTCCAATGATAGCTCGCATAGCGTTAATGTTGTCAATACAGGAGCGATTAGGACGAAAACCAGACAGAAAAATCCTCTTTTTCTGAAAAATCGGTTGTATGGAGGATAAATGCTATAGTGGTCTGATCCGGCCGGTTCCGACAAATGTCCAATCGGACACCTAAACACACCCGCTCACCAAATTTTATCAAGATATCTCATAAATTGAGGGACGGACCAACGATGTAGTGTACCGCATAGAAACCGTCGGTAAACGACGAACCAAAATGAAAGTGGTCCATTTGGAAAGGCTGGCAACATTTAGATCGGGAGATTTGTCTGATCGGGACGATCAGACTTAGGTGGAGGGCAGTGTGACGATTATGAGTGACACTAAGTGATACTCACATCCCTAGTCTGATGCTAAGTAAATGAAGTCACAACAACAATAAAGCAGACAGTCACTTGTATCTACATAAACGAATCAATCATTATGTATACACATATGTAGGTACACGCAGCTGAGAAGCAAGGCACAAATAAATGCATAATATCTGAGATACTCCTGAAAGTATGCAATGAGAGAAGCTATAAAATCGTGAACTTGTAGTTACAGCTGAGAAATTTGAGAGCTCATTGACAACTAGTAGATTCTGGAAATGGAAGCGCCTAGAAGATGCGAACGTTGAAATCAGAGAGTATACAAGGCAGCAAATGTAGAGGCGCTGGAATTCAGTTTGATTTGAGCTATCGAGCAGTTTTGATTAAGCACGTAATCTGTCGGTCTATAGAAGAGTTTCATTTGAGCTATCAATCAGTTTGGTTGTCAAGCAAGCTAGTTGCAAAGTATAAGTGTTATTGTGAAGTACTTTAATAAAGGCCATTTTTCCATTATTCAATATTGGAGTAATTTATTAAACAGTTTAGTGATTCGAACTTAGCAGAAGTACAAATATGAGGATTTGTAACAAACAGACAGACGGACAGACGGACAGGGCTAAATCAACTCAGTTCTTCATCCTGATTATTTCGGTATACTTAATGGTGGGTCTATCTATTTTCCTTTAAGGACTTACAATTTTGAGATTCGTGCCAAAGTTAATATACCATTTCATTTTCATGAAAGGTATAAAAAGCGTCTACTGAACAATTTTGTTTACGCCGGTTAAGCTATTTCTGCGCTTATGGCTCGATATAGTCTTTATAAAATATAGTAATAACTAATTATATGAAAGTATTTACTTTGCACCTCCAGTTTTTTTATATTCAATGGTTATATTAAGCTCACTTAAAGATATTTCACTTTTTTGGGTTTGTTCTTTTTTATATACATACTAGCTTTACCAGGCGCACGTTGTAACGTCCGAGATCGAATGGATATTGCGTTACTTTTTCTGATTTGTTTGTTGATAATTTAATTTATTGTTCTGTAAATTGAATTGAATTCTGTACGCATATTTGGTGAAATTTTCTGTTAAAACATTTTATTCTTGTATCTTATTGTATCTTATTTTATATTATTGTATTGCTTCTACCACTGATGATTGTTGCTTTGATTACATTCCGAAGAAGCATGACTGGTGAGCCAATTTTCAAAGTTGATATATGCGCAGGCACTCCTTTTGGTTCTAAGGAGTATAGAAACTGATTTGGATAATTCACAATTTCATCTTCATCCGTAACTGTGTCGATCGATTTATACTTCGTCACTTCACCAGGAAATTGTTTTTGAAAGCGATCATTGATTTTGTTAACATGATCATTTTTGGGTGCTAAGATAGTTCTTTCGCATAGCCAAAAAACAAAAACATTTAAATTTAAAATTCTTAATTCTGAAATATGAAAAACTTTCGTCTTGATCGAAGGAACCTCCAGCCAAAATTTGGTGATGATCGAAGTATAGCAAACACGTTTTCATAGGGAACACACACACAGAATTTCATTTTTATAGAAGATGTATATTTTTAACAGCGGCAGATTACTAAACGTCCAAAAGGCATAACAGCTAAACTCAACAATGAAGTCAAACTTTAGGTGTTAAAATAACTTAAGTTTGTACGGCAGCCATAGTTTTTCCCCATTCTACATTTTACTGGAGGTTTTAGGACTTAACATCACATCGCTCCTTACCAATTTTAATTATTCTACCATTACGACATCCAGATATATGCAGTATAATATATTCCATTTGTATGGGAGGTGCCACGCCCCCTTTTTCCCAATTCCATATTTTCTTGGTGGTGTTAAGGATTGACCTCAAATAACTCCTCACTGAATTTCAATGTTCTGGCATGTATACCATCAAAGTTATGCAGTACCAAAAATTCCATTTGAATGGGAGGTTCTACGCCCCTTTTTCCCCAATTCTGCATTTTCTTGGTGGTGTTAGGGATTGACCTCATATAACTCCTTACTGAATTTCAATGTTCTGGCATGTATACCTTCAAAGTTATGCAGTACCAAAGATTCCATTTGAATGGGAGGTTCCACACCCCCTTTTTCCCAATCCCGCCTTTTCTTGGTGGTGTTAGGGATTGACCTCATATAACTCCTTACTGAATTTCAATGTTCTGGCATGTATACCTTCAAAGTTATGCATTACTAAAGATTCCATTTGTATGGGAGGTGCCACGCCCCTTTCTCCAAATTCCGCATTTTCTTGGTGGTGTTAGGGATTGACCTCATATAAATCCTCATTGAATTTCAATGTTCTAGCATGTATACCTTCAAAGGTATGCAGTACCACAGATTCCATTTGTATGGGAGGTGCCACGCCCCTGTTATATATCGAAATTATTTTTAGCCTAAAACCTTCCCGTTGATCGAAGGAACCCATAACCAAAATTTGGCGATGATTGATGTTGAGAATTTGAATTTTATATATATATGGCTAAACCGATTTGGGATTTCAAAATCAACTAACCATCATCTCTCTTTCCTGTATATTTCCTAAAAATTTCATGGCAATCTGTAGAGCCGTTCTCGAGTTATGGAGTGACAACCAAATGTACACTTCTTTTTATATATATAGATATGTCCTAGTATTATCACTATGCGCCCTACAAGCATCTATAATAAAAATTTTAGGATATGACATTTCCACTGTTCTTAAAATGAACATTTAATGCCATTAACTATTTTCTTATTGTTATTATTTTAGTCATATTTTATGAAAATTGTTAACTATTATACGAAAATAATGAATAAACCAACAAACAAACAAACAATTTATTAGTAGTGTTAATTTCTGATCAACTTCGTCATAATAATCGATGAAGGATTTTGATCCTTGCCTTGATATGCTCATTTCCTGACCAGTTACGTGGATTGGCCGTTTGTCTTCGTAAGCAAAGTCTAGCCGAGAAAATATAGCTTCTAAGATTAATACTGTGCCATGATTAGTAAGGATATAATTGACATTCTATCGATATCTTCTGCAGAAATACTGCTAACAGCCATCTTGGAAAACTTGTTATTAAGTTCGTCCACCGTGCTTTTATTTGGGTTTAAAGTTACTTCCTTTTTCCTACAGGGACAATTGATGTTGTCGTGCCTACTATTCTGACAATAGTCGCAATAAAAAAACTTTTCGGTCTTAATTCTTGTGGGATAGTTTCCCATTAATTTTAAAAACTATCTTAATACTAACTCTTAGTTTAGCGGCCCTATTCTGTGCATTTGACAAATTGTCAATAAGTTGACAAATAATCAAGATTTTTATCAACTTGATAAATTTTGTTATTCTGTGCGTAAGTTGACAACTCTAAAAAGCTCTTATGCGTATGCTTTTCCCCACACAGTGGTGAACTAAGTATTGTAAACACAAAACAGCTGTTTAGCGCGAACAATTGTTAAATGGAGTCTGCAGAAACGTAAGTATTTTATTATTTTTCATTATATTTTAGTTATATTGTATTTCTTTTATAGAAAATCAAAGTGCGATCGTGCTACGCGCGAACAATTGGAGCACTACGTGTTTTTTTATAGTGCTAACCCTGAAATGGGGTCAGGAAAAAATAACCCCAGGTCACCGCAACAAATGCGCTCTCTATGGGCTCAACTGGCAGAGGAGCTAAACGCCTTAAGAGGACCAACACGTTCTGCAGAAAAATTGAAGGAAGTAAGTTGTAGTGCAAAATTAGTGGTACCATTTTACAAGACGGTTCAATGCTTAATGTCGGTCAAAAATTTTCGATGTTTGTATCAAAAGACGCATCTTGAACGCAGAATCAATAATACGAGAGCGGAAATTAAACAATATATTTGTGTGAAGAGATATTTACAAGCATACATAAAAAGTAGGGCTAATTTTAATTCGTTCAAAAGATATTATCGAAAAACCGAAAAAAAGACCCGCGGGTACCTTCGAAACCGGGGATAGGATCCATATTATTTTTGCGCATAACACCTTTCTGCGTTGGCGGCCTTCGGCCGCGCTTATAAAAAATGGTAATAGTCTAGTTGCGGGGTTGACTGCTAATACGCGTCAAAAAATATCGAGAGAAGTGTCAAAAGACGCGCATTAATCTCGATAAAAATAATCCGAAGGCGGAAAAGAAAAATTGTATCTCTGTCCGGAGACATTTGCAGTTGAATTTGGCGATTTTCATGTGGTTGTTATTGTGTTGGTACCCACAAAAAAAATTGTGCATCACCGTGGCGGTAGCCACGGTTATACTACACACCCGGACTTGGCATGGCGTAGGCCAGTGTTAATAAGCGTTTTTTGACACTTCTCTCGATATTTTTTGACGCGTATTAGCAGTCGACACCTCAACTAGACTTTTACCAAAGTATGGATTACACCCCGGTTTTAGACCGACCTTTTCTAATTTTTGGGTTTTTTGGCAATAACTTATATGTATAATATATATGTATAATATTTTCAATTTCCACTTTCGGATTATTGATACTGGAGTCAAGGCGCGTCTTTTGGTATCAACATCATTTTTGATCAATAATAAGCATTGAACCGTCTTGTAAAATGTAACCAAATTAGTTAATGGCTTTGCTTATAATTTTTTTACATACAGACGCTTGGAGTATGGAAGAGCCAGTTACGTACACGTGCACGACGTATAAAAATGAGCCAAAGGGTTACTGGTGGTGGTCCACAATGCAAATCACTTAATGAGTTCGAAAATCACGCTTTGGCTACTTTTGGCTTATTAGCGGTTGATGGTGCCGGTTTAGGAAGTAGTGGACTGAACTCGCCACCACAAGAACTACCAGCAATAACATCGTCCATATTCCAGAGTCCGTCACCAGCTGAGAGTGATACACAATCTCCAAGCCGTATCCTTGCGATGAGTCCTTTGAATTCGCCATCGGTTTTGCCGCAGCAAAACCATGCATCAGACTTATTTGTAGCAATGTGGAGCCTATCATCGCCGGAGACTAATGCTGAATCAGCAAGTTTCCAACCATCGATGCCTGGTATAACACCTCTTGAGCCAGAGACTGAAGTAAGTAATTAGGGTGGGGCAAAAATATGGTTTTCCTTTTCTTGGATTGGTTTATACATACATATGTTTTCTCGAAATTGAACGCTCGACAAAATTTGTTGTAGAGCGTTATACTTTCTGCAATTTTTGAGTAGAAATTTGTTGAATGATCTATCAGTAGTAAGATATCGACGTGCCATACGAAAACTAACACTCAAAATTCTGTACGAAAACTAACATTTTCGACTTGTGACTGACGAAAACTAGCAATTTCATTTTTTTGTCAGACGAAAACTAACATTTTAGGTAGTTAGTTTTCTTCAGACATAAAATGAAATTATTAGTTTTATCAGACACAAAATTTCTTTTGTTAGTTTTCGTACGGCACGTCGATATAATGATGTTCATAGAAGTAAAGGAAAAACTGCTATGGGATTTTTGTCCCGTTAATATTAAAAACTTATATTGAATCAGTATGCATACTTCCTTTTCCGTATACCAATAAAACAACGAAAATAATTTTTTTGGCCTCCCTAATATATAAATATGTACATAGATCGGACACTTTTAAACTAAAATTTTTTCCTTCAAGAATGCTGGAGTTTTGAATGCAAGCTCAGTCCGTATGTCTCGCGCAGAACGAAGCAAACTTATAAGTACTCTAGTGAGCAATATAAGCAAACGGAATAGTTTGGAAGAACGACGGGAAAGAAGAGAAGAGGAACAGCGTCAGGAGCATCGTGAAACGATTCAAGCTATCACAACTTTAACGAGCTGCTTGACTGAACTAGTCAAAGTTTTAAAACCAAATTAAACTTAAGAATAGAGAAGTTTTACTGAATTCCTTATAAAAATATGCTAGTTACTATAATAATAGTCCGTGAAACTTCTCTATATACATGTTAGAGTCAGGGACTGCTAATAATATTTTATTTTATTATACAAATTGCTAGTAATAACTAGTTATTTTTCGTTTATTTTATTTTAATTGGAAAACAAATTTCAATTGGAAAATAAAAGTTATGCATATATAACAAATACCCATATTTTAGTGCCTTTACAGTATTGTTTTACCAACGACTTTTATTTTCCAATCAAAATTAAAAAATTGAAATCATAAAAAAATAGTATGGTAAAATAATGTAAAGTAAAATTAAATGAAATGAAATAAACAAGAAAAACTTGTGTATTGTAATCAAATAAATAGAAAAATGAAAAATGAAATAAAATAAGAAAAATTGTAATCAAATAAGATAGTATAATGAAAAATGAAAAAAAATAATAAAAATTGTAATCAAATACGATAGTATAATGAAAAATGAAATAAAATAAGAAAAATTGTAATCAAATAAGATAGTATAATGAAAAATGAAATAAAATAAGAAAAATTGTAATCAAATAAGATAGTATAATGAAAAATGAAATAAAATAAGAAAAATTGTAATCAAATAAGATAGAATAATGAAAAATGAAATAAAATAATAAAAATTGTATCAAATAAGATAATAATGAAAAATGAAATAAAATAAGAAAAATTGTAATCAAATAAGATAGAATAATGAAAAATGAAAAAAAATAATAAAAATTGTAATCAAATAAGATAGAATAATGAAAAATGAAATAAAATAAGAAAAATTGTAATCAAATAAGATAGTATAATGAAAAATGAAAAAAATAATAAAAATTGTAATCAAATAAGATAGAATAATGAAAAATGAAATAAAATAATAAAAATTGTAATCAAATAAGATAGAATAATGAAAAATGAAATAAAATAAGAAAAATTGTAATCAAATAAGATAGTATAATGAAAAATGAAAAAAAATAATAAAAATTGTAATCAAATAAGATAGCATAATGAAAAATGAAATAAAATAAGAAAAATTGTAATCAAATAAGATAGTATAATGAAAAATGAAAAAAATAATAAAAATTGTAATCAAATAAGAAAGTATAATGAAAAATGAAAAAAAATAATAAAAATTGTAATCAAATAAGATAGTATAATGAAAAATGAAATAAAATAATAAAAATTGTAATCAAATAAGATAGAATAATGAAAAATGAAATAAAATAAGAAAAATTGTAATCAAATAAGATAGTATAATGAAAAATGAAAAAAATAATAAAAATTGTAATCAAATAAGATAGTATAATGAAAAATGAAATAAAATAATAAAAATTGTAATCAAATAAGATAGAATAATGAAAAATGAAATAAAATAAGAAAAATTGTAATCAAATAAGATAGTATAATGAAAAATGAAAAAAAAATAATAAAAATTGTAATCAAATAAGATAGAATAATGAAAAATGAAATAAAATAAGAAAACTTGTAATCGAATAAGATAGTATAATGAAAAATGAAATAAAAATTGTAATCAAATAAGATAGAATAATGAAAAATGAAATAAAATAAGAAAAATTGTAATCAAATAAGATAGTATAATGAAAAATGAAAAAAAATAATAAAAATTGTAATCAAATAAGATAGTATAATGAAAAATGAAAAAAAAATAATAAAAGTTGTAATCACATAAGATAGAATAATGAAAAATGAAATAAAATAAGAAAAATTGTAATCAAATAAGATAGTATAATAAAAAATGAAATAAAATAATAAAAATTGTAATCAAATAAGATAGAATAATGAAAAATGAAATAAATAATAAAAATTGTAATCAAATAAGATAGTATAATGAAAAATTAAATAAAATAAGAAAAATTGTAAAAAATAAGATAAAATAAATGAGAATTATAACAAAATAAATTTAATATTTTAAAATAAATTAAATAATATATAAAAAACTCAAATACCATAAAATAAAATAAATTAAACGAAATACAATAAAACATCGTAAAAAGTTACTAAAGTCAAACTTTATATTCTACATTATTTCACTAAGCTACATATATAACTTTATTTTTATTTTTAAATTTTAAGTTTGTCTGTGAGAGCTATTGAAATGAATTATTTCTATTGTTATATTTATGTAATTGTTTTCTTTTGTTTTTATAAATAAAATTTAATATAGAATACATACATATTTATGATTAGGATTACGGATTGTGATAGGGGTAGATATACGAATGAAGATAGAAAAAGGTTAAGATAAAAAAGAGAAAGACGATATGAGAAGGTAAAAGCGAACGATTCAAGATTCGATTCGAGCTCAAGGCCAGAACAGTAATTTTTTTCCAATGATAATTATTGTTATTTTTTAATTTTTCCAAATTTGAAAAATTGTATTTTGTTTTTGGAATAGTAAGTAGAAAATTTTTCAGACAACCTGCCATAGCTGCGCAGATAGATCCATTTCGAAGGGTGCTAAGCCTTCATCATCAATACGCTTTAGGCATGCTGTGCTAACCATTTAGCTATACAGCGGTGGTTTGTTTGACTGGCAAATTTTCTACTTCTATTCCTTTTTACCAAGTTTATTTATTCAGTGTTGCGCCATCTGGTGCAAATCACTGATAATGCTGGATTTTTGGTTATTGTCAATTACCTTGTTTGATATTATTGACAAAAACAATTGGTAAAAGCCAACAAAAAGGAAAAAAGGAGAGGTGAAGGGGCAAAATAATAAGGAGCTGAAATGATTAGGGAAGGGGTCAAATTCGATAGATACACGCAAGTAAATTTTTTAAATATAAACGTCCTTTATTGAAGGGCTATGCACACCCATAAGTTTTTCTTTGTGTATTCTTTAGAGACGTCCAAATTTCTTCTACACTGGAGTAACATTTGAAAACCATGAACCTAAAACTCTCGGTGATTGTATCCCTACTTTCAAAAATATAGAGTCGAAAAGGACATTTTTAGCTATGAGTAATATTATGCTTTTTATTTGGGGAATGAAATATTTACATGTTCAGTTTTTTAAAGAGTTGATATGTATCTAGACCGTGTTCTCCTTCCTCGCGGGTGTACTGAGTAGTCATTTGGATCTCTTTCGAATTCATGATCATCTTCAACGATATCTACGTCCTCTTCCATACCAGGTTTTGCCATAATGTTGTGCAATATGACGCAGCTCGTAATAATAGCAGCAGCTGTTTCGTGAGAATAATGTAGCACTCGATGCTTAAGCAAGCACCTAAAACGCAACTTCACAACACCAAATCCTCTTTCTATACAATTTCTTCCAGATGCATGTATCTTATTAAACTTCCGTTCTTTCGTGGTACTTGGGTTTGCAACTGGTGTGAGAAGCCATGGTTCCAAAGGGTATCCTTGATCTCCAATGAGCCATGATTCCCTTTGGTTGGAAGTAGAACTGGCGTTATGCTTGCGTATCAAATACTCAAGTAGGTCAGACGGTGCCCATATGCCTGAGTCATGTGTCGCTCCTGGAAAGTTGGCATTTAGAAATGTAAAACGCAAGCGATGATCGCATACCTTAAAATAGTTAAATTTAATAAATTGTAAAAATTTTTAATAAAAGCAGAAAATACCGCTTCAACATTGCACCTATTGTACTTTCGTGCCGAATTTCCGGAAAACCTTAAATAGTACAAAGGTTTTCGTTATAGATTTATCTGAAAAATTTCATTAGCACGCATACCCTGTTTTAACAATATTCTCTTCTTCGACTGTGCGGGGAAACTCGATTTCACTGCCCTTAACTCTCACAATTAGGTTTGCCACAGCCTTCAAACTTCTGGAAAAAGACGCCTGGCTCATAGGCATAGTGTAATTGTTGCCCACGCATGTTTGGTACGATCCATTAGCAAAGAAGTTCAATACCGATAGAACACGGATCGTTATTGGCAAGGAGGTTTGTTGATCATCGTGCGGTTCCAAGTCATCAATAAGGCGACTGCACAAAGAACGGGTCAAACGGAAATGTTGAACGAACACATTTTCACTTAAGGCAAATGGATTGCTGGCATCTCCCAGGGATTTTAAGTACCTCGAGCGATCTATATTTTCCTCATTTTCCTCATCTTCGCACAATAACAGCAAAAGTAATAAGTCTTCTTCCATTTTAATTCCAACACAAACACGCAATAACGTAATTTTTAGCGCAAATTTGAATTGTCAAGAGCGTTTAAGATATTGACAACTTGTCAACCAAAGAGCTTTTTATATTTGACACAGAATAGAAAATACTTGATAAATAATCAAACTTGACAAATAAGCAAGATGGTGAATTTGTCAAGTGCACAGAATAGGCCTGTAGGTGCAAATTCAACTTACGGTCAGGTTGTTGTTGGTATTAGTTGGCCTCCTAAGTTTTTGTCAGTTGAATCCCTTGATGTCCCGCGTTGGCAACGTCCCGGTTCACAGTGGCACTTTTGCTTGGTTTAGACGCGAAAAAGTAAAAATTTTCAAGTCATATTTTTTTTAAATTGAATGCAGTTTGTTTTTAAATGTCCACAGTATACAACGGTAATTATCATTTCTTATAATTATTGTTCTTCATTGAATAATCTGCTGTGAAACTGTGAGTTGTTGATGACGCGCTAAATAGGTCAATTTACAGAAGTGAAATAACGCATGGTTTAATATTAAATAAAACTTTGTGGTGAAGCAAAAGCTAAAATATTTTTTGGTTATTTAAAATCTACACGTAATTATATTATTTTGAAAGTGCTCAAAAGTTTTTTGTTTGAGTATTTTTTACGGAATTATGAGTTTTTTAATGTGTATCATTTTTGTGCTGAAAATATATAAAGCCGTGAAAAGAAAAGCCTGCCAAAAGTTTGAACCACGCTGAACCACAATAATTTTTCTTTTTCTGCTATAACTCAATATTATTACAAATAAATCAAATGATCCTTCATCCCCGTAGTTCCCCGTTTTGATGTAATGACGATAACACAGTGAGAGTTGTATGAGGTGTGGGTTGCAGAACGTGGCCAAAAGCAAAAGGATAAAGCCGTTTTAGAGCACGTGTGTTCTGTTTTAGGGTGGGATTAAATCGAGATGAGGGATTATATAATTAATGCTGCAGTAAAGTTTGCATTTTTTATCAAAGCTTTGTAAGACATGGATTCAAGTGAATTACACCAAAGTTAATTTTCTTGGA
Source organism: Eurosta solidaginis (assembly GCF_040869045.1). Taxonomy (NCBI): domain Eukaryota; kingdom Metazoa; phylum Arthropoda; class Insecta; order Diptera; family Tephritidae; genus Eurosta; species Eurosta solidaginis. The sequence goes on along the minus strand of NC_090324.1, from coordinate 151,305,508 downwards.
AAGCTTGCTTCATGGCTTGAAGAAGGTAAGAAATTTAAATATAGGTATATTCAATTGTGAACAAAAGAACGAGATAAGGCTATAAGAAAGTTTTTGTTTGGGTAAATTCAAAAATTTTAGAGGGGGTCCAACCCCCCAAATCCCAATCCCCCCTTCGCCTATCCTCACTGAAAGGGGGGTAAGGCATACGAACATATACACTTGGTTTGAATGAAATATACCCATTTTTGAGTAAGTTATTAATTTTTCACGTCTAAATCATGCAAAAATGCCACTGTGCGGCGTGACGTGAAATACCTCTATTTCATTTTTGTTAACTTATAATTTTAGTTGTTTTTGAAAATTTTTGATTGAAGGTTTTTTATTATTTCCTTTTATATAATATATACTATCTTTGAACGTTCACACAATTTTTATTGATATTAGAGAAAAATTGCAAAGTTTATAAACGGCGATGGTTACTGGAACATGTTTCTGAAATTTACTTCTTCATCAGCTCATATTTGCTTTATACAATTGTTTTTGTTATTGATATTAGAGAAAAATTGCAAAGTTTACAAATGGGGGTGCTTACTAGGACATGTTTCTGAATTTCTCTACTTTATCAGCTAGCTTCTTGGGAGTATTAAACTCGCATCTCTAACATTCATACTAGTGTAAAGTCAGATGCTTTTAACCACTAAGCCATTTGAATGCAAAGTGTGCAGCGGGGCATTCATATGTCTGAGTGGTCAATACTCAGCTCCCGAGAAGCTAGCTGATGAAGAAGGGAAATTCAGAAACATGTCCTAGTAACCATCGCCGTTTGTGAACTTTGCAATTCTTCTCTAATATCAAATCTGATAATTTATATATGACTGAGTTTTTGTTGTACAAAATGCTAAGGGTATTAATTTTAATGCTTATACATACGAAATGCAGTGTTGCAATTTTGTCTTTTTTAAAGTTAGATTTCAATTTAGCTTTTGGCCTGTTTTCAGAAAATTCTTAGCTCCTTTAAGCTTGGATTAAAATTTTACAATTTTGGTGTAGAATCAATTTAAGAACATTGAATGGCTTTGGGTTGGATGTTCAAAAATTGGGGTGGCTAAAGAACAAACAACGATAACGTTATGGTACGTGGTTAGAAATTCGAGCTTTGATTTCATTCATCGGTGGTAGCAAATTTTGAACCTTTTTTTTACTAAATTGGAAACTTGTCAATTTACTTCTATGTTTTTTAATTTTATTCAGTTTCAATTTAAAACTTATTCGAACGTTGAGTCTAAAAACTTAAAACAAAATCAAAAAGGTTTCAAAAATCGAAAAATAGAGACATTTATTCACGTCTGGTTTTAAAACAAAACCCAAGCTTGTTGCTGAAAATTTGAAAATAAAAAATTTCATATGTGAAAAGTACCGCAAGTCATAGATTCTTTTTTGAAACATGTTGCTATACATATATATGTATATGTTATATATTGTGACGAATATTCACATCACTAAGTGATACTTGCATCCCTAATCCGATACTAAGCAGCCACTTGTATGTACGTTAGCAAATCAATCATCATTTACACATGGCCATACAAGGAAACAGAGATATACTCAACATCAGCCGAAGTAGTACTCACATATACACACGCATATGGCTATGCGAGAGACTACAAACTACAAATATACATGTACATATATGGCTGGTAACCAAGCATGAAGGTCGCGAAGTTACTAGACCTTAGGAGAAATGGGTGAACGAGGCAACAGAGAGTATAAACGCAGCGATAGCTGAGTAGTCAGTAAGCAGTTCGATTTAAACACGCAATTAATTGTGAAGTAACAGTTATTTTGAAGTACTCTCAAAGTAGTCTAAAAAAGATCATTTTGCATTATTGAATATTGGAGTTATTTATTCAACAGTTTAGCAACTCGAACGTTAGAAAAAGGTGTAAAATAAGCGGAGTTCCCGAAATTCGGTACAGTATATATAACTTAAAGGATCTTAGATCCTTTCACTAAAAAAAAATTAAGGAGCCAGCTCGCTCCACACAACTAGGAAGTTAAAGTTAATACAAAACAATAAGATTTAAATGTAGTTTTTCAGCTTTACTGATCTATTAGGGTCAAGTGCAAATAAAATGTGATTTATTCCACCATTTAGCCCAACGTTTCGATAATTATCCTTATCTTCTTCAGGGGCGGTCTATATTTGTTTATAACAAAATACAAAAGACAAAAACAACATTAGAAATAAAATTACAAGATCTAAATTACATAGTTTCAAACAAAGTTTTGCACAATTATAAATTTGAATTTTACATGAAATATTACTTCACAAACAATTATTTATATTCACTCACATTGGTATTTAAAAAACGATTTTATTATTACTTTACAAAAAAATTAAATGCTACCATCACTATATGGTAAACTTGTCAAACAAAAACTAATTATCTGTGTCATAGGCATAATAAGTAAGTCGCGGCTATGTGTTGTGTATCTTCTTTCTTGTTCATTGCCTTTTCTCTGTTTTGCATTATTCTTAGGCTCTCGAGTGTGTACCTTGTTCTTTCTCTCGTCTCTTTGTTTATTATTTTTGTTGTTGTGAAATCTACTGTATGTTTGTTGTTTACCGCGTGTTGTGATAACGCCGTGCTGTGTTTTTCTTTGTTGATATCGGCTTGGTGCTCTGCAAGTCGTGTGTTTAGCGCCCTCTTCGTAGTGCCAATATATACTTGCAGAGCACCAAGCCGATATCAACAAAGAAAAACACAGCACGGCGTTATCACAACACGCGGTAAACAACAAACATACAGTAGATTTCACAACAACAAAAATAATAGACAAAGAGATGAGAGAAAGAACAAGGTACACACTCGAGAGCCTAAGAATAATGCAAAACAGAGAAAAGGCAATGAACAAGAAAGAAGATACACAAGACATAGCCGCGACTTACTTATTATGCCTATACAGATAATTAGTTTTAGTTTGACAAGTTTACCATATAGTGATGGTAGCATTTAATTTTTTTGTAAAGTAATAATAAAATCGTTTTTTAAATACCAATGTGAGTGAATATAAATAATTGTTTGTGAAGTAATATTTCATGTAAAATTCAAATTTATAATTGTGCAAAACTTTGTTTGAAACTATGTAATTTAGATCTTGTAATTTTATTTCTAATGTTGTTTTTGTCTTTTGTATTTTGTTATAAACAAATATAGACCGCCCCTGAAGAAGATAAGGATAATTATCGAAACGTTGGGCCAAATGGTGGAATAAATCACATTTTATTTGCCTTAACCCTAATAGATCAGTAAAGCTGAAAAACTACATATAAATTAATAAAACTGATCGGAAATTACCATTTAATAAGATTTAAAGTTAGTATCTTTATTATATGGTTAAATATTATCTTATAGACAACTCGACCTAATTGCAGGGATCCCCGACAGCAACTGCCCAAACCTTCTTGGCAGTGTGCCAAAGAAACCTCAGCGCCGGCGGCAGCGGCGCAACTCTTACGCAAGTGTATTCGAATGATTGATTTCCTTGATTTCCAACAAGCGTTGCATTATGAAATTATTGGTATTGCATTTCATGACGAAATACAAATATGCTTACGCTGCAGCGCGTGCAACGATCGATGAGAAACAAATGTGCTGACGTTGAGACGTGTGTGTTGATCGAACGTGGGAATGGTATGACTGGGCAGTGGCTGAGAGTGTTAACTCCTCCCCCTTTAAATATCTACGTCCCGTAGATTAGGTGTTTGGGGTGAATCCTCGTGCCTGTGTCCGCGGAAGCTCTGGTTCAATGCTGAAATATTCAAGGTGGGTATGTTCAATTTTGCTGTAATCCTCTTCCAAATTAGCTAAATGACTGTGACCAACATAGCAAAACCCACGACTTCCGATGTGATAAACCAGTCTGTTTTTCGTCTAAAGTATCGAAGAAGTTTCACGTTTCCTGTTTTCATCTCATGGACATTGACTGCGAGACTTCTATTTGTAATAGTGGATAGCACAGGAGGTAGTACTTGAATGCCGGAGCTGTTTGTGCTCCAGTAGGTTCTACCGTCGGTTCGAACCGTTTCGTTGTCCAGTTGTAGAATATATGAGCCGCTCAAGTCATTGGAAGTATTGCCTGACCAAATAGTTTTATTGAAATTGTACAAGAGGATCGTGTCCTCCTTGATTGACTCAATCGTTGAGTCATTCCAGCTTATATAGCGGCAACTAGTTTTACCACCTTTAAGCAGATATGTCACCATCTCGACGTAGGTCCAATGATTCTTGCTTACATACCATTGCGCTTGTAAGGTGGGTGCAACTATCCTTAATGCCATACGTTTGCTCTTTGTTAACTAGGACTGAACTGTATTGCAATTCCACCCGATGACCGTTCTTTGTTATTGACCTGGTGATCAGATGGTTGAACCGTGTTTAGGTCACACATTGTGCCGTTTGTGTAGATGGATGGTTCTCCATACTCAATGGCTTCTAATACATTACTATAAGGGAGCACCTCTATCTCGCTTATGATTCTGTTAATTTTTTCCTTGTCTATCAGGTTGCTGTTGACCACACCTGCCTTAGCCATCTGACAAGCATGAACCAATTCGTGGACATCGTCCCTCAGACTTCTTACCTTGTGTAGGATTGCCTGTGATATCTTCATAATGTTATCATATCCAAGGATTCCATTTGTGATTGTTATTGGATACTAATGAATCCTGTACTTGTAAGACTTTATCGCAGTCTGAAGCGTCAGCGAAACCGGCGATCCATTTCCAAGCCGATCATATCCAAGCGTCTAGCCCCTTTATCTTTCGGGCCTTTTAGTTCACTGAGCTGATTTTGGATCTTCTTCAACTGGTAGGAGAAAACATCTGTAATATCGTTGGTTTCGTTTAGTTTCAATGTTTCGAGTTTCAGGCGACTTGTTATTTCCTCATATCGAGATAGGTTGGCCATGTGAATTAGTTTGAATTTGAATTTGTTATCCAGCCGTGTCCATTGCGGATTGAAACGATTGGAGAATCGATCTGGAATACATCATACGTGTGCGCGGTTGCGCAGAGATAGACGCTGCGGGGATTAGATTTATTTTAATTATACTTAATTCTATGCATTACCCCGATTAGTAAAAAAATTATTCGTTTGTAGTAAAAAATGTTAAAGATAAGAATTTACAAGTCAACTTATGTCTAAAATGGTAAATAGTAGTAACTTAGAGGTAACAAGTAACTTGAAATTGTTAATTTTTCTTTTTATTTTACAATATTTACATTTGTTTTGACTTGTTTGAAAAATTTTGAAAAGTTTATGTTATACAACATGCGCGCCTTTGGTGACTATCGCAGGCGCATGAAAAAATCTGTCTCACTGCAACCCCTTGGTATCCAGGCGAATTTTCAATTATATAAGAGCCTTACACGGGAGACTCGATTGCTCTTGCAAACGGCGATACAACTGCGACGTGACGGTAAGCTGGCATCAGTATTCACTGCACGAGGATGTGTCCAGGTTAGGGAAGAGAAAAACAGCCAACCAACCGAAATATGGTGTGAGGAGGATTTGGCACAGTTTCTCTGAGCACAAATTAACATGCTTGCTTGTTTTTGAATTGTTTTATTATTATTTTTATTTTTATTATTGCAATGTTAAGATAGCGCAACTATATTTTTTTTGGTTATGTTTCCTTGTACGAGTTTGCTTACATAGCCTTAAAATTGCTTTTGCCTTTTTCGCTCATCTCTCTAGTGGATGTGTGTGATGGAAGTACGATTGGTATTGAAGACAATAGCCTTGCAATGCTCAACATTCTTTGTGGCCGGCAAAAGGGGTTTAATGTGGTCCACTTCAACGCGCGCAGCTTAAATAGTGAGAAAAATTATATCATAAAAGGTATATTTGAGTTTTCTTCCACTGATGTCATCTGTGTGTTGAGACCTGGTTTAGATCCGATATTAAAGATGCCGTATTTGACATTAAGGGATATAAACTTTATAGAAGCGACCGAAAAAATTAGAAGGGTGGTGGTGTTGCTATTTATATAAAAAACTATTTGAAAACTTGCTTGGTACCAGGATTATCTGGTAGCGCTATAGAGCATCTGTTGGCTGAAGTGTTAAGTTCATCGTCCAAAGTTCTTATATCGTGCGTGTATAACCCACATAGGTGTTGTAATGTCAGTGAATATTTTACACTGTTGTCGTCTGTAGCTGTTGACTATAATGATATTATTGTTTGTGGTGATTTGTATTGTCGTCGTTTGGTAGATGAGGTGTCCGGTGCTGGTCTTGATGTTCTAAACGTGTCTATACCCACTAGGTATGAACCTAATTGTAGTCCTAGTCTTCTCGACTATTTCATTGTGTCTGACAAGTCCATTGTTTTGAAGTTTGACCAGATGTCTTTTGTATCGGACCACGATTTAATTTTCTGTACCTTTGATCTAAATTTTGACCGACATAATGTTATTCCTAGTACATACTCCGCGCCTGATTATCGCTCGCTCAATGCGGACAATCTATTGGAAGACATAGCAGGTATTGACTGGTCTGCATGTTGGCGACTAAGCTCTGTGCATGAAAAACTTACCTGTTTGAATGAAACTATCTTGCGATTATATAGAGCTCATGTACCGATGCGTATATATCATGGCAGACCAATTGCAAAAACCAAGTCCGCAAGTAGTCCTGGTGACTTTCGGCCTAGAAGCATCTTGCCTGCGCTTTCTAAAGTGTTCAAAAAGTTGTTGTCTGAGCAAATACATGAGCATATTGGTAAACTGAAACCGCTGTCCCCGCATCAGTCAGGCTTTAGGGCCAACCATAGCTGATCCACTGCCGTATTAAAAATCCTTTACGACATTAGAATTCCTTTTGACAAAAACCAACTGACTCTATTGTGCCACTTAGATTTTTGTAAAGCTTTCGACTCGGTAAACCATGACTTACTCTGCATAAAGCTAACTAATTATTTTGATTTTGGTATTGTTACGAATATCAGCAAAACTAAGGGTTGCTGCCATTTCTAAGCCGATGCTAAACAGTGATATCGTGCACATCCATAGATCAATCATTATGTATCTACATAAACGAATCAATAATTGCGTATACACATATGTACCATGTACGTATATGAGCAGCGGAGAATCAATGCACAAACACATGCATATATCTCAGATACTCCTGAAAGTATGCAATGGCAGAAGCTATAAAATCGTGCAATTGTAGTTACAGCTGAGAAATTTGGAGCTGATGGCAACTAGTAGATTCTGGAAATGGAAGTGCCTAGAAGATGCGAACGTTGAAATCAGAGAGTATAAAAGGCAGCAAATGTAGAGGCGCTGGAATTCAGTTTGAGTTGAGCTATCAAGCAGTTATTGATTAAGCTCGCAATCTGTCGGGCAATAGTAGAGTTTCATTTGAACTATCAATCAGTTTGGTTGTTAAGCAAGCTAGTTGCAAAGTATAAGTGTTATTGTGAAGTACTTTAATAAAGGCCATTTTTCCATTATTCAATATTGGAGTTATTTATTCAACAGTTTAGTCATTCGAACTTAGCAGAAGGGCAAATAAGAGGATTTGAAAGTAAAATCGTTACAATTGGTGTCAGAAGAGGAATTGTTGAATAAATTCCAGAGGACAACAAGGACATGGCAAAGTTCAGTGAATTGAAGATCCAGCAACTAAAGAAGGAGTTGGAGAGCCGTGGATTGAATACAAGCGGCGTTAAACTCGAACTTCAGACACGGCTACGAGAGGCAATGGAAGCAGCAGGAATTGATGTGGAAGAGTATGTCTTTCATCTTGATGGCGAGGTGACAACAAAAATTGAAGAGAAAAACGAAACATCGCAGACGGTTACCAGCACAGACTTGAACATGATATTGGCTGCAATATCTGCACAAACATCGACAGTAGCATCAATGTCGTCGCAATTGGCATCCCAACTGGAAGCGCAAGAGGCACGGATAACAGAAATGTCATCACAAATATCCACCAACATGTCATCTCAGCTGGAATCGCAGGAGACACGTTTAACATCCAAGATGGAAGCACAGGAGGCACGTATTTCACAAATGTCATCGCAAATGTCATCTCTACTGGAAGAGCAGAAGACATATATGGCATCCCAGCTGGAATCACATGAGACACGTATTTCAGAAATATCGACAAAGATTACATCAAAGATGGAAACACAACTGAAAGAGCAAGAGGCGCGTATATCATCAAAACTCGAAGCGCGTATGGGCGAGAAAATAACGCAGTTTGAAGAAAAATTCGAGGCAGAGGTTGACGCTTTGAGAGGTCGTATACAGGAGTTGCAACTAATTCGCCCAGTTGTTTCAGCAAGCAATACGAAGGTAAAAACTCCATCTTTTGACGGCTCTGTTCCTTTCCAGGTGTTTAAGATTCAGTTTGAGAAGACCGCAGCAGTGAACAACTGGAGTGCTGAAGATAAAGTTGCTGCAGTATTCGTGGCATTGAAAGGATCTGCTGCTGAAATCCTACAGACTATTTCGAGGGAGAGCGGAACAACTACGAAACATTGATGAGCGCTCTAGAGAGGCGATACGGAAGCGAACACAGGAAGCAGATACACCAAACAGAGTTGCAAAACCGCTACCAAAAAGCTAATGAGACTTTGCAGGAGTTTGCGTCAGATGTCGAAAGGCTTGCACATTTGGCGTGGAATACACCGAAAGGGTAAACATTCAGAGCTTTATAAATGTCATACGGGACGTCGACACGAAGCGAGCCACATACGCAAACCCAAAGCCAACATTCGCAGAAACGGTGTCACAAGCTCTGATTCAGGAAACAGTGTCGCTTCTGTGCAAGCCAGTTTTCAAAGCACGTCGTGTGGAAGTAGAAAGGCCAGAGTGGGTAGACGCAATATTGAAGGCGCTGAAAGGATCGCAAAAGCGGAGTGGAAGAGTTATCAAATGATGCAGATGCGGGAAGCCCGGTGACATTGCACGTCATTGCGATCTTGGTCCTAGTAGTTCCAACAATGTGGTTGGCCGTAAACGCAAAGCTGGAGGAGATGAGCAAGAGCGTGTCAGATGTAAAGAACGAAAACTTGCCCCACCTATTGAATGTCCTGTAATATATGTGTCGCAATTTTGTAGAAAATCGAGCAGTCTTACCGTCAGAGGGAATGTGGATGGCAAAGAACGTGTACTGACTGTAGTTACGGGCGTATCTCATTCCTTGATCCGATCTGACTTGGTCAACAGGAGAGTAAAACCGTTACCTGGAGCAAGGTGATATGTGAAGTCTTGATTGGAAAGGTCACGGTTCTACACAAATTCGTTGTGGCGAAGATCGTTGAAGAAGTCATATTGGGAGTGGATTTCTTGGTTGAACATGACATCAAGATCGATATGCAAAGAAGGGTGATGCGTTACGAGAACCAGGATATACCACTTAACTTCAAGTTGGAGAAAGGGTTCAGTAGTAATCGAGTAATGGTGGAGAAGACTCGAAAAATGCCACGAAAGTCAAAAGAAAAGGTTGATGGATCGAATGCGCCAAATAAAGCGAAATTAAAAGTACCTGCGAGAAAAAGACCGGCATCGACAAACCGTAATGGACGCACTAAAACGACTGAAAGAATTTTTCAGAGAGAATGCAAGGATGGTCCAGACGATAAAGATGATGCAAAGTCAATCCGTCAAGTGCAAGCTCTGCGAAGAAATTCATTGGCCAAACAACAGAGTGCGAGGGAAAGATAAAGAATAATGAATAGTAAGATGAAACGCAGGTACAATGAGAACAAAAATTCGGAAGGTTTCTTGGAGGGCGATTTGGTACTGTTATACAACCCTCACCGGCGCACAGTGTTTCGTGTAGAACAAGCTAGCTGGACAAAATTATTTTATGAGATTTTCCGTTTCATATGCAGTCATTTATTACAACTACGTCATTTTTTCAGCCATATGTTCTTTTTTTTATTTTTTTCCAAAATTTTACTTCATATGCATACATTTGCTTATTTCATATACAGTAACTTATGTGAATAAGTGAGATAGATCCAAAAAAATTTAAAGGACTTAAGAATATTACTTTATTGTACTTAAATGGAATGGAATACAAATCTCAATACTCTAAAAAATTCTAAAAATTTGGAAAAAAAAATCGGAATTTAAATTTTTATGAAAATTCGTCGAATTTTTTAAATATAATTTAGTTTTTGTTATAGACCGTGACAAATTTTCTTATGGGAAATTAGTTAAAATAAATTTGCGAAAGCGAAAATTGTAAGAATTATCCAAAAAGGGGTGTATACTTATTTATGTGAGTGACTGTACATATGTACATACATATTTTGTATTTATTTGAGTATTTATCCTGGCACTACAATTTTTACAAAATTATTTTATAGTACCAGTCAGGAATGTAAAAGTGAATTGCAATAATAATAATAACAATGTAAATAATTAAATTAATTATGTGAAAATTACTTATTACAAAAACTTAAAAGTAAAGTATCATACAAAGTAGAAAAGACAATAGATTTAAATTAAATAAAACCGGATCCAACAAAAATTTATAGGGTAGGTTATCTTTTATAATTATGTTATTATTCGCTATCATCACTTTCATTGGATAAGTCACTTGTGGAATAGTCATGGACATCAGCAACACTACTGTGAAAGCTTAAAACAACTGGGGTATTTATTGACTCCTAAACATTATCGGGGGACAGTAAATTAAAGACTTCTGAAGTATCTCCCTAAAACTGTTAACTAAAGGATTCGATGTTATAAGCAACATATTCATAAGATCTCTATTCGTGGCTTCACGCAACTGCTTTTGTGTGTTATCATCCCTGAATCGTCTCAAATCTTTGTTACGGGCTTCCTGTGCTTCCTTAGAAAGTTGACCAATAGGTAAAGTTGCTGATTTTATAATATCAGTACTATGCACTAAGATTTTATGAACTGTAACAGGCATATTAAACCATGGATAGAGATCTATGCATAGTTTTTTAGTCTCGACCGCAAATTTTTCAAATCTTTGGATATTTATATTGTACCCAGATACTAATGCGCGAAGGAGAGTGTCGAATCTTTTGATGAGCGTTACATCCAATCCCGTAATCTCAGCACTAGCCTCAGAATTTTCGAAAAACCTACGAGCAGTGTTGCCGTCATTGGTATTGCCGAAACCTGGTTTTGGTTTATCTTCATCAATCCATTGTATGTACCTGTTTTTATGCCTTGGTGACTGGTGCGGTAGGTTGTGGCAGGTTGAAGTTAATGATCTTCGCCTTTTTGCTTTTGGTGTGATCTTGTTGACCTTGCGCGTTTATTTTTGTATGTTTTATGGCTACGTGTTTGTTCTCTGTACCAGGGAATTGGTTTTGCCGTTTGTAAATCAGCTTTAAAGGTTCAAATATCTCGTCGGAGCTGGTACGTACATACATCCTATTTGATATGTAGAGATAACTAAATCTACAAAAAAAAAAAATTTAAAATAGATGTGCAAAGAATTCGCAATGGTTTTTTATTTCGACTATTAGAGAATACTTGCGACTATAACATATATAAAATTAAGCCCTGATGTCCGCGGATGTATGTAACTTTTTTGTCCCTAAAGTTAAAAATATAGGGAAAAAATACCTTTTCTTCTTAATAACGGAATGTTAAATATATTGAAAATACTCTAATTGTGAAAGAATTACTATTAAAAAATTTTGCTTACCTTCCAGCTTAGAATCCATCAAAAAAATTATGTAAAAGTGTTCACTTTCTGTGTTCGCTTTCTTACTTCAATTACTCAATATATATGAGCAAAAATATCAAAAAAAAGCAAAAATCCCGTTATTTTGTTTGTTTTCTTTCATTTCTCATTACACTTTTCTTGGAATAAGAACTTTGTTTTTGTCCAGCTAGCTTGTTCTACACGAAACACTGTGCGGCGGAAAGGTGTTCCATCCAAGATTCGGTGCAGTTGGGAAGGCCCGTACAAAGGTGTGAAGATCAGTGATAACCTCTACCGCATACAAACCACTGGGAAACCACGAAGTAGAAGAGTGGTACATCTGGAGATGCTAGCAGCGTTTAGATCGAGAGATTTGTCTGATCGGGACGATCGGACTTAGGTGGAGGGCAGTGTTACGAATATTAGCAAAACTAAGGGGTGCTGCGGGGTCGCCCCTCGGCAGTGTTTGGCAAGCACTCCGGGTGTATTTCTGCCATGAAAAGCTCTCAGTGAAAACTCATCTGCTTTGCAGATGCCGTTCGGAGTCGGCATAAAACATGTAGGTCCCGTCCGGCCAATTTGTAGGGAAAATCAAGAGGAGCACGACGCAAATTGGAAGAGAAGCTCGGCCTTAGATCTCTTCGGAGGTTATCGCGCCTTACATTTATTTTTTTTTTTATTTTTAAGGGGTGCTGCCATTTCTAAGCCGATGCTAAACAGTGATATCATGCACATCCATACATCAATCATTATGTATCTACATAAACGAATCAATAATTGCGTCTACACATATGTACCATGTACGTATATGAGCAGCGGAGAATCGATGCACAAACACATGCATATATCTGAGATACTCCTGAAAGTATGCAATGAGAGAAGCTATAAAATCGTGCAATTGTAGTTACAGCTGTGAAGTTTGAGAGCTGATGGCAACTAGTAGATTCTGGAAATGGAAGCGCCTAGAAGATGCGAACGTTGAAATCAGAGAGTATAAAAGGCAGCAAATGTAGAGGCGCTGGAATTCAGTTTGAGTTGAGCTATCAAGCAGTTATTGATTAAGCTCGCAATCTGTCGGGCAATAGTAGAGTTTCATTTGAACTATCAATCAGTTTGGTTGTTAAGCAAGCTAGTTGCAAAGTATAAGTGTTATTGCGAAGTACTTTAATAAAGGCCATTTTTCCATTATTCAATATTAGAGTTATTTATTCAACAGTTCAGTGATTCGAACTTAGCAGAAGAGCAAACAAGAGGATTTGCAAGTAAAATCGATACAGTGTTTCCGCAACGCATCTGATGCGGAGCTATTTAGGGGGAAGAACTCAACGTGTCGAAATTGGCTCACAATTGCCTAGCCTTAAACCAGTGTTGACTGGTGTTTCGTAGAGTTTCATTTGAACTATCAATCAGTTTGGTTGTTAAGCAAGCTAGTTGCAAAGTATAAGTGTTATTGTGAAGTACTTTAATAAAGGCCATTTTTCAATTATTCAATATTAGATTTATTTATTCAACAGTTTAGTGATTCGAACTTAGCAGAAGGGCAAATAAGAGGATTTGCAAGTAAAATCGTTACAGTATTTCCGCAACGCATCTGATGCGGAGCTATTTAGGGGGAAGAACTCAACGTGTCACAGTTGGCTCACAATTGCCTAGCCTTAAACCAGTGCTGACTGCTGTTTCACAGGTCTATTCTAGGTCCTTTATTGTTTAGTATTTTCATTAATGACATCTTCTATATCTGTCAGCATGCAAATATGCACACTTACGCTGATGACATTCAATTATATCTATCGGGAAGGTATGAGGATACCAGTCATCTTTGTGAAAGTTTCAATAATGACTTAGCATCCATTTCGGCTTGGGCCGCGAGAAATTATTTGTGCCTTAATAGTAATAAGTCTTACATCCTCCCGATATCTAAAAAAGCTATAGCTTTCTCAACTATTCCTCCTTTATATATTGGTGGTAATGTTCTAAAACTGGTGCCAAAAGTGACCAATCTTGGCTTTATCATGAACAGTAGCTTGACATGCGATGATCATGTAAACTCTATTTTCTGCAAAGTATACTATATATTAAGAAACCTTCGAACGTCAGCCGCATTTACTTCTCCCCATGTTAGGAGAAAGCTTACAATACAGCTAATTTTGCCGGCTATATGCTATCCCGAACTGGTATACAGTAAGCTGAGCTCGCATTCTGCCCATAAGATCGATGTAGCTTTCAACTAAGTTACGCGCTATGTGTTGGGGTTAGACAAATTTGACCATATTTCGAATTGGAGAACACGATTACTAGGGTGCGATATAGCTGACTATCTGAAGACCAGAAATTGTATTTTTCTCTGCAGACTTATTATCTTTATGATAAGCTAATTTTTCCCAGGTCCTCCCGGACGCATGATCTGATTGTACCAAGCTATAACTACCTCACCTCCTCGCGGCTATTCTTTGTCAAGGCCATTCGTACTTGGAACTCGATACCAATGTCCATTCGCAGTACTATTACTAAAAGCAACTTTAGGGAAGTTTTATATGCTTATTACCGGTAAAATACATTAATACTCTCTAGTTAATTTGTTCACAGGTTTCGCTATCTAAATAATAATTTGTCTGTGATTATTGACTTCATGCTTTATTTTTCTATATCTGTATTTGTTTTTTTTTTTTTTTTCTTGTGTTATGATCTTGCCTAGATTTCAGAATTATCTGTATTTTTGCTGTTCCATATACTGTTGTACTATAAGAGATCATAGATCTCATTGTACTAATGTAACCTATCAAAAAAAAAAATTATAATAATGGTTTTACATGGAATATTTTTTTATTAAAATCTTTTAATTACATAAGTTGATAAGAATTCTGAATGTGATGTGAGTAATGGCCCACACAGAATATACCTAATTCCTATTAATAACCTAAACACCTAGTATTAGAAAGTGAGTTGCTGCTGGGGAACTTGGAGAATTATGAAGAAAAAGGAAAGAATTATTTGGACCGATTGTGAAAGTGTTGATGGTTAGTATTTTGGAAACTTTTTTTTTTTTGTTTTACGATGTTAGTGGTTAATAGTTTAGTATTCTATTTTTTATTTTGTGTTATTATCGCTCTAATAAAAGAAGTCCGTTCTCCTTCTTTTTTTTTTTAAATAAGCGAAATGTTTCTTTTTCACCGATTTCGTGTTTATAATATGTGTACAATTTATGTACTCCAGTGCGCACACTGTTGGTTCGAAATTCGTTTGGTTACATTTGCATTGGAATATAGGCGTTATCCTAGCTGACATTGGAAGGTTCATGTGATATTTTTTAGTCATAAGCGTTGATAATTGCAAATGACCTACTAATGATACGAGTGGATTCACGTCAATTAAAGCATAATCCTCGTGGTGGAGTTGAACCAACACCGATTGTCGTCAGTCGAGCCATCGAGTTATTTGGAATTGAACCAAAATCTGACTAGATCGGCTGCAAGTTAGTTGCATCCAAAACCCTGGGTTACAAGGATCTAAGCATAAGGATTGCCTTCTGACCAATGTTATCTTAGACGTTTTTGAGGTCACTTTTGTGGAACTTTTTTCCACTTTCGGTAACAATAGTTACGTTTCTGTCTTCAGCGACAATTTCTTCTTTATAAAAAGGCTTTTCTTTCGCCTTTATTTGTTTGTTGGCAATCAACAACTTTTTCCCTGTTTCAAAGGAAGGTGGTGTTGTGCGTTTAGCGTTCAACCTCGCATTCCTGACCTCCTGTTCTTTCTTCAATAAGGCCTTTATATCCTCCATAGTTTTTTCTCGGAAATTCACCAATTTCTGATAATTTATTCTTGATCACAGAGTGGACAGTATTGTTGTACCTGTCCACTGCAATAAAAATGCGTTCTTTTGGAGTAAGTCTGTTATATTCAACCGAAATACAGCGGTATAACTCAATCAACGTTGAGAAAATAATTTAGGACAAGGGGAGTCAAAAACCCCCTCTCATTGACCATAACTAATATTTTCGGCACAGAGAAATAGTGCTGGAAATCAGTAAGCTTTCTTCGGAGGCGAACGGAAGATTTGTTCTTTATTGGGAAAAACTTGGCAAATTTCACTAAGATACTTTTGCTTTTCTATTTCGAAGAAGTCGACGTGTAAAATTTCGCAGGGATAACTTGGTATTGGAGTAGATTGGAGGAACGGTTTCGCCGGATGTCTATCCTACTTGTTTAATTTGCAAGTATTACATTGCGTAACGTAATCTTTGATTTGCCTTTGCAGGAAAATAAAATTGCTCGAGTATTTGTGCTTTATTTTGGGGTTTTCTGTGGGCTCGTTTGTGCTCCCTCTCGATTATTTCGTAGATCCTGTCAGGAACCATAACATCTTCTACCACCCTCTGGTTTATTCTAATGCGGTATCTTTGGAAGTTGTTAATTAATGCGTTTTGAAGTGAAGCGAGGAATATCTCAGGAATTTGTATCCCATTTATCACATTTGGGTCGAGGCATCCCCTTAAAATAGTAACCAATGCAGCCGTATCCGATTCAGGAAATGACACATAGTGTCTGCTATAGCCCGGATAAAGATGCTCCAGGCACTGTGGGCGATTACCGTCTCTGAAGATTATTTGGTTTTTAGAAACGTTATTAAATCCGAATTATCCTGATCTGCTGAATGCATCGTGCATTGAGTGACAGTGTCAATTTCGGGTTCTCTTTCGACTCCAGCACTTGTTGTGGGATCCTGTCTAAAACGGAAGGAGGTTGAATAATGATAGGATCGGTTAGCACATTAACTTCGGTTTTGGGACGAGAGAGAGCATCGGCGCCTAAGTTCGATTTTCCCGGTTTGTAGATTATTTCACAATTGGTTGATGATCGGTGTATATCTTAATTTTCTTGGCACCGTATAGGTACGACCGCAGAATATCGAGAGCCCAAATTATAGGCAGGAGCTCTTTTTCGTTAGTGGCATAGTTTTCTTCGCATTTATTTAAGAATCGTGAAATGTAAGCTATAGGTTTGTCCTCGCCTACTGTTCCGGGAGCGGACTGCCCCAATGGCGAAGTTCGAGGCATCCGTAGTGAGGTTAAATGGTTTTTCGAAATCTGGAAAGGCAAGGACAGCAGATACCAGAAGGTGTTTTAAGTCATGAAAAGCCTGAAGGGTCCCGTCGTAAAATTCAATTTTTACTTTTTTGGAACATTCTCATCTCGAGTGAGATTGGTTAGTGGTTTGGCCACTTTTGCATAATCTCTTATGAACTTCATGCCCAAAAAGCGTTTCAAATCCTTGAGATTATGTGGTGATGAAATAAGCTTAATCGCTTCGACTTTGCTTGGGTTAGCGCGAAGGCTATCAGAAGTGATGACGTACCTAGGTAGGTAGGTTGAACTGGCCGGTCCATGAGGACCTCACATAGACTGATTGAGTCCGTAGTGTTACCAGAAGTTTGTTTTAACGACCAAACTGAAAAACCCTATTAAAAACCAGGACCTATGTTATAAAATAACTCCGTCCTCTTGGCAAATACTAGAAGCTTCCTAGGACTTAAGCCACTTGCTGCTTCTAGATCTGACAGCTGTATCACTCCTAATAGCTGGAGTCTTAGCCTGGCAAGTGCAGGGCACGAGCACAGAACGTGCTCGATCGTTTCCTCCTCCAACCCGCACTTCCTACACCTGCTATCACTGACCTAGCCTAATTTAAAGGCATGCGACGCCAGAAGGCAGTGTCCAGTCAGAATACCCGTCATGAGTCTACAGTCCTCTCTTTTTAATGATAGAAGCAACTGTGTTAGTCTAAGGTTGTAAGACCTACACATAATCTTCGACACTTTACAGCCCCGCGCTTGAACCCACGCCTTTTCTGCTTGGTCGATCATGTGCACCTCTCGCATTCGCTTAATCTCGCCCAATCTAATTGGGACGTCTACGGAGCAAGCTTCAAGGGATGCGCCCTTTTTAGCTAATTCGTCCGCTTTTTCATTCCCATCTATTCCCATATGCCCTGGGACCCAATATAGATGTATGCTTCTCCCTGTCCCGATTCTCTCCAGAGACTGCTTACACTCTAACACGCATTTAGATGCTGTGCTATGCGAGATTATTGCCTTAATTGCTGCTTGACTGTCAATATAAAAGTTAACACGGTTGCAGCTAAAGCTATTCTCTTCCAGGGTTTCTACTGCTTTGGTTACGGCTAATATTTCCGCTTGGAAAACGCTACAGTAATCCGGCAGCCTGTAGGATCTGCTTAATTCGGGATCAGCGCAGTATACCGCAGACCCTACTCCTTCCACTATTTTGGAACCATCGGTGTACACATGTATCGCCTCGTCCGCCATTTGCGCACCCTTGCGCCAACCGTCCACCTCTATTGTGGCCTTAAGATCTCCCTCAAAGTGCAGGTAGGGAATCATGTAGTCTGTTCGTCTTGTGACTGAGGACGCTATACTACTATGGCCATATGGTCGGCGCTCAAGCTGCCCCGAAGCATCGAGCCTGGTTGCGGTCGTTAACGCTTTGTTCTTTGCTACCAGGTCTACAGGTGGAATGTGCAGAATGGCATACAGTGCAGCCGTCGGGGTTGTTTTCAGGGCTCCCGTAATGCAAAGCATCGATAGTCTGCATACCCCCTCTAATTTTTTGAGGTATGTTGTTTTTTGTGTGGCTTTCCACCAAACAAGAACTCCATAGTATAGAATAGGGCTTACAATCGCTGTAAAAACCCAATAAGAAAGAGAGGGCGATAGGCCCCACGTACACCCCAGCATTCTTTTACATGCATAGAGTGCCGTTGAGGCCTTCTTGACCCTCTCCTCCAAGTTGAGCTTCCATGACAGCTTACTGTCTAGGATGATTCCTAGATATTTTGTGCAAGGTTTCTCCTGTAAGGTCACCGCTCCTAACTTAGGCCTGGTCCAATTTGGGACCTTGTACCTCTTTGTAAACAATACCGTATCCGTCTTCTCCGCATTGACTTTCAGCCCGACATTAGATGCCCAGGTATGAATATCCCGAAGCGCCCGATCCATCAAAGAACTAATCGTTGGAAGGCATTTTCCACTTATGACAATTGCAACGTCATCTGCGTAAGCCGTAAGTTTTACGGGTCCCTCATCGAATTGCCTGAGCAGTTGGTTGATGACCAGTGTCCACAGCAGAGGTGATAGCACCCCTCCCTGCGGCGTGCCCCTGTCCACTGATTTCGTGGCCTCATACAATCCCCATTGTGATGTAATCTTTCTGCAATTTAACATGCAGCCGATCCATCTGATTAAGGCAGGATGTACTTTAATGTAATTAAGACCATCCATAATCGCCCATTTTGCAACATTATTGAAAGCCCCGGCAATGTCCAAGAAGACTCCTAGAGCATACTCCTTATATTCCAGGGATTTCTCTATGCTTATTACCACCCTATGCAATGCGGTGTCTACCGACTTGCCTTTGGTGTACGCATGCTGTGTTGTGGAGAGCAGCTTTTCATCCACGTTGGACTTTATGTACACATCTATCAGCCTCTCAAAGGTTTTGAGCAGAAATGATGTTAAGCTAATGGGTCTATAGTCTTTGGGATACACGTGACCGATCTTCCCCGCCTTTGGTAGAAAAGCTACACGAGCAGTTCTCCAAGAGTGCGGTACATGATTCAGTCTTATGCACCCATCGAATATTATTTCAAGCCATTCCACGACCGCCCTACTTGAGACTTGTAGCATGGCCGGGGATATACCATCTGGGCCCGGCGATTTAAACTTAGAAAACGTCTTCACTGCCCACTCGATCTTGGTATCGGTCACCAAGCCCGGCACCACTAGCTCCGTGATCGAAGTGTGAGTGATGTCTGCTGGTTCTTCTAAACCGTCTCCCGATGGGAAATGTGTATCAAGAAGCACCTCAAGGGATTCCTCACTATCACGTGACCATTCCCCGTTCTCTTTCTTTATTAGTCCCTGGACTATGTTTCCCTTTGCTAGGACTTTTTTCAACCGTTCTGTTTCACTGGAGCACTCTATGTCCGTACAGAAACTTTTCCATGAGTTTCTCTTCGCCCTGGTAATTTCACGCTTGTAGATCCTCAGTAGATCCCTGTACTCGTCCCGACACGCTTCGCTTTCCGCGGTCTTTGCGAGTTTAAACATTTCTTTTACCTGTCTTCTTAGAAGACTCAGCTCATTGCTCCACCATGGCGGCTTTGCTTTTTGAATCTTCTTAGAGGGCAAGCTTTGTTATACGCAGTCATAAGCGTCCTTGTTAGGAATTCATTCGACTCCTCCAGTTCCTCTACATTAGCAACCTCTTTGGGTTGTCCCAGTTTCGTTTCTACATGTTTCTGGAATTTAGTCCAATTCGTTGCCCTAGGGTTTCTAAAGGTTCCTCCCTTCTCTACGTACCTAAGGAATTCTACTTCTTTTTCGAAGAAGCAGGTCTTCTCCAGATTTACTTTAAGGTTTGCTTCACGAAGCCTTGAAAATACCTTTTCAATGTTTAGTAAGTGTTCTTCCGGGTCCTTTCTAAAAAGAAAAATGTCGTCAATGTATAAAAAAAATAAATGTAAGGCGCGATAACCTCCGAAGAGATCTAAGGCCGAGCTTCTCTTCCAATTTGCGTCGTGCTCCTCTTGATTTTCCCTACAAATTGGCCGGACGGGACCTACATGCTTTATGCCGACTCCGAATGGCATCTGCAAGGCAGATGAGTTTTCACTGAGAGCTTTTCATGGCAGAAATACACCCGGAGCGCTTGCCAAACACTGCCGAGGGGCGACCCCGCTTAGAAAAATTTTCTTCTAATTGAAAAACCTTATTTCTAATATTTTGATGTTGCTTTGCCCGGGAGTTGAACCCAGGACATACGGTGTGATAGGCGGAGCACGCTACCATCACACCACGGTGTTCGTCAATGTATACATAACATATTTTCCCTATGTATTGTTTGAGGACGTCGTCGACCATCCTTTGGAAAATGGCGGGAGCATTTTTTAAACCAAAGGGTAAGCGTAGGAATGGAAAACATTCATGAGAATGCTGTCTTAGGTATATCAGACGATTTCATCGGTATCTGGTGAAAGCCAGACGTTAAGTTAATAGTTTGTCTGTCTGTCTTATATCAGCGGATACGTTCTTTCCCACTGAGTAATTGACCTGATTCGAGATTACGGCCTTTAGTGGCAAATTTATATTATTGACCTTTTTCTTCCTGTCAACTACTGCCCCTGTTGTCATTCTCAACGTATCATCGCCGATAATACCGGCGAAGGATTTCAGTCCCGGAAGGAACAAGAATGCTATCTTAGAAGGGAAGCCCACATCCTTGAAAAATGCTAAACCTATCTTCTTATTAATTTGCACCCCTTCACCAGCTGAGTGGAATTTTTTTTTTTTAATAATACCCAACGGATTAATACCCTCCAAAGCCCGCCCAACCGACGGGAGAGGCGCATCAGCATGACGCACGGATTTGCTTTTGCTTAGTTGTTGATAGGCGGAGGTTTGTTAAGCTCAGCTGCTCAGCTACAGAATAAAAATCATATCAGCGGAGTATTATACACAACAGTTAGAAATTATACATATACTACATTGTTAAGTAGGTGAAAATGTTTGGTACGTAAAATTTTTATTTTTATTTGTTTTTGTTACGAGTTAAGATAGGATAGTACACTTTTCTTTATGGTAAAAAGTGAATCCGTTATATCAAATTAACTAGAATTAGTGTTAAAATCATGACATAAACACCGAAAAGGTTCATTTAATTCGAAATTAGTTCTACACTGCCTCAAAAGAAGAGGTTTGTAATGTCTTGACACTCGTGATGGGACGTTAAAGTTTACTTCGTTCAAGAGAATTGGGCTAGAAATCAATCGATTCAGTAGTTTAGCCATAAATATTACGCCTAGCATTTCGCTACGACTTGCAAGAGTTGGAAGATTGATAAGCTTCAACCGACTACTATAAGGTGGGGTCCCACTAAAAATTCTTTAAAGAGAAAAGTAGAAATTGATTTTGTATTGATTCAAGTCTATCTGCATGAACTCCATATTTTGGATTCCAGACTATTGATCCGTATTCTAGTATCGGTCTAACTAAAGTGGTGAAAAGTGCTTTAGTTACATAAGGGTCACTAAATTCTTTGGGCCACCGTTTCACGAATGAAAGAACACCTCTAGCCTTATTGACAGTACCAATAATATGAAGATTGAAACTAAGTTTAGTATCAATCGTGACTCTCAAGTCCACAAAATTGTTTACTGATAAAAGACAAAAATTATTAATTACGTAAGAGGTACTGGCAGAGATCTTCGAGAGAGGCACATGAATTCGCATTTGTTGAGGTTCAGCGCCATTGAATTTACGTTGCACAAAGCAACTAGGCAGTTTAAATCCGCTTGAAGCAAGGGACGTTCTTCAATAGACGCATAAGACCTAAAAAGTTTTACATCATCGGCATACATTAAGATTTTGGAATATTTTATAGTGGTACAGATATCATTAATAAATAGCAAGAACAGAATTGGACCAAGACGACTGCCCTGTGGGACGCCAGAGGGAACATCGTTAGCTCCATCACGTTGAAACCCGCTTTGAAAAAATCCAAATTTTTTTTGTGATTTCTATAACTCATTAATTTTTTTGTAGTTGTTATAGTTACTCCGAAAATATAATACATTGTGCGGAAACCAAGCAATTTAAGTAAATTTGGGCTTTTTCTTTTTGAAATACATTTTAAATCGTTTGTAGTTTTTCATACGAAAAAAAATTTGTTTTTGGTCCACAGGTTTCGGAGATATCGCTAACGCATCTCAAAAAAACCAAGAACGCAGCAATTTGGAAGCACTAAAAGTACTTTTCCTACAACCACAAACGATGAAGTTGATTGTATTGAAATTAAATTTTTTGTATTTTTTATAGTTACTATAAAAATATAATACATTTTGCGGAAACCAAGCAATTTAATTAAATTTGTGTTTTTTCTTTTTAAAATATGTTTTAAATCGTTTGTAGTTTTTCATACGAAAAAAAATTGTTTTTTGGTCGACAGGTTTCGGACATATAGCCATCTCAAAAAAACCAAGAACGCAGCAATTTGGAAGCACTTAAAGTACTCTTCCTATAACTACAAACGATGAAATTTATTTGTAGTGAAATTCATTATTTTGTAGTTTTTATAGTTACTCCGAAAATATAATACATTTTGCGGAAACCAAGCAATTTAAGTAAATTTGGGTTTTTTCTTTTTTAAATACGTTTTAAATCGTTTGTAGTTTTTCATACGAAAAAAATTTTTTTTTGGTCCACAGGTTTCGGAGATATCGCTAACGCATCTCAAAAAAACCAAGAACGCAGCAATTTGGAAGTACCAAAAGTACTTTTCCTATAACTACAAATGATGAAATTAATTGTAGTGAAATTCATTTTTTTGTAGTTTTTATAGTTACTCCGGAAACATAATAATACATTGTGCGGAAACCAAGCAATTTAAGTAAATTTGTGGTTTTTCTTTTTGAAATACGTTTTAAATCGTTTGTAGTTTTTCATACGAAAAAAAAAATTTTTTTTGGTCCACAGGATTCGGAGATATCGTTAACGCATCTCAAAAAACCAAGAACGCAGCACTTTGGACGCACTAAAAGTACTTTTCCTAAAACTACAAACGATGAAATTGATTGTAGTGAAATTCATATTTTGTAGTTTTTATAGTTACTTTGAAAATATAATACATTGTGCAGAAACCAAGCAATTTAAGCAAATTTGGGTCTTTTCTTTTTGAAATACGTTTTAAATCGTTTGTAGTTTTTCATAAAAAAAAAAATTTTTTCGTCCACAGGTTTTGGAGATATCGCTAACGCATCTCAAAAAAACCAAGAACGCTGCAATTTGGAAGCACTAAAAGTACTTTTCCTATAACTACAAACGATGAAATTGATTGTAGTGAAATTCATTTGTTTGTAGTTTTTATAGTTACTCTGAAAATATAATACATTGTGCGGAAACCAAGCAATTTAAGTAAATTTGGGTTTTTTCTTTTTGAAATAAGTTTTAAATCGTTTGTAGTTTTTCATACCAAAAAAATTTTTTTTGGTCCACAGGTTTCGGAGATATCGCTAACGCATCTCAAAAAAAACCAAGAACACAGCAATTTGGAAGCACTAAAAGTACTTTTCCTATAACTACAAACGATGAAATTGATTGTGGTGAAATTAATTTTCTTGTGGTTTTTATAGTTACTCCGAAAATATAATACATTTTGCGGAAAACAAGCAATTTAAGTAAATTTGGGTTTTTTCTTTTTGAAATACGTTTTAAATCGTTTGTAGTTTTTCATAAGAAAAAAAAATTTTTTTGGTCCACAGGTTTCGGAAATATCGCTAACGCATCTCAAAAAAACCAAGAACGCAGCAATTTGGAAGCACTAAAAGTAATTTTCCTATAACTACAAATGATGAAATTGATTGTGGTGAAATAAATTTTTTTTTAGTTTTTATAGTTACTCTGAAAATATAATACATTGTGCGGAAACCAAGCAATTTAAGTAAATTTGAGTTTTTCTTTTTGAAATACGTTTTAAATCGTTTGTAGTTTTTCATACGAAAAAAAAATTTTTTTTTGGTCCTCAGGTTTCGGAGATATCGCTAACGCATCTCAAAAAAACCAAAAACGCAGAAATTTGGAAGCATTAAATGTACTTTTCCTATAACAACAAACGATGGAATTGATTGTAGTGAAATAAATTTTTTTGTAGCTTTTATAGTTACTACAAACGATGAAATTGATTGTGGTGAAATTAATTTTTTTGTAGTTTTTATAGTTACTCCGAAAATATAATACATTTTGCGGAAAACAAGCAATTTGAGTAAATTTGGGTTTTTTCTTTTTGAAATACGTTTTAAATCGTTTGTAGTTTTTCATAAGAAAAAAAAATTTTTTTGGTCCAAAGGTTTCGGAAATATCGCTAACGCATCTCAAAAAAACCAAGAACGCAGCAATTTGGAAGCACTAAAAGTAATTTTCCTATAACTACAAACGATGAAATTGATTGTGGTGAAATAAATTTTTTTTTAGTTTTTATAGTTACTCTGAAAATATAATACATTGTGCGGAAACCAAGCAATTTAAGTAAATTTGTGTTTTTTCTTTTTGAAATACGTTTTAAATCGTTGGTAGTTTCTCATACGAAAAAAAATTTTTTTTTGGTCCACAGGTTTCGGAGATATCGCTAACGCATCTCAAAAAAACCGAGAACGCAGAAATTTGGAAGCACTAATAGTACTTTTCCTATAACTACAAATGATGAAATTGATTGTAGTAAAATTCTTTTTTTTTTTGTAGTTTTTATAGTTACTCCGAAAATTTAATACATTGTGCGGAAACTAAGCAATTTAAGCAAATTTGCGTTTTTTCTTTTTGAAATACGTTTTAAATCGTTTATAAGTTTTCATACGAAATAAAATTTTTTTTGGTCCACAGGTTTCGGAGATATCGCTAACGCATCTCAAAAAAAACCAAGAACGCAGCAATTTGGAAGCACTAAATGTACTTTTCCTATAATTACAAACGATGAAATTGATTGTAGTGAATTAAATTTTTTTTTAGTTTTTATAGCTGCTCCGAAAATATAATACATTGTGCGGAAACCAAGAAATTTAAGGAAATTTGGGTTTTTCTTTTTGAAATACGTTTTAAATCGATTGTAGTTTTTCATACGAAAAAAAATTTTTTTTGGTCCACAGGTTTCAGAGATATCGCTAACGCATCTCAAAAAAACCAAGAACGCAGCAATTTGGAAGCACTAAAAGTACTTTTCCTATAACTACAAACGATGAAATTGATTATAGTGAAATTAATTTTTTTGTAGTTTTTATAGTTACTCCGAAAATATAATACATTGTGCGGAAACCAAGCAATTTAAGCAAATTTGGGATTTTTCTTTTTGAAATACGTTTTAGATCGTTTGTAGTTTTTCATAAAAAAAAATTTTTTTTGGTCCACAGGTTTCGGAGATATCGCCAACGCATCTCAAAAAAACCAAGAACGCAGAAATTTGGAATCACTAAAAGTACTTTTCCTATACCTACAAATGATGAAATTCATTTTAGTGAAATTAATTTTTTTGTAGTTTTTATAGTTACTCCGAAAATATAATACATTTTGCGGAAACCAAGCAATTTAAGTAAATTTGGGTTTTTTTCTTTTTGAAATACGTTTTAAATCGTTTGTAGTTTTTCATACGAAAAACCATTTTTTTTGCTCCACAGCGCCGCTTACGGTTGCCGATACTACATAATCCATAAGCGCCTTTGTACCATTAGCAAAATTAGGAAATTCGAAGACACCCGGTTGGGTATTCCAAACAATGACTTTTGCACAGCAAATGGGTTCTTTGAATAATTCTCTCGACTTAAATTACAAGCATACTAAATTTGCTGAATGTGCAAGTAAATATTGTTGCTTACAATTCATATGATCAAAAACAAAACAAACTTCTATTCAACCAACCACTTCCAAAAAAATTATTCTTACGCACAAGCACATGTACATACATACATATGCGTGTTCAAATGTAAATCACAAAATGCTGAAAACTAGCTTCTTCTTTTTCATTCATAACGCTTCTTCTTAAGTTGTCCAAATTGGTGATGCAATTTGGCAACATGGCATTTGATAAAATCGTCAAAAGAAACATTTTTGTGATTTTATAAATTCCAACTTCGATGAATATTGAGGGCTTTCATTATAACGCGCATAACTACTTCCATAACTCGGCACTTTTCCTATGAAATAATGCCAAACTATTTATATGACTTAATCGAAGTAATAATATGGTGGTAAAAAATACAAATAAAGATGCACAGATATTACCTAATAAATGGCCAGTAAAATATTAACAATATAATCTTAAAATTGTCATGCATTGTTCATATACATTTTTGCAAATAATTTTCCAATATGCCGAATTGCCGAGTTGACACAGCTTATGCCAATTTTAATTTGCTATTTGAAAAACCTCATCTTATTCTGTCGAAAAATTGTTCGCGCAGTCGAGCAACCAAGTTTTCAGCAGCTGTGTTGCAGTTAATACATAAAAGTCGAGTTTTACGCGTTTCTGGCCCGAATTCGCACTGTGACGTCATATTGTATATGCTGACTTGTTTATCACATGTAAGAACAAAGTAACACTATTTTCATAGATAAAAAGTAATAAATGGGAGGGGCGAAATAAATTAAAGTAATTTTGCCAAGAAAAATGTCGCAAAAGAGCAATAAATTCGTTTATTTTAGTATTAATAATAAATTCCTCTTTTAGCTGTGAGTTGATTAGAGCTATAAACGGCAACACTTTTAACCACCGACGACACATAATTTGGCTCGTGCCTATTGTATTTCGTTGGCTAATTGCTACGAGCATTCATATGTATATATATATATATATATATATATTTCTGTATACGCGGATATACATAAATGCTTTGTTCGCTTTAAAACGTAGCAAGCGGCAAGTTTTTTTCTTATTATCTCAAGACGCTGCCACAGCATCAAAGCGACCAAAGTGATTATGTATATCTGCCTTTGCTTCGGAGAATTATTGAATATGTATGTATGTTCATTTCTACTTTGGTTCATATTTTCATACATATATGTTAACATAATAAATGTTAACTCCTACATAAATATGTAAACACTTGTCAGCAACAATAACTCGGTACACCGGAAATGCTACTCGATTTCACAATGTTTCCCATACCTGAAGCCAGACGCATCGTCAGCAAAAAGCTTATTTTCAATTGTGACGGGAGTCAATTGCACCGTCAGAAAAAGCTTATTTTCGATGGGAGCGGAAGTCTTCACACGCGCGGCCCAAATTTGCAAATTCGGAGAATTAGCAAAACAACGTTTAGGGGCCCTTGTTGATGAGTTCGCGTTCGTGTTAAAGTAAAGTGAATCGTAAGAAATTCCGAAAAAATCCAAACCGTTCAAATAAAAAAAAACCCAGGATTAAACTACATGCGCAACAACAGGGCCCTCGGCAGGAAAACACCCAAAATCGAGCCGGAAAACCAGCAATTATACAAGAGTGTGCAGGAAAAGGGGCCCCCCAGTACCGGCTAGCAGGACCGAAAACAGGAGATACTAGGCATCAGCCGCCGCACCATGGTAGGATTAAGCTATGTAATGTAAGTAAAATTTTTAAGGAAATAAGATATTAAAAGAATTCAAAGAAAAGTGTAAGTAAAATTTTTAAACAAATAAGATATTAAAAGAATGCAAAGAAACGTGTCAGTAAAATTATTAAAAAAATAAGATATTAAAAGAATTCAAAGAAAAGTGTCAGTAAAATTTTTAAGCAAATAAGATTTTGTAAGAATTCAAAGAAAAGTGTCTGTAAAATATATAAGCAAACAAGGTTTTAGAAGAATTCAAAGAAAAGCGTTAATAAAATTTTAAAGAATTCAAGGAAAAGTGTTAATAAAATTTTTAAGCAATTAAGGTTTTAAAGAAAACTTTAAGAAAAGTGTTAATAATATTTAATTTTTAGGAAAGAATCGAAATCGAGCTAAACATTTTTTTGGGCAAATAAGGCTCTAAAAGAATTTAAAGAAAAGTGTTAATAATATCTAATTTTAAGAAAAAAATCTAAATCGAACAAAAAGGAAAATAAGCATGTAATAAAACTTAAAGAAAGGTTATATACTAAACCTTTAAATCAAAGTTTATTCTAAACAAAGTGAAAGAATCGGTTGCATGGACGTCGGCACAGAAGCCATGCATCTGCTCACCCGCACGTATAGGGACAAAGCGCTAGACACATTCATTCGTGGACTCAAAGGAGATCTACCAAGACTCCTCGGAATGGGGGAACCCGCAGACCTCCCACAGGCCCTCCACTTGTGTTTGAAACTCGAAAACCAAAACTTCAGATCTCAGTATGCCTTAACAAATAATGACCAAGCTAGGAGAACTTTTGACATCCGTCCACCACTTCCACCCAGAAAATTCAATAATGAATTTTACCACGAATTGCCATTTATGGCCCAACCGAGGTTGAACACCGCTTCACCCTATAGGACTCCCCATTATAATCAATACCAAACCCCACATCAGTTGAACCAATACAACCAATATCAAACCCCACATCAGTTGAACCAATATAACCAATACCTAACCTAAGCGAACGATCTCACCAACAAGAGACCACCACCTCCTACTCCTTCAGCCGAAGTGCCTAACAAAATTCAGAGGAACTACCGCATAGATACAAATCCACCGCCGGATAATATTCATGAGGAATACCCGACAACGAATGACTAACACACGTGTTACAACACAGACTATTACGAAAAGGGACCCGCAGGATGACAGCTACCTTGACACTACTGACTTACATTTTTTAGAATGAATCACTCTTCACTGCCTTACTTTGAATGCAGACTGAAGAGTGGAACTATAGCAAAATTTTTGATAGATACAGGATCAACCATAAATTATATACAACCATCCATATTTCCCAATCCGACCAAAAACGAGACAAACTTCTTTGCCAAATCCATAGCAGGTGATATCAAAATTAGCGAAAATACATTAATTAACCTTTCCAATACACAAAATAAACTGAAATTCTACCTTCTTCCTACATTGCGTTCATTCCATGGCTTCCTTGGTAATGACAGCCTCAAAGAACTTGGAGCGGTCATTCATGTTAAGGACAACTACATGGTTATACAAGATAATACCAAAATAAAGATAAAACAACTAGCTTCAAAATCAATAAATACAATTGACATTAAGGACAACATGACACTAAACCAAAGGGCAAAAATTAACAACTTAGTAGACAATTTTTCGCAACTATTTGCTGAACCTAATGATAAGCTTACATATACCACCCAAGTTGTAGGAGAAATTAGGACAAGTAAGGACACCCCGGTGTACACAAGGTACTATCCATACCCAATGTCGCTAAAGAGCGAAGTAGAGTCACAGATCAAGAAAATGCTAGACGATGGCATTATTCGGCCATCAAGGTCCCCTTATAATTCACCCATTTGGGTCGTAACAAAAAAGCCTCACACGCTGGGTAATAAACAGTACAGGATAGTAATCGATTATCGTAAACTCAATGCAATCACTGTAGCAGATCGCTACCCAATACCACAGATAAATCAGGTGCTATCCCAACTGGGAAAAAATAAATATTTTTCCGTATTAGATCTTAAAAGTGGATTCCACCAAATCCCACTCAAGGAATCCGACATCGAGAAAACTGACTTCTCCATAAATAATGGAAAATTTGAAGTTACAAGGCTACTATTCGGCTTAAAAAATGTCCCTCCATATTCCAGCGAGCCCTGGACGACATCCTCCGCCACCATATTGGCAAGATATGCTACGTGTACATCGACGATATAGTTGTATTCAGCAACTCCGAAGAGGAGCATGCTCTCCACCTACAACATATTGTTACGAATATTAGCAAAACTAAGGAGTGCTGCCATCTCTAAGCCGATGCCAAGCAATGATGTGAATTCACGTCACTGCTTAGTATCGGCTTAGAGATGGCAGCACTCCTTAGTTTTGCTAATATTCGTAACAATATATTTAAAACTCTCGAAGATGCCAACATCAAAATTCAGTTGGATAAATGCCGTTTCTTCCGGGACTCCGTAGAGTTCCTTGGACTCATCATATCGTTAAAGGGAATCACAAAGAACCCAGCAAAGGTGGACGCAATCGCAAAAATACCATACCCCAATACAAATAAACAACTTCGCTCATTTTCAGGCCTTTCCGGTTATTACCGCCGCTTTATTAAAGATTATGCCATGCTGGCTAAACCCCTAACGACACTAAGAGGGGAAGAGGGACGAATATCAAAGAAGACGTCCGCGAAAATAAATATTGATCTAAGCGAAGAGGCAAAAGACGCCTTCAACAAAATTAAGAGATCCCTTATGTCTGACGACGTAATAATAGCATACCCCGATTTTAGCAAGGAATTTCACCTTACAACCGATGCATCTAATTATGCTATAGGTGCAGTTCTCTCCCAGAACAAAAAACCCATCGCATTCATTTCCAGAACACTTAACAAAACAGAAGAGTCATACGCCATAAATGAAAAAGAATTTTTAGCAATAATATGAGCCCTCAACAATTTTAGAAACTATCTATATGGGTCAGCCAAGGTTAAAATATTCACAGATCATCAACCCCTTACGCAAGCCCTTAGTAATAAAAATAACAACGCCAAAATGAAACGTTGGAAATATATTTTAGAAGAATACAATCACGAACTCCACTATAATCCAGGTACAACCAACGTTGTAGCCGACGCACTCTCAAGAATGTATACTGAACCAATTAACTCTCTTTCTTCAACGCAACACAGTGACGAAAGCTCATCAGACGATTTGATTCACCATGTAGAAACACCAATAAATGTTTTCAAAAAAAAAATATTCTTAGACATCGCCCCAACCTCAACCTATCAGTTTAAAATAATATTTACCACATACCACGGACACATCCTTGAATAACCATAATATGACTCAAAAATACTTATAAATCGCCTCAAAAGATATTTAAACCCCTCCGTTGTAAATTGCATCAAAACAGACGAACGAATAATGGGAAAAATACAAGAAAATATACCCAATATATTTCAGTAACTACAAAGATTATAATAAAAACACACAAAAGAGCACATAGGAACTGTAGAGAAAATAAATCCCAAATCCTTGAAAATTACTATTTCCCATCAATGACTAAAAAAATCAATAGAATCATTCAGCGATGTACAGTCTGTAAAGAAAACAAATATGATCGACACCCCTGTAAACCAACATTAGGCCAAACACCCATTCCCCAATATCGTGGACAAATCTTGCACATCGATATTTACCTAACTGACAAACATATCGTTTTAACAGCAATAGACAAATTTTCGAAGTATACACAAACAAAAATAGTTAGATCAAGAGCGGTAGAACATATTAAAGAACCCCTCCGTGAGCTACTTTTTCAATTTGGCTTATCCGAATCAGTAGTAATAGACAACGAAACTTCTCTTAATTTATCCACGATCAGGTTCCTATTAGAAGACACATAAAATATAGCAATTTTTAAAACACTTCCTTATACCAGTTCCATTAACGGTGAAGTGGAACGCTTTCACTCGACACTCACAGAAATAATGCGCTGTTTAAAAGCAGAGCGAAATTTTACTTCATTCGCTGAACTCCTTGAGTCTACGAGTACAATTGCACAGTCCACTCAACTACAAAAAAGAAGCCAGTAGGGGTATTTTTTGGAAGAAGAGTCTCCACGGATCCAAGCCAACTTGAAAAGGCTAGACAAGAAAACATCTCTGAACTAAAAACCAGACGGGAAAAAGATATTTCATACAACAATAAAAACCACCACCCCATAAAAATCTATCATCCTGGAGAAACTATTTGCGTCAAAATCAACAAAAGATTAGGCACGAAAATTTCCCCTAAATTTGAAAACGAAATAGTAAAAGAAGACAGAAATTCAACCATTTTAACGGACACAGGAAAAGTAGTCCACAAAAGCAACATTAGAAATTAAAATTTACCCTTTCATTTTCAGACTCCTATTAATTTACTCCGCCACTGCGACAGTAGACATTTACGACTATACGAACGCTCAACTTGTGACAATAAATGACGGAATATATAATGACGGAATAGCAAAAATTCAAAACGGAGCCTTCAGACTCATACATATAATTTACCTTAACAAATACGAGGAATTTCTGACGGACATGTACATTTTTATCTCGACGGACATACCCAAAGACAATAAATAATAGTTTAAAAAAACTTAAAAAAAACACGCTTTTATAGCTAAGCGAACTAAAAGATAGAAAATAATTTTCAATTAAAAAGAGTTTATATAACAGTAGTAGAAGAACAAACAATCATTTATAGTTAATCACCTCAAAATAAAATTATAGTAAAATTTAAGTTATTAACAGAATAACATAATTCACAGTAAAAAGCGTGGGGCGCATTTGACTACATTTCATACCTATAATTTTCTTCAGATCTGTTTGGAAATATACATAAATACATTTCATATCTTTCCTCTCAGATATTTGCCAATAGAATGATTGTAACATTCAATATCAAGCACCCCACGCTTTTTACTTTGAATTAAATTATTCTGTTAATAACTTAAATTTTACTATAATTTTATTTTGAGGTGATTAACTATAAATGATTGCTTGACCTTCTACTACTGTTATATAAACTCGTTTTAATTGAAAATTATTTTCTATCTTTTAGTTCGGTTAGCTATAAAAGCGTGTTTTTTTAGTTTTTTTAATCTATTATTTATTTTTAATTTTTTAGTTCAAGTAATTTTAAAAGTTTGTGAAACCTCGAAACGTCAGCGGTCCATGGATGAATCAACCCCACGGCACCGAAAAGGGCCAAGCCGCAGGGAGGATGGATGCGGTCTTTTCCCGAAATTGCCAAGGGTCGGCAGATCATTGGCATTATAGAAGAGAGCAGCGAAGATGGCAGGATCCCAAAATAACAGTGGAAGTGGATCGAGGCCGCGCTCGCTACGGTGGCGGTTAAGGTTAAGAAAGACAATCCTGGTCCACCGCCATCTTACACCGATACAGGTAGTGGAGGCGCGTGATATCCCCTCACGGCCAAGGGCTAGAGCCTGGGTTCCAGTGACGCCAACGGACCCAGCTGACATCCTGGAGCTACTCGAGGAGTACAGCCCGCCACAGGTTTGGAAGTCAACCCGGATAAAACCGAGCTTGTCCTTTCCACGAGGAGGTAAAAGTACCAAATCTTACACCGCCAAGAATTGGGGGTACTTTCTTAGCGTTTAGCGATCAAGTCAAGTATTTGGGAGTAATTCTGGATAGGAAGCTATTATGGAGTGACCATATAGTGGACCGATCCAAGAAGGCAGCAGCAGAGCTGTTCACCTGCAAGAGGGCAATTGGCACCTCCTGGGGATTCTCCCCTAAGGTGACCTACTGGATTTACACAGCCATTGTGCGCCCGATTCTTCTTTATGGTGCCTTGGTCTGGTGGCCTGCACTAGCTAAAAGTACCTATCTTAAGATGCTTCGAAAGGTGCAACGGAGTTCGGAGCTCTGCATTACCGGGGCTCTCGGCTCCACTCCAGATTTATTAATAAAGGAATGCGTTTTTCGCATTATGTGCAAGGTTTCAAATCTATGGTCATTTGGGGTGGTCATAAGTTCAATTGACCTTATGTCCGTTAACCTTATGTCACCACACAATCATATTAATGCATTGTCATCGAGCCTTGATACGTGTGCAAAGTTTCAATCAAACTTGTGGCCATTCAAAGTGGTAATAAGGCCAATTGACCTTATGGCAGTTGACCTTATGTCACCAGACCATCACATTATTGCATTGTCATCGAGCCCTGATACCTGTGCAAAGTTTCAATCAAACGTGTGGCCATTCAAAGTGGTAATAAGGCCAATTGACCTTATGGCCGTTGACCTTATGTCACCACACCATCACATTAATGCATTATCATCGAGCCTTGATACGTGTGCAAAGTTTCAATTAAACTTATGGCAATTCAAAGTTGTAATAAGGCCAATTGACTTTATGGCCGTTGACCTTATGTCACCGAACCATCACATTATTGCAATGTCATTTGCCTTGATACGTGTGCAAAATTTCAATCAAACTTATGGCCATTCAAAGTGGTAATAAGGCCAATTTACCTTATGGCCGTTGACCTTATGTCACTACACCATCACATTAATGCATTGCCATCGAGCCTTGATACGTATGCAAAGTTTCAATCAAACGTGTGGCCATTAAAAGTGGTAATAAGGCCAAATGACCTTATGGCCGTTGACCTTATGTCACCAGACCATCACATTATTGCATTGTCATCGAGCCCTGATACTTGTGCAAAGTTTCAATCAAACGTGTGGCCAGTCAAAGTGGTAATAAGGCCGAATGACCTTATGGCCGTTGACCTTATGTCACCACACCATCACATTAATGCATTGTTATCGAGCCTTGATACGTGTGCAAAGTTTCAATTAAACTTATGGCCATTCAAAGTTGTAATAAGGCCAATTGACTTTATGGCCGTTGACCTTATGTCACCGAACCATCACATTATTGCACTGTCATTTGCCTTGATACGTGTGCAAAATTTTAATCAAATTTATGGCCATTCAAAGTGGTAATAAGGCCAATTTACCTTATGGCCGTTGACCTTATGTCACTACACCATCACATTAATGCATTGCCATCGAGCCTTGAAACCTATGCAAAGTTTCAATCAAACGTGTGGCCATTAAAAGTGGTAATAAGGCCAAATGACCTTATGGCCGTTGACCTTATGTCACCACACCATCACATTAATGCATTGTCATCGAGCCTTGATACGTGTGCAAAGTTTCAATCAAACCTGTGGCCATTCAAAGTGGTAATAAGGCCAATTGACCTTATGGCCGTTGACCTTATGACACCACACCATCACATTAATGCATTGTCATCGAGCCTTGATACGTGTGCAAAGTTTCAATTAAACTTATGGCCATTCAAAGTGGTAATAAGGCCAATTGAACATATGGCCCTTGACCTTATGTCACCAGACCATCACATTATTGCATTGTCATCGAGCCCTGATACCTGTGCAAAGTTTCAATCAAACTTGTGGCCATTCAAAGTGGTAATAAGGCCAATTGATCTTATGGCCGTTGACCTTATGTCACCAGACCATCACATTATTGCATTGTCTTCGAGCCCTGATACCTGTGCAAAGTTTCAATCAAACGTGTGGCCATTCAAAGTGGTAATAAGGCCAATTGACCTTATGGCCGTTAACCTTATGTCACCACACCATCACGTTAATGCATTGTCATCGAGCCTTGATACGTGTGCAAAGTTTCAATTAAACTTATGGCCATTCAAAGTGGTAATAAGGCAAATTGACCTTATGGCCGTTGACCTTATGTCACCACACCATGACATTAAAGCATTGTCATCGAGCCTTGGTACGTGTGCAAAGTTTCAATCAAACTTGGGGCCATTCAAAGTGGTATTAACGCCAATTGACCTTATGGCCGTTGACCTTATGTCACCGCACCATCACATTAAAGCATTGTCATCGAGCGTTGGTACGTGTGCAAAGTTTCAATCAAACTTGGGGCCATTCAAAGTGGTATTAACGCCAATTGACCTTATGGCCGTTGACCTTATGTCACCGCACCATCACATTAATGCATTGTCATCGAGCCTTGATACGTGTGCAAAGTTTCAATTAAACTTGTGGCCATTCAAAGTTGTAATAAGGCCAATTGACTTTATGGCCGTTGACCTTATGTCACCGAACCATCACATTAATGCATTGTCATTGAGGCTTGATACGTGTGCAAAGTTTCAATCAAACTTATGGCCATTCAAAGTGGTAATAAGGCCAATTGAACATATGGCCGTTGACCTTATGGCACCACACCACCACATTAATGCATTGTCATCGGTCCATGATACGTATGCAAAGTTTCAAATTAATCAGACTTCTAGAAACCGGTCAAAATTAAGCTCAAAGATTCCGTTACATACAGGCCAAGCTAATAAAAGCGTGTTTATATCCCTTTTCCTATCCTAAAACACGAACTAACACAATCACTCCAAATTTTAGATACTATAAGCCCAATCTCGAAAAGGCAGAAATGAGCCATAAATATTTTAGGAACGGCATGGAAATACATCGCCCCGATCATGAAGATCTGGAGGCAATAACAAATAACATTAATCAAGTGAATAGTAACAATAATAAAGAACTGCTTATAAATGAAATTTTTAACGAAAAAATTAATAATATGACCATGATAATTAATAAATTTGCTAATAACATTAGAAAAGATAAATTCGTAGAAAACGAAACAATTATTAACTTGCAAAATAGAATCAGGCTAATTAAGGAAGAATTAACTAATATCAAATATGCCATACAATGGGCAAAAAAAGATGTTTTGAACACATTATTACTGAATAAGAATGAAATCGAAATAGCATTAGAAAAACTCGAAAACGACGAGATATCATTTAAAAATGCAGAAGAAGCATTAGAAATATCAAATATAAATGTAGTTAGTAAGGATATGAAAATTTTTTACGAGGTAAAAATACCAATAACTGTTAAAGAAAATTTCCAAACTATTTTTAGAAGACCTGTGTTAAAACAAAACAAAAATATAATTAATGTCAAATTTGAAAAAATACTAAAAGGAAAAAATTAAATATATGCAATAAAAAATACTTGCGATAATTATAAGAAAATTTAAATTTGTAAACAAACCAATTTAGTAAACATAAGTATCAGTAGCTGTATTCCTAGAATAATAAATAGTTTAAACCCCACTTGCACCGTCAGCAATGGCCATCACATTAAACAAATTGAGGAAATAAAACCCGGCGTTTTACTACTCAACGGCTTCCAAGTTCAAATAAATTTTGACGACATAAAAAAAAACATATCAGGCACACATCTGATTATTTTCCATAACTCAACGCTGAAAATAAATAGCCAATCTTTTATCAACTACGATTTGATCCCACTGCCAGCAATCCCGGCAGTACTGCAACATGCACCATCAGAAAAAGTCCATATCGAAATGCTCTCTCTCGAAGCTCTGAAAGAATTCCACATTAACAACATACGTAGAATTGACCTTCACAAGACAGCAACAATATCCAGTAGCTCCCTTTCATTTGGAGCAGTTGCAATGACCCTTATCACCATTATCATTTTTCTCAAGTTTTGGAGGAAACACAAACATAAAATACAACACAAAAATAAAATAGTAATGTTAATACTGACCAAATTCACCTGGAAAAGGTAAACCCAATTAAAGTCAAAGAACTTTCTGATGATCAACCAACTTAAATATATTTCAATAACTTACCTTATTTTTGATGACGCTCGGTACGACCGTATTTAAGAGTGGAAGTGTTAACATAATAAATTTTAACTCCTACATAAATATGTAAACACTTGTCAGCAACAATAACTCGGTACACCGGAAATGCAACTCGACTTCCACAATGTTTCCCATACCTGAAGCCAGACGCATCGTCAGCAAAAAGCTTATTTTCAATTGTGACGGGAGTCAATTGGACCGTCAGCAAAAAGCTTATTTTCGATGGGAGCGGAAGTCTTCACACGCGCAGCCCAAATTGGCAAATTCGGAGAATTAGCAAAACAACAACAGCAAGTGGCCAGTGCAAGTTAGCTTAGCTGTTAAGTAAATTAAATTGTAAACGTTAGTCTTATTTTTGAACTCATTAATAAAAGGTCGGTTGACCGAAAAATTTTATTTTTTTCGCTCTTCTAATAAGAAATGTGTTAACTTATATATTCAATGATACAATGCTCAAAAGCTGATAGACAGGCACATGCTTCTGTGTACATATGCACATACGTATTTCAGGGTGGAATTGATGCTAGTCAAGTGCTCTTTGACTTGGTTTATCAAACGTGCCTTTGAGAAATACTTACCCCCCCAACCCTCCTACCCATAGTACAGATGAAAACCCAATACCTTTTACTTTATTTATTGAAGTGTTATCAAATTTCAATATTTGCTTTTATTTCTTCTGCAAAATCTTTAATTTCATTGAGAGTTGGTCAAAACATTGAGCAGAAACCAAGCAATTTAAGTAAATTTGTTTTTTTTTCTTTTTGAAGTACATTTTAAATCGTTTGTAGTTTTTCATACGAAAACAAATTTTTTTTGTACACAGGTTTCGGAGATATCGCTAACGCATCTCAAAAAAAACCAAGAACGCACAACTTGGAAGGACTAAAACTACTTTTCCTATAATTACAAACGATGAAATTGATTGTAGTGAAATTCATTTTTTTGTAGTTTTTATAGTTACTCCGAAAATATAATACATTGTGGGGAAGCAATTTAAGCAAATTTTGGTTTTTCTTTACGAAATACGTTTTAAATCGTTTGTAGTTTTTCATACGAAAAAAAAATTTTTTTTGGTCCACAGATTTCGGAGATATCGTTAATGCATCTCAAAAAAAACAAGAACGCATCAATTTGGAAGCACTAAAAGTACTTTTCCTATAACTACAAACGCTGAAATTGATTGAAATTAATTTTTTTTAGTTTTTATAGTTACTCCGAAAATTTAATACATTGTGCGGGAACTAAGCACTTTAAGCAAATTTTGGTTTTTCTTTTCGAAATACGTTTTAAATCGTTTGTAGTTTTTCATAAGAAAAAACAATTTTTTTTCGTCCACAGGTTTTGGAGACATCGCTAACGCATCCCAAAAAAACCACGAACGCAGCAATTTGGAAGCAATAAAAGTACTTCTCCTATAACTACAAACGATGAAATTGATTTTAGTGAAATTCATTTTTTTGTAGTTTTTATGGTTACTCCGAAAATATAATACATTGTGCGGAAACCAAGCAATTTAAGTAAATTTGGGTTTTTTCTTTTTGAAATACGTTTTAAATCGTTCGTAGTTTTTAATACGAAAAACATTTTTTTTTTGGTCCACAGGTTTAGGAGATATCGCTAACGCATCTCAAAAAAACTAAGAACGCAACAATTTGGAAGCACTAAAAGTACTTTTCCTATAACTACAAACGATGAAATTGATTGTGGTGAAATTAATTTTTTTATAGTTTTTATAGTTACTCCGAAAATATAATAAATTGTGCGGAAACCAAGCAATTTAAGTAAATTTGGGTTTTTTCTTTTTGTAATACGTTTTAAATCGTTTGTAGTTTTTATTCGAAAAAAAAAAATTTTTTTGTACTCAGGTTTCGGAGATATCGCTAACGCATCTCAAAAAAACCAAGAACGCAGCAATTTGGAAGCACTAAAAGTACTTTTCCTGTAACTAGAAAAAAATTTTTTTGGTCCACAGGTTTCGGAGATATCGCTAACGCATCTCAAAAAAACCAAGAACGCAGCAATTTGGAAGCACTAAAAGTACTTTTCCTATAACTACAAACGATGAAATTGATTGTGGTGAAATTATTTAGGCACAACTAAGGGCGCATTGGGCACGCGAATAGCCGAACATGAAGCTGATATTAGGAAGCAAAAACAAAACACAGCTCTCACGCAGCACGCGACAACACACAAGCATATGATTGATTTTGCAAACACGAAAATTATAGACAAGGAAGCCAAAGAAAAAACACGATACACATTAGAGTGCTTACGGATTTTTCAAAACAGAGATAAAACGATGAACAAGAAAGAGGACACAGAAGGTATAGCGGCTAGCTACCTATTATGCTTATGAGTTTTAATATTATTTAGTTAGTTTTAGTATGACAAGTGTACCACATTAGATGGTATCGTTTTTAATTGTAAAAATAAGTTTTTTAGTTTAATGACAACAATCAATGTCTAAATTCGTATTTTATCTTCAATGTTTAGATACCAATGTAAGTGAATGTTTTAAATTTATTGGTGTATGAAATTATGTTCTTCTAGGGACTATTTTAAATCATTAACTGTTGTTGTTTGATATGTTTTATTGTTAAAAATATAGATCCGCCCCTGAATATGCCAAGGAAAGTTGGCGAAACGTTGGGCCGTAAGGTGAAATAACTCGTTTTATTTGCACTCAACCCATTTAGATCGAACGAGCTTAAAAATACACAAAAACGATTTTTTTTTTTGTAGTTTTTATATTTTAAAATTTTATTGAGCTCAAGGCCGGTTTTCAATAAAACAAATAAATATGTTATTGTTTTAATTTATTTTTACTCAATATTTCGAATTCA
The DNA here is from genome assembly GCF_040869045.1 of Eurosta solidaginis. NCBI lineage: Eukaryota > Metazoa > Arthropoda > Insecta > Diptera > Tephritidae > Eurosta > Eurosta solidaginis. Next base: position 151,265,021 of record NC_090324.1, on the reverse strand, counting down.
GTCTGAATTCATCATCAGGAGTTCTTCAACTGTGATTCTTCAGTCTTATGCACCCATCGAATATTATTTTAAGCCATTCCACGACCGCCCTACTTGAGACTTGTGGCATGGCCGGGAATATACCATCTGGGCCCGGCGATTTAAACTTAGAAAACGTCTTCACTGCCCACTCGATCTTGGTATCGGTCACCAAGCCCGGCACTACTAGCTCCGTGATCGAAGTGTGAATGATGTCTGCTGGCTCTTCTAAACCGTATCCCGATGGGAAATGTGTATCGAGAAGTACCTCAAGGGATTCCTCACTATTACGTGACCATTAGCGTTCTCTTTCTTTATTAGTCCCTGGACTATGTTTCCCTTTGCTAGGACTTTTTTCAACCGTGCTGTTTCGCTGGAGGACTCTATGTCCCTACAGAAACTTTTCCATGAGTTTCTCTTAGCCCTGGTAATTTCACGCTTGTAGATTCTCAGTAGATCCCTGTAGTCGTCCCGACACGGTTCGCTTTCCGCGGTCTTTGCGAGCTGAAACATTTCTTTTACCTGTCTTCATAGAAGACTCAGCTCATTGCTCCACCATGGTGGCTTTGCTTTTCCTCAGAATCTTCTTAGAGGGCAAGCTTTGTTATACGCAGTCATAAGCGTCCTTGCTAGGAATTCATTCGACTCCTCCAGTTCCTCTACATTAGCAACCTCTTTGGGTTGTTCCAGTTTTGTTTCTTCTGGAATTTAGTCCAGTTCGTTGACCTAGGGTTTCTAAAGGTTCCTCCCTTCTCTACCCTCTTTAGGGGGACGCTGAAGCTGATATACGCATTGTCGGAGAAGAATGGTCTATCAAGAACCATCCAATCATACCTTGATATATCAATGTAATATCCAGAACATTACTGGATATATTGGATGTTGGACAAATATATGTAGGGACATTTCCCCTGTTGGCTATCTGCAAATTGGTTTGCAGGATGTAACAAAATAGAGATTCGCCTCTCTCGTTCGTATCTGCTCTTCCCCACGCATTGTGGTGCGCATTTGCATCTGCGCCTATGACCAACCGCACTTTGCGCCCTTCCTCCTGTACTAGCCTTTTGCACTCCATCGGTGGAGCCTCCGCAGCATGGGCCATGTAGAAGGACGCCAGGATAAATGCCTGCTTATCTTTTGCTCAACAGCCACCGCTACGAGATCCTCAGTGGTGTAATTAGGCAGCATATATGAATGCAACTTTTTCCTTACCCTTACTACAGCTCGCACTCGTCCTTCCTTTTGCGCGTAGTAAACGCCAAGCCCGCGTGCGCTAATCCAGAAACCTTACCTCCTGATGAGAGCCACGGCTCCGGGATCAGCGCCACGTCAAACGAACCTTCCTCAAGGGTTAGGAGGAGTTCGCTCGACGCCACTTTACTGTGTTGGAGGTTTATCCGTAGCACTCGCTGCACTATTGGGTGTTTGTTCCCCTCCAGCACCTTCGTCTTAACGTCGTCGTCCTCCCCTTGCCCTTTTGGTTTAGAGTATTCGAGGCCCCCTTCAGCCTCTGCCGGGTGTTCCTCTGTGCGAGTCACAGCACCATTTAGCGGTTGGTCCTCTTAGCCCGTTCGTGGTGACGTCGGGGACCTCCTCCTGTCTTTTTTCCCTTAGGCTTTTGAGGTCCTTTTCGACTTCGCCCACCTCTAGGGTGTTAGGGTTTTTATCCTCGGGACTTCTTTTCCTGAGTCGCATGTACAGTGCCAAAGGACACTTTGCCAAGCTGCGTGTACAAAATATCCTCCGCCTGCTTGTTTCTTTGCAAGATGTAGAACTGACCATCCTCGGTAGGCCGAGATACAGAAAGTACCTTCCAATCCTGTGTCGGTATGTTCGGATTCTGATTCTGCAGAAGTCGCAGTGTATCCTCCGACTTCATCACGCATGGTATACATACCTTAACTTTTGGTACCGTGGGGATTTGCGCTTTATCCACCACCTTAAGCCGCGCGTTCGAGCCTTGCCTTTAGAGGTTTGGAACCACTTCCTCCAGCCACCGCAAGCTCGCGATGTTCTCGCACGCTATCATCTTCACACCATTATACCCTCCCCCCGAATCAAAGGTTGGAAGGGGCTTACTTGGTTGTTCCCGCATCATCTTAAGCATTCAGCTAATAAGCTCCCTTTCCACAGATCTCCACCTTTCAGTAGTCATTTGTCCGAAAGGACTGCTACGATCAACTAGCGCCACAGTCAGTGACTGCTTTGCCACATCACTCATCTTGTCGGGAAAAGCAGGAGTCTTAGTGTTATCTCCCTTTGGCACCTCCGAGAAAGCCGGAGTCTTAGCGTTAACTCTCTTTAGCGCCTCCGAGAAAGCCGGAGTCTTAGAGCTATCTCCCTTTGGCTTATCTCCTACTTCCGTAATTGGAACTTCCCTCTGACTCGCAGCTTTCGAGGTAGTTGCTACCTCGCTTTTGGAGTCCATCTGTCTTACAGCTTTGGGCCTGCTTGTCTTGTCTATGCGACTGCCCTGCCTCGCGGCTCTAGGACTGGGTCCTTTCTGCCTCTTGAAAGCAGGCTTGTCGCTTCCGCCGTACGTTGCCTCTTCATACTGCCATTCGACGCTTCTTCCTCCTCGTACCGATTGCAGAACCGGGGGTTTCTCGCAGCACACCTTTCGAACTGCATTCGACCTACTTCTACCGCTTCATGGGCCCATTCCAAGCGCTCGATCTCGACTTCTATTGGGTCGACCACTGCTCCCAAGCGTTGTACAACTCTTAGTGCTGCACGGCACTGCGAGAGAGCTATTTTACTTCCTCTGCTCCTCACCCTTCTCCACTTTTCTACACCGTTTTCATTTGTGTGCTTCTCCAAGACGGAGTTCATTGAATCAGCACTACTCTCGCTCCCCGAGTCCGACACATCGCTTAATTCGTATTTGTCGTCCTTGGATTGCGACTCAGTCCTCCTCTTTACATCGTCCTTATTACAATCAGGTAATGAGTCGTTCATCTTGGTCGTACGACCTACTGGCCGACAAGGCGGGCTCAGCGGTCCAGTATTATAAACGGGGAAAGAACCGTCCGCCACAGCAGCGCCCCTTACTGTGGTAAGGCCATAAATACTTCCCGATGTGGCCCGGTATCTGGAAGGCTCCGTTCGAATATAGCCGAATTAATCCTCTGGCTGCAAATCGTCCAATAGGCACGGTCCGCATAACACCCTGGATTAGGGGGTTGGCAGTTCTTGGTCACCGACATCCCGCCGCCCTCCTATGAGGCGAAACGGCGTAGATGTCAGTCCTAAACAGCTCCGCCTCATAGTCGGACGCTATGGAGTTCGGCTAAGCCCTCACACCAACGACAAGGTGCTTACCCTAGTGAGGGCCGAAACCTGTGGACCAAAAAAAAAAATTTTTTTTTCGCATGAAAAACTACAAACGATTTAAAACGTATTTCAAAAAGAAAAAAACCCAAATTTACTTAAACTGCTTGGTTTCCGCACAATGTATTATATTTTCGGAGTAACTATAAAAACTACATAATGTAGAATGTTTTTGGCCGTTAATATAAAACCCTGGAATATAAGGAGTATGCTCTAGGAGTCTTCTTGCACATTTCCGGGCTTTCACTAAGGTTGCAACATGTGCGATTATGGATGGTCTTAATTACATTAAAGTACATCCTGCCTTAATCAGATGGATCGGCTGCATGCTAAATTGCAGAAAGATTACATCACAATGGGATTGTACGAGGCCACGAAATCAGTGGACAGGGGCACGCCGCAGGGAGGGGTGCTATCACATCTGCTGTGGACGCTGGTCATCAACCTACTGCTCACGCAATTCGATGAGGGACCCGTAAAACTTACGTCTTACGCAGATGGCGTTCCAATTGTCATAAGTGGAAAGTGCCTTCCAACGATTAGTTCTTTGATGGATCGGGCGCTTCGGGATATTCATACCTGGTCATCTAATGTCGGGTTGAAAGTAAATGCGGAGAAGATGGATATCGTCTTGTTTACAAAGAGGTACAATGTCCCAAATTGGACCAGGCCTAATTAAGGAGGGGTGATCTTACAGGAGAAACCTTGCACAAAATATCTAGGAATCATCCTAGACAGTAAGCTGTCATGGAAGCTCAACGTGAAGGAGAGGGTCAAGAAGCCTCAACGGCACTCTATGCATGTAAAAGAATGCTGGGGTGTACGAGGGGCCTATCGCCCTCTCTTTCTCATTGAGTTTATGCAGCGATTGTAAGCCCTATTCTATACTATGGAGTTCTTGTGTGGTGGAAAGCCACACAAAAAACAACATACCTCAAAAAATTAGAGAAGTATGCAGACTATCGATGCTTAGCATTACGGGAGCCCTGAAAACAACCCCGACGGCTGCACTGTATGCCATTCTGCACATTTCACAGGTAGAATTGGTAGCAAAGAACAAAGCATTAACGACCGCAACCAGGCCCGGTGCTTCGGGGCAGCTTGAGCGCCGACCATATGACCATAGTAGTATAGCGGCCTCAATCACAAGACGAACAGAGTACCTGATCCCCTATCTGCGTTTCGAGGGAGATCTTAAGGCCACAATAGAGGTGGACGGTTGGCGCAAGGGTGCGCAAATGGCGGACGAGGCGATACATGTATACACCGATGGTTCCAAAGTAGTGGAAGGAGTAGGGTCTGCGGTATACTGCGCTGATCCGGAAATAAGCAGATCCTACAGGCTGCCGGATTACTGTAGCGTTTTCCAAGCGAAAATATTAGCCGTAACCAAAGAAGTAGAAACCCTGGAAGAGAATAGCTGAAGCTGCAACCGTATTAACTTTTATATTGGCAGTCAAGCAGCAATTAAGGCAATAATCTCGCATAGCACCGCATCTATATGCGTGTTAGAGTGTAAGCAGTCTCTGGAGAGAATCAGGACAGGGGAAGCATACATCTATATTGGGGCCCAGAGCATATGGGAATAGATGGGAATGAAAAAGTGGACGAACTAGCTAAAAAGGGCGCATCCCTTGAAGCTTGCTTCGTAGACGTCCGAATTAGATTTGGCGAGATTAAGCGAAGGCGAGAAAAAGAGAGGACTGTAGAGTCATGATGGGTATTCTGACTGGGCACTGCCTTCTGGCGTCACATGCCTTTAAATTAGGCTTGGTCAGTGATAGCAGATGTAGGAAGTGCGGGTTGGAGGAGAACACGATCGAGCAGGTTCTGAGCTCGTGCTCTGCACTTGCCAGGCTAAGACTCCAGCTATTAGGAGTGATACAGCTGTCAGATCTAGAAGCAGCAAGTGGCTTAAGTCCTAGGAAGCTTCTGGTATTTGCCAAGAGGGCGGAGTTATTTTATAACATAGGTCCTGGTTTTTGATAGGGTTTTTCAGTTTGGTCGTTAAAACAAACTTATGTAACACTACGGACTCAATCAGTATATATGAGGTCCTCATGGACCGGCCAGTTCAACCTAACCTAACCTAACCACAGGTTTCGGAGATATCGCTAACGCATCTCAAAAAAACCAAGAACGCAGCAATTTGGAAGCACTAAAAGTACTTTTCCTATAACTACAAATGAAGGAATTGATTGTAGTGAAATTAATTTTTTTGTAGTTTTTATAGTTACTCCGAAAATATAATACATTGTGCGGAAATCAAGCAATTTAAGTAAATTTGGATTTTTTTCTTTTTGAAATACGTTTTAAATCGTTTGTAGTTTTTCATACGAAAAAAAAAAATTTTTTTTGTCCACAGGTTTCGGAGATATCGCTAACGCATCTAAAAAAAAACCAAGAACGCAGCAATTTGGAAGCACTAAAAATACTTTTCCTATAACTACAAACGATGAAATTGACTATAGTGAAATTCATTCTTTTGTAGTTTTTATAGTTACTCCGCAAATATAACACATTGTGCGGAAAGCAAGCAATTTAAGTAAAATTGGTTTTTTTCTTTTTGAAATACGTTTTAAATCGTTTGTAGTTTTTCATACGAAAAAAAATTTTTTTTTGGTCCACAGGTTACGGAGATATCGCTAACGCATCTCAAAACAACCAAGAACGCAGCAATTTGGAAGCACTAGAAGTACTTTTCCTCTAACTACAAACGATGAAATTGATTGTAGTGAAATACATTTTTTTTTTTTTAGGTTTTATAGTTACTCCGAAAATATAATACATTGTGCGGAAACTAAGCAATTTAAAATTTAAGCAAATTTTGGTTTCTCCTTTTTGAAATACGTTTTAAATCGTTTGTAGTTTTTCATACGAAAAAAAAATTTTTTTTGGTCCACAGGTTTCGGAGATATCGCTAACGCATCTCAAAAAAACCAAGAACGCAGCAATTTGGAAGCACTAAAAGTACCTTTTCTTTAACTACAAACGGTGAAATTGATTGTAGTGAAACTCATTTTTTTGTAATTTTTATAGTTACTCCGAAAATATAATACATTGTGCGGAAACCAAGCAATTTAAGTAAATTTGGGTTTTTTCTTTTTGAAATACGTTTTAAATCGTTTGTAGATTTTCATACGAAAAAACATTTTTTTTTTTGCTCCACAGCGCCGCTTTCGGTTGCCGATACTACATAATGCATAAGCGCATTTGTATCATTAGCATAATTGGGAAATTCGAAGACACCCGGTTGGGTATTCCAAACAATGATTTTTTCACAGCAAATGGGTTCTTTGAATAATTCTCTCGATTTAAATTACAAGCATATTAAATTTGCTGAATGTGCAAGTAAATATTGTTGCCTACAATTCATATGTTGAAAAATAAAACAAACTTCATTTCAGCATACCCCTTCTAACAAAAATTATTCTTACGCTCAATCAAATGTACCTACGTACATATATACATATGTATGTTCATATGTAAGTTAAGAAATGTATGAACATGGTAATGTATCTGCTATGACGATCGTAGAGTATAAACAAACTTATATATATATGCAAACACATACATATATTCTTAAACTAAAGATCAACTAACATCCCCACTTCACACCCTCCTCATTGATACCAATATATCCAAGCATAAGCTAACATATGTATGTTTGTACATTCACATGTTCAAAAACAAAACAAACTTCTATTCAACCAACCACTTCCAACAAAAATTATTCTTACGCACAAGCACATGACATACATACATATGAATGTTCAAATGTAAATCACAAAATCCTGAAAACTAGCTTCCTCTTTTTCATTCATAACGCTTCTTCTTAAGTTGTCCAAATTGGTTCTGCAATTTGGCGACATGGCATTTGATAAAATCGTCAAAGGAAACATTTTTGTGATTTTATAAATTCCAACCTCGATGCATATTGAGGGCTTTCATTATAACGCGCATAACTACTTCTATAACTCGGCACTTTTCCTATGAAATAATGTCAAACTATTTACATATATGACTTAATCGAAGTAGTAATATGGTAGTAAAAAATACAAATAAAGATGCACAGATATTGCCCAATAAATGTCCAGTAACATATTAGCAATATAATCTAAAAATTTTCATGCATTATTCATATACATGTAAAAAGGAAAGTTAATGTTTATGGAAATGTTATTCACTATTTATTTATAGTTTTATTTCAATATATTTGAAATTCACAAACGCCTTTCGACTGACTTCTACGACAGCCTCTGCTGGACCCACGGATACATCAAAAAACGACTGGGTCAACTGCAATAAAAAACGGGATCAACTGAGAGAGTAATTAACGACTGGAAATAATATGACCATATTCCAACGGGAACATAAAGTCACATTGGTTGTTGTTGGCAACTGATATTAGACGGTGACCATTGTTTACATTCGGCCATACTGTTCATCGTCATCTGGCCCAGATGACACCAAATCTTTGGAGTTACAAACGTAACGCCATAATTTCATGTTGTCCGCTGACGTTGATATTTCAAAGGGACCTTCACAGTTTTCAGCTTTTTTTACATCGTATCGGTCGTTTCGTTTAACTTTTGAGACAACGTAGGGTCCAAGGAATTCGCTCGCAAGCTTTTTTTCCAGCAAAAAATTGCGTACGTTTCATTGCTACAATGTCGTTTACTTTGTAAGTAAGTGCTCTTTTTCGCTGCTTGTCGTAGTTTTTCTCATACTCCTCTTGCGCTTTAAAAATTTGCTGCTTCACGTCACGACGAAGTGTTTGACGTTCTTCGTTAAACGTCTCTACAAGCTCGTTTCGTAGCATATCAAGAACACCATTACTAATGCCCGCTCTCATCTTAACTCCAAACGTGATTTCGAACGGTAAACGCTTTGTCGTCGTGTGCACGTGTGAATTAAGGGCTCTTTGTACCAGCCCGACATATTATATTAATTTAAAATGTACATTCATAGATATAAAGAAAATGCTCAATAAGTGAATGAATGAATGAATTTGTACCATTTTCCTGCCTCATCAGTTGATAACTTGGATAACACTTGCAGCACGGATCGGTTGACGCGCTCAACTTGTCCATTGCCACGGGCAACGCCTGTAGTGATTGTGATATGACTGATTTCATTGGTATTACAGAAGTCTTTGAATTTAGTAGATGTAAAGGCCGAACCTTTGTCGCTGATTATTTGCGTTGGATTGCCAAACACGTTTGTCCATTCACCCATCCTACGTACTACCTTTTCAGCATTCGTCGTCTTTGTTGGAAAAAGCCACGTAAATTTTCAAAATGCATCCACAAGAAATGATTGTGTGTCTTTGACGTTCTTGGGTGTTGAAAACTACTGTACCGCCCTCGCTTTCTCATTGCCAGGTCGCACCGTCCCACTTTCGATTACGTGGCCCAGAAAATTAATTTTTGTTTGCATATACGCACATTTTTTCCACTTTATTTTAAGGCCGTATTCAGAAGATTTAATTATCACTTTTTGCAGCTTTTTCGTACATTCGTCTGCCGTAACACCGAAGATAATTATATCGTCCATATATAGCTGCATAACACCTTCATTCACCATATCCTGAAAAATGTAATTTATGTACCGTATAAAAACGGCGGGCGAATTACAAAAACCAAAAGGTGCACAATTGAATTCAAATACGCCTTCTTTAGTAACAAACCCGGTATATTTTTTGGCAGATTCTTTAACTGGGACATGGAAAACCCCATTTTCCAGGGCCATAACACAAAAATATTTAGCCTTTTGTAATTTCTCTAAAACATCGTCTATTATTGGTAGTGGAAAAGATTCTTTAAGCACCATCGAGTTTAGTTTTCTAAAATCGATACAAACACGATATGACCCATCCTTTGTTTTCACAACTACCACTCTACTTGCAAATTCAGAGGTAGAGTGCCTAACAATACCTTGTTCTAGTCATTGATCAACTTGTTTCCTCACCGCCTCTTGCTCCTCAAACGGAAGCCGACTTGGCGATTGGTGAAAGGGTGTAATATTATCACCGTTAATGTCCATCGCATCAGGGCATTCGCGATCAGCTTTTATTGGTTTATAAAGTTTAATAATTTCCACGATTGCGTCTTTAAAACAAACTGGTACTACGAGATCGTGCTGATATTCACTTATTTTATACACTTTCAATTCGTGTTCAAAGGTTTCATCAGTAAGCTTAATGAAATTATAACCACTTTTATCAAAGACAACCATGAATCTGTTTAGGAAGTCAAAACCAAGTAAAATGTCAAATTTTATATTCGTATCACACACGACCAAAAAGGTTTGCTCACAGCTCAAATTATCAACAACATTACTGCAGCAACTGCCTTCAACTTTGTTTGATACATTACCAAGTCCATAAAGTAATTTGTCGGATTCTTTTAACAAAATTTTTGACAAGAATTTTTCAAAAAACTTTTTCTTATAATTGATAATTCGGACCCCGTATCGCCTCGGTTCCGTTTATGGTAATAGATTTAAAACGGTTACAAACAGATATAAAATTAACATGTTTATTTTGATTTTTAGCAGGGCAAACTTTCGCGCAATTCCGCACTTGTATAATCTTTATGAAATTCGTCAATTAATTTTTCACGTAAGCTAACGTAGTTATTCACACAAACAGACTCTAAAAATAATTGCGCTGTTTTTACCATTTTTCCGCGTGCCTGCACATATTTTTGTTTTCCATCGAGTCCATACGCATCCGCATTACTTTCGAAGTTTTCAAGCCACTGTTACGCCGGAATGCTATTGCCATCGTATGCTGGTATTATTTTTGAAAGCTTTGCAGCCGAAATCTTAACTTTCTTATTGTTGTCGTCCTCTCTTAGCATCTTTAGCGTGAGCAACTTTATCAAATCTTTTAAACTGTCGTCATTCTCTTCTAACTCGTTCGAAATATCAAATGGTCCCACACCATCACTCTCAACCGCTGCCTTGCTGCTGTTCGCTGCTATGTTGATTGTTTCGTTTGATGGAAAGTTTTTATCACCATTTCCGTTTACAGCTTTGTTTGTGTTCTCCTCATCAATTGGTGTTAACGGCGACATTGCCTCTGCGCCTCTATCTCCTTGTCCTGCGTTCAAATGTGTGTAGTTTTTGGCATATTCTGCATGATTCTTTAATTATCGAAATATTAAAGGGGATTGTTTATTGCAGCAATTGGTGACAAATAACGCCTATAATTTTGCGACTTTGCTTGCAGGACAAACAAACGGATTTTATATTATATTTTTGGCTTTGGTTGAGCCCCCAAATTTAAAAAGGAAAGTTAATGTTTATGGATATGTTATTCACTATTTATTTATAGTTTTATTTCAATATATTTCAAATTCACAAACCATTGAATAATTTAATGATTTTTGGTTTAAAAGTATAGAAAATATATAAAGTATTGTATTAAGTAAGTTTTGCGTTTCGCGACTTTATTTAATGCTTTAGAAGAACACCGACGGCTTTCGACTGACTTCTACGACAGCCTCTGCCTCAGCTTCGCTGCTCAGCAAGCCACAACAAGTACCCGCTGCTGCTCGCGCCCCACGGCGCCAACAACTCAAACAGCTGATACCACTCATAACTACTACCTTCGTAGTAGAGCTGGTAGCAATGCTGAGCATCAGCCCCTGCCCCCGTCTTCTTCTCCCCCCCTCTTTTCTGGCAGCAATCGTGCAGGTCAGGGAAACAGAGTCTTAGTCCCTGCCTCCGTTTGCACCGTATGCCAGCATAGAATATATAGGTTTGCGACATCCGCCCAATGCAGCTCCTGCCTTGGGTGGTGCCACTTTCCTAGATGTTCTGGTCTCCGCGACGGCAACCCCTCGACGGGTTTCATCGCGCCATGTTGCCAGGTCGCAAACCCAAATCATCCGGGTACCCCAATGCTTGCCCAAGGGCGCCCAGTCCCAAGGCCACAACAGCAATTGCGTCCTGGCGCAATTGCGTCCTGGCCTTCCACAACCTAGGCGTAGTCACCCCTCACTTACCCCTAGAGTGGCGGCGTCACCCCTCATGCACTTCAGAATTCTGCAGTTCAACTGTAATGGACTAACTGGGAAGATTACGGAGATAGTCGATTTCATGAAGCGGCACAACATACGCATTGCTGCGATTCAAGAGACTAAACTCACAGCAAGATCTGCATTGCAGACCTGCTCTGGTTATAATGTCCACAGGAAAGACCGCGAGAGCGGAAATGGAGGCGGCCTCGCGTTTATTATACACCACTCTGCAATATCATATATTTGATCCTGGCATCGACCGAAGTGACAATGTCTTAGAACGTCAAGGCCTATCTGTCCGGTCAGGCGATGCAAATCTAGAAATCATCAACATCTACATCCCTCCTGCCACCTGTTGTCCCAGTGGATACCGCCCTAATATCGAGGCCTTACTCACTGGCAACAATTGCATTATCTTAGGCGATTTCAATGCCCATCACGACCTATGGCATTCAAACTTGCGGGCGGACAGTAGGGGTGAGATGTTGGCGGATCAAATAGACGAAACGACGTTCTGCACAATAAACGGGGACGCCCCCACACGTATGGTAGGAAGTTGTCATAGCTCGCCAGATATCTCAATCGTGAGCGCAGAACTCGTAAACTGCGTCAACTGGCAGCCGATGGTAACATTGGCATCCGACCACCTGCCCATACTTATTTCGTTCGAGCGTACCGCCGACTTCATTTTCACCGAAAAACGCACTTTCATAAACTTCAAAAAAGGAAAGTGGGAAGAATATAAATCTGCAACAGACAGCAGCTTTGCTGCCCTCCCTATCCCGACTGATGCCCGCCAAGGGGAGCGTGCCTTCCGTAAGGTCATTGAATCCGCCTCGGCACATTTCATTCCCGCCGGGAGAATTCCCGAAATCCGGCCCCACTTCCCGGCGGAGGCCGCGAGCTTAGCGAGGGAACGCGACCTTATAAGACAGCTTGATCCAGGCGACCCCCAAATAAGGGATATAAACCAACGCATCAGATTGCTTGTGGACGAACACAAGCGGGCGAAATGGGAAGAGCACCTAAGAGGTTGTAACCTCTCTACCGGTGTAGGTAAACTTTGGTCCACCGTAAAGTCCCTATGAATCCGACTAAGCACAAAGACAAAGTTTCCATCGCCTTTGGCGATAAGGTGCTGTCGGATTCGAAAAAATACGCGAGCGCTTTCTGCCGACAATATATAATGCATCCTACGGTCGACAAAAATAGACGGAGAGCCAATAGACACGCACATAAACACAAACTCAGTGCGTTACCAATTACCATCACCGCTAGAGAGGTTGAGGACGCCATTGGTCGCGCTAAACCATCCAAAGCAGTGGGCCCAGACGGCATAGCCATGCCGATGCTTAAAAACCTAGGGAAAGAGGGTTTCAAATATTTAGCGCATGTCTTCAACCTGTCTCTTTCCACCTTTGTCATACCCGAGAAATGGAAAATGGCCAAGGTGGTCCCGCTACTAAAGCCTGGGAAACCAGCTAACGTAGGCGAGTCATATCGTCCGATATCTCTCCTATCGCCAGTGGCAAAGACGCTTGAAGCCATTTTGCTCCCTTATTTCCAAGCACATTTGCAGCTAGCCCCTCATCAGCATGGCTTCAGAAAACTCCATAGCACTACCTCCGCGCTAAATGTCATTAGCACCCAGATAAATTGCGGTTTGAATCAATATCCCCACCATAGAACAGTACTCGTAGCGTTAGACCTGGCAAAAGCTTTTGATACGGTCAACCATGGCTCGTTACTGCAAGACCTGGAAGGGTCTACCCTTCCCCCATGTCTTAAAAGGTGGACCGCAAATTATCTGGGTGGTCGGCAGGCATCGGTGCAATTCAGAAACGAAACATCAAAACAAAGGAGAATTAAACAAGGGGTGCCACAGGGTGGTGTCCTATCCCCGCTTTTGTTTAATTTCTACATATCTAAGCTACCTTCACCACCGGAAGGAGTCACAATCGTTTCCTACGCCGATGACTGCACAATAATGGCCACAGGCCCAGGCCCAAAGATCGATGAGCTATGCAATAAAATAAACGGCTATCTCCCTGATCTCTCCAGTTTTTTCGCCTCGCGAAACCTGGCATTGTCACCGACTAAATCTTCCGCGACCTTATTTACAACATGGACGCCCCAAATGTCGACCATATTGAACATCCACGTCGATGGCACTACGCTACCGACTGTCCTACACCCCAAAATCTTGGGTGTGACGTTTGATCAGGATCTACATTTTGGTGCGCACGCAACCGCAATTGTTCCAAGAATTCAGAGCCGTAATAAAATCCTCAAATCCCTTGCTGGCAGTACCTGGGGAAAAGATAAAGAAACGCTCAATACCACATACAAAGCAATTAGCCAGCCGATACGTGCTACGCGTCACCCGTATGGTCGTGAATCCAGTACTTGAAGAAAAATATCCAGAACTCGCAGAAGAGGAACGCATACTCCCCAGGGAAACGCGTGTCACTCTTGCTCAACTTCGTTCTGGATACTGTAATAGGTTAAACTCTTACCTATCCAGAATCAACCCCGACATACAAAATGTATGCCCTGCTTGCAATGTGTCCCCACATGACACCAACCATCTCTTTAATTGTAATGTGGAACCAACGCCTCTAACACCCCTTTCCTTATGGTCCACCCCTGTTGAAACGGCAAGTTTCCTTGGACTCCCGTTAGAGGATATTGATGACAATTTGTGATCGGTCGCGGCTATTAGGTGGGGCGAGCATTGCTACAACAACAACAACAACAGCCTCTGCTGGACCCACGGATACATCAAAAAACGACTGGATCACTGCAATAAACAACGGAATCAACTGAGAGAGTAATTAACGACTGGAAATAATATGACCATATTCCAACGGGAACATAAAGTCACATTGGTTGTTGTTGGCAACTGATATTAGACGGTGACCATTGTTTACATAGATTTTTGCAAATAATTTTCCAATATGCCGAATTGCCGAGTTGACACAGCTTATGGCAATTTTAAATTGCTATTTGAAAAACCTCATCTTATTCTGTCGAAAATTTGTTCGCGCAGTCGAGCAACCAAGTTTTCAGCAGCTATGTTGCAGTTAATACATAAAAGTCGAGTTTACCCGTTTCTGGCTCGATTTCGCACTGTTACGTCATATTGTATATGCTGACTTGTTTATCACATGTCAGTACAAAGTAAGAATTTTACACTGTTTTCATAGATAAAAAGTAATAAATGGGAGGGGCGAAATGAATTAAAGTAATCTTGCCAAGAAAAATGTCGCAAAAGAGCAATAAATTCGTTTATTTTAGTATTAATAATAAATTCCCCTTTTAGCTGTGAGTTGATTAAAGCTACAAACGGCAACACTTTTATGAAATTGTATGATGAGAGAAAAAATTTCATCGAAACGCGTAGGAGGAAAAGAGAAACATTATGTTATGTCTTTATTTTATCGGCCGAAAAGCTCCAAATAATTACAATTTTTTTGTAGTTTTTATAGTTACTCCGAAAATATAATACATTGTGCGGAAACTAAGCAATTTAAGCAAATTTGGGTTTTTCTTTTTGAAATACGTTTTAAATCGTTTGTAGTTTTTCATACGAATAAAAATTTTTTTTCGGAGATATCGCTAACGCATCTCAATAAAACAAAGAACGCAGCAATTTGGAAACACTAAAAGTACTTTTCCTATAACCACTATGAGGTGGGTTTTGTCTAAGGCTGGAGTAACGTTCAGTCAATCCAGAGTCAAGTAAAGGTCCCACAAACCCCTACTGAATAAATACACGATATTTATGTGTTACGAACACACGCACACACGGCTGGAGATATTAGGCGGGCAGCAGCTTTCCGTCGCAAGATGGCGAGGGGGCGAAGCGGCGGCTAAGGGTCGTTGGAGTAGAGGAGGTTCGGTAGGGCGGTTGAACGGTCGGGTAAAGGACGGACTGGTACGGCGGTACGGAAGCAGCGGCGGTATAGAAGTAGCGGCTTGACGGCGGTAGGATGGCAGGCGGCTCACGGTCGTCGTAGCAGCGGCGGGACGGATGCAGCGGCTTAACGACGGTAGGGTGGCGAACAGCCAACGGGCGTCGTAGCAGCGGCGGGACAGATGCAGCGGCTTAACGGTGGTGGGATGGAAAGCGGCCAACGGTCGTGTTAGCGGCGGCGTGACGCATGCAGCGGCTTAACGGCGGTAGGATGGCAAGTGGCCAACGGTCGTCGTAGCGGCGGCGTGACGGATGCAGCAGCTTAACGTCGGTAGGATGGCGAATGGCCAACGGTCGCCGTAGCAGCGGCGGGACGGATGCAGCGGCTTAACGGCGGTAGGATGGCAGACGGCCAACGGTCGTCGTAGCAGCGGCGTGACGGATGCAGCGGTGGTGGGCTACGGCGCGCGTACCAGGGCCGGGGTGAGAGGGGAGATAGGTTGGCGACGGGGTTTACCTGGACAGCGGCTGCGTATTCCGGGTGGGATAGGAGGGGCGTACCAGCGGGCTGGTGTTGGTCGGTCGGCTTCGGCAGGATCGGGCTGATCGAACGTCTTCGGCAGGCTCTGTAATCGGCGGGGTCAGTCACCTGCGGGAGAAACTGCGAAGACTCGGATAGTGCTGGTTTCACCGCTGGACACCCCCGCCTACTTGCACGCTAATAAAAGGTCCGTAAGGGGGCGGGGCTGTACCAGCCGAGACACCGTGGGTCGATCCGTGCGCGGAGGGGAAGTGCACCTTAACGGCACAGCGATAGCCCCTGTGCGCACGTATCGGCTCACGGCTGAAACCAGAGCTTTGGAGAGGGGTCGTGCGGTTGTTCTGGCAGCGGGTCATTGCTTACCAGACCAGGGCGACGGAGGGAAAAGTAGCCCGAAAACACCACTCTCGTCGTCCTGGTGCAACAAGGGTTGGCTCACGCCACGGCCGCACCCTCTTCTCCCTAGCTAACTAGTGGGAGTGATCCCACCGCTCCGGCCAGCCTATTAAACCAGAGCTGGGGGGAGGGGTGCTTTGGGTCATTGAGGCAGCGGGCCGCTCAACACCAGGTCGGGCGACGGAGGGAAAAGTAGTCTGAAGACACCGCTCTCGTCGTCCAGCCCTGGTGGAGGGTGACCCGCGCCATGACGGCGCCCCTGCCACTCAACCCGAGCTAAGGGTTAAGGGGGTATGTGGCCATTGAGGCAGCGGGCCACTCAAGCACCAAGGTGGGCGACGCAGGGAAAAATAGTTCGAAGACACCGCTCTCGTCGTCCAGCCCTGGTGGAGGGTGATCCGCGCCTTGACGGCGCCCCTGCCACGCAACCCGAGCTGAGGGGAAAGGGGGTATGAGGTCATTGAGGCAGCGGGCCGCTCAAGCATGTAACGACAGCCTTTCAACAAACTACGCCCCTGTGCGCCTACACGCACGCGCACCACTGTCTCTGCAAGTAACAATGCCAATTGTCTGCAAACCAACTGCATATTATGTGTGTATGTGGGTAAATACAAAACAATAGGTTGTAAACAACATGTTTGACGCCTAGCAGGATTTTTGAGTGACTTTTAAGAAAGGGGATTTGACTGCAAAAAAAAAATGTAGATAGGAAAACGGGAGTTGAAACAGGAATCAAATAATCTATAAAAGAAGGGAAATTCCGTTTTTCATTTGCAAAAATTTAAAGTCATAGAGTCGAACGGACGCCTTACCTCGCGAGTGGAAGTGAAAAATAAAAATAATTAAATACATTTCTATAGTGAGTGTCCTAAAGTTTAAGGTGCCGGAACCACACGACACCCTGTCCATGGCAATCAGCAGAATCATTACCAGCAACCGATTCAGCACAACCACCGGTAAGTCACATAAAACTACCACCCTTAACTAGCCGATACCCTAACAGGATTACCGCCTTAGGTACCCTTATCGACCTTTGCCCGATGGTAATATGCCCCTTTTTCTTTCCCACCAGAAACCGCGTCTGCCTCCGAAAGGGATTCTACCGCCATCTAGGCGAAACACATCAACTCAACATCAGCAGCATACGACCACATCCAACAAACACCAGCAACCGATATTAAAACACCCAAAGCGCAAAAGATACAACCACAAACACCACATCAACCCACTTCCATCTAGGCGAAACACACACCAGCCACACATCTACCCGCCAGCCAAAACGCAAAACCTGCAACCACAAATACCATAGAAACCCAACACTTGCGGCATACAAGCACATTAAGCACCAATCACGTTAAACAAAACACCTGCATTCATAACAAATACACGCAAAGGCACACGACATCAATGATAAACCCGGGTAACATCGCTCATCAAGCACCTCTCCACACAAGCAAGTACACCACAAAACCACGCAACATTAGCAACAACAGGCAATACCACACACCAACCACCTCTAACACTGCGAGCAATACACATAAATGCTACACATCATCAACAGAAAACAACATCACTAAACACTAACAACAGTACATCAACAAACACGGTAAGCACAAACACTACTAGGTATAAGCCGCAAGCAGCCAGAGGTGGATCCACGCCTATTGCGACACTTACCACCAACCTATAAAACCCATCTTATAAGAACGCAAAACGGCGGCACGACACAACACCATCAGGCGACGTCACATCACATCACTACATCACATTACAGCACGATATCACATCACAGCATACAGCATACCCCATTCCATCACATTACATATCATCGCATCACAACTTATAAATAACATTGCTCGTTTGGACTGGCAAAAACCAAGTAAGTGAGCAAGTGAGCAAGTGAGCGACTGACTGTCTGTAGATCGCTAATAGGGAGAGTGCGCTGCGCACCACTTTTAACCACATCACCAACTCAACACAGGGCGACCGACATAAGTCCGCCGGGTTCGACCTTTCTTTAAACTTTTTTATAATTTTGTACTTTAAGTATTTTGTAGAAATTTGTATATGTTCATAATTCCTTTCTCACCTTGTACATGAATTTCTTTTATTTTATCTGATAGACAGCCACGCTGAACTATCAGTATTAATTTTCTTGCACTTTTTGCGTTTTTGTTGCTTTTTCTTTTCATTGATTCTTTTCCTTGAATTTTTTTTTGTCTTTCAAAAGAAAATAAAACTAGTTATTATCTTTCCGTGAAGGTAAATTATGAACTTAGGAAGTCCATGTTGCAGGCCACGAGGATTTGCTAGAATACGCAATAGAAAATTTGTACATTCGTTTAATTACCTTTTTTATTGCGTTTTTTTATTTCCTTTTCTTTCTTGGCAAAACTGAATTTATAACACTAATCTAACTTACTACATTGATAAAAGTAATTTTATAATATTTTCTTTATATTTTTTATAATAATTTACGCGAGCACTACGAATGTGTATACGCATGTTTTTCTGTACAAACCGGAACTAAAAGTTTCATGTGGTGAAAATTACAAGCCAGCCCATGTGGACACTTGGTTCTGTATAATAGAGTAGGAAATCCACTAGGATTGTTGTTCCTATTTGTTTCTTTTCTTTTTTTACTTTCAGCCGCCCGTCGCTCCAGCCTTGGTACCTAGTCTGCAGATGAGCGTGGTGACTTCCACGATTGGTAATATGATACATTGATAAGTCTTGTTTATTCTCTTTTTTTCGCCCTTTACACATTTTTTTATTTTTATTATATTACATACTGATACACATTAGTGGATCACTGCTAAGAAACACTCACGACACTTTTTGAATTATATTAGGTGAGATAGGTAAAGGGTGGTCTATTAATAGGTTTAATTTGTTTATTGCATTTCTTTATTCTAGTTTTAAATTAATTAAATTTTTTTCTCAAATGTGTATCAATCCCACATCTTGAATTGTAAAAAGGGTGTTCCTTTAGAAAGTTTCACATTTTTTTTTTTCATATCATTCAAATCTTTGTCTATGTTTTTTTTTGAATTCATAAATAGATTAACATTTAATATTTTGGTTCAGGGTAGAAATAGATAACTTAAGATCCCATAATCATAGGTTGAAATAATTAGACATATAAGAGTGAATAAAACATTGTGAAAAATAAATCTAGTTAGAAAAAAAAATGATTTATTTCAAATTCCATAGTTTAATAGTAATAAGAATGATGCAGTTCTAGATTTCTCTTTGTGTTAGTGTGGGTGTTGCCCTTGTGGCACACTAGGAATGAGTGAGGTGTTGCTACTAGACTGACAGACCATCTATTAGGCCCGACTTTAGACTTTAACAGACGGACGAAGTCAGAATAAGGGAACTCCACTCGGTTATCGGAGTCAAAGTGGAGTTCAAGGTTGTTCATGCCTCATGAGCAAGAGGGGAGGGATGACTCCACCTGACACGGACGGTCTCCTACCGCTTTCCTTTCTTTTTCTTTCTTTCCATTGTTTTCTTTCCCCTTTGTGACTCCTTTTCTGGTCCCTGATCTCCACCAATAGGCATGTTGATTATAATTTTGTTTTAGTGACTGTGGGTCGAGGAAGGTGGCAAGAACCGCGCCTCAACGCCGACGAGCCTCAGCCGGGCTACCACCATGCCTAACCGCCACCCTTCTCGCCCCGAGACCAAGCAGCCACATTACAATGGCGCCCAACGGAATAGCCCGATCATCTTTTTATTTTTTTTCTCACATTTCATTCTATTAAGTTTTCTTTCAGTTCTTTTCTTCAAATTACCAACGAAATAGCCCGACTCTTCCTTCCCCTTCATAACTTACTATTTTTATTTTTTTATTCTTTTTCTTTCTTTCATTAACAAATTTCTCACTTTTCTCATTTCAAATTAAATTTTTTAATTGATTTATTTTCCTTCTCTCGGACAGGTTAGGGTTACGAGGGTAGCATCACTTTCAGACGACTGAAAGTGATTTGTGCCTGAGTAACAAGTAGGTAGTTAGACGGGGGGTAGTGTTAGTCCGACTTCGAAGTTCCCTTTCTTTGATCGCAACGTCATAGTAAGGTGGTATTCGAAGTCGAGGCTAGCGCAATATAAGACGTTTTCTGTGGCAAAGCTCAAGCTGCCATGTGGGTGTTCTAGCACCACCCACATGTGAGGTTTATAGCTATTGACCACTGGGGGTAAATTGGGTTTTTTTTCTTTACTTGAGATAGGTGTTAGGCAGCCACGGCTGGAGTAAGTACTCTGACCGGCGATGTGCCGCTCTAGGGATTGAATGGGGGATTAGCTGACATGACATTGGACAGAATGCTGACAGACTAAAGCAACACCAATCTAACTTTTGTTTCCTTCGTGAGGTCAACACCAATCACACTAACCACAAACTTTAAGATATAGATATTTATCGAAGTTTTAAATTGTCCACCATATTTATAGAATTCCTTTTTTTTCTTTCTTTTTTTTTCTCAACCTATTTTTCCAACATTCATTCAACCGAAAAACAATATAGTCGTTGAGGTCACTTCATTAGGTTAGTTCAATATCGAAAAGGAAAAAGAAAAATACCACTTTGAAATTTGTTGTTGTTTCCTTTCAATTAAAATTTTGTAAATACATTGAATTTTCATTTCCTTTTTGTTCGAAGTTTTTCAGCCTTTGTGTGAAGCACATCTAGTTATCTAAGGGCGTTAGGTTCAACCTTGAAGTTGAATTTCTATAGTGATTTTTTTTTTTTTTTGCCTTTTTTATATACGTATTTTTGTGGAAATTTCATTTCACTAACACATTTTTTACTATGGCTATTTGTAGCGAATTAAAGCACAGATAGCTAGGGTTTCTTACAACCAGCTACGTCTTGAATTTCTGTTAGTGGTTAATGGTATTTTGAATTTTTTTTTTACAAAAACATACATATACAAGCATATCCACACACATAAATATTTCACATCTATGAAATTTTGTTTTAATCACCTGTATACACACGCATAGATTTCTTTTAATTTTTTCATAGAACTTTATTGAAGTTGGAAGTTGTATTTGATAGATACCGATTTACACACATACAATTGTTTTACACCTGGGAATTCTAACCCATTTTGTTGCACACGTACATATAGATCGTACCTATATAATATACCCTTTTATATTAATACAAATATTACATACGGAATTTTGGATTTGCCTCCACACGTTTATTTTTGAATTTTTTTTCTTCGCGAAATCAATTGATTATCTTTCCACCTTCTTAAAATATATATTTTTTTTTGGAATCTTAGGGGGTAACTTCGATTTCGATATTTTTGTTGATTTCCGTTTCTTAGGGTTGCTTTATTCGGGACCGCATCGAGGTGGTGTATGGATAATCATCAAGATCGGGAAGAAATACCGAGGCCAGGGTTAGGAATTCTTAGTCGCAACAGAGAGGGGCCGGTCACACGCAGCATTACTAGGGCCCTTGAAAACCAAGTGGCCGGTTCTATATTCACCCAAATAGACACGGGGATAGAGATACCAGTAGACTTTCTGCCGACTGACTTCTTGAACCGCTGTTCTGCCAGGATTTTCGCTAACCTCGAAAATAGTGGAAAGAATAGGAAAGAGGTTGTTGTCTCAAATTCGATAATAGTGGATAACGGAGATAATTCCCTTAGCTTTTTGCGCAAGTTGTCGTTGTTGGATATGTCCGAATCGGGGGATGTTCAACAGATAGGGGGTGCTTTTGGAGGTGCTGTATCACGACGGCCAACCGGAAATACAGCGAAGGAACGCGGATCCGCAACAGCACAGCCGGCAGCTCACATGGACAACCTCAACGCCATTATGGAGACGATATCTCAACAAACCCAGATCGTTCTAGAAGCTATGGATGAATTCCGGAAAATGAGAGCCCATGTGTCAAGATTAAGTAACCGTCTAGCTGACGTAGAATTGTCCATGCAGGGACCAGCGCCACGACCGCAACCAGCTTCAACTTCGACACCAGGTCGAAATAATGATCGAGAAAATAGGGAAACGATTAACGAGGGGGAACAGCGGGACGAGAGGACCAGGAACATGTATGATAGGAAGAGAATCGGTCTTAACAAATGGCACCTAAAGTTTGATGGGTCACCCAAGGGGATGACAGTAGAAAGCTTTGTCTTTCGAGTAGAGAAGATGAGGATGCAGTACAATTTGACATACGAACAGCTTCTAGCTGACTTTCACTGTTTGGTGACCGGGGTAGCTCTCAAATGGTACTGGCAGGTCCTAGAAGATAATGCTGACGACAAGAACTTTGACTACTTTCGCCTCAAGGCTGAGCTTTTAGCTCAATTTAAGTCTGCAGATTCTGATTATGAGGTGATTCGCGAGATCATGGAACGGAAGCAGCTCCCACAAGAGAGTTTCGATGAATTCTACGCGGAAGTCCATGATCTCACGTTCAGACTGAGGAAAAAGATTCCAGAAGCAGAACTCGTCAATATAATAAAAGGCAATCTTAAGCCCTTTTTAGCTAATTTAACGTTTGCCACCAAATTATCGACCCTAGCCGAGTTAAAACATGAGTGCAAGCGAGCTGAAAAACTCATGAAAGAGAATAGGGCTCGATTTAAAGGAGTGAGCGAGCTAGAAGTTAGCAAAAGAATTTGGAGTACAGGGGTAGACGGGGAAGTAGAAGTTGAAGCCTTCAATAAGGATATCTCAGGAGCAAACAAAATGAAGCCCGGGGCCGCCTCTTCCCGTGATCCGTCAAAACCCCATCCTCCATCCTATGATCCAAACGTACGTGGTTCGTCCCATAACCAAAGTAAGTGTATTAGTAGTGTCCCAAACCAATCCTTTTGTCCGTCTCCATTCCACCTCATGTTGTGCTTTGCTTGTGGAATGCCGGTAGACTACCATGTTAGGAACCCGGCTGAAGCAGCAAAGGACAGTAAATGTAAGTCCTCCTTCCACCTTATGAAATGTTTTGCATGTGGCAGTGACTCGTCCTTCTGTGTGTTCAAACCTGAGGCGGGAAACCGGGGTCTGGCGGAGATGTCCGGGCACTCTGTCCAGAACAAGGACAACCCGGAATAGAAAATACTAAAATTAGAATCATGAAACGCAGGAAAGAAGCGGGTGAGTTACATAGCGAAGGGCGTATGGGAAATAAACAAATAGCAGAAAAGGAAAGCCTACATATCAGAAAACTGAGGTATGAAGAAGCTCGGAGACGTATATTTTGCGAAGAATTAGCTAGGCAGAAGAAGGGAAAAAGTGGCAGGAATATCAATAAAATAAAGAAAATGAGGGAGAAGAAAAAGAGTTTTAAGAGAAACAAAGAGTTTTAAGAGAGCAAAATAATAGCAACAATCGTCACAGTGAAAGGGGAAAATAGATTCTTTGCCAAGACCGAGATAGGGGGGCATGAAGTTCTAGCGTTGTTAGACTCGGGGGCAGGATCTAGCTGTTTAGGTAAGAATTCGAGTTTATTGTTAGAAGGAAAAGAGCACTTGATCCTACCAATCAGGAATCAAAATATAAGAACAGCAAATGGAGGCGAAACACCAGTCAGAGGCGTTATCACGCTGCCAGTTGTGTGGATGGCATGACGTAGGATCTCGAATTTCTGATTGTTCCTGGTCTACAGCAGGAAGTCTACTTAGGGGTTGACTTTTGGCAGGCCTTCGATCTTAGTGTTATTAACAGGGGACGGGGTGCTGCGGCCAGCAAAGCCGTGGTATCAGAACTCGCACCCGCCGAGGGAGACCTGTGTTTTGATGCGGTGCAACATATTCTGAGCCCTGAGGAGAGTAAAGCGTTAGAGAGCATAAAGGCACAGTTTCCGTCGTTTGCTGTTCTTGGTTTAGGGAAAACAGACATTGAGGAGCACGTGATTGAGGTAACGGATGAACATCTACCAGTGAAGCAACGCCATTACCCCATATCGCCAGCCATACAAAAATTAATATTTCACGAACTTGATCGCATGCTAGAGATGGGAGTCATAGAAGAAAGCAACAGCTGCTGGAACTCGCCGGTGTCTTTAGTCATCAAGGGAACTAAGAACAGACTGTGCCTCGACGCTCGTAAGGTTAATGAACGCACCATAAAAGATGCTTACCCACTCCCTCACATCGATGGTATCCTAAGCCGACTTCAAAATACACGCTATATATCTGCCATCGACTTAAAAGACGCGTTTTGGCAAATACCATTAGAGACAAAGTCTAGAGAAAAGACGGCTTTTACGGTGCCTGGCAGACCTTTGTACCATTTTACGGTCATGCCCTTTGGCCTATGCAACGCTGCGCAGCGTATGTGTCGCTTAATGGACAAAGTTATACCCGCTTCCCTACGTGAATCAGTGTTTGTTTATTTAGATGACTTACTTGTTTGTTCCGAAGATTTTTCGTCCCATTTGTATTTGTTATCTGTTGTAGCTAAATGTCTTCGAGATGCGAAATTGACGATCAACGTTGAAAAGAGTAAATTCTGTTACAAGGAGGTGCGATATCTCGGATACGTGGTCGGGAATGGATGCATCCGGACAGATGACAGCAAAATAGCGGCGATGAGGGACTTTCCCGAACCACGAACCCCGAAGCAGCTCAGAAGGTTCCTAGGGATGACGGGATGGTACAGACGGTTTATACAAGACTACGCAACGATTGCGGCACCGCTACACGACAGACTTACAAAAGAAAATATAAAAAAATTTGCAATGACGGACGAGGCCACGAAAGCGTTTAATAGTTTGAAACAGAGCCTGATATCGGCACCCGTGCTGACACATCCGGACTTCACCAGACATTTTTACATCCAGTGAGATGCATCGACTGACGGGGTGGGTGGAGTACTGTTCCAACTGGACGACGACAACAATGAACGACCAATAGCGTATGTGTCCGCAAAACTGAATAAAGCGCAGCGTAACTACAGCATCACTGAACTGGAATGCTACGCTGCTGTTATAAGCATAAAGAGATTCAGGCCATACGTGGAGGGTCTACCTTTTACGGTGATAATGGACCACGCGAGCTTGGAGTGGCTCATGAGCCAAAAGAATCTCTCGGGCCGACTGGCAAGGTGGAGCCTTAAGCTACAGGCGTATGATTTTAAGATAGAACACCGTAAAGGGACCCAAAACGTAGTGCCTGATGCCCTATCGCGAAAGGACATGGACGAAATCGACATTCTGGATAGAAGATTGGATATTGACATTAACTCAGAAGATTTCAAGTCGCCCGAATACACAGAGTTACAAAAGACTATAACAGAGAACCAAGACAGATTACCAGAACTCTGTGTATCAGACGGGTACGTGTACAGACGAACACAATTTAACCGAGGAGACGAACCGCAGGAGGACCATGCCTGGAAATTCTGGGTTCCGGTAGAGCTGCGGAGGAATTTGGTAGAGTTATCGCACGCGTCACCTTCAGCTGGTCATGGTGGAATCCATAAGACCCTATCGCGTGTCCGCGATAGATATTATTGGCCCGGTATGGTTGCAGATATAAATACATATGTGAAATCATGCGAAATCTGCAAAGGCAACAAAACTCAAAATGCCTTCCACAAGCCAACCATGGGAAAGCAGCACCTCACTGAACGTCCTTTTCAACGTCTGTTCATCGATTTTATGGGCCCATACCCACGTACATGTGATGGTAACGTTTATATTTTTGTGTGTTTAGATCATTTGTCAAAATTTGTTTTTCTAAAGCCGATGTGAAAAGCCACCTCTGCCGAGGTAGTGAAGTATTTAGAAAAAGACGTGTTCCACGTTTTCGGAGTACCTGAGTATGTGGATTCCGATAATGGAAAGCAGTTTACGTTCGAAATGTTTACCTCGTTTTTACAAAAATACGGAACGACGCACATAAAGACAGCGTTTTACTCGCCACAGGGGAACGCAGCGGAGAGAGTTAACCGCTCCATACTACAAATAATTCGGTCTTACATCAATAACAACCAAAAGAACTGGGATAAATATGTTAGCGATGCAGCGTTCGCACTTCGCAGTGTCCTACACGTCCCCATATGAGGCGATCTTTGGTATTCCGATGATGCAACATGGTGCATCTTATGAACTATGCCGGAAATTGAGCGCGCTGAAAGATGCTGATTTCGAAGTAGGAACGCCGCAGGACAGGCTGCACATACTCAGAGAAAAAATCATGCAAGAACTTAAGTTAGCACACGAAAGGAGTAAGAAGACATACAACCTGAGAAGCAGGGAAGTAGCATTCAATGTAGGGCAGATGGTATACCGCCGTAATTTTAAACAAAGTTCAAAAATTGACAATTTTAATGTGAAACTTGCCCCAAAGCAAATTAAGTGCGTTTTACTTAGAGCAATAGGCAACGCAATGTACGAACTAGGCGATATTCGAGGCAAGGCAATCGGCGTGTACCACGCAAAAGACCTTTTCGCGGCTTAAGATGAGTGTTATATGTAGTACTTGTAATACGTGTTAAATGTATTTCGTATTAGTATTCTGTATTAGATATTTTTGTTATGTTATTAGCTATAGTAATTTGAAGCCCACTCGACCAATTACACCAACTGACGAAACAATCAACTGGATCATGTCACTAATGTATTTGACCATTTATTTATTTACACTATTACTTATACACCTCTAGCTAAAATTTTTATTTTTTTTTATTTTTATTTATTTGTTTTATTGACGACTGACGATATAAGTTGAAAACGACCACCTGTGATATAGATATAAATGATTAACCTGTGATATTTTAGATAAGTAGTTTTAAAACCCAGTGATCCTAGTAGTAGAGTCGTTGTCCACATATGTATAGATGTTCAATTTACAAAAAAAAAAAAAAAAGATGCAACAGTAGGGAAGATGAAGATAAAGCGGCAAAAGTGATATGATTAGATGAAGCCCGGCATTGGGAGTGGGTCGAAGCCACACGCTGGGCCAGAAAAAGATGGGATTAGCGGCTGCGTTAAAATTTTTTTTTACGCACACGTTCCATGATGCAGGCATCATCGGCGGATGCGAGCCTGTAACGACAGCCTTTCAACAAACTACGCCCCTGTGCGTCTACACGCACGCGCACCACTGTCTCTGCAAGTAAGAATGCCAATTGTCTGCAAACCAACTGCATATTATGTGTGTATGTGGGTAAATACAAAACAATAGGTTGTAGCCAACATGTTTGACGCCTAGCAGGATTTTTGAGTGACTTTTAAGAAAGGGGTTTTGAGTGCAAAAAAAAAAAATGTAGATAGGAAAACGGGAGTTGCAACAGAAATCAAATAATCTATAAAAGAAGGGAAATTCCGTTTTTCATTTGCAAAAATTAAAAGTCATAGAGTCGAACGGACGCCTTACCTCGCGAGTGGAAGTGAAAAATAAAAATAATTAAATACATTTCTATAGTGAGTGTACTAAAGTTTAAAGTGCCGGAACCACACGACACCCTGTCCATGGCAATCAGCAGAACCATTACCAGCAACCGATTCAGCACAACCACCGGTAAGTCACATAAAACTACCACCCTTAACTAGCCGATACCCTAACAGGATTACCGCCTTAGGTACCCTTATCGACCTTTGCCCGATGGTAATATGCCCCTTTTTCTTTCCCACCAGAAACCGCGTCTGCCTCCGAAAGGGATTCTACCGCCATCTAGGCGAAACACATCAACTCAACATCAGCAGCATACGACCACATCCAACAAACACCAGCAACCGATATTAAAACACCCAAAGCGCAAAAGATACAACCACAAACACCACATCAACCCACTTCCATCTAGGCGAAACACACACCAGCCACACATCTACCCGCCAGCCAAAACGCAAAACCTGCAACCACAAATACCATAGAAACCCAACACTTGCGGCATACAAGCACATTAAGCACCAATCACGTTAAACAAAACACCTGCATTCATAACAAATACACGCAAAGGCACACGACATCAATGATAAACCCGGGTAACATCGCTCATCAAGCACCTCTCCACACAAGCAAGTACACCACAAAACCACGCAACATTAGCAACAACAGGCAATACCACACACCAACCACCTCTAACACTGCGAGCAATACACATAAATGCTACACATCATCAACAGAAAACAACATCACTAAACACTAACAACAGTACATCAACAAACACGGTAAGCACAAACACTACTAGGTATAAGCCGCAAGCAGCCAGAGGTGGATCCACGCCTATTGCGACACTAACCACCAACCTATAAAACCCATCTTATAAGAACGCAAAACGGCGGCACGACACAACACCATCAGGCGACGTCACATCACATCACTACATCACATTACAGCACGATATCACATCACAGCATACAGCATACCCCATTCCATCACATTACATATCATCGCATCACAACTTATAAATAACATTGCTCGTTTGGACTGGCAAAAACCAAGTAAGTGAGCAAGTGAGCAAGTGAGCGACTGACTGTCTGTAGATCGCTAATAGGGAGAGTGCGCTGCGCACCACTTTTAACCACATCACCAACTCAACACAGGGCGACCGACATAAGTCCGCCGAGTTCGACCTTTCTTTAAACTTTTTTATAATTTTGTACTTTAAGTATTTTGTAGAAATTTGTATATGTATGTTCATAATTCCTTTCTCACCTTGTACATGAATTTCTTTTATTTTATCTGATAGACAGCCACGCTGAACTATCAGTATTAATTTTCTTGCACTTTTTGCGTTTTTGTTGCTTTTTCTTTTCATTGATTCTTTTCCTTGAATTTTTTTTTGTCTTTCAAAAGAAAATAAAACTAGTTATTATCTTTCCGTGAAGGTAAATTATGAACTTAGGAAGTCCATGTTGCAGGCCACGAGGATTTGCCAGAATACGCAATAGAAAATTTGTACATTCGTTTAATTACCTTTTTTATTGCGTTTTTTTATTTCCTTTTCTTTCTTGGCAAAACTGAATTTATAACACTAATCTAACTTACTACATTGATAAAAGTAATTTTATAATATTTTCTTTATATTTTTTATAATAATTTACGCGAGAACTACGAATGTGTATACGCATGTTTTTCTGTACAAACCGGAACTAAAAGTTTCATGTGGTGAAAATTACAAGCCAGCCCATGTGGACACTTAGTTCTGTATAATAGAGTAGGAAATCCACTAGGATTGTTGTTCCTATTTGTTTCTTTTCTTTTTTTACTTTCAGCCGCCCGTCGCTCCAGCCTTGGTACCTAGTCTGCAGATGAGCGTGGTGACTTCCACGATTGGTAATATGATACATTGATAAGTCTTGTTTATTCTCTTTTTTTCGCCCTTTACACATTTTTTTATTTTTATTATATTACATACTGATACACATTAGTGGATCACTGCTAAGAAACACTCACGACACTTTTTGAATTATATTAGGTGAGATAGGTAAAGGGTGGTCTATTAATAGGTTTAATTTGTTTATTGCATTTCTTTATTCTAGTTTTAAATTAATTAAATTTTTTTCTCAAATTTGTATCAATCCCACATCTTGAATTGTAAAAAGGGTGTTCCTTTAGAAAGTTTCACATTTTTTTTTTTCATATCATTCAAATCTTTGTCTATGTTTTTTTTTTGAATTCATAAATAGATTAACATTTAATATTTTGGTTCAGGGTAGAAATAGATAACTTAAGATCCCATAATCATAGGTTGAAATAATTAGGCATATAAGAGTGAATAAAACATTGTGAAAAATAAATCTAGTTAGAAAAAAAAAATGATTTATTTCAAATTCCATAGTTGAATAGTAATAAGAATGATGCAGGTCTAGATTTCTCTTTATGTTAGTGTGGGTGTTGCCCTTGTGGCACACTAGGAATGAGTGAGGTGTTGCTACTAGACTGACAGACCATGTATTAGGCCCGACTTTAGACTTTAACAGACGGACGAAGTCAGGATAAGGGAACTCCACTCGGTTATCGGAGTCAAAGTGGAGTTCAAGGTTGTTCATGCCTCATGAGCAAGATGGGAGGGATGACTCTACCAGACACGGACGGTCTCCTACCGCTTTCCTTTCTTTTTATTTCTTTCCATTGTTTTCTTTCCCCTTTGTGACTCCTTTTCTGGTCCTTGATCTCCACCAATAGGCATGTTGATTATAATTTTGTTTTAGTGACTGTGGGTCGAGGAAGGTGGCAAGAACCGCGCCTCAACGCCGACGAGCCTCAGCCAGGCTACCACCATGCCTAACCGCCACCCTTTTCGCCCCGGACCAAGCAGCCACATTACAAGCACCAAGGTGGGCGACGGAGGGAAAAATAGTCCGAAGACACCGCTCTCGTCGTCCAGCCCTGGTGAAGGGTGACCCGCGCCATGACAGCGTCCCTTCCACTCAGCTGGCTAGCCGGAGTGGTTATTTTGTCTTTAACAAGGCAACCACTCCCGCTGGTTCACCTGCGAGGACTGAATTGCAAAAATGCAAATTCGATGTTTATATGGGTAGTGCCGCAAACTGGTTGAGAAGTCAACGCACCATTATTGTGCTTTTTCATTCGTTTGCTATCAGTAGTTGTTGACTATGCTATACAAGTGGTTTTTGGCTATGCTATAGAAACTGGTTGAGAAGTCAACGCACCATTATTGTGCTTTTTCCTTGGTTTGCTATTAGTGGTTGTTGACTATGCTATACAAGCATAAGTACAAATGGTTTATTGAAACGCTACGTTACAGTCCCCCTCCCACTTCGGTTGACGGAAAGCTGAGGTGGGGAAAGATGCATCTCCAGGCATGGCCTAGGTCTTATGCCGGTGTGCATGTGGGCGAAGCACTTTATTAATTTTTTTTTTTTTCAAAAATATACAGAGTCATTCCACTTATATCTAACAGAGTTTATGTTTTTAATTTATTTGTATAACGTAAGAATAATTAGATTTCGTTGTTCTTAAAACTAACAGAGTATATTTCATATAATTCATTATAATACATAATATTCTTCTTCTTCGTTTCCATCTTCCTCGGGTTGTGATTTCATCATGGCTATCAGGTATTAGGTAAAATGTGGCCCGAAAAAAATAGGTCCCCTTCGTGTTTTTGTTCGGTTGGCTGGCCACTGGTACTGCTACCTCCGTGTGCACTCGCTCTGACGTTGTTTTATTTCGCCGAAGTTTATGCCTGCTGCAGATGCTTTTGTACCCTCTTTTGTGACCATGTTTATTGCAAGTGCCGTTTGTGGAATCTCCTAATCCCATGTGCCGTAGTCGCTCAGGAACGGTGCTAACGCTTTTCCGCCAAACTGCTTCCCATTGTCGGTGAGGAAGGTCTTCGGACAACCAAGTAAGTATATGACATTTTTTTGTAGCGCTTTGAGCACGCTTTCCGTTTTTGCTTGGCGCGCCACTTGTAGAATTTATAGATCATGGCGAGGAGGTAATTGCTTCTTTGCCTGGAAGGTGGTAGTAGTGGCACAACGTCGATGGTTACTATTTCCCATGGCTTCTCTGTCGCTTTTTATTGTGTAAAATATGTCTGGTTTTTGTGTCGGTATGTCGGTGTTATGCAACGGGCCGCGGGAGAGCGTATTGAATATCGCGTTCGGCGCTCTTTTTCGGTACACTTTATTGCGGTTGTATTTTTGTATAGCCGGGTAACGAGGGTGGAAGCGTTGCTTCAGCGTCCGGTTATGTTTACGGATGGTCGAATGTTCGGCTGCGGTAATTGGGCAAACGGTTTTACTCAATCGCTTCTGGTGGTGCGCTGAAAAAGTTTCCTGCTCCGAATTTCGGCCATTGTTCGCGTGTTCCCAGCTGGTCATTGCACATAGTGTGTCTAACTCGGCTGATCTTCTGGTCAATGTGACTTCTAACGGCTGGCCATCTAGCGTGAGGGTGATTCCCCTTTCCCGTAAAAAGTCCATTCCTAAGATCATCCGTTCTGCCAGGTTCGGGATGACGGACATCATTGTGTTTGTCGTTCGTCCTTGGAACGTAATCCTTGCTGTGTATGAATTCGAACTATAGACACACGTCTGGTCTGCCAATTTGACGCTCCGCCTGTTAAGACGTGGTTTGATGTTGCTTCTCTCCAGGTGATTTCATATTGACTCATCGACGTATGAAAGGGTGGCGCAGGTGTCCACTAGCGTGCGCACGCTCATGCCCTCAATGGTTATCGGTATATAGAAGCGGTCATCTACTTGCATTTCGGCAGCGGGATCGCAGGCTGGTGGTTCAATAGGCTTCTGTGGTCGCACAAATAATGCTTGGCGGCTTCTTCTCACATAACTTGACATCATCCTGGATGTGTTGTTGTCGGTGTATTGGTTGGTCCAAGGGCATAGGCAGTCCCTGGAGAGGACGTTGTCTGGTCCACACCTGGAGCAGAACATTCTCCATCGGCCCCTGCATTGGAAGCGGCGGTGTCCGCGTTCCTTGTAGCGCCAGCAGCACTCCTTGCTATCGTACTCCTTTTGAAGATGATACAGGCCGTGGATCGCATATTTGTCCTGTTTCGCTTCCTCGCTTTTTAGCAGCTCATATTCCTCCGTTATTTACAGGAGCTCATCGATCGTCTTAAACTCGCTGCGCTTGACGAAGAGGCGGTATTCAACGCGTAGGGCATCGTATATTCGCTCGATGCGATTTCCCTTGCACATTGTCGGATGCTGACGGATCAGCGTTTCCAATGCGAGGACATAGTCCTTGGCTTTTTCTCGGCCTTGTTGCCTGCGTTTTCGGATGGCCTCTTCTAAATGTTGAAGATGACGCTTAGGCAGAAACAAAAATTTCACCTCCCTTCGAAAATCGCTCAAATGGTTGATTTGTTGCTTACGGATGCGGTACCATTGGAGTGCTTTGCCACGCAGCAGTTCCGGCAGCGTTAGGAGGAGCCGGTCGACGGGGATGCGGTAACATTCGTGCAGCGACTCCTCTCCCGAAAAATGCAGATCCCACTGGCGGACGGTATTCATTAGCTCACCGGTGCTCATTTCGTTGTGCGTTTTGCTTGCACGTACGTGCTCAGTGCGCGTCGTAGATCGGCTACAGTTTGGCCTTCCACGGGAATGATATGCTTCTTGCACTCCTCTATCAGCCTCTCCCTTTTCAGTAAGTAGATCCAATTGAGTGAGTCGGTATTCAGCATCGTAACTTCGGGGCCGGTGTGTTTGTTGTTTCTAATGGTGTGTTCGTCGAACCCGCCCCGGCAGTGTTGGTGGTTTTTGTATTTGGTTTTCCACTGTCATCTACGGAGGAGGGTCCCTGCTCGGGCGCCATTTATGAGGTGGGTTTTGTCTAAGGCTGGGGTAACGCTCAGTCAATCCAGAGTCAAGTAAAGGTCCCACAAACCCCTACTGAATAAATACATGATATTTATGTGTTACGAACACACGCACACACGGCTGGAGATATTAGGCGGGCAGCAGCTTTCCGCCGCAAGATGGCGAGGGGCGGAGAGGCGGCTAACGGTCGTTGGAGTAGAGGAGGTTGGGTAGGGCGGTTGAACGGTCGGGTAACGGACGGACTGGTTCGGCGGTACGGAAGCAGCGGTTTGACGGCGGTAAGGTGGCGAACGGCCAACGGTCGTCGTAGCAGCGGCGGGACGGATGAAGCGGCTTAACAGCGGTAGGATGGAAAGCGGCCAACGGTCGTGTCAGCGGCGGCGTGAGGGATGCAACAGCTTAACGGCGGTAGGATGGCGAACGGCGAACGGTCGTCGTAGCAGCGGCGGGGCGAATGCAGCGGCTTAACGGCGGTAGGATGGCAAGCGGCCAACGGTCGTCGTAGCGGCGGCGTGACGGATACAGCAGCTTGGCGGCGGTAGGATGGCGAACGGCCCACGGTCGTCGTAGCAGCGGCGGGACGGATGCAGGTGCTTAACGGCGGTAGGATGGCGAACGGCCAACGGTCGTCGCAGCAGCGGCGGGATGGATGCAGCGGCTTAACGGCGGTAGGATGGCAGACGGCCAACGGTTGTCGTAGCAGCGGCGTGACGGATGCAGCGGCGGTGGGCTACGGAGCACGTACCAGGGCCGGGGTGAGAGGGGAGATAGGCTGGCGACGGGGTTTACCTGGACAGCGGCTGCGTGTTCCGGGCGGGATAGGAGGGGCGTACCAGCGGGCTTGTGTTGGTCGGTCGGCTTCGGCAGGATCGGGCTGATCGAACGTCTTCGGCAGGCTCGGCGGGGTCAGTCCCCTGCGGAAGAAACGGCGAGGACTCGGTTAGTGCTGGTTTCACCGCTGGACACCCCCGCCTCCCTACTTGTACGCTAATAGAAGGTGCGTAAGGGGGGCGGGGCTGTACCAGCCGAGACACCGTGGGTCGATCCCTGCGCGGAGGGGAAGTTCACCTTAACGGCACAGCGATAGCCCCTGTGCGCACGCTTCGGCTCATGGCTGAAACCAGAGCTATGGAGAGGGGTCGTGCGGTCGTTATGGCAGCGAGTCATTTCTTACCAGACCAGGGCGACGGAGGGAAAAGTAGCCCGAAGACACCACTCTCGTCGTCCTGGTGCAGCAAGGGTTGACTCACGCCACGGCCGCACCCTCTTCTCCCTAGCTAACTAGTGGGAGTGGTCCCACCGCTCCGGCCAGCCTATTAAACCAGAGCTGGGGGGAGGGGTGCTTTGGGTCATTGAGGCAGCGGGCCGCTCAACACCAGGGTGGGCGACGGAGGGAAAAGTAGTCCGAAGACACCGCTCTCGTCGTCCAGCCCTGGTGGAGGGTGACCCGCGCCATGACGGCGCCCCTGCCACGCAACCCGAGCTGAGGGGGAAGGGGGTATGTGGTCATTGAGGCAGTGGGCCGCTCAACACCAGGGTGGGCGACGGAGGGAAAAATAGTCCGAAGACACCGCTCTCGTCGTCCAGCCCTGGTGGAGGGTGACCCGCGCCATGACAGCGCCCCTTCCACTCAGCTGGCTAGCCGGAGTGGTTATTTTGTCTTTAACAAGACAACCAATCCCGCTGGTTCACCTGCGAGGACTGAATTGCAAAAATGCAAATTCGATGTTTATATGGGTGGTGCCGCAAACTGGTTGAGAAGTCAACGCACCATTATTGTGCTTTTTCATTCGTTTGCTATCAGTGGTTGTTGACTATGCTATACAAGTGGTTTTTGGCTATGCTTTAGAAACTGGTTGAGAAGTCAACGCACCATTATTGTGCTTTTTCCTTGGTTTGCTATTAGTGGTTATTGACTATGCTATACAAGCATAAGTACAAGTGGTTTATTGTAACGCTACGTTACACCACAAATTATGGAATTGATTGTAGTGAAATTCATTTTTTTGTAGTTTTTAATTTAAGTAAATTTGGGTCTTTTTCTTTTTGAAATACGTTTTAAATCGTTTGTAGTTTTTCATACGAAAAAAAAAAATTTTTTGGTCCACAGGTTTCGGAGATATCGCTAATTCATCTAAAAAAAACCAGACACGCAGCAATTTGGAAGCACTAAAAATACTTATCCTATAACTATAATTAGTTCTCCAAATTGCTGCGTTCTTGGTTTTTTTTGAGATGCGTTAGCGATATCTCCGAAACCCGTGGAACAAAAAAAAATTTTTTTTTCGCACGAAAAACTACAAACGATTTAAAACGTATTTCAAAAAGAAAAAACCTAATTTACTTAAATTGCTTGGTTTCCGCAAAATGTATTATATTTTCGGAGTAATTATAAAAACTAAAAAAAAATGAATTTCTCTACAATCAATTTCATCGTTTGTAGTTATAGCAAAAGTACTTTTAGTGCTTCCAAATTGCTGCGTTCTTGGTTTTTTTGAGATGCGTTAGCGATATCTCCGAAACCTGTGGACAAAAAAAAAATTTTTTTTCGCATGAAAAACTACAAACGATTTACAAAGTATTCCAAAAAGAAAAAACCCAAGTTTACTTAAATTGCTTGGTTTCCGCACAATGTATTATATTTTCGGAGTAACTATAAAAACTACAAAAAAATGTATTTCACTACAATCAATTTCATCGTTTGTAATTATAGGAAAAGTACTTTTAGTGCTTCCAAATTGCTGCATTCTTGGTTTTTTTGAGATGCGTTAGCAATATCTCCGAAACCTTTGTACAAAAAATTTTTTTTTTTTCGTATGAAAAACTACAAACGATTTAAAAGGTATTTCAAAAAAAAAAAAAACAAATTTACTTAAATTGCATGGTTTCTGCTCAATGTTTTGACCAACTCTCAATGAAATTAAAGATTTTGCAGAAGAAATAAAAGCAAATATTGAAATTTGATAACACTTCAATAAATAAAATAATAGGTTTTGCGTTTTCATCTGGACTATGGGTAGGAGTGTTGGGGGGTAAGTATTTCTCAAAGGAAGGTTTGATAAGCCAAGTCAAAGAGCACTTGACTAGCATCAATTCCACCCTTAAATACGTATGTGCATATGTACGCAGAAGCATGTGCCTGTCTATCAGCTTTTGAGCATTGTATGTTATGTATACATGTATGAAAATATGAACCAAATTAGAAATGTACATACATACATATTCAATAATACTCCAAAGTAAAGGCAGATATACATAAACACTTTGGTCGCTTTGATGCTGTGGCAGCGTCCTGAGATAATAAGAAAAAACTTGCCGCTTGCTACGTTTTAAAGCTACCAAAGCATTTATAAATCCGCGTATACAGACATATATATATATACATTTGAATGCTCGTAGCAATTAGCCAACGAAATACAATAGGCGCGAGCCAAATTATGTGTCGTCGGTGGTTAAAAGTGTTGCCCGTTTGTAGCTTTAATCAACTCACAGCTAAAAGGGGAATTTATTATTAATACTAAAATAAATGAATTTGTTGCTCTTTTGCGGCAAATTTACTTTAATTTATTTCGCCCCTCCCATTTATTACTTTTTATCTATGAAGGTAGTGTAAAATTCTTACTTTGTACTTACATGTGATAAACAAGTCAGCATATACAATATGACGTCACAGTGCGAATTCGAGCCAGAAACGCGTAAAACTCGAATTTTATGTATTAACTGCAACACACCTGCTGAAAACTTGGTTGCTCGACTGCGCGAACAATTTTTCGACAGAATAAGATGAGGTTTTTCAAATAGCAAATTAAAATTGGCATAAGCTGTGTCAACTCGGCAATTCGGCATATTGGAAAATTATTTGCAAAAATGTATATGAACAATGCATGACAATTTTTAGATTATATTGTTAATATTTTACTGGCCATTTATTGGGTAATATCTGTGCATCTTTATTTGTATTTTTTACTACCATAATATTACTTCGATTAAGTCATATAAATAGTTTGGCATTATTTCATAGGAAAAGTGCCGAGTTATGGAAGTACTTATGCGCGTTATAATGAAAGCCCTCAATATTCATCGAAGTTGGGATTTACATATAAAATCACAAAAATGTTTCCTTTGACGATTTTATCAAATGCCATGTTGCCAAATTGCATCACCAATTTGGACAACTTAAGAAGAAGCGTTATGAATGAAAAAGAGGAAGCTAGTTTTCAGGATTTTGTGATTTACATTTGAACACGCATATGTATGTATGTACAGGCGGTGTTCCTCAAGGCTCCGTTCTCGGTCCACTGCTTTGGAATATTATGTACGACGAAGTATTTCGACTCAAGGTACCCAATGGGGTGAAAATAATCGGCTTCGCGGACGATATCGCATTGGTAATCACCGCCAAGCACCTAGGCGAATATGCGCCAAATCTAATACAAGCATAGCGATGGTTCAATCGTGGCTTACGAAAAATGGACTGCAGCTGGCGGAACAAAAAACAGAGGCTGTACTCATATCAAGTAGAAAAGGGTGGAGCAGGTCACTATAAGAATCGGCCGCGATGACATCGACA
This sequence comes from Eurosta solidaginis, assembly GCF_040869045.1. Classification (NCBI taxonomy): domain Eukaryota; kingdom Metazoa; phylum Arthropoda; class Insecta; order Diptera; family Tephritidae; genus Eurosta; species Eurosta solidaginis. The sequence continues at coordinate 151,226,993 of NC_090324.1, read as the reverse complement.
CACTGCCTGCAATAAAATACTTGGGGGTTGTGATAGATAGGAGGTTGTCATTCAAATCCCACTTAGAGTATGCCAATTGAAAGGTAGCAAAAACCGTAGCAGCATTATCTAGGATAATGATAAATGCAAGAGGACCAAAGCAACGACGGCGTCAACTTCTGGCTGGCGTTGTAAAAAGCCAAATACTTTACGGGACTCCTGTTTGGCATCAGGCCACGGAGTATAAATCATACTTCCGCGGGGTAAAGTCGACTTACCGCCTGTGTGCACTACGCGTCTGTAGCGCCTTTAAAACTGTCTCTGACGACGCAGCACTAATCATCGCAGGAATGTGTTCTATACACATATTAGCAAAAGAAGCAGCGACGATTTATCGGGATCAAAGCTCACGTAACGGAGCACGAGAGCGAAGCGTGCAGAACTGGCAGCTCAGGTGGAATGCCTCAACAAATGGTCGCTGGACACACCGATGTATCCCAGATATTAATATATGGATATCTAGAAAGCACGGCGAGGTGGATTTCTACCTCACACAGTTTCTGAGTGGTCACGGCTGCTTTAAGGAATATTTGCACCGATTCAATAACGAGCCTAACAACATATGCGATCACTGCGGCGGCGATACAGTAGAAGATGTTTACCATGTATTTTTCGAGTGTCCTAAGTTCTATAGCTCGAGATGCAAACTGTGCAGAATATTTGGAGAGGATTACACTCCTGAAACAATTGTTGGATGCATGCTACAAAGCAAGGTAAAATGGTCGGCGGCGTGCGATGTAATAGCGGAAATAATGAAGTGTCTACGAAGTCTTGAAAGGCTACGGCGCAGCAGCGAACATTGAACAGTCGAGTTGTGTGGGTGGATAACAAACTGCTAAGGTGGAGGGGATCGAGCTGAGCACGTATTGGATGCAAGGCCTCCGTACAATTAGCAGCGTGAGAATGATAAAATAAGAAAATACCGTAATATATGTAGGTAATGTAATAGCAAACCAGGCGACGGATTGGAGACAAGGCTTCTTCAACCGTTCGAATACTGCCCCAGGTGAAGGAATAAAGCACGGATTGGAGACACGGCCTCTGCAACCGTGCGACCAAAAGCAGTCAACATACACGCAACGACAAACCTACGGATTGGAGACAAGGCCTCTCCAACCGTAGAAACAACGAGTATGAGGGTAAACGTCTCACATGTAATCAGAGTTTATACTCGGATTGGAGAGAAGACCTCTCCAACCGGTGGAAGTACGAGGAAAGCCCCGTTACGTATTGTGGAAAAAAAAAACAAAAAAACAAAAAAAAAAAAAAAAAAATTAAAAACGGAAAAACCTATTGAAACAAAAAAAAAAAAAATTTAAAAAAAAATTCTATTTATACATATATAATTTATTTACACATATATACATATATAAAAAACAAAACCCTACAATACAAGTAGTCGAAACGCACAAGCATGCCACAAGCACTATATGCACAGTGTTTAAGGTAGGCTTGCAAATATTCGTAGAAGTGGTATGCGTCAAGCACATTCAGATAGTAAGCAGGGCGTGTCAGTCCCAGCGTTAACCATACCGCGGCACTATCTAAGTACAGCAACGTGACCCCGGCAGACGTAGAGCTTAGTGCTCAACCTACCACGCGACGGAATACTTGACGGTAGTACCGGGGGGTAAATGGTACTCAGACGGTAGGAGGTTTAGTGCGGTTAAAGTCCCGCACTGAATATGAGGCTTTCGATGCTTCCTCCTAGTAAAAAAAAAAAACATGTGCTTGTGCGTAAGAATAATTTTTGTTGGAAGTGGTTGATTGAATAGAAGTTTGTTTTGTTCTTGAACATGTGAATGTACAAACATACATATGTTAGCTTATGCTTAGATATATTAGTATCAATGAGGTGGGTGTGAGGTGGGGATGTTGGTTGATCTTTAGTTTAAGAATATATGTATGTGTTTGCATATATATCTAAGTTTGTTTATACGCTGCGATCGTCATAGCAGATACATTACCATGTTCATACATTTCTTAGCTTACCTACATATGAACATACATATGTATGTACGTACATTTGCTTAAGCGTAAAAATAATTTTTGTTAGAAGGGGTATGCTGAAATGAAGTTTGTTTTATTTTTGAACATATGAATTGTAAGCAACAATATCTACTTGCACATTCATCAAATTTAATATGCTTGTAATTCAAATCGAGAGAATTATTCAAAGAACCCATTTGCTGTGCAAAAATCATTGTTTGGAATACCCAATCGGGTATCTTCGAATTTCCCAATTTTGCTAATGGTACAAAGGCGCTTATGGATTATGTAGTATCGGCAACGGAAAGCGGCGCTGTGGAGCAAAAAAATGTTTCTTCGTATGAAAAACTACAAACGATTTAAAACATATTTCAAAAAGAAAAAACCCAAATTTACTTAAATTGCTTGGTTTCCGCACAATGTATTATATTTTCGGAGTAACTATAAAAACTACAAAAAAATGAACTTCACTACAATCAATTTCATCGTTTGTAGTTATAGGAAAAGTACTTTTAGTGCTTCCAAATTGCTGCGTTCTTGGTTTTTGAGATGCGTTAGCGATATCTCATAAACCTGTGGACAAAAAAAATTTTTTTTTCTTATGAAAAACTACAAACGATTTAAAGCGTATTTCAGAAAGAAAAATCCCAAATTTGCTTAAATTGCTTGGTTTCCGCACAGTGTATTATATTTTCGGAGTAACTATAAAAACTACAAAAAAATTAATTTCACTACAATCATTTTCATCATTTGTAGTTATAGGAGAATTACTTTTAGTGCTTCCAAATTACTGCGTTCTTGGCTTTTTTGAGATGCGTTAGCGATATCTCCGAAACCTGTGGACCAAAAAAAAATATTTTTTCGTATGAAAAACTACAAACGATTTAAAACGTATTTCAAAAAGAAAAAACCCAAATTTACTTAAATTGCTTGGTTTCCGTACAATGTATTATCGCGTGGAATTCACCCCATTTCAAACACGCCTAACATTACAAACGCTCGTTCATTGACCCAGGTAACTACCATAAGTTCATTCGCTTTCACTAAGTCACCTAATGCATTAAAGCGTCATACCAAAATTGCTCAAGTAGGAATCATATTGACAATATGTAGCGCAATATAATAATTCGCTGATAAAGCATTTTTTACTATTGAGTCATGCACTTCTTGTGTGTAATTATTAATGTAAGAATGTATATATGTATAGGTTAAGAACTTTTGTATAAAATAGAAAGTATTCACGAATAAAGGTAATTCTGATGTCTGCGCTGAGCATAAGCGCTACTGAGCTTATACTTTTGTTGAACTTTACTATCACCATATTACAACAATGTATTATATTTTCGGAGTAATTATAAAAACTACAAAAAAATGAATTTCACTATAGCCAATTTCATCGTTTGTAGTTATAGGAAAAGTACTTTTAGTGCTTCCCAATTGCTGCGTTCTTGGTTGTTTTGAGATGCGTTAGCGATATCTCCGAAACCTGTGGACCAAAAAAAAAATTTTTTTTTCGTATGAAAAACTACAAACGATTTAAAACGTATTTCAAAAGAAAAAACCCAAATTTACTTAAATAGCTTGGTTTCCGCACAATGTATTATATTTTCGGAGTAACTATAAAAACTACAAAAAAATTAATTTCACTATAGTCAATTCCATCGTTTGTAGTTATAGGAAAAGTACTTTTAGTGCTTCCAAATTGCTGCGTTCTTGGTTTCTTTTTTTTGAGATGCGCTAGCGATATCTCCGAAACCTGTGGACCAAAAAAAATTTTTTTTCGTATGAAAAATTACAAACGATTTAAAACGTATTTCAAAAAGAAAAAATCCCCAATTTGCTTAAATTTCTTGGTTTCCGCACAATGTATTATATTTTCAGAGTAACTATAAAAACTACAAAAAAATGAATTTCACTAAAATCACTTTCATCGTTTGTAGTTATAAGAAAAGTACTTTTAGTGCTTCCAAATTGCTACATTCTTGGTTTTTTTGAGATGCGTTAGCGATATCTCCGAAAACTGTGGACAAAAAAAAAATTGTTTTTCTTATGAAAAACTACAAATGATTTAAAACTTATTTCAAAAAGAAAAAACCCCAATTTGCTTAAATTCCTTGGTTTCCCCACAATGTACTATATATTCGGAGTAACTATAAAAACTACAAAAAATGAATTTCACTAAAATCAATTTCATCGTTTGTAGTTATAGGAAAAGTACTTTTAGTGTTTCCAAATTGCTGTAATGGTTTCCGCACAATTATATTTTCGGAGTAACTATAAAAACTACAAAAAAATTAATTTCACTACAATCATTTTCATCGTTTGTAGTTATAGGAAAAGTACTTTTAGTGCTTCCAAATTGCTCCGTTCTTGGTTTTTTTGAGATGCGTTAGCGATATCTGACAAACCTGTGGACCAAAAAAAAATTTTTTTTTTCGTATGAAAAAGTACGAACGGTTTAAAACGTATCTCAAAAAGAAAAAACCCAAATTTACTTAAATTGCTTGGTTTCCGCACAATGTATTATATTTTCGGAGTAACTATAAAAACTACAAAAAAATGAATTTCACTAAAATCAATTTCATCGTTTGTAGTTATAGGAAAAGTACTTTTAGTGTTTCCAAATTGCTGCGTTCTTGGTTTTTTTGAAAACCGTTAGTGATATCTCCGAAACCTGTGGACCAAAAAAAAATGTTTTTTCTTATGAAAAACTACAAACGATTTAAAACGTTCTTCAAAAAGAAAAACCGCAGATTTGCAGAAATTGCTTGGTTTCCGCACAATGTATTTTATTTTTGGAGTAACTATAAAAACTAAAAAAAAATGAATTTCACTAAAATCAATTTCATTGTTTTTAGTTATAGGAAAAGTACTTCTAGTGCTTCCAAATTGCTGCGTTCTTGGTTTTTTTGAGATGCGTTAGCGATATCTCCGAAACCTGTGGACCAAAAAAAACTTTTTTTCGTATAAAAACTACAAACGATTTAAAACATATTTCAAAAAGAAAAAACTCAAATTTGCTTAAATTGTTTAGTTTCCGCACAGTGTATTATATTTTCGGAGTAACTATAAAAACTACAAAAAAATGAATTTCACTACAATCATTTTCATCGTTTGTAGTTATATGAAAAGTACTTTTAGTGCTTCCAAATTGCTCCGTTCTTAGTTTTTTTGAGATGCGTTAGCGATATCTCACAAACCTGTGGACCAAAAAAAAATTTGTTTTTTCGTATGAAAAAGTACGAACGGTTTAAAACGTATCTCAAAAAGAAAAAACCCAAATTTACTTAAATTGCTTGGTTTCCGCACAATCTATTATATTTTCGGAGTAACTATAAAAACTACAAAAAAATTAATTTCACTACAACCAATTTCATCGTTTGTAGTTATAGGAAAAGTACTTTTAGTGCTTCTAAATTGCTGCGTTCTTGTTATTTTGAGATGCGTTAGCGATATCTCCGAAACCTGTCGACCAAAAAAAAATTTTTTTTTCGTTTGAAAAACTACAAACGATTTAAAACGTATTTCAAAAAGAAAAAAAACCAAATTTATTTAAATTGCTTGGTTTCCGCACAATGTATTATATTTTCGGAGTATCTATAAGTACTACAAAAAAATGAATTTCACTACAATCAATTGCATCGTTTGTAGTTATAGGAAAAGTACTTTTAGTGCTTCCAAATTGCTGCGTTCTTGGTTTTTTTGAGATGCGTTAGCGATATCTCCGAAACCTGTGGACCAAAAAAAAATTGTTTTTTCGTTGAGAAACTACAAATGATTTAAACCGTATTTCAACAAGTAAGGAAGGCTAAGTTTGGGTGTAACCGAACATTACATACTCAGCTGAGAGCTATGGAGACAAAATAAGGGAAAATCACCATGTAGGAAAATTAACCTAGGGTAACCCTGGAATGTGTTTGTATGGAATGTGTATCAATTGGAAGGTATTAAATAGTACTTTAAGAGGGAGTAGGTCATACTTCTATGGGTGGACACCATTTAGGGATATCGCCATAAAGGTGGACCAGGGCTGACTCTAGAATTTGTTTGTACGATATGGGTATTAAATGAAAGGTGTTAATGAGTATTTTTAAAGGGCGTGGGCCTTAGTTCTATAAGTTGACGCCTTTTCGAGATATCGCCATAAAGGTGCACCAGGGGTGACTTTAGAACAGAGCAGATGAAGAATGAAATCATTTGCTTTTTGAAATTAGAGCTTTTCTACCATCAGTATTTCAAAATTTTTTTTCATACGAGAATTATGCTTTAATTTTTTTAATTCTACAATCATGCAGAGAAATAAGGATTTCATTCAGCACCGCATGCAATTGGAAAGAATGCTAAATTAGACTGCAGAAATAAATGTACTGAAATCAATGAGTGCACTCAGGTGATTTCACATTTTTGGCGTGTGAAGTCATGCATTCAATACCAATGGCTTGCTAAAAAAATGCGTAATTAGTACCTAAAATAGTACGAAAAAATTTTAAGTTCCATTTTATGAAAGCTTAGTTTTAAAAATTGGTTGAAAAAGTTGTTATGAAGATAATTAGCGTGAGCATTAAGCATGACAATTTTAAAAATGTCGAGTTATATAGAAAAAAGTATCATTCCGGCAAGTTGAATGTTCCTGTCTTTTATATTAAATTTTTTTTGGAGTTGCTGATATAGTGATTTTTTTACTTGGGCTTATTGAATTAACCCTCGGAGCATATTTGGTGATTCATTTTGTTAGGGTTTTTAGCAAATTTTGTTGGTTTTTTTTGAAGGAGCCCTTGATATTCGCTCTCACAGCTTTAAACAAATAAAGCTAAATGGAAAGTAAATGCTTATCAAAATTTCTTTGCCATAGACAAAGTACAAAGCCACCCAAATAACACAAATCGCAAACGTAAGATTTTACAGCTCTGAACCCCAGACACCCCGCTCTATACATAAAAATCATACCCTTTTTTATTTGAACCTTAATTTTGCAAAATAACGGTTAATTAAAATGTTGCTTTCACAAATGCTATATACTCTTTCAGTAAGCTGAAGCATTTTTTAATTTAGAAAAAATATTACTTACCTTCTCATGGTAAAAATTGGAAAAGAAAAAGTTGTCTACAGTAAGTTTTCTACCCATCTGTAAAGTTTGCATCATCGTTTCAATCAATTTCTTTTTTCCCCCGTGATCATTTTGATACATTTTATCTCGATGTGTTTATGCCATTACGATGCAGAGTGACATATGAAACCAATAACCTTATTATCTTGGGTAGAATTAAGTAAAATGGATATCTCCAAAATTTCACATCACTTCCGCACCATACAACAACATATGGCACATCTATATAAAAATCTGTGAAAATCGGTGTGATATCGAGCAATCTCTTTAAGTGGGTGTAAACTATTTACTTTACTGCAAAATTTCAAACCGTACCTACTTGCTAAGAACCATGGATCTTACTGATCTTGGTATTCCTTATTTACGTAGTTTTTTTTTGTGCTTTTTTCATAAAAAAAAAGTTTCTTGCTTTTTTAATGTTTTTTATGTTATTAGTAAAAATATATATATACGTACTCACCGTACAAGTTTCTGAGGTCTCGAAAAATAAGTTTTAGAAATTTTTTTTTAGTTTCCGAATAATAGCAACATATGCCGACAAATGGCTTAATGAAAAAGCCAACAAATTCTAAAACTTCATCTTATATTAGGGATGTCAATATTGTAACGAATTTACTGCAATTTCGCTCATTTCAAATCTTCTACTAAGGTGCGAATCACTAAACTGTTGAATAAATAACTCCAATATTAAATATTGTAAATGGCCTTTATTAAAGTACTTCACAATAAATAACACTACTATTGCTCGCCAGATAGCGTCTTAATCAAAACTGATTGATAGCTGAAATGAAACTAAACTCTCGCGGCTCTACTGTCGCCTTTTATATTGCCTGATTTCCTCGTTGCATACTTCTAGGCTTTTCCATTCCAGAACTTACTAGTTAGTTATCAGCTACAAAATCACCAGCCACAACTATGTTTATTGCTTCTCGTATGCGCGTGAGTAATACTTGCACAAATTATTGCCCTCTCTTGTGAGCACCTCAGATAAGATATATGCATGTGTTTGTGCGTTGCTTCTCCCTGCTTGTACGTACATATGTGTAGACATAATTATTGTTTCGTTTATGTAGATACATAATGATTGATTTATGGATGTGCATGCAAGTGACTGCTTAGCATCTCTTAGAGATGACAGTACCCCTTAGTGTTGCTAATATTCGTAACAATATTTTATAATTTCGGAGCCCTGGGAATTTCGGGATCTTGCATTGTAATTAATACCGAGTTTAGATATTCTTTAGATTTCAAAAACCTAACCTACGAAAGTGCACAATATTATTTAGGATAACCTTTTATGCATCAAATCAAGGGGGTTAAAATTAATCCAGAAATAAAAAGGTTTCAAACATCGTTGCATAACATTTTCAATTCAAACTAACAATCACATATTTTGAAAAAAAAAAATATACATTGTATAATAAGACCATAATTTCTTGAAAACCTTTAATCTATTGTGATCTGATAAGTCAAAGAAATTTGATAACATCCTACTTATGTGTATGTTCTGCTTTTAATACTAAGCAACATTCAAAAACTTCAAAAAGTATTCCTACATTCAAATAAGTACTACTACTATAGGTTTGTATGTATTCGTATGTATATGTGTGCGCGCATGCTAAATTAATATTGAATTAGGTAAGCTTTAAAAAGCGGTTTCTGACGGCACTTCATGTTTCTTAAGAAATTTGGAGTCCCGAAAACGCCAGAATTTGTATTAAAGGTGAAGTCTCTAAATTTACATCGTTAGCATTCATGTTTAGGCAATTGTCAAATAAAAATAAAACATTTATTCAAATAATTTTACACACCAAGCGCACCAGTAGGAAATTAGCGCATGTATGGCAAAGTTTCCGCACAAACATGTTCACTGCCAAGAGTTTGTTTCATAAACTTCACTCTTAATTTGAAAATTGAAGTCTAAGCACTTCCGCAGTACTACTTTTACAATTATTGTTTTGCATACTGATGGTCCCCACCGTAAACATTAATTCTGCTTAACCGTTTCCCCAAAAATTTTTTTTTTTTTTTTCAGAAAAATATACGTACTTATTCTCAGTACTAAGATGTTGTTTTCGTAATATAAACCAAAGTAGAAAATTATGATTCTTATTGTACGTTCTAGAACCACCAATTAAAGGACATAAAGAATTCAAGTTTTTATTTCTTCTTTTTAAATGATCCCATCAAGTAAATGGAGCATTAAAAAAATTTTCTTTTGAAAAACGAGTTCAGAGAGGAAAGAGTTTTTTTATAGACGTTGTGACACCGCACTGCCCTCAAGTCGTCAAATGAAACCAGGCTAATCCTGTTCATGCGTTCGTTGTAAGGCAATGGTTTGTTCACCGCCGAAAACTAAAACTGCTCAGCTACAGAGGAACCCTCATCAGCTAACTAAAATAAATGCCGTGTTAGTAATAAATATGCAGATATATAATGGATAGAATTAGTAGAAAACGAATTCAATATGGTAATGAATACAGTTAGTTACTATTAAGAGAGGAAGGAAAAGATTTTTTAATACAAAAAAAGGGAGTCAGAAACATCAATTGTGCTAGAGTGGGAGATGTAATTCTGACACAAACAGCGGAAGAGCTCATTTAGTTCAAAATTTGATCTACAGTATTTTAGGTAGAGAGGTTTAAGATGTCTTGAAGGCCGGCAAGGGACATTAAAGTTGTTTACTTCGCTCAACAGGAATGAATTAGAGACCGAACCATTTAGTAATTTAATCATAAATACAATTCCAAGAATTTCCTACGACTAGCAAGAAAATCCCTAAAGGAGAAAGGTAAGAATTGTTTCTGGACTTATGAGCCTGGTAGCTCGGGTTCCAAATTATTGCACCATATTCTAATATCGGCCTGACTTATGTTGTAAAAACAGCTTTAGTAACATACGGGTCGCTGAATTCTTTATACCATTGCCTTACAAACGCCAGAATACCTCTAGCCTTATTAACAGTTGAAGTAATATGAAGGTTGAAGTTAAGTTTACTGTTAATATCAACCCCAAGGTCTATAAAACTGTATACATACCTGTTAAAGATTTTAATTGTTAAGAGTGTAGTAATCTACATAAATTTGCATTTTTTAAGATAAAGCGGCATATGGTTGATGGTGCACCAATTGAGCAATGTTCCAAATATGATTGTAAAATAGACCTTTCTTCGCTTGACGCATAGGATACAAAAAATTTACATCTTCCTTTGCGAGAGAAAAACTAATTATTATCATTAACTTATTTAATTGGCCGAAATCCAAAATTTTCTTGCTAACATATTCTTGGAAAAGACACGGCGATATATATTGTATGAGCAATAAAGTTTCCAATAGGGTAGGTAGTCCAATATTGTACCTATGTATGTCATTTAATGAAATTTTTTTATTTTTATATATTTTTTTGCTTATGACAATAGAAAAAACATCGAATCCAGACAAAGTGTAGCATTTTCAACAAACATGAGATATAAAGAAAAAAGCTTATAGCCAGCTAACGTAATTAATAGTAATATAGCTACACTATTAACTATTAATAAAAATTACGTTGGTGTCATGCGAATTTCATCTTTTTATATGAAAAAACTTTCTAAAGGTCTTGAAAACGACATATGTCGTATTTTTCATTAAAAAAGTGGTCAATTTCGATACCATTCGCTGCCAAAATTTTCTAAATTTTCAAAATTATTGCAGTGGCTCCAAGAAAACAAAAAGAAAAAGGTTTTATAAATAATAATCTGTACAAAATCCCCCTTTCACCTTGGTTTTGGTTTTGATCCCCCTGATGCAAGGATCGCCAAAAGCCTCTTATGGTAGCGTGACCACACCTACTTTGAAATCCAAAAATAAAAAAAATGGCGACGAGGCTAATAAAAAGCACACTTTAAAAACTTCGAAAATTCATAAAATAACAGTTTTTTAATATATCGATCCTTGCGCCACCTGGCGGAGATTTTTTTCATATGTCGCTTTCTGTTCATGAATGTAATATGTGTTCCAAATATTAGCCTAATCGGAGCACAGATACGATTTTTTCAAATATTTCGATCCATGCGCCATCTAGCGGGAGATTTTTTTTCACAAGGCTATTTCTATTCCCGTATTTAATATGTGTTCCAAATATATTTTATATTTTTGTCTTATTTTTGCATTTTCATCGAGTTCTGAACCACAGAGTTTGCTACACAGAGCTAAACTAAATAAAACCCTTTAAAAATAACGGCTATTATTTATTATACTCTATTAGATAACTTCAAACTTTTCACTAATATGTATATTCCATATTCAATTTTTAAGTTCAAGTGAGGCGAAATAAATTTTTGTCAATGGATGTCTATTCTTCATTTTGTTTTCTAAAAAAATAGCGACAACCAATCAGACAGCAGAAATGGCGCTGGCATGTAAACAAATCCAGTCGGACTTGGTAGCTTTCAAAATTAACGTATCGCATTGTTTTCTTGAATGCATTTACAAATACTTCTACATGAATTCAATCAAATAAATCAAACAAAGCTTCATTGTTTTCGTACAGGTGACCGAAAAATATAACCAAAAATATTATTTCAAAAGTCATTTTACAGAAATTTTCGCAGTTGGGTTCCTAAAGAGGCACAGCAGAATACATTCCTATGCGATGCGCTTGCCTAATACTGTTTTCACACAGAAACTTAATGAACTCATTTCACCTGCTAATGAAATCCTAAATTTTTGCTTTCACACAGAAGTAACTGCTCGATTAGTATGAAGGATGAGACAGACAATCATGGCGGAACGATACAAGGTGGGAGAATGGTGACATACCTACAAACAAAAAAAATTCCATGTACTTGTAAATTCGATGGACAAATGTCAAAATCGTACTGCGCCGGTAGTTGATGTATCAAATCAAATAAAAAAGGTTATAATCAGCTGTTCGATGCGGCCACCTTGTATCGTTCCGCCATGCAGACAACGACATTTGCTTTGACAAATGACATTTTTAAGCACTGAACACACCTAAAACTAAGAAACGGAAACGGAAGCGGAACGCTGCCAATAGAGTTGCATTGTCCTTTTGACTTCATTAGGCATTCGATTAGCTACTAATGAAATAATAATAGATTCGAATTTTGTAGGGAAGATTGAGCTCAATAAGCGTCTTAGTGTAGAAAACTGCCTTTGTTTTTCAATAAGCCGTCTGTGTGAAAACAGTATAAGCGTTTTACAAAAACAATTGCATGAAAGCGCTTATGAGGTGACGACCGCTGCCCTGATGCCCTTAGGCCATTTGTACCAAAACGCTTCCCGTTGCGTTAGTCAATGCACAGAGACATAACACCCCTAGATCTAGTGGAAAGTAACTATCAAATCTTGGTTTATTTTAAGTTATGCACACAATGCCGAAGACTTTGTAAATGGGAAAAATAGTTTTTTTTTTAATTTCAGAGTAGCTTGTTGTTTTTTTTTTATACTCAGTTGAGCAGAGCTCACAGGGTATATTAACTTTGATTGGATAACGGTTGGTTGTACAGGTATAAAGGAATCGAGATAGATATAGACTTCCATATATCAAAATCATCAGTATCGAAAAAAAAATTGATTGAGCCATGTCCGTCAGTCCGTCCGTCCGTCTGTCCGTTAACACGATAACTTGAGTAAATTTTGAGGTATCTTGATGAAATTTGGTATGTAGGTTCCTGGGCACTCATCTCAGATCGCTATTTAAAATGAAATATCGGGCTATAACCACGCCCACTTTTTCGATATCGAAAATTTCGAAAAATCGAAAAAGTGTGATAATTCATTACCAAAGACGGATAAAGCGATGAAACTTGGCAGGTGAGTTGAACAATGAGCGTGGAAGCGCCCACTTTTAAAAGAAGTTAATTTGGAAGTTTTGCAAGCTGTAATTTGGCAGTCGTTGAAGATATCATGATGAAATTTGGCAGGAACGTTACTCCTATTACTATATGTATGCCTAATAAAAATTAGCAAAATCGGAGAACGACCACGCCCACTTTGAAAAAAAAATTTTTTAAAGTCAAATTTAAAAAAAAGTTAATATCTTTACAGTATATAAGTAAATTATGTCAACATTCAACTCCAGTAATGATATGGTGCAACGAAATACAAAAATAAAAGAAATTTTCAAAATGGGCGTGGATCCGCCCTTTTTCATTTAATTTGTCTAGGATACTTTTAATGCCATAAGTCGAAAAGGGTGAAATCGGTTGAAGCCACGACCAGTTTTTATACACAGTCGACCGTCTGTCCTTCCGCTTGGCCGTTAACACGATAACTTGAGCAAAAATCGATATATCTTTACTAAACTCAGTTCACGTAATTATCTGAACTCACTTTGTATTGGTATAAAAAATGGTCCACATTTTGGTCGATATCTCGAAAACGCCTTCACCTATACAACTACAACCACTCCCTTTTAAAACCCTCATTAATACCTTTAATTTGATACCCATATCGTACAAACACGTTATAAAGTCACCCCTGGTCCACCTTTATGGCGATATCTCGAAAAGGCGTCCACCTATAGAACTGAGGCCCACTCGTTTTTAAAATACTATTATCACCTTTCGTTTGATACCCATATTTTACCAACGCATTCTAGAGTCAACCCTGGTCCACCTTTATAACGATATCCCGAAAAGGCACCCACCTATAGAACTAAGGCCCACTTCCTTTTAAAATTCTCATTAACACCTTTCATTTGATACCCATATCGTACAAACAAATTCTAGAGTCACCCCTGGTCCACCTTTATGACGATATTTCGAAAAGGCGTCCTCCTATAGAACTAAGTCCCACTCCCTTTTAAAAACTCATTAACAGCTTTCATTTGATACCCATATCGTACAAACAAATTCTAGAGTCACCACTGGTCCACCTTTATGGCGATATATCGAAAAGGCGTCCACCCACAGAACTAAGGCCCGCTCCCTTTTAAAATACTCATTAACACCTTTCGTTTGATACCCATATTGTACAAACGCATTCTAGAGTCACCCCTGGTCCACTTTTATGGCGATATCTCGAAAAGGCGTCCACCTATAGAACTAACCTTTCATTTGATACTCATATCGTACAAACACATTCTAGAGTCACCCCTGGTCCACCTTTATGGCGATATCTCGGCCACCTATGGAACTAAGCCCCACGCCCTTTTGAAATACTCATTAACACCTTTCGTTTGATACCCATATCGTACAAACAAATTCTAGGGTCAACCAACCCTGATCCACCATTATGGCGATGTCCCTAAATGGCGTCCACCTATAGAACTATGGCCCACTCCCTCATAAAATACTCTTTAATACCTTTCATTTGATACACATGTCATACAAACACATTCCAGGGTTACCCTCGGTTAATTTTCCTACATGGTTATTTTCCCTTATGTTGTCACCATAGCTCTCAACTGAGTATGTTATGTTCGGTTACACCCAAACTTCACCTTCCTTGCTTGTTTATACTCACTTGAGCAGAGTTCACAGAGTATATTAACTTTGATTGGATAACGGTTGGTTGTACAGGTATAAAGGAATCGAGATAGATATAGACTTCCATATATCAAAATCATCAGTATCGAAAAAAATATGGGGGTGGCTCCGCCCTTTTTCATTTAATGTGTCTAGGATACTTTTAATGCCATAAGTCGAACAAAAATTTACCAATCCTTCTGAAATTTGGTAGGGGCTTAAATTATGGGACGGTAACTGTTTTCTGTGAAAAAGGGCGAAATCGGTTGAAGTCACGCCCAGTTTTTATACACAGTCGACCGTCTGTCCTTCCGCCGGCCGTTAACACGATAACTTGAGCAAAAATCGATATATCTATAAATCATATAAAATAAAGTCGCTAAATGCCATGTATGCACATAACTTCACACAGAATGCTCCGATTTTAAAACGGGTTTTTGCATTTGAAAGCTTAGCTACGTGAGATGGTACAGTTAATATAATTTGAAGGTATATATTATAGGGGCATGGCAAATTGCCAAAATATAGTAAAAAATCATACAATTTCTGTTTACAATTTTTGTATAACTCATAAACGGATGGATGGATTTAAAAAATTCTGCTTTTCAGTAAAACTTTGAAATATTTACCTTCGATCTGGATCAAAAAAAAATACTCGATTCCTTTCGTATGTCAGCCAAATTGTTTAAACAAAAGTAACATTTTTATCAAAAAATGCGTATGTGTGTTTGTTCGCTGTGAACTGCCGCGCTAATTGCTTTTGAGTGAGGCTTGATGCGACACATACAGACGTACAGATATAGCATTCGCTGCGTTATTTAACTTCGGGCGTAGGTTTATAGGTATGTATGGATGTCATATGTATGTATTTTCATACCATATCAGCCTGACACAGGTATGTACATACATATTTATGCAACATAAATGGTTACTTGTTAATGCAACATAAATGGTTAAGAATGCATACATCTATTGAAAAATAATCTTTCGTAAAAATATTAAACATTTCCTTAAAATTCTTCAAAAAAGTTTCATTTTTTGGTATTTTTGAATATATCACTATCAGTACATAGTATAAAACAAAGTCGCTTTTTCTGTCCCTATGTCCCTTTGAATACTTAAACCTTTAAAAATACGCAACGGATTTTGATGCGCTTTTTTTAATAGATAAAGAGTGATTGAAGAGGAAGTAACGGATGAACATATTTGGCTGAAAATTGGTGGAGAGGAGACAGACATAGGCTAATTTTATCCCGTTCTGGATAGGGTCTTGAGATCAAAACGTGGACCTGGGTAATCCTGGGATATGTTTGTACAATAAGGGTATCGAATGTAAGCTGTTTATGAGTACTTTGATAAGGGGTATTTTTCGTACCCGCGTATAACTAGGGTCTCGAGATATAAGCGAAAACGTGGACGCGGGTACCCCTAGAATGTATTTATAGAATATGGATAACGAATGAAAGCTGTTGATGATTGCTTTAGTACAGGGTAGTTTTCATACCGCTGGGTGAGTAGGGTCTCAAGATATGGGCAAAAACTGGACCCGGAAACCCCTAGAATGTTTGTGTAATATGGATATCAAATGAAAGTTGTTGCCGAGAGCTTTAAAGTAATTTTCATTGTGATATTCGATTTAGTTGCATTAACCTGGCAAAACTGATAAATATGCATGCGAAGCCGAAAAAAAGACATGAATTAATAATACCCACATAACTATTTACATACGTCCTATTCGATTAGCGGTGTGAAGTTAGCCCCCCCCCCCCCCCTCTAAAAATTTTTAATTTTTTAAAATGCTAATCGTTTGATAGTCGTTTGATAATGATTGATATGCTTCTATTTTCGTTTGATAAATATTCGTTTGTTAGAAAAAAAAATTTAAATATCTATGTGAAGTTAGCCCCCCCAACTAAAAATGTTTAATTTTTTAAAACGCTAATCGTTTGATAGTCGTTTGATAATGATTGATACACTTCGATATTCGTTTGATAGTTATTCGTTTGTTAGAAAAACGAAATTTTTTAAAATATCTATGTGAAGTTAGCCCCCCCCAACTAAAAATTTTTAATTTTTTAAAACGCTAATCGTTTGATAGTCGTTTGATAATGATTGATACACTTCGATATTCGTTTGATAGTTATTCGTTTGTTAGAAAAACGAAATTTTTTAAAATATCTATGTGAAGTTAGCCCCCCCCAACTAAAAATTTTTAATTTTTTAAAACGCTAATCGTTTGATAGTCGTTTGATAATGATTGATACACTTCGATATTCGTTTGATAGTTATTCGTTTGTTAGAAAAACGAAATTTTTTAAAATATCTATGTGAAGTTAGCCCCCCCAACTAAAAATTTTTAATATTTTAAAACGCTAATCGTTTGATAGTCGTTTGATAATGATTGATACACTTCGATATTCGTTTGATAGTTATACGTTTGTTAGAAAAACGAAATTTTTTAAAATATCTATGTGAGGTTAGCCCCCCAACTAAAAATTTTTAATTTTTTAAAATGCTAATCGTTTGATAATGATTGATACGCTTTTATATTCGTTCGTTAAAAAAAATTTAAATATCTACATATGTCAAATTGCCCCCAGTTGGTAATTTTTCAGGCTCTAGAGGCCTAGGAGCTCGAAGCGATGTATATGTCATTCTCTGGTTGATAATACGTGATAATGCAACTGGCTGCACTCCCCTCGTTGCGGCTCTTAAGTTAGAAGGGCATACAAATTTTATGTCATTTATATATATAGGAAGAAGATAAACATTAATTTCAGGGTACCTCTTATCCGTAGTTTTGATTATATCTGTTAAACGGCTTTAAATAAACCAAATAGTTTACTTTTATGTCATCAGCATCTTTATTTGATATCCATTTTGTACAATTACATAAAAAAATTCCGGAGTCCCTAATATGGGTCTCGACACCATAGGCAATAATAATAAAAAATACTTTAGCCGATTGTCATATCCAATAGGTATACAAAATTTCAGGAGAATCGGTCCAGCTGTTTCGGAGGAGTATGGTAACGAAAATTGGGCCACGAGAATTTTATAAGGAGAGTTACATATGTAGAAACTTACATACAGGTTCAATTAATAAAAGAGTGTTAAAAATATTAAAATTTCATGTGAAGTTAATCCCCCAATTGATAAGTTATAATTTTTTCGAGTTGGGTACATGTATGCATATTTTTCTGAGTTTTGGTATTTTTTCATAACGAATTTTGGTCCCAAAAATAAACGCGTTGTGGCAACAATATAATGGAGTAGAATTCAAAACTACATACATATATTAAAATTTAAACCTATATTTTTGCATTGATTGTTGTACCGTTAACTTCAAGTGATAGCCACGTCGGCGCCGACGAAAATCAACAACTGTAGACCACTTAGTTGAATAATTAGGGCTGATCACATTCAACACGGCGTCTACAGACTACAACCACAATAAAGATAAGCTTGGCGACAACCGTAGCGAATGTCAGGGTCAAATAGATTATATTGCACAGAGTAGTGGGTGATGAAAGCAAGTCTTTTCTGTGACGTTGTAACCGTGTGCAACTCCAAAACTTCTAGGAAAGTGAGACCGCCCAAGGCAGGAACTGCACTGGAGGGATGACGCAAACGTATTTATTCTGTAGTTGCGAACAGAGCACAACGGGACAGGTACTAAGAGATTGTGTCCACGACGTGCTTGTGTGTTTTTGCTGGAAAAGATAGGGGAAGATGGGGGCGGGGGCTGATGCTCGGCATTGCTCCTGACTGTGCTACTATGATTGTAGTGATGGGTTGGAGCGGCCGTAAGAGTAGGAGGCGCCGATCGGCGCCAGCAACAGCGGGCAGTAGATATAGTATGCAAAGCAGGGTTGCTGCTGGAGTGTTGCACAGGTACGCTTCTGCGTCGGCCGCGGGGCGTCGTTAGACGTGAACAGCAGGGAGCCACAAATGCATTGAAAATTTTTCGGGGACGGGTATGGAGCAAACCAGCAGGGTATGGAGCAAACCAGCTGCAGGGAACTGCTCCGAGGATAACAATTTATGGGAGGGACGCAACAAATAAAATGGAAAGTGCAGTTATGCTAGTTTCGAAATTAAAAATGAAGTAAATGTAAAATTATCAATATTTGTGATTATTTAGAAAATAAAACTATGTAACACATTGTTTTAACACGAAAATAAAATAATTTAAAAAAAATTTTTAAGTTAAACGGTTTTATTGAAAACAATACTTACATGAAGTAATAATAATACGAAAAGCTAGAAAATAATTAGGTAGGTCCTAGGTACTAGTCATCACACTCCTTATCAATCTATGACATAGATCAGATAATTAAATAAAAGACTTGCTTTCATCACCCACTACTCTGTGCAGTATAATCTATTTGACCCTGACATTCGGTACGGTTGTCGCCAAGCTTATCTTTATTGTGGATGTAGTCTGTAGACGCCGTGTTGAATGTGATCAGCCCTAATTATTCAACTGAATGGTCTACAGTATGTTGATTTTCGTCGGCGCCGACGTGGCTATCACTTGAAGTTAACGGTACAACAATCAATGCAAAAATATAGGTTTAAATTTTAATATATGTATGTAGTTTTGAATTCTACTCCATTATATTGTTGCCACAACGCGTTTATTTTTGGGACCAAAATTCGTTATGAAAAAATACCAAAACTCAGAAAAATATGCATACATGTACCCAACTCGAAAAAATTATAACTTATCAATTGGGGGATTAACTTCACATGAAATTTTAATATTTTTAACACTCTTTTATTAATTGAACCTGTATGTAAGTTTGTACATATGTAACTCTCCTTATAAAATTCTCGTGGCCCAATTTTCGTTACCATACTCCTCCGAAACAGCTGGACCGATTCTCATGAAATTTTGTATACCTGTTGGATATGACAATCTTCTAAAGTCTTTTTTATTATTATTGCCAATGTGTCGAGACCCATATTAGGGACCCCGGAATTTTTTTATGTAATTGTACAAAATGGATATCAAATAAAGATGCTGATGACATAAAAGTAAACTATTTGGTTTATTTAAAGCCGTTGAACAGATATAATCAAAACTACGGATAAGAGGTACCCTGAAATTAATGTTTATCTTCTTCCTATATATATAAATGACATAAAATGTGTATGCCCTTCTAACTTAAGAGCCGCAACGAGGGGAGTGCAGCTAGTTGCATTATCACGTATTATCAACCAGAGAATGACATAGACATCGCTTCGAGCTCCTAGGCCTCTAGAGCCTGAAAAATTATCAACTGGGGGCAATTTGACATATGTAGATATTAAAATTTTTTTTTAACGAACGAATAACTATCAAACGCATATAAAAGCGTATCAATCATTATCAAGCGATTAGCGTTTTAAAAAATTAAAAATTTTTAGTTGGGGGGGCTAACTTCACATAGATATTTTAAAAAATTTCGTTTTTCTAACAAACGAATAACTATCAAACGAATATCGAAGTGTATCAATCATTATCAAACGACTATCAAACGATTCGCGTTTTAAAAAATTAAAAATTTTTAGTTGGGGGGGTTAACTTCACATAGATATTTTAAAAAATTTCGTTTTTCTAACAAACGAATAACTATCAAACGAATATCGAAGTGCATCAATCATTATCAAACGACTATCAAATGATTAGCGTTTTAAAAAATTAAACATTTTTAGTTGGGGGGGCGGGGCTAACTTCACATAGATATTTAAATTTTTATTTTCTAACAAACGAATAACTATCAAACGAAAATAGAAGCGTATCAATCATTATCAAACGACTATCAAACGATTAGCATTTTAAAAAATTAAAAATTTTTAGTTGGGGGGGCTAACTTCACACCGCTTATTCGATTTGCCTGATAATAAGGGATGAAGAAGAATTGGAAAAATTTTAGAGAAGAGAAAAGACGGAAGGAGAAGTAGACTGAGAAAGAGATAGAGTGAGACGAAAATAGAGATAGACGAAGCGAAAAGACGGAGGGAGGAGTGAATAAAAGGATTAAGAAAAAGTGATGAGGGGGAGGGGGAGGGGGCAGAGTTAGATGGAAAAAGTTTATTAAAATGTATGGAGATAGACCAAATTTAGGGCAGAACAATGTCTGACGGGTCTGCTAGTCTTTACTAAGCTCAGTTCACGTACTTATCTGAACTCGCTTTTTATTGGTGTAAAAAATGGCCGAAATCCGACTATGACCACGCCCACTTTTTCGATATCGAAAGTTACGAAATATGAAAAAATGCCATAATTCTATACTAAATACGAAAACAGGGATGAAACATGGTAATTGGATTGGTTTATTGACGCAAAATATAACTTTAGAAAAAACTTTGTAAAATGGGCGTGACACCTACCATATTAAGTAGAAGAAAATGAAAAAGTTCTACAGGGCGAAATCAAAAGCCATTGGAATCTTGGCAGGAATACTGTTCGTGGTAATACATACATAAATAAATTAGCGGTAACCGACAGATGATGGTCTGGGTCACCCTGGTCCACATTTTGGTCAATATCTCGAAAACGCCTTCACATATACAACTACCACCACTCCCTCATTATCTCTTATCCACTCCCCCAATACTCATTAACACCTTTCATTTGATACCCATATCGTACAAACAAATTCTAGAGTCACCCGTGGTCCACCTTTATGGCGATATCTCGAAAAGGAGTCCACCTATAGAACTAAGGCTCACTCCCTTTTAAAATACTCATTAACACCTTTCATTTGATACCCATATCGTACAAACAAATTCTAGAGTCACCACTGGTCCACCTTTATAGCGATATCTCGAAAAGGCGTGTCCACTTATAGAACTAATGCCCAAGCCCTTTTAAAATATTCATGAACACCTTTCATTTGATACCCATATCGTACAAACAAATTCTTGATACGCTGGTCGACCTTATGGCGATATCTCGAAAAGGCGTCCACCTATAGAACTAAGGCCCACTCTCTTTTAAACTACTCATTAATACTTTTCATTTGATACCCATATCGTACAAACAAATTCTAGAGCCGCCCCTGGTCCACCTTTATGGCGATATCTGGAAAAGGCGTCCACCTATAGAACTAATGCCCACTCCCTTTTAAAATACTCATTAACACCTTTCATTTGATACCCATATCGTACAAACAAATTCTAGAGTCGCCCCTGGTCCACCTTTATGGCGATATCTCGAAAAAGCGTTCACCTATAGAACTTAGGCCCATTCCCTTTTAAAACACTCATTAACACCTTTCATTTGATACCCATATCGTACAAACAAATTCTAAAGCAGAGCTGTAAAATGATTCAATCAATACAGTTATAAATCAAGATTGATTCATTTTACAAATATAATTGGGTGATTTCAAATATATAAGCCAAGTTTGAATGCGATTTCATTTTTTCCATTCAAATATTCCGTTAGTGATTGCATGACTATTAAAAAAGCATTCAGCGTGATTGTGAATGCAACGAGAGCACTCCCACTCACGAGTGATTGCAAAATTTGTTGACTGCAATCACTTTTTCATTCACTTCCATTCAAATATCCGCTTTCAGGGTTGATACTTTCGTACATTTGAAGGCTAATATACCTGTGATTAGTTTGAAGGTGTCAAAATAGTTATAAATAACCGGACTGCCATATTTCTTTTAAAACATTTTGTTTGATTCTAAAAAGTTTTATTCGGGGAATTTTGCCCCAAATCAATGAAGTTAAATTTTAAATGCTTCAATTCTGATTGAAATAAATAAGAAACAGGAATATATGAGTTAATACATTCATAAAACATAATTGGAATAAAATATTTTTGCCAAAAAATAATTTCCAATCATAAATCCAAAATGTGGTTCTCGCATTCAATAGCGACGGTAACTCTGACCCAATGTTTTGACATGTTATATTGTAAAACTATATTGTGGTGTTTTCTACAAAAAGAGGCATAATTTTTTAAATGTTAAGTAGAAATCAATTGCCACATAAATAAGGAATATAACGAAGTGCTTCTTGTAGATTATAGTGCAGTGAAGGTGGAGAAAAATGTGTTTAAAAACCTGAAACTTTAGACGTCAAATAGTTGTGCACAGTGTTCGTCTTTATATCAAAAGCACATTAAATGTGATTGTATTATTCAAAGGCCCGGCATTTCTTGATCTTCCCAAAAAATATATATTTTAAGACTTGCCTTTGAAATACATTTATTTCAGCATTTCTTGATATGGTTAACTATGCTAATCAGTGATTTAATATTTTGTAATTTTGGAACTCTGTCTATTTCACCATGCACAAGTAACTTGAATTCGTTTATTAGAGCATGTTAATGATATCTTTATGAAGTAAAAGTCACATCTGGGATAGTCTTGAATACTGTTAATAGCAAATACCTATGTATCGAAGTGCAACAACATCTGTAAAGCATGTTTCAATATATATAAGTATAAGTCAAAAGTAAAAGTCATTATAAAAAAAACAACAAGCTACTCTGAAATTTAAAAAAAAAATTATTTTTCCGATTTACAAAGTCTTCGGCATTGTGTGCATAACTTAAAATAAACCAAGATTTGATAGTTACTTTCCACTAGATCTAGGGGTGATGTCTCTGTGCATTGACTAAGCTTCCCGTTGCGTTTGGTACAAATGGCCTTAAGGCATCAGGGCAGCGGTCGTCAGCTCATAAGCGGTTTCATGCAATTGTTTTTGTAAAACGCTTAGGCAAGCGCATCGCATAGGAATGTATTCTGCTGTGCCCTTTAGGAATTCAACTGCGATAATTTCGTGTAAAATGACTTTTGAAATAATATTTTTGGGTGTATTTTTCGGCCACCTGTACGAAAACAATGAAGCTTTGTTTGATTTATTTAATTGAAGGCATGTAGAAGTATTTGTAAATGCATTCAAGAAAACAATGCGATACGTTAATTTTGAAAGCTACCAAGTCCGACTGGGTTTGTTTACATGCCAGCGCCATTTCTGCTCGCTGATTGGTTGTCGCTCTTTTTTTAGAAAACAAAATGAAGAATAGACATCCACTGACAAAAATTTATTTCGTCTCACTTGAACTTAAAAATTTAATAAGGAATATACACATTAGTGAAAAGTTTGAAGTTAAGAAAATAATATAAGATTATCACTCATTTATCTAATGGAATATAATAAATAATAGCCGTTATTTTTAAAGGGTTTTATTTAGCTTAGCTCTGTGTAGCGAACAGAATTTTGTAATCGAAATTTAAGTTTTTTCCCGATAAGCTACAAGCTCGACACTTGGAATATGGTTCAGAACTCGATGAAAATGCAATAATAAGACAAAAACACATTTTAAATACGGGAATTTGTGAAAAAAAAGCTCCCGCTATGTGGCGCATGGATCGAAATATTTGAAAAAATCGTATCTGTGCTCCGATTAGGCTAATATTTGGAACACATATTACATTCATGAATAGAAAGCGACATATGAAAAAAATCGCCGCCAGGTGGCGCAAGGATCGATATATTAAAAAACTGTTATTTTATGAATTTTCGAAGTTTTTAAAGTGTGCTTTTTATTAGCCTCGTCGCCATTTTTTTTATTTTTGGATTTCAAATTAGGTGTGGTCACGCTTCCATAAGAAGCTTTTGGCGATCCCTGCATCAGGGGGATCAAAACCAAGGACAAAGGGGGATTTTGAACAGATTATTATTTATAAACACGTTTTTTTTTTGTTTTCTTGGAGCCCTTGCAATAGTTTTGAAAATTTAGAAAGTTTTGGAAGCGAATGGTATAGAAATTGACCACTTTTTTAATGAAAAATACGACCTATGTCGTTTTGAAGACTTTTAGAAAGTTTTTTCATATAAAAAGATGAAATTCGTATGACACCACCTTAATTTTTATTAATAGTTTATAGTGTAGCTGTATTACTATTAATTACGTTAGCTGGCTATAAGCTTTTTTCTTTATAGCTCATGTTTGTTGAAAATGCTACACTGTATCTGGATTCGATGTTTTTTCTATTTTCATAAGCAAAAACATATACAAAAATAAAAAATTTCATTAAATGACATACATGAGTACAATATTGACTACCTACCCTATTGGAAACTTTATTGCTCATACAATATATATCGCCGTGTCTTTCCAAGAATATGTTAGCAAGAAAATTTTGGATTTCGCCCAAGTAAATAAGTTAATGATAATAATTAGATTTTCTCTCGCAAAGGAAGATGTAAATTTTTTGTATCCTATGCATCAAGCGAAGAAAGGTCTATTATAAGCTTTTATTTAGTTTCACTTTTGTTGTCTGTAATGGAATCTTGCAAGTTAAATTTGATACACTTCCCGGTGTCCGATTGAGCTGAAATTGTGCACACATGTATAACTCCGATGACAATGCAATATTACTTTATTATAATTCGATAAATTAATCGATAACACAGTTATCGGTAAAGATTTGTATTTACTTTGGCATAACAGCCTAAGTCCCATACAAACCCGCCGGTACCTATCCGTGGATTGTGATATTTGGACGTGGTGAATCACGCGTGTCACGCGTGGTGAATCTCAACGCTTGCGAAAAGCGGTGACACAACCCTCTGTTGTATTTCTGTGTATAACCAACATAGCTGAATTTTTAAGGCTGTTTAACTCTGTAATCTTTTCTGTAATTTATTTTGCTTTTGGAAAAATTACCTATTTGAAAAAAGCTGGCTGAAAAATATTGTCATAACAGCTTAAGTTAAATCAAGAATGGAAAATCTTGGAAAATTTGAGCAGATGTGGCAATTTCGCGCGTCCGTTGAAGGAAATATTGACAATCTGCTGATCATCGCTAGGAAATTAGCGACATTCCATCAACTAAGCAGCACTTTAGCAATACTGTTATTATTTGGCCGCTCAAACACACAAATATTAATTGTGCATTAAATCTAAAATATAAAAATACATCATAATAATTTACACGGCCGAAGCCATAGTAATTCACACGGGTCATCAATTCTTTCTCTGATTCAAAATCTGAACTACCAGCGCTACCGTCAACAGCTCAGTGTCATCATTGCCAGTAGCGCCAATAACACCAAACTCGTGCCTGACACACAAAAGTCGTTTCACTCAATAGCGCAAGTAAAATGTACTACGCACTCACTACTAAGAAGCGTCAAAAATTCGCTTGGAGTAATTTCGTCAATGAGCTACCATTGAGCTGGCACCGCATTGGCGCTGGCGCCATGCAATTTACATCACTAAAATTGCGCGAATGCCCAGGCTCATGACTTCAATACTTATATTTACAATGCTTTAAACTTTAAATACACCTCTGAAGTTGCTGCGCATAAAATGTGTACTAATAAATTAGAATACGCATTATACGCAGATGTAACTGAAATATGTTTTTGTTTCACCCCCTTTACTTATATTTAAAGCTTTTCTAAGAACAAGCTTCTATTACTTGTTAATAAAACGAACTAAAAAGTAAAAAATAAAATTAAAGAAAAAAAAACTTTTTTAAAAATAAGCTTTTATTATTTTGGTTAATAAAATCAACTAAAAAGTAAACAATAAATTGACTCTAAAGAAATATAACACTTTATAAGTTCATTGTAAGCTTAAACGCTAATTAGGCTTTTTCGTCTGCGACAAAAAAATTCTATATTGTACATAATTATATATTTTTAACATTAAAACTTTACACCTAAATTATTAAATCTTACAGTTTATATCACAGTCCTAATTGTTCTAATAAAAGCGTGTTACATTGCGATAGCAAGAAAATGAGATCCTAAATGTTCTTAATTATACCATCAAAATTTAACACATTTTTATTAGAACAATTAGGACTGTGATATAAACTGTAAGATTTAATAATTTAGGTGTAAAGTTTTAATGTTAAAAATATATAATTATGTACAATATAGAATTTTTTTGTCGCAGACGAAAAAGCCTAATTAGCGTTTAAGCTTACAATGAACTTATAAAGTGTTATATTTCTTTAGAGTCAATTTATTGTTTACTTTTTAGTTAATTTTATTAACCAAAATAATAAAAGCTTATTTTTAAAAAAGTTTTTTTTCTTTAATTTTATTTTACAATCAGATTTGGAACATTGCTCAATTGGTGCACCATCGATCATATGCCGCTTAATCTAAAAAAATGCAAATTTATGTAGATTACTTCAGCCAGCTTCCTACACTCTTAACAATTAAAATCTTGAATAGGTATGTATGCAGTTTTATAAACCTTGGGGTTAATATTAACAGTAAACTTAACTTCAACCTTCATATTGCTACAACTGTTAATAAGGCTAGAGGTATTCTGGCGTTTGTAAGGCGATGGTATAAAGAATTCAGCGACCCGTATGTTACTAAAGCTCTTTCTACAACATAAGTCAGGCCGATATTAGAATATGTTGCAATAATTTGGAACCCGAGCTACCAGGTTTATATTGATCGGCTTGAATCAGTCCAAAAACAATTCTTACCTTTCTCCTTAAGGGATTTTCTTGCTAGTCGTAGGGAAATGCTTGGAATTGTATTTATGATTAAATTACTAAATGGTTCGGTCTCTAATTCATTCCTGTTGAGCGAAGTAAACAACTTTAATGTCCCTTGCCGGCCTTCAAGACATCTTAAACCTCTCTACCTAAAATATTGTAGCTCAAATTTTGAACTAAATGAGCTCTTCCGCTGTTTGTGTCAGAATTACATCTCCCACTTTAGCACATTTGATGTTTCTGACTCCCTTTTTTTGTATTAAAAAATCTTTTCCTTCCTCTCTTAATAGAAACTAACTGTATTCATTACCATATTGAATTCGTTTTCTACTAATTCTATCCATTATATGTCTGCATGTTTATTACTAATACGGTATTTATTTTAGTTAGCTGATGAGGGTTCCTCTGTAGCTGAGCAGTTTTATGTTTCGACGGTGAACAAACCATTGCCTTACAACTAACGTATGAACAGGATTAGCCTGGTTTCATTTGACGACTTGAGGTCACAACGTCTATAAAAAAACTCTTTCCGCTCTGAACACTTTTTTTCAAAAGAAAATTTTTCTAAATGCTCCATTTTCTTGATGGGATCATTTAAAAAGAAGTAATAAAAACTTGAATTCTTTATGTCCTTTAATTGGTGGTGCTAAAACGTACAATAAGTATCATAATTTTCTACTTTGGTTTATATTATGAAAACAGCTTCTTAATACTGAGAATAAGTACGTATATTTTTCTGAAAAAAAAAAAAAAAAATATTGGGGAAACGGAGAGCAGAGTTAATGTGTATGGTGGGGACTGTCAGTATGCAAAACAAAAATTGTAAAAGTATAACTGCGGAAGTGCTTAGACTTCAATTGTTCAATTAAAGAGTGAAGTTTATGAAGCAAACTTATAAAACCCTACCCCACTCTTGGCAGTGGACATGTTTGTGTTCATTTCTGGAATAAATATTGCATGATTTTTGCAGCTCTCCCGAAAGTTTGCATCCTCATTTAATAAAATATTGTCCGAAAAAGCATCATTTTGTACAAATTTAGTGATCGTTACATTATTAAATAGTAACAAAAAGAAAGCAAGGAAATCCCCACTAGCGTTGCCATACATGCGCTAATTTCCTACTGGTGCGCTTGGTGTGTAAAATTATTTGAATAAATTTTTTATTTTTATTTGACAAGTGCCTAAACATGAATGCTAACGATGTAAATTCAGAGAATTCACCTTTAACACAAATTCTAGCATTCCAAATTTCTTAAGAAACATGATGTGCCGTCAGAAACCGCTTTTCAAAGCTTACCTAATCATTTAAAAAGAAGTAATAAAAACTTGAATTCTTTATGTCCTTTAATTGGTGGTGCTAAAACGTACAATAAGTATCATAATTTTCTACTTTGGTTTATATTATGAAAACAGCTTCTTAGTACTGAGAATAAGTACGTATATTTTCCTGCAAAAAAAAAAAATGTTGGGGAAACGGAGAGCAGAATTAATGTGTATGGTGGGGACTCTCAGTATGCAAAACAAAAATTGTAAAAGTAGTACTGCGGAAGTGCTTAGACTTCAATTGTTCAATTAAAGAGTGAAGTTTATGAAGCAAACTTATAAAACCCTACCCCACTCTTGGCAGTGGACATGGTTGTGTTCATTTCTGGAATAAATATTGCATGA
Source organism: Eurosta solidaginis (assembly GCF_040869045.1). Classification (NCBI taxonomy): domain Eukaryota; kingdom Metazoa; phylum Arthropoda; class Insecta; order Diptera; family Tephritidae; genus Eurosta; species Eurosta solidaginis. Next base: position 151,198,239 of record NC_090324.1, on the reverse strand, counting down.
TTTTTGCAGCTTTCCCGAAAGTTTGCATCCACATTTAATAAAATATTGTACGAAAAAGCATCATTTTGTACAAATTTAGTGATCTTTACATTATTAAATAGTAACAAAAAGAAAGCAAGGAAATCCCCACTAGCGTTGCCATACATGCGCTAATTTCCTATTGGTGCGCTTGGTGTGTAAAATTATTTGAATAAATTTTTTATTTTTATTTGACAAGTGCCTAAACATGAATGCTAACGATGTAAATTCAGAGAATTCACCTTTAACACAAATTCTAGCATTCCAAATTTCTTAAGAAACATGAAGTGCCGTCAGAAACCGCTTTTCAAAGCTTACCTAATTCAATATTAATTTAGCATGCGCGCATACATATACATACGAATACATACAAACCTATAGTAGTAGTACTTATTTGAATGTAGGAATACTTTTTGAAGTTTTTGAATGTTGCTTAGTATTAAAAGCAGAACATACACATAAGTAGGATGTTATGAAATTTCTTTACTTATCAGATCACAATAGATTAAAGGTTCTCAAGAAATTATGGTCTTATTATACAATGTATATTGTTTTTTTTTTTTCAAAATATTTGATTGTTAGTTTGAATTGAAAATGTTATGCAACGAAGTTTGAAACCTTTTTATTTCTGGATTAATTTTAGCCCCCTTGATTTGATGCATAAAAGGTTATCCTAAATAATATTGTGCACTTTCGTAGGTTAGGTTTTTGAAATCTAAAGAATATCTAATCCCGGTATTTATTACAATACAAGATCGCGAAATTCCCATGGTTCCGAAATTATAAAATACTGTTACGAATATTAGCAACACTAAGGGGCACTGTCATCTCTAAGCGATGCTAAGCAGTGACTTGCATGCACATCCATAAATCAATCATAATGTATCTACATAAACGAATCAATAATTATGTCTACATATATGTACGTACAAGCAGGGAGAAGCAACGCACAAACACATGCATATATCTTATCTGAGGTGCTCACAAGAGAGGGCAATAATTTGTGCAAGTATTACTCACGCGCATACGAGGAGCAATAAACATAGTTGCGGCTGGTGATTTTATAGCCGATAACTAACTAGTAAGTTCTGGAATGGAAAAGCCTAGAAATATGCAACGAGGAAATCAGACAGCATAAAAGGCGACAGTAGAGGGGCGAGAGTTTAGTTTCATTTCAGCTATCAATCAGTTTTGATTAAGACGCTAGCTTGCGAGCAATAGTAGTGTTATTTATTGTGAAGTACTTTAATAAAGGCCATTTTTCCATTATTCAATATTGGAGTTATTTATTCAACAGTTTAGTGATTCGAACCTTAGTAGAAGATTTGAAATAGCCGAATTGCAGTAAATTCGTTACAACTGGTGTCAGAAGAGGAATCGTTGAATAACTTCCAGAGGACATCAAGGACATGACAAAGTTCAGTGAATTGAAGATCCAGCAACTGAAGAAGGAGTCGGAAAGGCGTGGATTGGATACAACCGGCATTAAACTCCAACTTCAGGCACGAATACGAGAGGCAATGGAAGCAGAGGGAATTGCCGTGGAAGAGTATGTGTTTCATCTTGATGTCGACGAGACAACAACGAATATGAAAGAGAAAAACGAAACATCGCAGACAGTTACGAGCACAGACTTGAACATGATATTGGCTGCATTAACTGCTCAAACATCGACAGTGGCATCTCAGCTGGAATTTTAGGAAACACGTTTAACATCCAAGATGGAAGCACAGGAGGCACGCATTTCAGAAATGCCGTCACAAATGCCATCTCAACTGAAATCACAGGAGACACGCATTACATCCAAGATGGAAACTCAACTGGAAGAAGAGAAAACATATATGGCATCCCAACTGGAAGAGCAAAAGACATATATGAAATCTCAGTTGGCTGAGCAGTTGAAAGCACAGGAGGCCCGCATATCCTCGAAGCTGGAGGCACAGGAGATAAGGGTAACATCGAAGCTGGAGACCCAGGATACAAAAACTTTACAGTTTGTGGAAAAAATCAAGGCCGAGGTGGATGCTTTGAGAGGACGTATCGAGCAGTTGCGACTAAATCGCCCAGCAGTTTCAACGAGTAATCCAAAGGTAAAAACACCATCTTTTGACGGCTCTGTTCCCTTCCAGGTGTTTAAGATTTAGTTTGAGAAGACCACAGCAGTGAACAACTGGAGTGCTGAAGATAAAGTTGCTGCACTATTCGTGGTATTGAAATGATCTGCTGCTGAAATCCTACAGATTATTCCCGAGGGAAAGCGGAACAACTACGAAACATTGAAGAGCGCTCTTGAGAGGCGATACGGAAGCGAACACAGGAAGCAGATACACCAAATAGAGTTGCAAAACCGCTACCAAAAAGCTAATGAGACTTTCCAGGAGTTTACGTTAGATGTCGAAAGGCTTGCACATTTGGCGAATGCCGACGCACCCGTGGAATACACCGAAATGGTAAAAATTCAGAGCTTTATAAATGGCATTCGGGACGTCGAAACGAAGCGAGCCACATACGCAAACCTAAAGCCAACATTTTCTGAAACGGTATCCCATGCACTGACTCAGGAAACAGCGTCGCTTCTGTGTAGGCCAGTTTTCAAAGCACGCCGTGTGGAAGTAGAAAGGCCAGAGTGGGTAGACGCAATACTGGAGGCGCTGAAAGGATCGCAAAAGCGAAGTGAGAGAGTTATAAATTGCTTCAAATGCGTGAAGCCCGATCACATTGCACATCATTGCGATCCTGATCCTAATGGGTGCAACAGCATGAGTGGTTTTAATAACAAAGCTGGAGGGGATGAGCAAGAGCGAGTAAGATGTAGAGATGGAGAGCTATATCCAGCAATTGAATGTCCTGTAATATCTGTGTCGCAAATTGGAAGGAAATCAAGCAGTCTTACCGTCAGAGGGAATTTCGATGGCAAGGAGCGTGTACTGACTGTAGATACGGGCGCATCTCATTCCTTAATCCGATCTGACTTGGTCAACAGGAGAATAAAACCGTTACCCGGAGCAAGGTTGCGCACGGTCAAAGGCGAGTATAACCAAGTCCAGGGAGAACTGGTATTTGAAGTCTTGATTGGAAAGGTCACAGTTCTACACAAATTCGTTGTGGCGGAGATCGTTGATGAAGTCATATTGGGAGTGGACTTCTTGGTTGACCATGACATCAAGATCGATATGCAGAGAAGGGTGATGCGTTATAAGAACCAGGATATACCACTTAACTTCAGTTTGCAGAAAGGGTTCAGTAGTAATCGAGTACTGGTGGAGAAGACTCGACAAAGACCACGAAAATCAAAGCCAAAGTTTTATAGATCGAATGGGCCAAATAGAGAAAAATCAAAAGTACCTGCGAGAGAAACACTGACATTGACAAAACCTAATAGACGCACAAAACCGAAGCAACAAATGAATGCGAGGGTAATTTCAAGCCGGAGCGCACTACTCTTGTGAAACGTGGGAACGATACTGATTATGCGAACCCAATCCGTCAAGCGCAAGCTCTGCGAAGTAGTTCATTGGCCAAACAACAGAGTTTGAGGGAACGGCCCAGAGTAATGATAAAAATGATTTTACTACTGATCAAACACTGGCATGACAAGAACTTTAATTCGGAAGGTTTCTTGGAGGGAGATTTGGTATTGCTATACAACCCTCACCGGCGGAAAGGTGTTCCATCCAAATGTCAGTGCAGTTGGGAAGGCCCGTACAGAGTTGTGAAGAGGATTAGTGATGTCATCTACCGCATACAAACAATTGGGAAACCACGATATAGAAGAGTGGTACATTTGGAGATGCTAGCAGCGGTTAGATCGAGAGATTTGTCTGATCGGGACGATCAGACTTAGGTGGAGGGCAGTTTTACGAATATTAGCAACACTAAGGGATACTGTCATCTCTAAGCGATGCTAAGCAGTGACTTGCATGCACATCCATAAATCAATCATTATGTATCTACATAAACGAATCAATAATTATGTCTACACATATGTACGTACAAGCAGGGAGAAGCAACGCACAAACACATGCATATATCTTATCTGAGGTGCTCACAAGAGAGGGCAATAACTTGTGCAAGTATTACTCATGCGCATACGAGAAGAAATAAACATAGTTGTGGCTGGTGATTTTGTAGCTGATAACTAACTAGTAAGTTCTGGAATGGAAAAGCTTAGAAGTATGCAACGAGGAAATCAGACAGTATAAAAGGCGACAGTAGAGGCGCGAGAGTTTAGTTTCATTTCAGCTATCAATCAGTTTTGATTAAGACGCTATCTGGCCAGAATAGTATTGTTATTTATTGTGAAGTACTTTAATAAAGGCCATTTTTCCATTATTCAATATTGGAGTTATTTATTCAAGAGTTTAGTGATTCGAACCTTAGTAGAAGATTTGAAATAAGCAAAATTGCAGTAAATTCGTCACAATATTGACATCCCTAATATAAGGTGAAGTTTTGGAATTTGTTGGCATATTCATTAACCCATTTGTCAGCATATGTTGCTATTATTCGGAAACTAAAAAAAATAAGTGTGTGCGGTGCACACCCAGGGGAAGTTTACTTCTTTAATTTAGCATTTCACCGTCTATCACGAGCCCCGTTGTTATCTTTCGGCATATCGGTCCCTAAACGTAACCAACAAAATTATGAAAATACATTTGTTTACAGACATCGGTAATTCTATTTCTCACACAATATCACAACCGTAATAAATTCCATTACAAAGACATATCAAATGCAATTATGATGTAAGTGACGTTTCGCATTAAATGATTAAAAAAACATATATTAAAGATAAAAAAAAGAAATTATATGAAAAAAAAAAACAAATTAGAAAAAGTTGCCAGCCTTGAACCCGCGACCTTTGCGTGCTTATTCGCACGCTTACCACATGTGCTATACAGACGATTTCATTTTTGTGTCAAATGCCGTACTTAAGATTGTCTATGGTGCTTTTGCTATATGAGTGTGTTGTGTTCGTAAAATTCCACACACACATATACATACAAAGCATTACTAGCTGCTATATGAGTGTGGTGATGTTGAATTATAAACTCTGAAATAAATGAATGGTGATTTTATACTCTAAAAACTCTGAAATAAATAAATGGTGATTTTATACTCTGAAAATCTGTTTGTTGACAGATATCGGTAATTCTGAAGTGTAACATTCTTTAAATTAAACTAAGGAATATTTTTATACTTTTAATTTTATTTTTATTAATAAAATTTCTACAAAAGATACAAGTGGCTTATGATAACTGAAATATGAAACATATGTCTTACGGCTGAATTCTGTAATTCAGTCTCATCTCAAGTCTCTAAATTTGAGATTTTCCTTTAAAGACAATCTTTGTGACTTGAGATGATTTCGGTATTCAGTAAACGAAAGTCACAAAAACAATTCACCATATCAACGAAATTCACCAAAATGACAATTTACTCATACATTGTACAAATAATATAGCATTGCATTTTGTCAACATAACGATAGGTGACATTGTGGCTTAGCTTGCTAAGGCGCCGTTCACAATTTTTATAGAAAATCCCTAAGTGTGTCGGTTCGAATCTCAGCCGCGCCACATTAGAGTTGGATGTTTTTTTAAGTATTTCCTGTGTTTTAATTTTTATATGCTTATTTTAATTTGAGCAATAAAAAAAATATATTTAAAGAGTTTTTCGCAAATAATTTTCATACTTTTTCTGAAAATTTCACGTTTGTGATCTGCCCCGGCCCAGCTCACAAATTAGTGATTGCTTTTGTGAGGCTGGAGACGCGAGACAGCTTACAGAATGGCAAATTGTCTCAAAAGTGATTTTCACCCCAAATAGTCTCTAATAGTGACTAGAGACGGCTTACTGAATTGAGCTGTTAGTTTCGATTTGATCAATGTTCCTTTGAAACACGGCGTCAATTGCTGTTTTTGATCGCGTTGTAGATTCAGTGCGACTGCTGCAAAGCTTTAAATTAAATTTGGTGGCGAGAAATTCAATTAATGAGATCGATGTATCTGAGGCAAAATTTACATTGAAATCTCCACTTAAAATCATCGGCATTTCGTGGTTGTCTTTTGTGGTATATTTTATTAAACCCTCGTGGCTGAATTCAATAATTTTAGTTATTGCTTTATTGGGAGAAATATAAATTGTTACAATTACAATTGTTTTGTTGCTACACAGTGTACTCTCACAAGCACATATTTCTCCCACCTTAGAAATCTGAACGGACATTGATTCCAATTGTTTTGCGTTGAGTGTTGTTTGTGGAGTAACAACACTACCCCGGTCATGTGTGTTATGGTAGATTGCAACCCCACCAGCTCTTGTATATGGTATTTTAAATTGGATTACTTTATCGAAATTGGGAATGTCTAAAAACGTATCATTATCAATCCACGTCTCGGAAAGAATTAGAAAATCCGACGATGATGTTATTCTGTCTAGTTAAATATCTTGTAAATGGGCGCGTAAGCTTTGGCAATTAAAAGTGAATAATGACAATCCATTTCTCGCATTTATAAAATCATATAATACATTTTCAAGTTAAGCCTTTCAAATTCAGCTCGCAAGATCATGATTGGGCACAATTTCTCGCAATTAGTTCAAAAATCGTAATTTTAGAGTTATGACACAATTGAATTAAATGAGCGATACATATGTACATATACATATTTATGTAAAAGTATTTGAGTACTCACAAGGATAAACTACATCATTATGTCCAATGGGAGCATGTTCTTGCACAGGTGATATATCCATTACAACAAATATCAAATAAGAAAGATTTGACTATTGATTACGAAATACATATCGCTCGTTCCAAAGAAAAGAGATGTATTTCAAAATTTTAATTTTTTGGGAAAACGAGTTCAAACTTTTATTTTTTTTTTTTTCATAGAGCTCCTTTAAAAAAAAAACAAAAAATTCAAAGGCATCCACGGACGCAATTTTCGTACTTTTGATCATTTTGCAATTTAGAGAACAATCTCATCAGTCAGGTATTTATGTTTATCATAAAAACCCGAAAAACGAAAATTTTGATTTACACATCTTTACTTTGGAACGGACGATATGCACTTGTGTAAAAAGGTACTTACGACCACCGTGTTCACTGTTTAGCACATTCATTAATGTCCTCCGGCGTGCACGACATTCACGTGTGAGTTCAATTGAAGTTTTTGGGGTTTTTCTAGTTAGCATTCGCCGTTGGTCACGAGCCCCGTTCCTATTTCGCGGCATATCGATCCCTAAACGCAATATGGTGTAACCAACAAAATTATGAAAACCTGGAAACAGTAAGCACAGCGCGCCCGATCTCTATGAGGTTTTACTCCGACTTCGCTGAATGCAATAAACTGAATAGAATATTACATAGTACATATAATTTCAAATCACAAAATATGCAACATTTTGCTTATAAATAACGGCACATGTACATTGTACATATAAATTTCACAAATTTGTATTTACATATGTATGTAAGTATGGTAAATTAGCCTTTAAATTCTCTGGCACCGGAGTGTGGTTTTAAACTCTCAAATAAAAGAATGGTGATTTTTTAATTAGCTTTTTAACCCTATGGCACCGGAGTGTGGTTTTAAACTCTCAAATAAAAGAATGGTGATTTTATACTTAAAAAAAAAAAAAATTTGAAACAAAAAAAAAATTAGAAACAGTAGACAGCGTCGAACCCGCGACCTTTGCGTGCTCATTCGCACCCTTACCACATAAGCCATATTGACGCTTTTGTATTTATGTCAACTGCCGTACTTAAGATTGTCTATGGTGCTTTTGCTGTGTGAGTGTGGTGTGGTTGTCGCTTCGCAACAACAACATTAATATGGTTGTTGTCTTCCAATTTCATTACAGTTTTTCTCAAATGCATGCCGCTATAGAAGTAAACTTCAAAATTTCTAAAACTTAGTTTTCGTGAACTTAGAAACTTGTACGGTGAGTACGTATATATATATTTTTACTAATAAAATAAAAAACATTAAAAGTGTAAGAAACTTTTTTTTATGAAAAAAAGCACAAAAAAAAACTACGTAAAAAAATAATACCAAGATCAGTAAGATCCGTGGTTTTTAGCAAGTAGGTACAGTTTAGAAATTCTGCAGTAAAGTAAATAATTTACACCCACTTAAAGAGATTGCTCGATATCACGCCGATTTTCACAGATTTTTATATAGATGTGCCATATGTTGTTGTATGGTGCGGAAGTGATGTGAAATTTTGGACATATCCATTTTACTTAATTCTACCCAAGATAATAAGGTTATTGGTTTCATCTGTCACACTGCATCGTAATGGCATAAACTCATCGAGATAAAATGTATCAAAATGATCACGGGGAAAAAAGAAATTGGTTGAAACCGATGATGCAAACTTTCTAGTTGGGTAGAAAACTTACTGTATACAACTTTTTCTTTTCCAATTTTTACCATGAGAAGGTAAGTAATATTTTTTCTAAATTAAAAAATGCTTCAGCTTACTGAAAGAGTATATAGCATTTGTGAAAGCAACATTTTATTCAACCGTTATTTTGCAAAATTAAGGTTCAAATAAAAAATTTATGATCTTTATGTATAGAGCGGTGTATCTAGCGTTCAGAGCTGTAAAATCTTACGTTTGCGATTTGTGTTATTTTGGTGGTTTTGCACTTTGTCTATTACAAAAAAAATTTGATAAGCATCTATTTTCCATTTAGCTTTATTTGTTTAAAGCTGTGAGAGCGAATTTCAAGGGCTCCTTCGAAAAAAAACGAGCAAAATTTGCTAAAAAACCTAACAAGATGAATCACCAAATATGCTCCGAGGGTTAATTCAATATGCCCAAGTAAAAAAATCACTATATCAGCAACTACAAAAAAAATTTAATATGAAAGACAGGAATGTTCAACTTGCCGGAATGATACTTTTTTCAATATAACTCGACATTTTTGAAATTGTCATGCTTAATGCTCTTGAGCAAGTTGTTTTAACTCTTCTCACGCTAGTTATCTTCATAGCAACTTTTTCAACCAATTTTTAAAATTAAGCTTTCATAAAATGGAACTTAAAATTTTTTCGTACTATTTTAGGTACTAATTATGCATTTTTGTAGCAAGTGATTGGTATTGACTGCATGACTTCACACACCAAAATTGTGAAATCACCTGAGTGCACTCATTGATTTCAGTACATTTATATCTGCAGTCTGATTTTGCATTCTTTTCAAATGCATGCGGTGCTGAATGAAATCCTTATTTCTCTGCATGATTGTAGAATTAAAAAAATTAAAGCATAATTCTGGTATGAAGAAAAAATTTTGAAATACTGATGGTAGTAAAGCTCTAATTTCAAAAAGCAAATGATTGCATTCTTCATCAGCTCTGTTCTAAAGTCACCCCTGGTCCACCTTTATGGCGATATCTCGAAAAGGCGTCCACCTATAGAGCTAAGGCCCACTCCTTTTTAAAATACTCATTAACACTTTTCATTTTATACCCATATCGTAAAAACAAATTCTAGAGTCAGCCCTGGTCCACCTATATGGCGATATCTCGAAAAGGCGTCCACCTATAGAACTAAGGCACACGCCCTTTTAAAATACTCATTAACACCTCTCATTTCATACCCATATCGTACAAACAAATTTTAGAGTCACCCCTGGTCCACCTTTATGGCGATATCTCGAAAAGGCGTCCACCTATAGAACTAAGCCCACGCCTTTTTAAAATACTCATTAACACCCTTCATTTGATACCCATATCGTACAAACAAATTCTAGAGTCACCACTGGTCCACCTTTATGGCGATATCCCTAAAAGGTGTCCACCCGTAGAACTATGGCCTAATCCCACTTAAAATACTCTTTAATACCTGCCATTTGATACACATGCCATACAAACAATTTCCAGGGTTACCCTAGGTTCATTTTCCTACATGGTGATTTTCCCTTACTTTGTCTCCATAGCTCTCAGCTGAGTATGTAATGTTGGGTTACACCCGAACTTGGCCTTCCTTACTTGTTTATAATGACTTTTACTTTTGACTTATACTTATATACATTGAAACATGCTTTACAGATGTTGTTGAACTTCAATACATAAGTATTTGCTAGTAACAGTATTCAAGACTGTCCCAGATGTGACTTTTACTTAATAAAGATATCATTAACATGCTCTAATAAACGAATTCAAGTTACTTGTGCATGGTGAAATAGACAGAGGTCCAAAATTACAAAATATTAAATCACTGATTAGCATAGTTAACCATATCAAGAAATGCTGAAATAAATGTATTGCAAAGGCAAGCTTAAATCTGCAAGTGAAATAGTCACGTAGTCTTAAAATATAATATACTAGACAACACTATTTTGGAATTGAAAAAACTACATAAAATAAATATCAAGTTCATAGTTAAGTACGTGGATATATTTGCTATTGTAAAACGAGATGACTTAGACATTACTGAGAACTCTAAATCAGTACCACAATCGGCTACATTTTACAACAGAAAAAGAGGTAAACTCAAAAATCCCCTTCTTAGATGTGCGCATTCACAGAACTGACAATAGGATTTTACTCAACTGGTACTCTAAATCAGTAACATCAGGAAGAATCATAAACTTCCTTTCTGCCCAACCTAAAAAATACAAAATAAACGCTGCAAAAAACATAATAAACAAAATATTCACATTGAGTCACAATCAGTTTTTAAATTCCAACAAGGAACAAATTTACAAATTGCTTACTGACAACAACTACCCGATCTAATTAGTTAAGACCCTAATAGAACAGAAATTAAAAGAGACTAACAAAAAGCAACATCATACAACAACCACACAAACACCTACCGAAACAAAACAATACCACAGCATCACCTACATACCAAAGTTCACAGAAAAAGTTCACGCAAACATAAGAGAACAAAAACGAAATATTTCTCTAGCATAAAAATCCAACTGCACTCTCTCCACTATATTTACCAAGGCAAAAAGCCCAGTAGAACCACACCAACTAAACAATGTAATCTACCAAGTACAATGCAAAGGTGGAGAAAACACACAATGCGACAAAATATACATAGGGACGACGAAAAGAAAATTGGGAGTTCGACTAGCAGAGCACGAAGCGGACATAAACAAAAAGAAAAGCGGCACGGCACTTGCTCAACATATTCTAACACATGGACACACCGCTGATTTACAAAATACAAAAATAATAGACACAGAGAGGAAAGAGAAAAAGCGGTACACACTAGAGAGTATTCACATACTAAAAAAATAGAGAGAAACAGTAAATAGACGAGAAGATACTGATCAAATTGCGGCAGCATATATATTATGCTTATGATTTGAAATTAGTTTTGACAAATATACCAAACATGCATGGTATTATATACTCCTATGAATTTTGTGATATTTTATTTTAATTATTATTTCATGTGAGTTTCTTTTTTCCGCATTTAATGTTTGTGTCATGATTTAACAATGTTTATGTTCCAACTTGTTTTTACAAATTTGTCTTTTTTATTGTTATTGTTTTTAAATAAAGATGTCCAGCCCCTGAGGATGCCAAGGAGCTTGGCGAAACGTCGGGTTTATAAGTGAAGTTTAATCTTGCACTGTTCAACTATCTGACCATACAAGCCTATAATAATTCTGAATTTAATAAAATCAAATTGGTCAGCAAAAATCGATCACACATTAAAATCTTATCGGAAGGCCTGCCGACAAACAATTTTCACATCTTTATTTACTTTCTACCAACACAAACAAAGAGCGAAATAATCCAACATGAAACACTTCTACAAACATATGCGATATAAATACGGAGAAGAAACATATAAAACCCTTAAAACCCGTAAACAGAAACAAAAACTAACAAAACAAACAGCGCAACTGAAATTCCTATTGGAATGTAGGAAATACGAAATAATACCCCAACACCTGACTGATTCAACCAAGAGGATATCCATACAAACAACATCGCAACACATAATTCAACAAGTAGAGAAGGCAAAAAGACTATTACACAAAAAAATGCTAAATTTAGAAATCACACAAACAAACATCAACATAAAATCAACTAGAGATCAAATAATCTGTGCTGAGCGACAACTACAACACAACCTTAATGTAAGTTATTTCTACTCTGTCACACATAATCAAAAAATTCTAAGCCAGAGAATGGCAGACGAAATAAAAACAACACAAACATCCAAACTTGAGAAACTGAAGCAGAAACAACTTCTAACTTTGGGCATAAGAGTGAACAGTGACTGGTTCATAAACTACACGAAAATACATTTTCCTGAAGAAGTCAAATGGCTTCTCTCCCTTGGGAAAAAATTTACACTTCCTACAACAAACACCACATTCAAACCTTTAAAAATCATAGCAGAGATTGAGCAAGTGATACAGCAATTTGAGAACGAGAGAGCTAAAGAAATGGAAAGATGCCGATTAAGCAACAGAATCTCACAATACAAACGGCAAATTAAACATAGCCCAACGGACAAATTTATACTGGAAACCTACAGCAAAGCAAAGGCTCTTCTAAGAAGACACAAAGATATCATCGTCACGGATTCAGATAAAGGCAACAAGACAGTTGTTATGTACAAGACAGATTACAAAGAGAAAATGGGCAAACTACTTGAGGACAAAAGCACATACAGAACCGCTAGAAACGACCCAACAGACACGCTACAGAAACAAAACAACAACCTTATCAACGAACTTTACAAAGATAAACTGATTAGTCTTAAAGACAAACATCACCTCACATGTACGGCAGGAAATGCACCACGATTATACGGTTTACCAAAAATTCATAAACCGAATTTACCCTTACGTCCCATAGCTTCATCAATGAACGTTCCATGTTATGGTCTTTCAAAGTTCGTTGGTAAAATACTAAACAATTTAATCTCAGAAGAATACAATGTAAAAAACTCGTTTAGACTCAAAGATAAATTGGAAAACATTGAAATATGTAGCGACGACATATTAGTATCCTTCGATGTAGTCTCCCTATTCACCAACATCCCCATATACTTAGCAATAAAGATAATAATGGACAAATTCCAACAACTACAATGTAACATACCAAAAAATAAATTTTTAAAATTACTGAATTTTTGCCTGAAAGATAATAATTATTTTATGTATGATGGGAAAATTTACACCCAAAGCTTTGGTATGCCCATGGGTAACCCTCTTTCACCGACAATAGCAGATATCATCATGGATGACTTACTAGAAAACAGTATTTTGGAATTGAAAAAACTACATAAAATAAATATCAAGTTCATAGTTAAGTACGTGGATGATATATTTGGTATTGTAAAACGAGATGACTCTGACATCATACTGAGAACTCTAAATCAGCACCACAACCGGCTACAGTTTACAACAGAAAAAGAGGTAAACTCAAAAATCCCCTTCTTAGATGTGCTCATTCACAGAACTGACAATAGGATTTTACTCAACTGGTACTCTAAATCAGTAACATCAGGAAGAATCATAAACTTCCTTTCTGCCCAACCTAAAAAATACAAAATAAACGCTGCAAAAAACATAATAAACAAAATATTCACATTGAGTCACAATCAGTTTTTAAATTCCAACAAGGAAAAAATTTACAAATTGCTTACTGACAACAACTACCCGAGCCAATTAGTGAAGACCCTAATAGAACAGAAATTAAAAGAGACTAACAAAAAGCAACATCATACAACAACCACACAAACACCGACCGAAACAAAACAATACCACAGCATCACCTACATACCAAAGTTCACAGAAAAAGTTCACGCAAACATAAGAGAACAAAAACGAAATATTTCTCTAGCATACAAATCCAACTGCACTCTCTCCACTATATTTACCAAGACAAAAATCCCAGTAGAACCACACCAACAAAACAATGTAATCTACCAAGTACAATGCAAAGGTGGAGAAAACACACAATGCGACAAAATATACATAGGGACGACGAAAAGAAAATTGGGAGTTCGACTAGCAGAGCACGAAGCGGACATAAACAAAAAGAAAAGCGGCACGGCACTTGCTCAACATATTCTACACATGGACACACCGCTGATTTACAAAATACAAAAATAATAGACACAGAGAGGAAAGAGAAAAAGCAAAAGAACAAAACAATGTAATCTACCAAGTACAATGCAAAGGTGGATAAAACACACAATGCGACAAAATATACATAGGGACGACGAAAAGAAAATTGGGAGATCGACTAGCAGAGCACGAAGCGGACATAAACAAAAAGAAAAGCGGCACGGCACTTGCTCAACATATTCTAACACATGGACACACCGCTGATTTACAAAATACAAAAATAATAGACACAGAGAGGAAAGAGAAAAAGCGGTACACACTAGAGAGTCTTCACATACTAAAAAATAGAGAGAAAACAGTAAATAGACGAGAAGATACTGATCAAATTGCGGCAGCATATCTATTATGCTTATGATTTGAAATTAGTTTTGACAAATATACCAAACATGCATGGTATTATATACTCCTATGAGTTTTGTGATATTTTATTTTAATTATTATTTCATGTGAGTTTCTTTTTTCCGCATTTAATGTTTGTGTCATGATTTAACAATGTTTATGTTCCAACTTGTTTTTACAAATTTGTCTTTGTTATTGTTATTGTTTTTAAATAAAGATGTCCATCCCCTGAGGATGCCAAGGAGCTTGGCGAAACGTCGGGTTTATAAGTGAAGTTTAATCTTGCACTGTTCAAATATCTGACCATACAAGCCTATAATAATTCTGAATTTAATAAAATCAAATTGGTCAGCAAAAATCTATCACACCTTAAAATATGTATTTCATGAAGATTAAGAAATGTCGGGCCTTTGAATAATACAATCACATTTTATGTGTTTTTGATATAAAGAGGAACACTGTGCACAACTATTTGACGTCTATCGTTCCAGGCTTTTAAACGCATTTTTCTCCACCTTCACTGCACTATAATCCACAAGAAGCACTTCATTATATTCCTTATTTATATGGCAATTGATTTCTACTTAACTTTTAAAAAAAGTATGCTTATTTTTGTAGAAAATACCAAAATAGAGTTTTACAATATAAAATGTCAAAACATTGAGTCAGAGTTCCGTCGCTATTGAATGCGAGAACCACATTTTGGATTTATGATTGGAAATTATTTTTTGGCAATAATATTTTATTCCAATAATGTTTTATGAATGTATTAACTCATTTATTCGTGTTTCTTATTTATTTCAATCAGAACTGAAGCATTTAAAATTTAATTTCATTGATTTGGGCAAAATTCCCCGAATAAAACTTTTTAGAATCAAACAAAATGTTTTAAAAGAAATATGGCAGCCCAGTTATTTATAACTATTTTGACACCTTCAAACCAATCGCAGGTATGTCAGCCATCAAATGTATGAAGGTATCAACCCTGAAAGCGGATATTTGAATGGAAGTGAGTGAAAAAGTGATTGCAGCCAACAAATTTTGCAATCACTCGTCAGTGGGAGTGCTCTCGGTGTATTCACAATCACGCTGAATGCTTTTTTAACAGCCATGCAATCACTAACGGAATTTTTGGATGGAAAAAATGAAATCGCATTCAAACTTGGCTTATATATTACAAATCACCCAATCATATTTGTAAAATGAATCAATCTTGATTTATAACTGTATTGATGGAATCATTTTACAGCTCTGCTTTAGAATTTGTTTGTACGATATGGGTATCAAATGAAAGGTGTTAATGAGTTTCTTAAAAGGGAATGGGCCTAAGTTCTATAGGTGAACGCTTTTTCGAGATATCGCCATAAAGGTGGACCAGGGGCGACTCTAGAATTTGTTTGTACGATATGGGTATCAAATGAAGTGTTAATGAGTATTTTAAAAGGGAGTGGGCCTTAGTTCTATAGGTGGACGCCTTTTCGAGATATCGCCATATGGTCGACCAGCGTGACTCTAGAATTTGTTTGTACGATATGGGTATCAAATGAAAGGTGTTAATGAGTATTTTAAAAGCGCGTGGGCCTTAGTTCTATAGGTGGACGCATTTTGGAGATATTGCCATAAAGGTGGACCAGTGGTGACTCTAGAATTTGTTTGTACGATATGGGTATCAAATGAAAGGTGTTAATGAGTATTTTAAAAGGGAGTGTGCCTTAGTTCTATAGGTGGACGCCTTTTCAAGATATCGCCATAAAGGTGGACCAGGGGTGACTCTAGAATTTGTTTGTACGATATGTGTATCGAATGAAAGGTGTTAATGGGTATTTTAAAAGGGAGTGGTGGTAGTTGTATATGTGAAAGCGTTTTCGAGATATTGACCAAAATGTGGACCAGGGTGACCCAGACCATCATCTGTCGGGTACCGGTAATTTATTTATATATGTAATACCACCAACAGTATTCCTGCCAAGATTCCAATGGCTTTTGATTTCGCCCTGTAGAACTTTTTCATTTTCTTCTACTTAATATGGTAGGTGTCACACCCATTTTACAAAGTTTTTTCTAAAATTATATTTTGCGTCAATCCAATTACCATGTTTCATCCCTTTTGTCGTATTTGGTATATAATTATGGCATTTTTTTCATATTTCGTCACTTTCGATATCGAAATATGGGCGTGGTCATAGTCGGATTTTGGCCATTTTTTACATCAATAAAAAGTGAGTTTAGATAAGTACGTGAACTGAGTTTAGTAAAGATATACCCATTTTTGCTCAAGTTATTGTGCTAACGGCCGAGCAGAAGGACAGACGGTCGACTGTGTATAAAAACTGGGCATGGCTTCAACCGATTTCGCCCTTTTTCACAGAAAACAGTTATCGTCCTATAATCTAAGCCCCTACCAAATTTCAGAAGGATTGATAAATTTTTGTTCGACTTATGGCATTAAAAGTATCCTAGACAAATTAATTTTGAAATTTTCTTTTATTTTTGTATTTTATTGCACTATATCATTACTGGAGTCGAATGTTGACATAATTTACTGTAAAGATATTAAATTTTTTGTTAAAATTTGACTTAAAAAAATTTTTTTTTTAAAGTGGGCGTGGCCGTTCTCC
The DNA here is from genome assembly GCF_040869045.1 of Eurosta solidaginis. Lineage (NCBI taxonomy): Eukaryota > Metazoa > Arthropoda > Insecta > Diptera > Tephritidae > Eurosta > Eurosta solidaginis. Next base: position 151,181,143 of record NC_090324.1, on the reverse strand, counting down.
GATTTTTCAAATTTTTATTAAGCATACATATAGTAATAAGAGTAACGTTCCTGTCAAATTTCATCATGATATCTTCAACGACTGCCAAAATACAGCTTGCAAAACTTTTAAATTACCTCCTTTTAAAAGGTGGCGGTGCCACGCCCATTGTCCAAAATTTTACTAGTTTTCTATTATGCATCATAAGTTCAACTCATCTACCAAGTTTCCTCGCTTTATCCGTCTTTGGAATTAATTATCGCACTTTTTCGGTTTTTCGAAATTTTCGATATCAAAAACTGGGCGTGGTTATAGTCCGATATAGTTCATTTTAAATAGCGATCTGAGATGAGTGCCCTGTAGCCTACATACCAAATTTCATCAAGATACCTCAAAATTTACTCAAGTTATCGTGTTAACGGGCAGACGGACGAGCGGACAGACGGGCGGACGGACGGAAGGAAGGACATGGCTCAGTAAAATTTTTTTTCGATACTGATGATTTTGATATATGGAAGTCTATATCTATCTCGATTCCTATATACCTGTACCACCAACCGTTATCCAATCAAAGTTAATATACTCTGTGAGCTCTGCTCAACTGAGTATAAAAAGAAAAAAACCAAATTTATTTAAATTGTTTGGTTTCCGCAAAATGTATTATATTTTCAGAGTAACTATAAAAACTACAAAAAAATGAATTTCACTACAATCAATTTAATCGTTTGTAGTTATAGGAAAAGTACTTTTAGTACTTCCAAATTGCTGCATTCTTGGTTTTTTTGAGATGCGTTAGCGATATCTCCGAAACCTGTGGACCAAAAAAAAAGTTTTTTTCGTATGAAAAACTACAATCGAATTAAAACGTATTTCAAAAACAAAAAACCTAAATTTGCTTAAATTGCTTGGTTTCCGCATAATGTATTTTATTTTCGGAGTAACTATAAAAACTACAAAAAAATGAATTTCACTACAATCAATTTCATCGTTTGTAGATATAGCAAAAGTAATTTTAGTACTTCCAAATTGCTGCGTTCTTGGTTTTTTTTGAGATGCGTTAGCGATATCTCCGAAACCTGTGGTCCAAAAAAAAATTTTTTTTCGTATGAAAAACTACAAACGATTTAAAACGTATTTGAAAAAGGAAAAACCCCAAATTTGCTTAAATTGCTTAGTTTCCGCACAATGTATTATATTTTCGGAGTAACCATAAAAACTACAAAAAAATGAATTTCACTACAATCAATTTCATCGTTTGTAGTTATAGCAAAAGTACTTTTAGTGCTTCCAAATTGCTGCGTTCTTGGTTTTTTTGAGATGCGTTAGCGATATCTCCGAAACCTGTGCACCAAAAAAAAATTTTTTTTCGTATGAAAAACTAGAAACGATTTAAAACGTATTTCAAAAAGAAAAAACCCGAATTTACTTAAATTGCTTGGTTTCCGCACAATGTATTATATTTTCGGAGTAACTATAAAAACTACAAAAAAATGAATTTCACTACAATCAATTTCATCGTTTGTAGTTATAGGAAAAGTACTTTTAGTACTTCCAAATTGCTGCGTTCTTGGTTTTTTTGAGATGCATTAGCGATATCTTCGAAACCTGTGGACCAAAAAAATAATAGTTTTTCTTATGAAAAACTACAAACGATTTAAAACGTATTTCAAAAAGAAAAAAACCAAATTTACTTAAATTGCTTGGTTTCCGCACAATGTATTATATTTTCGAAGTAACTATAAGAACTACAAAAAAATTAATTTCACTACAATCAATTGCATCGTTTGTAGTTATAGGAAAAGTACTTTTAGTGCTTCCAAATTGCTGCGTTCTTGGTTTTTTTGAGATGCGTTAGCGATATCTCCGAAATTTGTGGACCTAAAAAAAATTTTATTTCGTATGAAAAATTACAAAAAGAAAAAACCCAAATTTGTTTAAATTGCATAGCTTCCGCACAATGTATTATATTTTCGGAGTAACTATAAAAACTACAAAAAATTAATTTCACCACAATCAATTTCATCGTTTGTAGTTATAGAAATCACAAAAAAAAATTTGGATTTTTTCAAAGCGGGTTCCAGCGTGATGGAGCTATTTTCGTTGGCATTTGAAAGAGTATTTTTATTATACTCAGCGTGATTTGCACACAGAGCGTGCATAGTAACTTTGTTTGGATAAAGGTTGATTGTACAGGTATAAAGGAATCGAGTTAGATATAGACTTCCATATATCATAATCATCAGTATCGGAAAAAAATTTGATTGAGCCATGTCCGTCCGTCTGTCCGTTAACATGATAACTTGAGTAAATATTAAGATATCTTCACCAAATTTGGTACACAAGCCTATCTTGGCCGAGAATAGATTGGTGTGAGCAAATCGGATGATAGCCACGCCCACTTTTTATATACATAACATTTTGGAAAACACAAAAAACCTGATTATTTAGTAAATAACACACATAGAATGTTTAACGTGTGGACTAATATTGGGACTCTTGATAAAAATCAATTTTACAAATATTATTAATCATAAATCATTAAACCTATCGTAACAAAATTCGGCAGAGAGTTTGCCTCTACTATAAGGAATGCTTTGAAGAAAAATTAACGAAATCGGTTAAGGACCAAGCCACTTTTATATAAAAGATTTTTAAAAGGGTCGTGGACGAAAATGTTTCTGACTTTTATACCATCATTTACGTGATTTTGGAAAAACACGTACCTAAGCGATAACGTGTGAAAATCGCGCTTCTTCAAATTATTCCAAAGGTCGGGCTCTCACTCCGATTACTTGCAGTACTCTATTTTGCGTCATAAATATTGTGAATTAAAGAAAAAGTGCTATAATACATACATCTGCAAGATGAAAAGGAAAATAAAATGCAATCCGAATTCTAAACGAAGGGTTAAAGGGTTTCCGTCTGCTTTAAATTACCAGGAAGATTTGTCTAGCGACGACCAAGATATTGCTAATTTCTTTGCACAATTTTTCAAGTCCAGCTATTCCGCTGAACTTAACTCTTTTTCAAATGAATATCCATTTCAACTTAACTCACTTAACACAGTTAATATTCCAGCAATATCTCCTCATGAAGTTTTTTCATATTTAACGTCTTTCAAGGAATCTTACAAGTACGGTCCTGATTTAATTCCCACTTGCATTCTTAAAAAATGCGCTGAATATATTTATCAGCCCCTAACTGATTTATTCAACCTGTCCCTAAAACGGGGAATTATTCCTTCTTCTTGGAAGGAATCTTTTCTCATACCCCTCCACAAAAGTGACAGTAGGTCGTGTGTAGAAAACTATCGAGGAATTGCAAAGTTGTCGGCCATCCCAAAGTTGTTTGAAGCTATAGTTACCAACCAGCTAACTTTTTCCATTTCTATTTTGATTGCGGAACAAGAACATGGATTCTGTAAAGGCAAATCTACCATTACTAATCTACTAGAATTCACAACTCATGTTTCTAATGGATTTAGAGAAAATCTTCACACCGATGTTATTTATACCGATTTCAGAAAAGCATTTGACAAAGTATCCCACTCCTTACTTATCTACAAGCTTAATCGGCTTGGTTTCCAACCTAGTCTCACCCAGTGGATCTCCTCGTATCTCTGCGGTCGAACGCAAACATTTATTTTTAGAAATACTCTTTCTAATGTCATTGATGTTCCCTCTGGCGTCCCACAGGGCAGTCATCTAGGTCCAATTCTGTTCTTGCTATTTACTAATGCTATTTGTACCACAATAAAATATTCCAAAATCCTAATGTATGCCGATGATGTAAAACTTTTTAAGTCTTATGCGTCTATCGAAGAACGTCCCTTGCTTCAAGCGGATTTAAACTGCCTAGTTACCTGGTGCAACGTGAATTCAATGCCGCTTAACCGCAATAAATGTAAATTTATGTCCCTCTCTCGGAGATCTTTGCCAGCAGCCCCTTATGTAATTAATAATTTTTGTCTTCTATCAGTAAACTATTTTGTGGACTTGGGAGTCACGATAGATACTAAACTTAGTTTCAACCTTCATATTAATGGTACTGTCAATAAGGCTAGAGGTGTTCTTTCATTCGTGAAACGGTGGTCCATAGAATTTAGTGACCGTTATGTAACTAAAGCACATTTCACCACTTTAGTTAGACCATTATTATAATACGGATCAATAGTCTGGAATCCTAAATATCGAGTTCATGCAGATAGACTTGAATCAGTACAAAAGCAATTTCTACTTTTCTCTTTAAGAAATTTTCAGTGGGACTCTGCGTATAATCTTCCCCTTATACTAGTCGGTTGAAGCTTATCAATCTTCCAACTCTTGCAAGTTGTAGATAAATGCTAGGCGTAATATTTATGGCTAAACTACTGAATGGATTGATTTCTAGCCCAATTCTTTTAAACGAGGTAAACTTTAACGTCCCATCACGAGTGCCAAGACATTAGAAACCTCTTCTTTTGAGGCAGTGTCGAACTAATTTCGAATTAAATGAACCTTTTCGGTGTTTCATGATTTCAACCCTAGTTCTAGTTCATTTGATATTAAGAATTCACTTTTTACCATAAAGAAAACTGTCCTATTTTAACTCGTAACAAAAAAAATAAAAAAAAATAAAAAATTTACGTACTAAAAAGTTCACTTACTGAACAATGTAGTATATGCTTAACTTCTAACTGTTATTTATAATACTCAGCTGATAATATTTATTCTGTAGCTGAGCAGTTTTAGATCTCAACGCTTAACAAACCTCCGCCTATCAACAATGCGGCAAAAGCAAAAACAAATCCGCGCGTCATGCGGCTGCGCCCCTCGCGTTGGTTGGGCGGGCTTTGGAGGGTATTAATCCGTTGGATATTATTATTGTTATTAAAATAAGCTATATCTTCGCAAAAAAAGAGCTTTATATCAATGGTATTTCATTTCTCAAGTGGATTTATAACAATAACTAGGAAAAACTTAAAATTTAAAAAAATGGGCGTGGTATCGCCCCTTTGATGACTAAGCCATTTTCTATGTTTCGTGAGCCATAACTCGAAGAAAAATTAACATGTAATGAAATTGTGTACACATTTTTCCTTAGCAGAAAATATTTCTAGTAAAAATGGACGGGATCGGTTAAAGACCATGGCAACTTCGATATAAAACAAGTTTAAAAGGATCGTAGACTAGAATAATAAGCTATAACTTAGCAAAAAATAGTTTTGAATCAATGATATTTCACTTATTAAGTTTTACTGTAAGGGGAAATGTGGATACATTTTTCTTTTAAACGAGCGGTGCCACGTGTTATGTAGAAAAGAAATTTATCTGAAATGACAATTGAAGCTCATGCTGAGTGTATAATGTTCGGTTACACCCGAACTTAGACACCTTTACTTGTTAAAGACAAATTTTTGCGTTCGACCGCAGAGATACGACGAGATCCACTGGGTGAGACCAGGTTGGAACCCAAGACGATCCAGCTTCTAGATAAGTAAGTAGAGGGATACTTTGTCAAATGCTTTACTGAAATCAGTATAAATAACATGGGTGTGAAGATTCTCTCTAAATCCATTAGAAACATAAGTTGTGAATTCAAGTATATTAGTAATGGTAGATTTGCCTTTACAGAATCCGTGTTGCGGTTCTGCAATCAAAGTAGAAATGGAAAAAGTTAGCTGATTGGAAATTATAGCTTCAAACAACTTTGAGATGGCCGACAACTTTGCAATTCATCGATAGTTTTCTACACACGACCTACTACCACTTTTGTGCAGGGGTATGAGAAAAGATTCGTTCCAAGCAGAAGGAAAAGCTCCACGTTATAGGGATAGATTGAATAAATCAGTTAGAGGCTGATAAATATGTTCAGCACATTTTTAAGAAAACAAGTGGGAATTAAGTCAGGACCGTACTTGTAAGATTCCTTCAAAGACGTTAAATATGAAAAAACTTCATCAGGAGATATTGCTGGAATATTAATTATGTTAAGTGAGTTAAGTTGATATGGATATTCATTTGAAAAAGAGTTAAGTTCAGCGGAATAGGTGGACTTGAAAAATTGTGCAAAGAAATTAGCAATATCTTGATCGTCGCTAGACAAATATTCTTGGTATTTTAAAGCAGAGCGAAACCCTTTATCGCTACATTTAGAGTTCACGAAATCATAGAAGGCTTTCGGATTCCAAGTTATTTTCCTTTTCATCTTGCAGATGTATGTATTTTTTGTTTAATTCAAAATATTTATGACGCAAAATAGAATACTGCAAGTAATCGGAGTGAGAGTCCGACCTTTTGAATAATTTGAAGAAGCGTGATTTTCTGTTTTTTAAGGACCTCAGCTCTTTAGTGAACCATATTTGGACTTGTTCGGTAGATACACGTTTTCGCTTAGGTACGTGTTTTTCCAAAATACCGTAAATGATGGTATAAAAGTCAGAAACATTTTTGTCACATTTTGTCATATCTGCACCGTATTTGGGCCAAGCCACTGTAGATAAAGTTTGATTAAGTCTGCTAAAATTAGCCTTCGCAAAGTCAAATCTGAAACTAGAGTCGTATTTAGAAACAGCGCTACTCGTAGAATTTATTTCGAATTCGTATGTTATTTCCAGGGAAGGATGGTAAGGGTCATCAGGTACAGTCAGAGGTTCACCCGGGCTAAGAGTACATTTTGCGTCAACAAATACCAAATCAAGGGTCCTCCCGAACATATTAGGAATTATATTTATCTGGTTAAGGCAAAGTTCAGTCATTTCGGATAAAAATTCGTTGTTGGACAGTTTCGAAGAAATAGGTACAATATCCTCATCAGATATGGTCCATAATATATGCGGGAGATTAAAGTCACCCAGGGCTATCATCGACTCAATGGGCTTCAACATTGAATTAACAATTTTCAGCAGGGAAATATGATCCATATACACCGATGGATCAGAAGAAGGTGGGATAAAGCAGACGGCAATATAGACACAAGCCATTCCGAGATTGATTCTATTATGCATTTGAATTCTGTAGAATCGGTAACGGGTAAATTAACGTCAGCTGAAAGTACAGAAGAATGTACCGCGAGCAAAACTCCACCTCCAATTCTGTTCAAGCGGTCATTTCTGTATATTTGGTAACCATGGCAAAGAATCTCTGAGTTAAATACACGAGGTTTTTAGCCAAGTTTCAGTTAAAGCTATAATGTTGTAATTGCAATTAAATGATTTCAAATACAATTCTGTTAGTTTAGTGTTTAAACTTCTAACATTTTGATAAAACAAATTAAGGGCCGATTTAGCATTCAGTTTTTTGATGCAATATTGTTATAAGGAAGTGTAGCGAGATTTAGGTTATTAGTGTTACGTCTACGCTCGAATTTCCTCACAAAATCACCAGGCGGCCGAAAAGAATTATTTAATATAGTTTCAAAATGTTGTACGGATACATCAATCCTAAAAGACGACATATCTCTAGGATAGTTAAAATTGAATTTTAGAACTGTCACGTTTTCAAATTTAAGCTTATCGATGATATATGATATGACTTTAGGTCCTCTTCTGTAGTATCTTTATCAAATCTTGATACAAAAATTGATTTTTTAATAGGGACAACAATAAGATTTCTAATCGGCGGTTCGGATTCCGTAGAAGGGTTTTGATCCTGAATACTTTTTGTAGAAGATTTTTTAGGTTTTATTAAAGAAACCTTGGATGCAGATGGCTGAGCTGTTAAGGTACTTGGGGATGCCAGATTTATTAATTCAATAGTTGGGGGTGAAATAACTACGGGTGCAGAAGCTTCAGCAACGGCATCAAGTGTCGGGGCATTAGAGGAAGCACTGGTTGGATTACAGTTGCTATGTGGAATGTTCACGTTTGTTACGTCATTCGGGTATTTGAAAGACTTAAACAAGTTTTCATATTGTATAAATTTCTTGGACAGTGCAGTTATCTCTCTACCTATTTCAGAGAACCCATCGCGAGCCTGTTTGAAGGCTTTGAAAAGATCAATCTCCGTTGGTCTACATTTAAAACAAGCACAACGAACTCCATTATCACTATCGTTGACTGCGTCAACCACTCTTGCTGACAAACCGGCACACTTCATATGGGCGAGCCCATCGCAAAGCCAGCATGACACGAAGGGATGGGATTCACTTTTTATCAAACAGTTTGCATATAGGCAAAACATTTTAATATAAATAAAGAGGTGAAAAAAAAGAAATTAGTAAAATAGCGAGCGTAAGTTGATTAATTGAAAAATAGAACCGCGGGTTATAAGAAAAAATAAAAAGAGTTTGAAAATGGCTGTTAGATTGGGATACGCTTTGAGCAGTTTGAGATACAATGTGATAACACTGAACAAACCGCGCAAACAGCTGTGACAATGAAGCAAGAGAAATGAAGTATGCAAGCAAAATCAAAAATAAAAACAATTATACTATTAAAATTGATGCCTATCAACAACAACAACACTCGGCAATTCAACTGTATGTAAATTGGTGTGTGTATATGCAAAATTGATGAAAATATTTAATTTTGATATTAAAAATTCAAGTAAAACTGAAATTTAATAAAATTTCTTGATGTAGCACATTCAATGATTTCACTTCACTACTTATGTCAACACCAAAACTAATTTTAATAATATTAAGCAATTAATTTATTAAAAAGACAAGAGCAAAGATACAAACTAACTTTACAGCTTGACGTTTGCTTTCTATCGTTAAACACTTTCGCTACGGGATCACCTCCAGCTGCAATTTGTTTCGCTAATGAAATTTTTGTTGGCCCCTGTGTCGATCAGCAAGTCGAGGGTGCGGCCATCTGAGAGTGTATACTCTAGGTATGGTACGCTAGATGAGCCTCCGATAGAAAATCCCCTTCATCCTCGTTCTTGGTCTCTTGTTCTACCTTGGTATTATACTCATCGGTGCCGGTTGTCGAGTGAAAAAACCTTTGTTAGGGTGGTTAATATAATTTACAGCTCGCGATTGTGTACAGCGGTCTACATCAATTTTTTCGACGGGGGGATTCGTAGACTGAGTAGCGAGTGGAGCACGATAGTTACCTGAAAAACGCTCCCTTCTATCGAATGCAGCCCTACGATCCTGTTGACGCCAGGTGGGCTTCGGTGGAATCGCAGGTGGTCTCCCTTCGAAGGAGGGTTTAGTCTCGTGCAAACTGTTAATAGGGACCACTTTACGATTATTATCTGGAGATGGGTGAAGCGATACATTCTGCAACTCCAGGCAAGTTATTAAGCCTCTGGAAGAGTCTTGGGGAATTGAACCAGGAGCATCCTTGAGAGCTCTCTATTTAGACCGCGGATGAATACATCCAACGCCTTATTTCTGTAAGTGACCTTCGTGGTTTCGTCTGCGTAAGACTCGGTTTGCAATTTGTTCAGGATCAATAGTACAATCTGTCTGTTGCAATTGATGCAACTGGTGTTCGAAAGTGCGGACATCTCGCTTATCTGCTTAATGCAAAGTCAGGCACTCCTTTATTTTGGACCAATTGTTGTCGAAAATATTGTAAGAAATCAGAGCGTTATCCGCCGTACCGCGGACTTTTTGTCGAATGTGCTGTAATATAGCACTGTATAAGGGTTTTCCCTTGATGACTGAAAAGTCAGCAAGGATGGTTTCTACGAAGTGTACGCAGGACACGAAATATATAGAGCTTCCATCGAAAACAGGAAGTTCTTTCACGCAATCAGGGAGACGATATATTTCGCGAATGTCGGCCTCAGTCTTGGGGGCTTGCGCTACCACTTCCTCTAATCCCGCGCTATGCGGAGGACCACTCAATGTGTTATTGGCTCGATCCAACTCCGTTACACGTCTCTCTAAGGTTTCAAATTTTTCCAGCAGGGCATTAACGGCACCTGTTAAATTCGTAACATTCACTATTTAATTAATCTTTATATTTTCTACTTACAGCACCACTAGGTTCATAAGTGGTGTTATATCGTGTACACTGTTTTTCCTTAGAAAATCTGGCTTCTATATATTTTTGGTTGCTTGTTTGCTCTTTCCAATATAAGCTTCTTTACACTTTATAGCATTTTTTTCCTCTTTTCAATATAAGCTTCTTTACACTAAACACTTTACAGATTTTTTGTTTATTATTTTATTTGCTTTTTTCAATGTAAGCTTTTTTCATTTTACAGCTTTTTCCCCATTTGTATCTTTAAAGGATCTTCACTTTCACAAAGCGATCCCTGCTCGGGCGCCACTTAAAAGATCTTAGATCCTTTCACCAAAAAAAAATTAAAGAACCAACTCACTCCACAAAACTAGGAAGTTGAAGTTAATACAAAACAATCAGATTTAAAGTTAACAAGTTATCTTTATTAAATGGTTAAATATTATCTTATAGACAACTCGAATGAATTGCACCAATCCCCGACAGCAACTGTCCAAACGTTCTTGGCAGTTTGCCAAAGAAACCTCAGCGCCGGCGGCAGCGGCGCAACCCTTAGGCAAGTGTGTTCAAATGCAGGTGAGAATGACCGTGGCCTTGATTTTCCACAAGCGTTGCATTATGAAATTATTGGTATTGCATTTCATGACGAAATACAAATATGCTTACGCTGTAGCGCGTGCAACCATCGATGAAAAACAAATGTGCTGACATTGCGGCGCGTGTGTTGATCGAACGTGGGAATGGTATGACTTGGCAGTGGCTGAGCGTGTTAACTTATATATATATGTTTTTTTACAGAGACTGGGTTTAGCATGCTACTAAATCCGAGATACGCCGGTTCGAAACCAGGCCACCGCCCACTAGAATTTCTTTTTTTATAATCGCAAGTGTTTCTAGTTTCAAATCTAAACCCATTTCTATGCACTTATGTATTTTCAGCAAGACCGTTATAATCCTTGTAATTTGGTCATATATGTAGCACAACAAGTAAGGAAGGCTAAGTTCGGGTGCAACCGAGCATTACATACTCAGCTGCCAAATTACAGCCTGCAAAACTTTTAAATTACCTTCTTTTAAAAATGGGCGGTGCACGCCCATTATCCAAAATTTTACTCATTTTCCTTTCTGCGTCATAAGGTCAAACCACCCACCAAGTTTAATCGCTTTATCCGTCTTTGGTAATGAATTATCGCACTTTTTCGGTATCTCGAAATTTTCGATATCGAAAAAGTGGGCGTGGTTATAGCCGATTTCGTTCATTTTAAATAGCTCTGAGATGAGTGCCCAGGAACTCACATACCACATTTCATTAAGATACCTCAAAATTTACTCAAGTAATCGTGTTTACGGACAGACGGACGGACGGACATGGCTAAATGAATTTTTTTTTCGCCCAGATCATTTTGATATATAGAAGTCTATATTTATCTCGATTAGTTTATGCCGTTACGGGGTACCGTTATGCGAACAGGATTAATATACTCTGTGAGCTCTGCTCAGCTGAGTATAAAAATGTGTCATATACAGACTCAAACTTTAACAGTGTAGGCAGAAATCGAGGCGTAGTAACTTTGCTAAAGCAATGTAAACCTAATATCTTCGTTTCGAGTCTTTCCCATTCGATTCGATAGGCTATTTCATCTGCTTCAAAACTTTTTCCGAACTAACCTGAATTCTTGATTTGAGGAACATATTACTGGGTTCCCAAGTCCGCATGTAGAAAAATGAGTTATGCAATGCTGTATGCTGCTCTAAACGACGGACCCGAACCATTGTAAATTGCATTTACGCGAATGGGATAAATTAGGGTCGACAGTTGAGTTTTGGGGCAGGTTCTACAGTTTAAGAATTCGTTTTGGAAAAATGGTTTTATGAATAATGTTTAACAAAGCAGCGCGATAGAATTAATTAAAAATGTTAAATTCAATTTATTTCTAGAGTACAGAAGAAAGCAAGTGCTGCCATGACTTTGTTACAATACACGATCCCCATGAACTAATGAAAAATTCCAATATTTTTTCTCATTCATCAGGTGATGAAGAAAACTTTGAAATTGAAATCTTTTAAAACTTTTTTATATATATACAAGCAGACCCGGCAGACGTTGCATTGCCCTAGCTTTGGTCTATTTGCATAACTTTTAATCATATTTTACCTGTTACACTCCCCTTCCCTCTCTTCCCCTTATCATTATCTTTTTATTCACTCTTCCTTCTGCCTTTCTCTTTTTCTGCGTCTCTTTCTCCCCTTCCGTCTTTTCTGCTCCAGCTATCCATATCTCTCTATCTTCGCCTAACTCTATCCTTTATCCTCCCTCCTTTCTCTTCTTTCTAGTTATTCTTGTTCTTCTCGAACTCTTTTCTCTAGCCCCAGTCCCACCCCAAATCCAAATCACAATCCCAGTCGGCCCTGCTCCATTTACCGATAAAAGTGCATGAATACTAATCTAGGCAAAGTACTACCTAGTTGCCCAATTTCAATCGAACCAAGAAGAGAATTTGTTCGAAAGATCGGTCCCTGGTCCTCATCCCAGGAAAAAGGTATCGTAAAAACTAATGTAGGCAAATGGCTACCTATAATACCAAATATCAGGCAAATCGAACCTTGAATATAATTTGTTCGAATAGATCGGTGCACTTCCCGCAAAGAAACTTCACAATCAAAATGAACACTTCTTTTTATTTTTTTTTATACCCACTTGAGCAGCTCACAGAGTATATTAACTTTGATTGGATAACGGTTGGTTGTACAGGTATAAAGGAATCGAGATAGATATAGACTTCCATATATCAAAATCATCAGTATCGAAAAAAACTTTGATTGAGCCATGTCCGTCCGTCCGTCTGTCCGTTAACACGATAACTTCAGTAAATTTTGAGGTATCTTGATAAAATTTGGTATGTAGGTTTCTGGGAACTCATCTCAGATCGCTATTTAAAATGAACGATATCAGGCTATAACCACGCCCACTTTTTCGATATCGAAAATTTCGAAAAATCGAAAAAGAGCGATAATTCATTACCAAAGACGGATAAAGCGATGAAACTTGGTAGGTGAGTTGAACTTATGACGCAGAATAGAAAATTAGTAAAATTTTGGACAATGGGCGTGGCACCGCCGACTTTTAAAAGAAGGTAATTTAGAAGTTTTGCAAGCAGTCGTTGAAGATATAATGATGAACAGGAACGTTACTCCTATTAGTGTATGTATGCCTACTAAAAATTAGCAAAATCGGAGAACGACCACGCCTACTTTGAAAAAAAGAAAATTAAAAAAAAAAAGTTAATAATATAAGTAAATTATGTCAACATTCAACTCCAGTAATGATATGGTGCAACGAAATACAAAAATAAAAGAAATTTTCAAAATGGGTGTGGCTCCGCCCTTTTTCATTTAATTTGTCTAGGATACTTTTAATGCCATAAGTCGAACAAAAATTTACCAATCCTTGTCAAATTTGGTAGGGGCTTAGACTCTAGGACGATAACAGTTTTCTGTGAAAAAGGGCGAAATCGGTTGAAGCCACGCCCAGTTTTTATACACAGTCGACCGTCTGTCCTTCCGCTCGGCCGTTAACACGATAACTTGAGCAAAAATCGATATATCTTTACTAAACTCAGTTCACGTAATTATCTGAACCCACTTTGTATTGGTATAAAAAATGGCCAAAATCCGGCTATGACCACGGCCACTTTTTCAATATCGAAAATTACGAAAAATGAAAAAAAAATGCCATAATTCTATACCAAATACGAAAAAAGGGATGAAACATGGTAATTGGATTGGTTTATTGACGCAAAATATAACATTAGAAAAAAACTTTGTAAAATGGGCGTGACACCTACCATATTAAGTAAAATAAAATGAAAAAGTTCTGCAGGGCGAGATCAAAAGCCCTTGGAATCTTGGCAGGAATACTGTTCGTGGTATTACATATATAAATAAATTAGCGGTACCCGACAGATGATGGTCTGGGTCACCCTGGTCCACATTTTGGTCGATATCTCGAAAACGCCTTCACCTATACAACTACCACCACTTCCTTTTAAAACCCTCATTAATACCTTTAATTTGATACCCATATCGTACAAACACATTATAAAGTCACCCCTGGTCGACCTTTATGGCGATATCTCGAAAAGGCGTCCACCTATAGAACTAAGGCCCACTCCCTTTTAAAATACTCATTATCACCTTTCGTTTGATACCCATATTGTACCAACGCATTCTAGAGTCAACCATGGTCCACCTTTATAACGATATCCCGAAAAGGCACCCACCTATAGAACTAAGGTCCACTCCCTTTTAAAATTCTCATTAACACCTTTCATTTGATACCCATATCGTACAAACAAATTCTAGAGTCACCCCTGGTCCACCTTTATGGCGATATTTTGAAAAGGTGTCCGCCTATAGAACTAAGGCCCACTCCCTTTTAAAATACTCATTAACAGCTTTCATTTGATACCCATATCGTACAAACAAATTCTAGAGTCACCCCTGGTCCACCTTTATGGCGATATATCGAAAAGGCGTCCACCTATAGAACTAAGGCCCATTCCCTTTTAAAATACTCATTAACACCTTTCATTTCATACCCATATCGTACAAACAAATTCTAGAGTCATCCCTGGTCCACTTTTATGGCGATATCTCGAAAAGGCCCATGCCCTGTTAAAATACTCATTAACACCTTTCATTTGATACCCATATCGTACAAACAAATTCTAGAGTCACCCCTGGTCCACCTTTATGGCGATATCTCGAAAAGGCGTCCACCTATAGAACTAAGGTCCACTCCCTTTTAAAATACTCATTAACACCTTTCATTTGATACACATATTGTACAAGCGCATTGTAGAGTCACCCCTGTTCCACCTTTATGGCGATATCTCGAAAAGGCGACCACCTATACAACTACCACCACTCCCTTTTAAAACCCTCATTAATACGTTTAATTTGATACCCATCTCGTACAAACACATTCTAGAGTCACCCCTGGTCCACCTTTATGGCGATATCTCGAAAAGACATTATAAATTTGCCGGCTTCTGATTCAAGCCTCAAAAATAATTTCTTTAAAGTCATTATTTCGTTAACAAGCTCAAAACTAAGTAACTCGAATTTGTTATGTTTAATATGCGCAAAAATTCTTAAACTTGTTGTTTTATTATTTTTATCGTACGTAATTTCAGATCTTATCCGTGGAACTTTTTTCGAAAAATTAAATGAAAATTTGTCGTAAACATGTAAAGTAAGTTGTTTTTCGTCGTTTTTGTCTGTTTTCCTAGGAAGGTTATTGACGTTTTGCCGTTTTGTCATTGATCTTGTCTGAACTGCTAAAACTTGTTTGTTAGCTTCTTTAATCTCATCCATTGTGATGCGCGATAGTGCATCAGCGCCAACGTTTAATTTACCCTTTATGTAAACTATAGTAGAGTTATATGAAAAGGTATACTAGAGGTCTATGGTCTGACTTTACGATGAAATTTGTGCCATAAACGTATGGTCGAAACTGCTTTATTGCGAAATAGGTAGCTAAGAGCTCCAATTCTATAATGGGTTTTTTCTGCTCTGCTTTATTAAATGCTTTAGAAGCGAAACAAATTGGTAAATCAGTACCTTGCTGTTCTTGACTTAAAATCCACATCCAGTTGTTGAAGCATCAACGGTAATAATGAATTGTTTAGTAAAATCTGGATATTGAAGTAATTTTGGTGAAAGTAACGCTGCTTTTAAAGATAAAAATGCTCTTTCGCACTAAGAATCCCATACAAATTCAACTCTTTTTCTGCTTAATCGATTTAGAGGCGCTGCCAGAGACGCAAAATTAGGTATAAACCGTCTGTAATAGGTTGCAAATGCGACGAATCGTCGTACCGCGTCTTTATCGTTGCTTTTGTATACTTTTTAATTGCGTTTATTTTGGAGTCGTCTGGGAACAAACCTTTGGCTGAACACTTGTGACCTAAAAATGTAACTTCTAGTCGTAAAAAGTTGCATTTATTTGGGTTAAGTTTGAGATTGAAAGACCTACAAGTATTGAAAACTTTTGAAAGATTTTTAATATGGTGTGCTTCACTACAACCTATGACGATAACATCGTCGACGTACAGATATGCGACATTGGGTGGTATACCCGAAAAAGCTATTGTCATCATTCGTGAGAATGAATTTGGTGCTATATTTAAACCGAATGGAAGCACCTTCCATCTAAATGCACCGCGGTCAGTGCTGACAGAAGTAATGTCACGTGAGTCAGGATGCAAGGGGATTTGATGAAATCCCGAAAAAAGATCTAATGTCGAAAAATACTTTGCTCTACCGAGATTATCTAGAATATCGTCAACTCTAACTAGTGGAAATTTATCAGCAATGAGTTTTTTGTTTACTGCGCGAAAATCTACGCACATACGATAAGCTTTTTGACCATCTTTGGGACTACAATCAAAGGACTATTGTAATTGGAGTAACCGGGTTCAATCAACTCGTTGTCTAACAGTTTATTTATTTGGCGATTTATTTCTTCGCGTTGAGAGTATGGCAATCGATAGTTTTTAACATATACCGGTTCGTTGTCTGTCAATCTTAATTTTTGCTCGTAGAAGTTGTTCAGAGTCATTTTGTCCGTGCCAAGAGCGAAGATGTCGGCATAATCTATGCAAAGTTCAAATAATTTACTTGGAGCATGTTGAGGTATTTGATTTTTTAAAATTGAAATAAGCTTTTTCGTACGTTTGTCTTCTGTTTCTGTCTTATTAATTGTATAAACATTATAATTGGAAAGTTTTTCTGTCCGAATACTGTTTCTTTTTACATACTTGACATCATCCGTGGTGTTAATGACTTTAATTATTGGGTTACTGGAATTAACAATGCACCTAGCTGTGAAAACACCTTTTTCAATTTCCTGCGAGTCCACGAAAAGTGGCTCGGGTGAATCTCCTAAACCCAAAAGTTTGAAAATTTCACATCTGGGAGGAATGATGCAACTGTCGCTTTCTGTTCCGTGCAGGATTGGTATTGCGACTTTTTCATTACCTACCCAAAAGGAAATACTATTTCTTTCATAATTAATAATGCGTTTGTAAATTTTCAAAAAATCTTTACCCAGTATGCCATCGGATGGAATATTAAAGTCTTCATTTACTACATGTAAAGTATGTTTAATAGCAAAGTTTGAAAAATTTAGATTTACGGTAATTTTACCTAAAGCGGAAACTGAATTGGAACTAACACCGGTAATGTTGATAATATCGTTTGTATTTAAGGAAATATTACTGTCTAAACATGATATCTTTATTAAAGAAATGTCGGCGTGAATTTCTACTAGGAAAGAACAAAATTTTGTGACTCGTTAAGTTGTAATTCTATGAAATCTGAATAATTTAGGTTTAAACAATAGATGCCTATTGGTGAGGGAAATTCGCTTACTCGGTTAGTTCGTCCTCCTCCAGTGTTCGCTCCTGAGGGGCACTCGCGTTTAAAGGGCGAACGTTTGCGTTTCTACCTCTACCGTTGGATGATCTTGAATTGTTACTTCTATTGTTACTGCTATTTGTATTTGAATTGGAATTTGGACGTGTATTACTGTTGTTGTTATTTTGGTGTCTATTTCTGTTATCATATCGATATCTCTGATTATTGTTACCGTTACGGTTGCTGTTGTATGCAAATGAACTATTGTTTCTATAACCAGTATAGCCGCGGTTTGGGTAAAAGCCACGGTAACTACCACGTGAATTTCTGAATGTGAGCTTTCGCTTGAAAGATCCCTTCAATAATAAGAGACCGCTCAAGTGAGTCAGCTAAATCTTCAACTTTTTTTGCAAAATCTATGTAATTGTTATTGCTAACGTGCAACGCTGCAATTTTTCCTGCTCCAACTTTCGAGTTGTCTGGTTTGACCCTACTAAGTAAAACTACTTTGATTTCATTAACTCAAGTTAATTGCCTTGGTATTGCTTCACGGGCTTTACCCTCTAGTTTTGATTTTAATAATTCTATAAAAGTATTAGTTAAATTTACATCAGTGAACTTTTCAAGTAATTCGATTTTGTCTATAAAAGTCTCAAGTGCTAGAGGATCACCGCTGTAGTTTTCTCTAATAGAATTAGCACACATGTTAATGAAAGTTTTCTTTTCCCCAGGTGTTGCCATGATTTGATCTTTAAGATCTGAAGCTGAATTAGAAGAAGGTGAGGCAACGATTGTACTAATTGGATCGTTAAGATCTGGGTTAACGTTAGAAGAAGAGGTAACTAAGTTTAAACTATTTAAGTCGTTAAGCTCTGATTTTAAAGTAGAAAAAATTGAAGTTAATTTTGCAATATTTGAATCGGTAAGATTTGAAGCTAAATTACTACTTCTAAGGTACATATGTAGCTATCAGGAAAGCAAAAAGGATTCAGTTCAAACTATGAAATTAATGAAGCACTTGTTTGAATGTCTGAATTTATATTGGAAGCTGAAGTGTTGAGGAAAAAGAGAAAAAAAAATTTTATAAAAGGGAACTGATTTACAGGTGAATAGTCGCTAAAGAAATATTTAACAATTTATTAAAAGAGTTAATTGAAACTGCAGTATACTTGTATGAAAAATCTGTAAAAAGTAATTGAATTTAAAATGGCCCAAGAGTATGTAAGTATGAATTGGTAAAAATCTCAAAATGTGGTAATCACGGACGCACCGCTTTATTCAAAAAAGTGTTAATTGGTTTTTCACGGAATCGCCGCATATATCAAAAAACCTTAGTTGGTTTTTCACGGAACCACCGCATGTATCAAAAAAAGTCTTAATTGGTTTTTAACGGAACCACCGCATATACCAAAAATCCAAAATTTACACGTTACAAACTGCTTATCAAGTTCAACAGTCTTATATGGTGAAAATAATATTATGTTCGAAAATGGGCGTATATATAAAAAAATTTTGTTTTACCTGTAGTAAATAAAAATCTGAAAAATGGAAAATCCGAAATTTAAAATTTTAAATAGAAGGTTTGTGAAATGAATTGCAAATTTGAAGAATAGAATCTTGAAAATATGTGAATTTGTAAAATAAATTGATGAATTCTTAATTTAGAATTTTGAGAACATGAAAAACTTTAAGAAATTGGTGAAAATGTTGTACTTTATAAAATGCTTCGAAAATTTAAAAATTGTTGGAAACTGAAGTAGTTAAATTTAGAACGCACCACTTTATCGTTTTAGTAAAAAAAATCCAAAATGTATATATATATGGAAACGCACCGCATTTAATGAAAAGAATTTTTCTGTTTTCTATACATACATATATGTGTTATAAAAAAAAAACCCGTAGGAAAAATTTTGAATACATACATATACATACATTATAATTATTTACCGCTTCTGCTGCTTGTTTTTGCTGGTGCTGCTGCTGCTGCTGCGCTGCCAATCTTCAATCGATGCTGATGTTATATGGTGTATATATATTAGGGCGGGTCGATTTAAAAATCGCTCATTGCTCTATAAAAATCGTATTCTAGGGATCAAAATAAGAAACTTTGCCGAAGGAACCATACCTCTAAAACGAATTCTGATGTCCCCCACTTTGGGTCGAACTTTTGGGTAGGGGAAATTTCAATTCTACCTGCTGTGTCTTGTGGTGGCTTAAAAAAAACAACACAAGCAATTTTACGATCTGCAATTGTGTCACAGTGATACCTTCATTTTTTAAAACGGTTGAATAAAAAACCCACACAACTATGTTTACGACATGCAAAAGCATCACAGTGATGCCTTGGTTTTAAAAGGGGGTTGTAAAAACGCTAATTTCTAATAATTTTTTTAAATTTCTTTTCTATTACTAAGTTAAATACATTTTTGCATTTACATATGTTCTGACTAAATAAATTTCTACAGAGAAAAGTAAACTTCAAAAAGAAAAAACATAGGCATTTCAAAGTGGGATTTTTCAAAATTTGCCCCTACGACCCAAAGGGGGGACATCAGAATTCGTTTTAGAGGTATGGTTCCTTCGGCAAAGTTTCTTATTTTGATCCCTAGAATATGATTTTCACAGAGCAATGGGCGACTTTTTTGCCTCCCCACAAATCGACCCGGCCTAATATATATATATATATATATATATATATATATATATATATATATATATATATGTAGGAAATAGAAACTGAAATACTTTGTATAACTTTTACTTTGTTATGTGGTTAAATATTGAAAAGATTTTAAGTAAGCAGATACAAGATTGTTAGAAAATTTATGAATGTATTAGATTTTTTTCAGTTCAATTCAGAATACCGAAATAGAAATATCTAATTTAATTTATAATCATTTGATAAATTGTTAAAATCTGTTTGACTAACAATAAATTTAAAACATTAAAACTAAAAGCATGTTCTAAATCCTTGAACCTACAATATTTGGTGTCAGAAGTGTTTGTGGCGTAAAATTCAGGACATTTCGAAGTTACGCAATATCTAATAAATCTACCATGTAATGAAAAAAAAATTTATTTAATTTGAATAATAATTCAAAAATTTAAGACAAATTACTAAAAAAAATATACTAAAAAAACATGTATTAAAAGAAAATTTTAGACAATATATATAAAAAGCAAATTACATTTGTGCTTATGTGCGAGTTGAATCAAAAATGTATATACATCTGTTAGTGGAGAAATCAATACTAACTAGAAAACTAGCATATGGAATGAGTGATGGAGGTGATGGAGCGATATAACGAGCAATAACAGTGACGATAATATACATGCGGTGATAAAATTGGAATTTGAATTGGTTGCATCATTGGATTTAATCTCAAAAGGCCAGATCGTTTTGTGTTATTTATATAATATATATTATTATTTATATTGTACTTAAATAATTTACGTATAATGGATGTTAGTCACATAGTTTCTTTAACGGTAGAGGGATTAAGAAGTGAATTAAGGTGTTTAGGATTGGAGACTAACGGCCGAAAGCAAGAATTACAGGATAGACTATTGACTCATTTCGGTCATTCTACAGGGGAGGATGATGGTGGTTCAATAAATTCTGTGTACGGCGATACTCTAGAAACTAGTAGACAACATTTTTTTTCACTTAAAGATTTGATTGATAGTTTAACAAGATTTTCGGGGAATGGTGATGTGAGTCTTGATCAGTGGATTAAAGATTTTGAAATTAATGCAGATATAGTAGGCTGGACTGACTTACAGAGGTTTGTGTATGCAAAACAATTGCTTGCAGGGGCTGCAAGGTTATTTGTCCGCAGCCAAACCAATGTAACGTCATGGTCTACATTGAAAGGAGCTTTATTGGAAGAATTTGGTGAGAAGGTGTCAGCAGCTGAAATTCATAAAAAGCTTAGAAATAGGAGAAAAAATTCGAATGAGTCATTAATTGAATATTTGTATACGTTGATGGAAATCGGTAGCAAAATAGATCTTGACGAATCCAGTATTATTGAATACTTCGTGGATGGAATTCCGGATTCTAGAGCTAGTAAAACGAATTTGTACCAAGCAACTTATTAAGGAGTTGAAAAGGCAAATTAAGGTTTATGAACAGGTTAGAATGATACAAAAAGGCACGTTATTCCGCATGTGTCTTCCAATAAAGATATGGATAGTGTTAGAAAATATAAAAAATGCTTCAAGTGCGGCAGTGAGTCGCATTTAGCTAACAAATGCGAAAACTCACAATTGAAAATACGGTGTTTTAAATGTGGTGAACTTGGTCATAAAGCGAATAACTGTGAAGGGGATAAAACAAAAACAAAACCAGGCAGCATAAATAATTTAAGTGAATATAACTCTTTGAAATTCAAAGATGTGGTTTGCGATAGTAGCAAATTTTGTTTCTCGGCTTTAATAGATACTGGTTGTAATCGGTGTTTAATGCGATATGATACGTTGCTGAACAGTGGCATTGAAGTGGTTATCAAGAATGAGCGATGTGAATTATTTGGTATTGGGAATAGTAAAGTTGTAACAAAGGGTCGTTTTAGTGCGAATGTACAAATTGATAATATTTCATTGAATTTAACTTTTGATATTGTAGATGAATACGACATGTGTTTTGCTGCAATCATAGGTAATTCGGTATTAGAAAAAGTGGATTTGATTGTAACTAAGAACGAAGTTATTTTCAAAGAAAAGATTATTTTTGACGAACAAGAACAAGTGAGGTACAGTGGTGAGAAAGAAAGTAGCCTGAAAGAAATCGATAGTATAGTAGACAAAAATGTGTCTAATGAAGATGAGTTAAAATATAGAAGGGGTTGGATACAAGAACTAGATTTGATTAATGCACTGCATGAAGCTGAGCTTGAAATAGATTTTGATCATTTATCACATTTTACTGCGAATTGTATTCGAGAGCTAGTTAAAGGATATAAACCAAATCCCATCGCTAAATCTCCAGTTGAATTAAAAATAATATTAAGTGATGAAAATCCTATTTATCAGAGACCTAGGCGTTTATCGTACGAAAATCAAAAAGTGGTAAATGACCAAATTAAGGAGTGGCTAGAATCAGGTATTATTAGGCCAAGTGCATCTCCATATGCAGCGCCAATAGTACTTGTTTCAAAAAAGGATGGAACTAAAAGATTGTGTTGCGACTATCGTCGTCTAAATGAGAAAATTATAAGGGATAATTTTCCAATGATGTTGATAGACGAGGTGGTAGATAGGTTACAATCAGCAAGAGTTTATACAACACTGGATTTAAGAAATGGTTATTTTCATGTACCTGTTGAGCCTGATTCGAAAAAATATACTGCATTTGTTACTCAAGAAGGTCAATATGAGTTTAATTTTACACCCTTCGGAATATCGAATGCTCCATCAATTTTTTGCCGATTTATTAGGGCAGTGCTTCAACCACTAATTGCAAATGGGACTGTAATGGTGTACATGGACGATGTTATTATTCCATCAAAGGATGAGGAAGAGGGGTTGGAAAAATTAAGGATGGTGGTTGAAACATCAGGTAAAAGTGGTCTTGATATCAAGTGGTCTAAATGTAGTTTTCTCAAGCGGAAGGTAGAATTTTTAGGGTATATTATAGAGAATGGTACGATTACACCATCGGAGGGTAAAACTAAAGCAATTAAGGATTTTACTCCTCCAAAAGATAGGAAGGCAGTCCAGCGTTTTATTGGGTTGACATCATATTTTAGAAGATTTGTGGAAAATTATGCGGTTATTGCGAAACCATTATCGGATTTGTTAAAACAGAATAACAAGTTTATGTACGGTGACGAAGAGGCAGCGGCTTTCGAACAATTAAAAGCGATATTGACAAAAGCGCCGGTGCTTAAGCTATATGATCCTAAAGCTGTGACAGAAGTACACACAGATGCATGTAAATATGGGTATGGTGGAGTATTATTGCAAAAAGATTCGGATGACCAACAGTTACATCCGGTACAATTTATGAGTAGAAAAACTTCAATCATAGAAGAAAAATATCATTCATATGAGTTAGAAGTGCTTGCAATAATCCAAGCGTTAAAGAAATGGCGTGTTTATTTAATAGGAATCAAGTTTAAAATTGTAACGGATTGTAATGCGTTTACTATGACTATGAAGAAGTCCGATGTGCCCCTTCGTATAGCAAGATGGGCTTTATTTTTACAAGATTTTAACTATGTTTTAGAACATAGAGCAGGAACGAAGATGCGACATGTGGATGCTCTTAGTCGTGTGTATTGTCTTTCAATGGAAGATAGCTTGAAGCATAGAATAAGAGAAGCACAATTAAAAGATGTGTGGATAGCTGCTGTTAGGAAAATTCTAGATACAACTCAGTATGAAGATTATTTTATTAAAAATGATATCTTATTTAAGGACGCTTGTAAAGAGCTAGATGTAGTACCAGAGGCAATGGAAGACGAATTAATTAAAATTGCTCATAGTCAAGGTCATTTTTCTGCGAAAAAAACACAGGACTGTGTTGAAAAATTGTTTTTTATTCCAAATGCTTGTAGAAAAGTTAAAAGAATTGTAGATAATTGTGTAGAGTGTATTATCATAAATGCAAAATTGGGGAAAAAAGAAGGTTATTTAAATCCAATAGATAAAGAAGATCGGCCATTGGTAACGTATCATATCGATCATGTTGGACCAATGGAATCAACGAATAAAAACTATTGTTACATTTTGGTTGTCGTAGATGCGTTTTCTAAATTTACTTGGTTGTATCCTGTGAGAAATTGCGCTACAAAGACAGTGGTTGAAAAATTAGAAAAACAAGCTGTAGTTTTTGGATATCCAAAACGAATAATTTCTGATCGCGGTACAGCTTTTACTTCAGGTGAATTTGCTGAGTTTTGCAAGAAAGCTAATGTGCAACACTTATTGATAACCACTGGTGTTCCTAGAGGAAATGGACAAGTGGAAAGAATTCATCGAATAATTGTTCCATTGCTTGCAAAACTCAGTTACGAGAATCCTGGTTGTTGGTATAAGAATATTGATAATGTACAAAAGTCACTAAACTCAACACCGTCGCGAAGCACGAAGGTAGCCCCATTTACACTACTTACTGGATGTGAAATGAGGACAGAAGAGCTTTCAATTATCCGTGAGTTGATAGAAAAAGAAGATATGGAGGAATTTATGTCAGAAAGGGAGGAAATTCGTGAAGAAGCTCGTACGAATATAGAAAAAATTCAGTTGGAAAATAGAAGAAGTTATAATAAAAAAAGAAAGGAGGAAAATATTTACAAGAAAAATGATTTAGTGGCAATTATGCGTACTCAGTTTGGTACAAAAATGAAATTACGGCCAAAATATTTGGGCCCTTATAGAGTAATTAGATTATTAAACCATGGAAGTAGAAAAGGTTGGAGATCATGAGGGACCTAGGAAAACAACTACTGTAGCAGAATATATGAAAAAATGGACTTCATCATTCGAGGACTAATGATCTGTAGGATGGCCGAATGTAGGAAATAGAAACTGAAATATTTTGTATAACTTTTACTTTGTTATGTGGTTAAATATTGAAAAGATTTTAAGTAAGCAGATACAAGATTGTTAGAAAATTTATGAATGTATTAGATTTTTTTCAGTTCAATTCAGAATACCGAAATAGAAATATCTAATTTAATTTATAATCATTTGATAAATTGTTAAAATCTGTTTGACTAACAATAAATTTAAAACATTAAAACTAAAAGCATGTTCTAAATCCTTGAACCTACATATATATATATATATATATAGCGTGGTTTTCGTTCCGTTATATGAGCAAGTGGAAGAGTGCCGTTATTTGAGCGGCGTGGGGTTTTGCATTCCGTTATTATAAATGCTAGGCATGTTATGTATTTTATATTATGTCCGTATTTAAACAAAAAAAATTTTTTTTTTAATCGAATTTAATTATTTGTATTATTTCCGTAGTTTTAGTTTTTAGACAATTTTATGTGGTATATTATGTATTGTAGTATCTTATTTCTACAAGAATTTTTACCTCTGTAATTTATTAGATAATTGTATTATTGAATTTTTTCTATTTCCGCATATTGGTATGATTTAAATTTTAAAGAAAATTGTAGTTAGTGTAATTTTACTATTTTTGCATATTGGTATAATTTAAATTTTGAAGAAAATTATATTTAGTGCATTTTTATCACTCTGGTATATATCGCTGCCTTCTATGTCGCCACTGTACCCCCGTCACACAAACCTCACGGTCGCCATGTACACTCCTTTTATCAAGTGGAAATACATGCGCATTACAAGGGCCCATGTATGCCAAATTTGATGAAAAAAATAAATTGGGTTACTTCTCCTCTTTAGGTTGGAACACTACGGACTCAATCAGTCTATGTGAGGTCCTCATGGACCGGCCAGTTCAACCTCTTTAGGTTAGCGTGGAGGGCGCCGCCGCCATATAGTTGAGCTTGTACGGATTATGATGATTGTCTGGGCGGTCTCCTCAGCCAGGTACACATGCAATACAAATTAAAAACTCTCTTTTTCTTTTAAGGTTAACACACTTTTATTTTATTGAATAACTTTTCTTGACGATCACGTCTGAAATATATAGCTGCTAAATTTATAATGGCCGGGCCACTCACGCGGCGGGTTGCATTCGCACGTGCGAGCGTGTTCGGTGAACTAGTACATACATCAGCTGAAGTATGGTT
The DNA here is from genome assembly GCF_040869045.1 of Eurosta solidaginis. NCBI lineage: Eukaryota > Metazoa > Arthropoda > Insecta > Diptera > Tephritidae > Eurosta > Eurosta solidaginis. The sequence goes on along the minus strand of NC_090324.1, from coordinate 151,155,121 downwards.
GATGTGGTGAGTTGCTCTTAGGGTGTCGTTACACCAGCTCTCTCCTCCTTTTCATAGCTATTTACATTAGGTATATTTTGAACTATCTCCTCCACACTACCGACAAAAAACTGATTTAATCTATTAGCTATTTCTGAAGCATCAAATACCTGTTCGTTTTCAATTATCAAGCTATTGATTGGCCTAGACTCAACTTTATATAACATTTTAAGATATTTCCAAAGTTGCTTCGGATCTTTCTTCAGTTTTTCAAAACTATCTTCATGATACTTCATTTTCGTATTTCACCAGACGCTAATACATTTATTCCTTTTTTGCTTATATTGCTCCCACGCTTCAATTTGCCCATATCCCGTTTCTTTCAACAGAAGAAACTTGTTATGAGCAATATTCCTTTTCAACATTTGTTGTTTTATGTCTGCTGAATACCATGGGAATGGTTTACTTTTAACCCATATATTTGGGTTTCTCCCCTGCTGTATACCCTCAGCTAGTATTTATTTTAACACCTGATACCTACACCTACAAAAGTACTCAACCTTTCTTCATTTCTTATCTTACCCTGTACTACTCTGGACACCACCTGGTAATCAATCCTTCCCTTCATAAGAAACTTTGTTTGGTTATCTTTATAATAGTTAAATAACCCTCCAATATCAATATCAAGTGTATAATGATCCGATATCCTTGGCGTTTTTAATACTGTACATTCTAAGTTCAGGGTTTCACTCTCTCGGGTCACTCTAGTAGCATTTGACATAATTTGCTTCATACTTATTCCACTAACACATGATTTAAACTTTCTGGTATAGATTCTTTCAACCAATCGATATTAAAATCTCCTCCAATAATACAATCCTTTCTACTATTATCTAACAGCTCTTCCATTATCAAACATGACTCATCACATCGACTTCGACTTCACCTTTACTATAACTTGAAGATTTATAAACACCCACAAGCGTACCTATTTCGTCTCCCTTAAAAAGTACCTTAATGGCCAATATCCACCATTCTTTTTGTTTGCTTTGATTTTTTACTACTTTATACGACAATTCTTGATTTGCATATATCACTATTCCTCCTGTATGTAGAGAATCTGAATCGCATCTTATACTATTGTATCCATTAATATCTACTAACGCTGATGATCAACATCAGTTACGTGAGATTCAACAATTATTGCAATGATCGACCGCACTTCATAAAGAAATACCGATACAATTTCTCTTTTATCTATCAAACCGTTAAAATTTAAAACTATTAGACGCCTATCAAATTCCTCTACATTGCGCCTGATTTGACTGATTTGCTGTATGCATTCATACCTAACTGCCCTTCTTTTAATACTTATTTTTCTGTGATATACACGACATATACTACTGAGTACACTATGGTTATAATCCAAACTTAAATTAAGCTTACTATTTGCCTTCACAAAGTTCATACATTTTAATACTGACTCTTTGCACTCCTTTGCCAGATGTTCTCCACCATATTTAACGCAAGTTTTTTCGCCCTTACATAAATCACTTCCATGGTCATACGCATAACATTTCATGCATCGCGATAATGCCAAATACTCCTTAACCTTACACCTCTGCCATTTGATTTTTACTTTTCCTTCCTCCATCATTCGAGATGTCAGTTGATCACTTTCCAGCACAATTATGTTTGCATTCCTTGTTCTCTTATTTATTTTTACTTCGATTTTCGACTCTGCAGTGATTAATTCTGGGCTTTGATTTTTTATTGCCTTTAATAACTCGCCATCTTCCAATGCATCTTCGACGCCGTATATTCTTAACTTTTGTTTCGTCCATTCTGATATTTTAGCATCATATTATTTTCCCAACTTCTTTACAACTTCAGTATTTATTTTCTGAATTTCATCCTTGGTCTTGCATGTTATTGCAATGCCACCATGTTTTATTTTTCTAACATTTTCAATTCCATCTTTCATTTCTGTTGGATTCAATTTTTCTTTGCATGCCTTCTTAGTAACTTCACTTGTTTGACTTTTTTTTGGTTGTATAAGAATAACTTCTTCATTTCTCTCCGCAACCTTCTTTGCATATGATGGCATAATTTCCTTGTTGTTGTTGTCGGTGTTTTTGTGTTTCTTCATTATCTCGGTTAACTTGCTTGTCACCATTTTTCCATAGCTACCTTCATGGTTTCCATCATCTCACTCATAATTTTCTTCACAGTAGTGTGATGTAGCGTGCTTCGCCTACCACACCGTATGCCCTGAGTTCAAACCCCGGGCAAAGCAGCATCAAAATTTTAGAAATAAGGTTTTTCAATTAGAAGAAAAATTTTCTAAGCGGGGTCGCCCCTCGGCAGTGTCTGGCAAGCGCTCCGGGTGTATTTCTGCCATGAAAAGCTCTCAGTGAAAACTCATCTGCCTTGCAAATGCCGTTCGGAGTCGGCATAAAACATGTAGGTCCCGTCCGGCCAATTTGTAGGGAAAATCAAGAGGAGCACGACGCAAATTGGAAGAGAAGCTCGGCCTTAGATCTCTTCGGAGGTTATCGCGCCTTAAATTTATTTTTTTTAGTATCTACTTTATTTACATACTGGCCATTTCAGTCATTCACATCCATTTCAGGTTTTTATTTTTTGAAATCATCCTCATCTCCATTGCTGTTATGTTCTCGCAATTAGCATGAAACCACTTTTGGCATACCCCTTCACAACCAATACATTCGTCGTTTGAAAATTTCTTTTCGCATTTACCGCAAGTTTTCCCTCCGCCGCCATCCATACTGTATCGAGTCGATATCACAAATTAGACATTCTTGTTGCTTTTTAATAATTTAATGTAACTTCATTCTTCTGAGTGCGCTGCTTTTGTACTACTCTCTGTTACCACGTTTACCCATTTCTCCTAAGGTCTAGACTCCTCGCGAACAGCTGCTTATTTATGTCTCCTTTATGTATCGGATATTTACGTTTCTCTTCTGTTTTATCGTGTGCATGTGTGAGTAACAACTTCTACTCTTACCTGCCGGCTACATATAAGTTATCACACCTGTAATCCCAATACTAACCCTTTACTCACATTGCCGTGCATGTGACTTCTTCATTGCCTCAAATAACACTTTCACTGACTCAGTACACGCGCAAACGATTGGTAACACAGTACAACCAATAAGGCGTGAGAAGTGCAGCATAAGCAGTATTGGCCTACACGCGCAACTCATCGATTATGAAATGTCGGCTGGTGGTGGGATCTGCAACGTAGGCATAAGTAAGTTAGAATTAAAAGTTAGTTGGTAAAAAAAGAATATGTTTTGGGTCAGTCGAATTAGTGAGTGCAACGAGTGCACAATAAATCAAGTTTATTGTCGACCCAACTAAATTGTGTATATCCTTTGGTCGGTGAACAGTGAGTTCACCGCAACTTTAATTTTTTAACAGTTCCCCTCTCGAGAACTGTAAGTGGCGCCCGAGACAGCGGGTGCAAAGTGGACAAAAAGCGTTTAAGTGTTCAGTGGAGGAAAAAAATAGGCAAAGAAATTAAACGCCCAAAAATGCCATTCTCTCCGAACTGAAGAAAATGGACCAAAGGCCCAAGAGTGTTGAGTCAAAAAATAACGACAAATCTTTGTCAGGGCTCAGTAGTAATATGGAGAGGCTAGAAGCTCAAGTAGAGGAAGTGTGCAGGAAGTCCTTGGATAGCAGGCCAGAAGTGGCTGTAGAACCGCTAGTTAGTCCTCGGACAAAGGTCGAGCTAGCGTAGGTGGCTAAGCTGCCGGACTGCGTAAAAGAGTTGCAGGTATTAGATGGATCATGGAAGCACTACGGCTCCTGTTTCCATAGTGTAGAACAGGTAATAAAGGATTACCAAATAGTGCGGCATAAGCCGATTTACGCAGCCATCTTGAGGCACATTAGGGGGAAGATTAGTGGCGCAGCAGACTCTGCATTACTTGCGCACAATATTCTAGATTCCGACTGGGGCAGGGTAAAGGAAATCCTTTCCCTGCATTACGCTGATATAAGGGACATAGGGACGTTGGAGCAGCAATTGACGTTAATGTCACAAGGGCGTCAGAAGATGTCCGACTTTTATGCGCAGGTGCAAAAACAACTGTCTCTAATGATTAATACTATAGAGGCCGAAAAGTATGCACACGGGGAAACAGTAGAGGCATTGGCAAAGGCACATCGTCTAAGAGCATTAGATGTCTTCATAAGGGGCCTAAAAGGGGATCTGCCTGCCCTGCTCCATGCATATTCGGCATATCTGAAAATGTTTAATGTAGACCGCAGAAACTCTATTTACCGCCCACCCTTCCACAGGGATAATAGAAATTTTAATGACAACTACCAACCTTCAACCCCAAAATTTTTTTAAAGGAATTATTCCAACCTCGACCAGGGTTATCCCGCTCAAAGAAATTCAGTCCAACCAAATGGCAACCGCGTGTGGCAGAATGGCAACCATCAAAGGTCTAGACATTCCTACTCAGGATCAGCGCAAACTCGAATAAGCAATCAGTCTACCCAAAATTGGAGAAGCAACAGCACTCCATTGGCGGTGGTAAGAGCAGAAGCAGAACCATCAGCTCAGACCAGCCAGACAGGCGGCACTCCATTTTTAAGATATGACAGCGCCAACAGGGGTACAAGCTCCCCAGGATATTCAGACAGAACCCCCAGCAAGCAGCAGAAACTCTTCCATCTGGTACCGGTTGATGAAGAAGAAGGTGAAACCAACAAAGAACAAACCACGGGTGATCAGGTACATTTTACCATGGGAGTCTCGTGTCCGGCGTACCAACGCAGGATTTAGGTATTTTAGAATTTCTAGTGGTTACGGGTGCGAATAAAAATTATATAAGCGACCGCGGAGCTCAAAATACTACGCCAGTAGAAAAACCGTTGAAGGTAACTTCCGCAGTAGGAACTATAAATGTAGACAGGAAAATATGCGGACATTTTTTTAAATTCGTGGGTAAAAACATTCCCACCACATTTTTTGTTCTTCCAGGGCTTAAATCATTCGATGAGATAATAGGGGATGACACGATGTCGGAAATTAAAGCAGTTTTAAACAGGGAGCTCAACACTCTCATTCTAAAACCAGATATTGTGCTGCCCCTTAAGCGGAAGGAAGCCAGCAGGTTAACAGCATTACCTTAAACATTCCTTTCGGCAATGATATCACCGAACTTACAAAAAATAAACTCTACGAGATCCTAGAACGATATGAAATTCTATTCTCCCCAGTTGACCGAGGCATGGAAATCCAAACAAATGTCCAAGCAGAAACCAGAACCACAACCGAAAACCCCATTTACACTAAAAGCTACCCCTACTCCATTACTATGCGGAGGTGGAAAAGCAAATCCGAAACTTACTAGCAAAGGGCATAATTCGTCCTTCAAAAAGTCCCTACAACTCACCAATATGGATTGTGCCAAAGAAATCCCAGGCAGATGGGAAAAAAGTATAGAATGGTGATAGACTTCAAGCGGCTAAATGCCATAACCATCCCTGACACCTATCCCATACCTGACATTAATGGCACCATTGCGAGTCTAGGTAGTACAAAGTATTTTACGACACTTGACCTAACTTCGGGATTTCACCAGATCCCAAGGAAAGAAAGTGATATACTAAAATCGGCATTTTCCACCATGAATGAAAAATACGAATTTTTGCGGCTTCCTTTCGGTCTCAAAAATGCACCCTCTATCTTCCAGCGTATGATAGACGACATCTTAAAAGAATTTATAGGTCGTATTTACCTTGTATACATCGACGACATTATAATCTTTAGTAAGAATGAAACCACTCATCTAAAGGACATTGAGACTATCCTTGCCAGGCTCCTAGCCGCGGGTGTCAAGGTTAACCTTGAGAAGACGCAGTTCCTGAAAACGAGCGTAGAATTCCTTGGCTATATTGTGACCTCTGAGGGAATACTTCCTGACCCAAAGAAAGTAAATTCCATTAAAAACATGCTGCCTCCGTCTAACTTAAAAGACCTCTAGAGCTTCCTAGGACTAACATCTTATTATCGTAAATTCATTCGGGATTACGCAAAAATTGCAAAACCTCTTACCAACCTTACACGAGGGGAACACGCACAGGTAAGGGCAACACAATCGAAAAAAGTACTCATTAATTTGAACAAGGAAGCACAGGAAGCGTTCGCGGATCTCAAGGAGATACTGACGACCTCCGAGGTCTTGACTTTCCCTAACTTTGACAAATCTTTCAATTTCGCTATTGGAGCGGTGCTATCACAGGACTACGATGGCAAAGAAAAGCCCATAGCATTCATATCGAGAAGCCTAACTATTACAGAAGAGGCGTAAGCAACAAACGAAAAAGAAATGCTTGCTTTCGTGTGAGCTTTGGATAACCTTCGGAACTACCTGTATGGAGCAAAAAAAATACGAATATTTACAGATCACCAACCCCTAACCTTCTCTTTAAGTAACAGAAACTACAACGCCAAACTAAAACGTTGGAAGGCCAGGATCGAAGAATATAATTACGAAATAATTTATAAACCTGGCAAATCTAACGTCGTGCTTAACGCACTGTCCCGACCCAAAACTCACGCAAACCCCCTTACAACGCCCACATTCGATGCCGCTAGTCAAAATGCAACCGCAGGGTCAACAGCGGATTCTGCAAGCGAAGCCGGTGATACCGTGCATAGTGCAGAACAGGACAACTCCGAATTTATACCGTTCGTTGAAGTTCCCATAAACGTATTTAGAAACCATATTTTATTTGGGAGTAGGCTAGAAATATTTGAAGAACCCCATCCAGATTACTCGCGACATTACTTAAAGATAGATTGAGTTGGCGAAGAGGAGCTCATTAATGCTCTGAAGGAAACACTTAGGCCAATGTTATTAACGGAATTAGAATGCCATAGGGCAAGTTGGGGCTTCTTTAGAAATTATACCAGGAAAATTTCATGCAATATAAGATCCGAGTAGCTCAGTGCATTGTAGAGGATCTGAGAGATCCCGACAGACTCTGTGAAGTAGTATGGGCGGAAGACAAAAGAGCTCATCGCAACGCCAATGAGAATAAAAACAAATTCTGGAGAGGTACTACTTTCCAAGAATGAGCACCATAATCAGGGGCTATGTCTCATCTTGCGAAACTTGTAAAATCAGTAAATACGATAGACGTCCCAATAAACCGGAGTTACAAAACACACCTATCCCATCGCGTCCTTGCGAAATAATTCACGGCGATATATTCGAAATACAAGGAGAAAATTTTCTGAGCTGAATTGACAAATTTTCTAAGTTCGCAAAACTCTTTCACTTAAGAAATAAGTCCACTTTGCACCTCATGGACAAAATAGTCATACTCTTACACTATTTTACGACCCCAGATATCCTTGTGACCGACAACGAGCGCGACTAGTTAGCCCAATAATAAAAAATCTTTTAGAGTCATTGGGAGTTATGCTGTATCGTACACCTTCTCAGAGATTCGAGGTGAACGGTCAAGTCGAAAGGCTTCATTCCACCTCAATCGAAATTATCAGATGCCTGAAGATAGATAGCCCTAGGTTAAAAATCAAAGAGCTAGTAAATATAGCAGTAGATCGCTATAATAACTCCATTCATTCCGTTATAAACCGGAAACCCAGTGAGGTATTTTTCAATCGCGCAAAAGCGGCTAATTACCAGAAACTCCTGGAAAAAAGCAGGATAACAAACGAATATTTAACAAGTAAGGAAGGTTAAGTTCGGGTGTAACCGAACATTACATACTCAGTTGAGAGCTATGGTGACAACATAAGGGAAAATAACCATGTAGGAAAATTAACAGAGGGTAACCCTGGAATGTGTTTGTATGACATGTGTATCAAATGAAAGGTATTAAAGAGTATTTTATGAGGGAGTGGGCCATAGTTCTATAGGTGGACGCCATTTAGAGACATCGCCATAAAGGTGGATAAGGGTTGGTTGACCCTAGAATTTGTGTGTACGATATGGGTATCAAACGAAAGGTGTTAATGAGTATTTCAAAAGGGCGTGGGGCTTAGTTCCATAGGTGGACGCCTTTTCGAGATATCGCCATAAAGGTGGACCAGGGGTGACTTTAGAATGTGTTTGTACGATATGGGTATCAAATTAAAGGTATTAATGAGGGTTTTAAAAGGGAGTGGTGGTAGTTGTATAGGTGGTCGCCTTTTCGAGATATCGCCATAAAGGTGGACCAGGGGTGACTCTAGAATGCGTTTGTACAATATGGGTATCAAATGAAAGGTGTTAATGAGTATTTTAAAAGGGAGTGGACCTTAGTTTTATAGGTGGACGCTTTTCGAGATATCGCCATGAAGGTGGACCAGAGGTGACTCTAGAATTTATGGGTATCAAATGAAAGGTGTTAATGGGTATTTTAAAAGGGCGTGGGCCTTAGTTCTATAGGTGGACGCCTTTTCGAGATATTGCCTTAAAGGTGGACCAGGGATGACTCTAGAATTTGTTTGTACGATATGGGTATCAAATCAAAGGTGTTAGTGAGTATTTTAAAAGGGAGTGGGCCTTAGTTCTATATGTGGACGCCTTTTCGAGATATCGCCATAAAGGTGGACCAGGGGTGACTTTATAATGTGTTTGTACGGTATGGGTATCAAATTAAAGGTATTAGTGAGGGTTTTAAAAGGGAGTGGTGGTAGTTGTATAGCTGAAGGCGTTTTCGAGATATCGACCAAAATGTGGACCAGGGTGACCCAGACCATCATCGGTCGAGTACCGCTAATTTATTTATATATGTATTACCACAAACAGTATTCCTGCCAAGATTCCAAAGGCTTTTGATCTCGCCCTGCAGAACTTTTTCATTTTATTTTACTTAATATGGTAGGTGTCACACCATTTTACAAAGTTTTTTTCTAAAGTTATATTTTGCGTCAATAAACCAATCCAATTACCATGTTTCATCCCTTTTTTCGTATTTGGTATAGAATTATGGCATTTTTTTCATTTTTCGTAATTTTCGATATCGAAAAAGTGGGCGTGGTCATAGTCGGATTTCGGCTATTTTTTATACCAATACAAAGTGAGTTCAGATAATTACGTGAACTGAGTTAGTAAAGATATATAGATTTTTGCTCAAGTTATCGTGTTAACGGCCGAGCGGAAGGACAGACGGTCTACTGTGTATAAAAACTGGGCGTGGCTTCAACCGAATTCGCCCTTTTTCACAGAAAACTGTTATCGTCCTAGAGTCTAAGCCCCTACCAAATTTCACAACGATTGGTAAATTTTTGTTCGACTTATGGAATTAAAACTATCCTGGATAAATTAATTGAAAAAGGGCGGAGCCACGCCCATTTTGAAAATTTCTTTTATTTTTGTATTTGGTTGCACCATATGATTACTGGATTACTTCTAAATTACCTTCTTTTAAAAGTGGGCGGTGCCACGCCCATTGTCCAAAATTTTACTAATTTTCTACTCTGCGTCATAAGTTCAACTCACCTACCAAGTTTCATCGCCTTATCCGTCTTTGGTAATGAATTATCGCACTTTTTCGATTTTTCGAAATTTTCGATATCGAAAAAGTGGGCGTGGTTATAGCCCGATATCGTTCATTTTAAATAGCGATCTGAGATGAGTGCCCAGGAACCTACATACCAAATTTCATCAAGATACCTCAAAATTTACTCAAGTTATCGTGTTAACGGACAGACGGACGGACGGACGGACGGACGGACATGGCTCAGTCAAATTTTTTTTCGATACTGATGATTTTGATAAATGGAAGTCTATATCTATCTCGATTCCTTTATACCTGTACAACCAACCGTTATCCAATCAAAGTTAATATACTCTGTGAGCTCTGCTCAACTGAGTATAAAAACCTTACTGACTCAAAAACAACTAGAGTATATTGAACGGCACAATAAAAGAATATCTCTACCGGAGCGTTATGATGAAAATGATATCATATACATGAAGGACAGACAGATCAAGGGAAAACAAAAACCCATTTACAAAAAAGAAATTGTCGCAAAAGACAAAAGGTGTCCGTAACCACAGTTAGTGGCAAAAAAATCCACAAAACCCACATTAGAAATGTCAAACTCAGGAATACACATCCTAGCACTTGAAACCGAAAATGAAAATTTTTTTTGTTTTGTTTAATACAAAACAACAACAAAAAAAATAAAAATATTAAAAAAACCAAAGATACAGAGATAAATTAATTCTCAGAAAACCCTTTTTTTTATTAAAACAAAGGACACGTTCATTACTACAAGAGCCCGGCTTATTAGTGGGACAAATCGTGCCTTAGTAGCGGGCGGCGCCATCGAATTTGACAAATGGCTACACTGCCTTCAAAACGGATCACACGATCCCCCATAGCTAGTTTGCAAACTTGCGCCTAATCCGCAAGAAAAAAGGAAAATATAGTTTTGCGCTTATCCGCAAGAAAAAAAGAGAAGAACAAAAAATGCAAAATATGAATAATTTTTATTGCAAACTTGCGCCTAATACGCAAGAAAAAAGAGAAAATAGTTTTGCGCCTAATACGCATAATACATATTATACTGAATCCTTGTGCCTAATCCGCAAGAGAAGATATACAAAAAAAAAAGAAGAAAAAATAATACAAAATATGAATAATTTTTATTGCAAACTTGCGCCTAATCCGCAAGAAAAAAGAGAAAATAGTTTTGCGCCTAATCCGCAAGAGAAGATAAAAAAAAAAAAGAAAGATTACAAAATATTGTAACGAATTTACTGAAATTCCGCTTATTCCAAATCTTCTGCTAACGTTCGAATCGCTAAACTGTTGAATAAATAACTCCAATATTGAATAATGCAAAAAATGGCCTTTATTAAAGTTCTTCACAATAACACTACTATTGCTCGCCAGATAGCGTCTTAAATCAAACTTATTGTCGCGCCTCTACAGTTGCTGTCTTTAATACTCTGTGATTTCCTCGTTTGCATACTTCTAGACTCTTCCAGAATTTACTTAGTTACTGCTATATAATTATAACTACAGATGCACGTGTATAGCTTCTCATATGCGCGTGTATTTGTGAGCGACACTTCCACAATTATAATTGCCTACTTTTGGGAGCATATCAGATAAAATATCTACATGTGTTTGTGCGTCTCTTCTCCGCTGCGTGTACGTACATAATGATTGATTTATTGATGTGCATACAAGTCACTGCTTAGCATCGGATTAGAGATGATAGTATCCCTTAATGTTGCTAGTATTCGTCACAATATGAATAATTTTTATTTGCATACTTGCGCCTAAAAAAGAAAAAAGAGGAAACTAGTTTTGCGCCTAATCCGCATAACATATATTGGTACTTAATCCTTGCGCCTAATCCGCAGGATGAAAAAAGAAACTTTTATAAAAAAATACAAATAAAAAAAGAAAGCAATAAAAAAGGAAGAAATAAAAAAGATACATTTTTTTGCGCCTAATCCGCAAAACACATATTGATACTTAATCCTTGCGCCTAATCCGCAGGAGAAAAAATTAAAACAAAAAAAAAACACAAAAAGAACAAAATTTCAAAAAAAAAAATATTAACAAAAGAATATTAACAATATTAACCTGTGCCTAATCCGCAGGAAAAGAAAGAAAAGAAATTTTTTTTTTTTTGCTTTTTATTTAATATTTTCAATTCACCTTATTTTTCTTTTTTAACTTATCACCTTTTATTATTATTATTTTCATCTAACTAAAATTTTTAATTTCCTTCTTTTTTATTTAAATTAACGCTAACGTACTAACTGAAAATAAAGCAATCAACAATCGTAAAATGTAAAGTATAATCAAAAATAAACAAACATAAAATTGTTCCTCTCTTACAATGTCATAACACTAAAATTCCGAAATAAATATATTCCTTTGAAATTAACTTCAGTTTTAAACTTAGAGGAAAAAAGAAAAAATAAAAAACAATCTTGTAAAACAAATATTTGTGATTAAGCTAACAATTACTATCACACTAACACTAAAAACATCCTTGCAGATTCCCACTGCTGGCATCAGCCATCAGCGCCCTCCATATATTTCACTATAAAACCCCAATCGTAACTATCAAAAATGGGAATGGGTGGATCATTGGTGGATTCTTCAAGCTGGTTCACGTTATTAATCTACAGCAATATGTTACAATTATGACGCAAATGGAAAATTTGGCAAACCTTTTAATAAAGAGCGCTGACGACCAGATTTCAGCGCATCTCTACATCAAGCAAACATTGGAACGACTTGAAGAACTTACGGGTAGCACAGGTGAAGCAAGGGTCACCCGCTCTATAGGCTGGATAGGCTCAGCATGGAAATGGTTAGCAGGATCACGAGATGCGACCGATTGGAACTACATTCTCCAGAGCCAAAATTAAGTCATACAAAGCAATAACCACCAATATAAGATCAATTAAAAACTCTTCGCCGCCACCCAGGAAGTCCTAAGGAAAATCGACGAGGTGGCGATTCGCACTAACTACATAGCGAAAGAAATGAGGCGGCGGAATTTGATCAAAATGCACTAAACAACATCCTGCTCATTCGTGAAGAGGTAAACGAAATCGTGCGAGCATATCATCTGGCAAAGCGGGGTATTGTCAACACGAACCTACTTGACACAGATGAGGTCAATGAAGTACTGTCAGAAATAGAGACCGTTCCATACCAGAACGTAATCGGGGCTATTGAATACGGTCAACCATCAGTATACACGAATGGGACACTTCTCCTCTACGTGCTCTCACTGCCAAAAGTAACAGCTAACAAATATAATCATCTGATCACTCGCGCTGGCATCTACGAACATAAGCAACTTGATCTACCATTTGACAGGATGCTCGTTAACCAAGAGGAAACATACGGAGTGACGGGAAATTGCATGGTAATAAGTTCACCTACAATATGTAAGTCAGAATCCTTGTCGAAATTGGAAGGGGACAGCTGCATACCACGACTACTAAAAGGTGGAGACGCTAGATGCCAATTCACCAGACGAAACGGATCAATTGTAGAATTGGTAAACGACAATACAATATTCCTCTCAAACTACCAAGGCATGACCAGTAGCAGCAATGCAACAAGCACTATTAATGGCACCTACATCATCCAACTAAGCAACAAAACAGTCAAGATAGGTGACCAAGTATTTTCCAGAAACGAGGTAATGACAGCGCAGGCGTTGCCAGCCGTCCTTTCGAATGTCAGGAATCACACAATGAAGGTCAACCTAGAATATGTGCATGACATTACGATGGAGAACGTTAAGTATCTAGGATACGTTAATGAGAAGGTCAATTTTTCTATCGTTACAGAAACCCTAACAATATGCGCAACAATCGTGGTCGCTGTTATCCTATGGATATAGTACATTAGAAAACCAGACCTCCCAGAAATATCTGAACAGTGGAGCTGTGGAATGAACACCAATAAGATCACGAGGGGCATATCCACATATAAAATTGATTACCCAGAAGCTAGCCTACCAGCAGAAAGTAATAGCCATTTGGAACATACCATAACCCCCTCAGGTTTTTCATTTGATCTGTTATATGTATGTGAAATATTCTCTTCGCTGTCAGCTTTGATGTTTACATCTACAAATGTGTGGCTGCTTGGTTTATTGTTGTTGTGCATTTATTTGGTAATAGCATAGTGATGAACCGAAATGCTAATATTCGCCACAATATAGTACTACTTGCAGAGAAATGTTACATATACGAAAAGGGTGTAACAGTAGGTATAAAAACAGCTTAAGTAGCAGGAATATTAACAGCCAAATTAGTTCTATGAGCAAAAATATTTATATTTATATTTATTGTAATACCGTCAATGAAACAAAGTTTCTTACAGACTACTAACAACAAGTACATACATTTTTATATAAAAATACAACTATGTTACATACTAAACTTAAGAAGTTAATATGCTAAGCATTTAAAACAAGTTTAAAGATTTAAAGATAGCGAGCGAAAAAGATTTACGAAAGCTTCAGTGGTCATTGAAAAATCAATGACGATTGTTTGAGACAAAATATTAAATTCTCGCATAGATCTTGCAAGAGGAGCATTGCTGGCGAAATTAGTTTTAACCTTTTTGCAGTAAAAAGGGTAAGTGACTCGGAGGTTACGCCTAGGAACATTAAAAGTAATCCTTTCCATGAGAGAAGGGCAGTCAAGGATCCCTTGAATAATATTGAATATAAAAGTCATCGACAACATAGACCTACGACTATCCAAAGATTGTAGTTCAATAAGCATGAGACGCGAAGCATACGAAGGGACAGGATCGTCGAATTTTAAGGTTCTTAGAGCGAATTTAAGAAACACCTTCTGAATACGTTCTATTCTTTTAATAGAAACTTGGCTATAGGGCCTCCATATGAAAACTGCGTATTCAAGACGCGAGCGTACAAATGTTATATATAATATTTTCAGAGTGTAAGGATCAGAAAACTTAGTGGAATTCCGACGGATAAAACCAAGTACTGAGTAGGACTTTGCAATGATGAAGTCAACATGATTATTAAAGTTCAACTTCGGGTCAAAGATAACCCCAAGATCTTTTACTTCAGTAACATTGCGCAGGAAAGTGTTCGAAATACTATAGTTCGTAATACGATCATTCAAAATTTTAGCAAACGTCATCTTAAAGCATTTTTTAATATTTAAAGGGAGTCTGTAACGTAGACAGCACGAATGAACAGCGTCAATATCACGTTGAAACTTAGCTTCATCAGAAGTATCCCTGACTACCGGGAAAATTTTGAGATCATCTGCATACAGTAAATAATTTGCAAATAAAAAGCAACTACTTATGTCGTTGATGAAAAGAACAAATAGTAGAGGGCCTAGAAAGCTTCCTTGCGGGACACCGGATGAAGCAATGAAAGGTTCTGACGAAACACCATCGATAGTAACAACACAGCGTCTATTAAAGAGGTATGATTGTATCCTTTTCAAAAAGCAGGAATGGAAACCCATATGAGCAAGCTTTCCAAGTAGTACTCTGTGACAAACTTTGTCAAAGGCCTTCGACAAGTCTGTATATACGCAATCAACCTGGAAACCAGCTGAGAAAGCAGTATGACAGTAATCTACAAATACAGCTAAATTCGTGGCTGTGGATCGCCCAGACACAAACCCATGTTGATTTTGGCAAATAAGAGATTTGGTTGCAAAATACAGTTTGTCTTTTACAATGCACTCAAAAAGCTTAGAAATGGTAGAGAGTTTTGAGATAGGTCTATAATTGCGAACATCGTTTTTCTTACCTGATTTTAAGATTGGGATTATGTGAGCAACTTTCCAATCATTAATGAAGGTTCCTGAAGCAAGAGATTTATTGAAAATAATTTTCAATGGTGCAATTAGAGCAGGGCATTTTTTTTAAAAGGAGTGCCGACAGGTCATCAACATCGGTTTGAGAAGACGGCTTAAGTTTGGCAAGCCCTTTGGCAATGTCTTCTGAAGATAGGGTAAGAGACCCAAAATTAAGGTGTGAGAAATTTGAAGAAAAGCTTGATGAGGGGACATCATTTTCAGTAGTAAAATTAGACTTAAAAAAGTTAGCAAACAGATTAGCTACATCATTGGGCCCATCAGCGAACTGATCATCAAGAAACACAGACTTTGGAATAAAAGAACGTGATCTTTTTGATTTGATAAACGTCCAAAAATATTTCGGATTACTTTTAATACTCCACTCGGCGCCGCGAATGAATATATTGTACAGATATTTATCTAGGCGATTGAACTCGACAGCAAAGTTTTTATATTTATAATAAAAATATATATTATTAGTGAGCAGAAAACGTTTGAGAAATTTGTTTCTTAGGTTTTTAAGCTTTTTTAATTCTTTTGTCTACCATGGAATACTATTGGTCGCTTCTTTTTAATGGATATATTATTCATACAAACTCATGCATAAATGCTTTGAAGCTGAAAAAACACTCATCGATACTTGAATTTGCTATTAGAGCAGTCCAATTAACATCCAATAATAAACTATTGAGATTCACAAAATCACACGTATCATATTTGTAAATGATTTTATCATTAGTATTTATAAAAGTCGGAAGGTATTCATAAGACTCAACGCTTAGAGTTATGGCCTTATGATGTTTATCACATTGACTCATGGGCGACATTCACTCAGAAATAACGTAGTTAATATTATCTGTCACAAATATGAGATCTAAGATTTTGCCTAGCTCGTTAAAAAATAAATTGATTTGCTTCAAATTAACACTTAAAATACAATCTATAAGATAAGTCTCGTGAAAGGCTGTTACATTAGATGGCATGAGACAAGAGGTACAAGCACTATCAGTCCAGCGGACGTTACTCAAGTTAAAATCACCTAATATACATAAGTTATCATCTAATACATTGTTTTCGATAAGCGATGTGATATTGTCAGCATGCATTTTATAAAGTTCAAAATCACTACTAGGAGGAATGTATGAAGCTACGATATAGAGCGATCCGGATCTGGAAGAGCCTTTTAGGCAGACACATAGCTGGTCAATCAAAGATTCGTCATTTAATAGAATTATAACGCCTCCACCTCTGCGAGAGCCAGTCTTGGCAGGATCTCGGTCTTTACGGAAGACATCGTAGGCGTTTAAATCGAAGAAGTTGAGGATTTTCAAATTTGGTTTGCTACAAATATAAACTTAGTCGGATTGAATAAAGGAAAGAAAGAATTATTGAAATCTGTCAAACCGTTTTTGAGTTTTAGCCAAAATATTTTTCAATTGAGGTTTGTCGGGAGCCACAAGTGACACCACTGCGAGATGGGAGAAATAACTTTGAGTAACACTCTGATAAATATATGTATTTATATTGTAAGCTGGTCACCTTAATATTAATATGTAATCTTGTGACCTTAGTATAACAGATGAACTCATATTTTTTACAAAACTTTTACCTAACTGTTGCCACACTCATCATTTCGCTGACGCATCGACGGACATTCAGTCGATATCGTTCTGAAGTCGCGGACTTCAGATTTCGCAACAAACATCGCCGCCGTTATTGCTCAAACCATCACTGAAAATCAACCTAGTTTGTCTGTTAGCACCACTGATTGGAAGGTTCCCTCGAAAATCCAGCTAGCCGATCCAAATTTCAATTTGCCAAAGCCGATTGATCTGCACATCGGAGCAGGACTTTTATTTTAACTGCTGTGTATGGGTCAAATTCAGTTGGCATCTGGGTTGCCCCTGCTTCAAAAGACATGACTTGGTTGGGTATTAACCGGCGGCGGCATTCAGCACGCCCTTAGTTTATCGTCCTTGGTGGTTAGTCTGAGTCCATCTAGCGTCATAGATCCTCACAACACAATAACTAGTACTCAACTCGAGAACTTAGTTCGCCGTTTCTGGGAGATCGAGCACATCTTCGAAACCATCTATAAACCCACTATAGAACAACTCGCCTGTGAGACACATTTCAAGCAAAATTAGTCGCGTTTGTACTCAGGCGAATATTCAGTTCGCCTGCCTATGAAACATGGACCAGAGTCTCTAGGAAACTCATTTTCGCAAGCCTGTCGTCGGTTTCGTAATCTTGAACAAAAACTTATTCGTAATACAAATCTTAAGGAAAAATACAGTGCATTTATGAAGGAATATCTCGACCTAAAACATACGTCTTTAGTACCCAGCGCCTCTGCTCATGAATGCAGGTATTTTCTTCCTCACCATTGTGTAGCCAAATACAATAGCACCACCACAAAGCTGCGAGTTTTGTTTGACGGCTCCGCAACAACAACTTCGGTTTCGTCCTTGAACGACCTGCTCATGGCAGGGCCAACAATTCACCCAAACCTGTTTAACATTCTCCTTAGATTTCGAACGTTTCCAATTGCACTAACGGGAGACATATATAAGATGTGTGCTGTGTGCGAGTCACAATGCCAGACAACATGCTCCAGTGCATAATATGACGTGAATCTCCCGAAGAAGATCTACGCATTTACAAGTTGGATACGGTCGCACACGGCACGAAGACTGCCTCGTTTTCAGCTATACGAACAATGCATCAGCTCGCGTGCGACGAATCGCTGACGTACCCTCTTGGTGCGGAGGTCGTCCTTTGGGACTTCTATGTATACGATTTAATATCTGGTGGAAACTCAGTTGAGGAAGTGATAAACATCAAGCAGCAGAAATCTCCAACCTTCTTAAGAATGGCAACTTTCAACTACGTAAGTGGTGTTCGAACAACTCGGAAGTTCTTCGCAATATTCCCGATGCCGAGAGCGAAGAGTTCTTAAAATTCAATGACGGCAGTAAAATCACAAAGGTGCTGGGACTCGTTTGGGATCCTGTCAAGGATAAATTTTTATTTTCATTCACACCACCACCAAATTCTCATAAACATTCTAAAGGCTCTGTCCTATCCACAATTGCTCGGTTTTATGATCCACTGGGATTAATAGGTCCCACGCTAACTAAAGCGAAAATCATAATGCAACGGATGTGGGGGGATAAGCTGGAGTGGGACGAAAGTTTGCCACTCTTGCTAAAAACGTCCTGGTCAGAATTTTGTAAAGATTTCGCAGCTGTACAACGTTCTTCATTCTATTATTGTATTATTACCGGGAGCCAGCAACGAAATCCATGCGTTTTGTGATGCAAGCCTTGAAGCATATGGCGCTTGCATTTATAACCGGTCAATCAAAGATGACAACATTCAAACACATCTGCTGTGCTCGAAGGCTCGACTTGCGCCTCTGAAGACACTTACTGTTCCAAAGTTAGAAATTTGCGCTGCGGCGTTGCTCGCGCAGTTAGTGGGAGAATTAACAAAAATGGAGCTTTTTACTGTCGTTTTTATTGCTGGTCAGACTCATCCGTTGTACTGCCTTGGCTCCGAGAAGAATCGTCTAAATTCAATGTATTAGTTGCAAATCGTATTTGCGCCATCCAACAGCTGACGCGAGACATGGAGTGGCGTTATGTCCCCACAGCTATGAACCCAGCTGACATGTTGTCAAAGGGGACTGCAACACGAGATCTCATTACCTCAACACTCTGGATGCATGGATCATCTTTCCTTAAAGAAAGCAAGGAAAACTGGCCCAAAACCCCTTAGCAACAACATTGCAGCTTACATCCGAAAATATTCATCACGGCACTTAGTTGGTAATTCGCATTATTCAAAGAGCGCAGTTGTGGTCTGAGTATGCCGCATTGAAAAACATTTTCTGTGTCCATGCTTCAAGCAGTATCCCCTCCCTATCTCCGTTTCTTGACGACTTCGGTCTCATTTGCGTCAGTGGGCGTTTAGGGCGCTCAAATCTTGACTTCGAAGCGCAACATTCATGTATTCTTCCTAAGGAACATTCACTTACATTTGCTATAATTACTCACTATCACCGCAAGCATCATCATGCAGGCCCTCAATCTTTGCTTGCTTCTATTCGGATGAAATTTTGGCCTATTGGCGGGAGGAAAACTATTGTGAGAGCATTCCGAAAGTGTATCATATGTTGTAGATCAAGACGAAGGCTAGTCCAGCATATAATGGCAAACTTACCCATGGAACGCGGTCAGGCGTCGCGTGCATTAATCATAACCGGCGTGGCATACTGTGGTCCCTTTTACTACAAACCTGAAATGCGTAGCAAATCACCACAGAAATTCTACTTAAGTATTTTTATCTGCTTTTCAACAAAGGCAGTTTGGATGGAACGAGTTAAAAACCTCTCACCGAGTGCATTCCTTCAAGCACTGAAGTGGTTCATTGCCACATGTGGCATACCAAGCTGTATTTGGTCTGATAATGCCACTAATCTTGTAGGTGCTAGAAACGAACTGAACGACCTTCGTCGGCTACTCCTCAGCGAAAGACATTGCGATGAAGTTCACAATTTTTGTCTAAGTAATGGCTTCGATTGGCGTTTTATACCTCACCACTCGCCACATTTTGGCGGCTTGTGGAAGGCAGCCGTCAAAATGGCCAAGCAACATTTTTATCGCTCAGTGGGCTTTGCGCTCCTCGGCTTTGATGAACTACGCACATTGGTATGTGAAACCTCAGCTGTAATTAATTCTCGTCTTTTCTTACCAATTTCAGAAAATCCACAAGATCTAGACGTACTAACGCCGGGGCACTTTCTGATTGATGTTCCGTTCACAGCTTTACCTGAGCCTGATCTTACTCATCTCAACTACAATCGACTTGAACGTTGGCAACGCGTTACTCAAATACAGCTAGCTTTTGGAAGCGATGGAGTCAAGAATACCTTACTCTTCTCCAACAGCGTACCAAGTGGCGTACATCACAGGCAAACATTAAATTTAAGGATGTTGTGTGCGTAAAGGATGAAAATACGGCAACCCTAAACTGGCCATTAGCTCGCGTAACAGATATCATTACCGGGTCAGACGACGTTGCACGAGTACCTATTCTACGAGCATCCACTGGTACTACGCGTCGAGCAATAAGTAAACTGTGCATCCTGCCCGACACCGATCCTGTTGAAAGCCCGAATCTTTCAACGGGGGGGAGGATGTTCGAAGCCACAAGTGACACCACAGCAAGATGGGAGAAATAACATGAACTCATATTTTTGACAAAACTTTAACCTAACTGTTGCCACATTCATCATTTCGCTCTTGAACATAAGTATGCACGCAATATGCACATACATATAAACATATGTACGTAAGAATAAGTATCCATTTGTCTAATGTACAAAGTATGTATGGATGTGCATATGCCCTCTCATAAGAATATTTACCTGTTTGCAAAAAAAAAACGGTGATTTACTGGAAGGCTGCAGTTAGTGAAAGAAATTAACATATGTATGTGTCTCAGTTTTCTTCGCTGAGACAATTTTAGGCAGCAGCATTGCAATACAAATTGATTTAATTTTTTATTCCTTTGTTTGTTCTCAAGCGCACGTAGGGATGCAAATTTTGAGGAGCAACATCGATACATCGATGTTTCGATGTATCCACAAAAGAAACAGCGATGATAAAAAACATCGGAAGAAAAACATCGATGTTTTCCGAGGTTTTTCAAGTATAATTAAATTTTGGAAAAACTACGTGGCTCTAGTGAGTGAGGTGATATTATATCCACCCCCGAAATCGAGGAGTTTTTAAGAAAATTCGACCAGAAATGTATTTTAAAAGCCCCATTACAATATTCAGAGGTTTTATTATATATGTATGCAGTTACCGGCCAAAGCCAAAAATTGTGTTGCGCTTTCAATGCAAAAAATTCAAATTCAAATTTTCGCCTGGGTCAAATCAGCAGCGCTGGTGGGATATACTTATGTAGAATTTAGCTGCTGGCTGTACCCCTAGGAGCGATGTACCAAAATAGTGATAAGTAATACATTTATTTATTTATTTTTTCTTTTTAACACGCTTTTATTAGCTGGGCCTGTATGTAACGGAATCTTTGAGCTTAATTTTCACCGGTTTCTAGAAGTCTGATTAATTTGAAACTTTGCATACGAATCATGGACCGATGACAATGCATTAATTTGGTGGTGTGGTGACATAAGGTCAATGACCATAAGGTCAATTGGCCTTATTACCACTTTGAATGGCCATAAGTTTGATTGAAAATTTGCACGCGTATCAAGGCTCAATGACAATGCATTAATGTGATGGTGCGGTGACATAAGGTCAACGGCCATAAGGTCAATTGGCGTTATTACCACATTGAAAGGCCATAATTTTGATTGAAACTTTGCAAACGTATCAAGGCTCAATGACAATGCATTCATGTGATGGTGCGGTGATATAAGGTCAACGGCCATAAGGTCAATTGGCCTTATTACCACTTTGAATGGCCATAAGTTTTATTGAAACTTTGCACACGTATCAAGGCTTGATGGCAATGCATCAATGTGATGGTGTGGTGACATAAGGTCAACGGCCATAAGGTCAATTGGCCTTATTACCATTTTGAATGGCCATAAGTTTGATTGCAACTTTGCACACCTATCAAGGCTCGATGACAATGCAATAATGTGATGGTGTGGTGACATAAGGTGAACGGCCATAAGGTCAATTGGCTTTTTACCACTTTGAAAGGCCATAAGTTTGATTGAAACTTTGCACACGTATCAAGGCTCGATGACAATGCATTCATGTGATGGTGTGGTGACATAAGGTCAACGGCCATAAGGTCAATTGGCCTTATTACCACTTTGAATGGCCATAAGTTTGATTGAAACTTTGCACACGTATCAAGGCTCGATGACAATGCAATAATGTGATGGTGGGGTGACATAAGGTTAACGGACATAAGGTCCTTGAAACCTTGAGCATAATGAAAACGCATTCCTTTATTAATGATAGAAGTGGATGCATGGCACATCTACGAAAGAGCACACTGGAGCCCTTTTTAGCACGCTTTTATTAGCTTGGCTTGTATCTATCTATGTATCTATGTATCCATGTATGTATGTAACGGAATCTGGAGTGGAGCCGAGAGCCCCGGTAATGCAGAGCTCCGAACTCAGTTGCACCTTCTGAAGCATTTTAAGATAGGTACTTTTAGCTAGTGCAGGCCACCAGACCAAGGCACCATAAAGAAGAATCGGGCGCACAATGGCTGTGTAAATCTAGTAGGTCACCTTAGGGGAGAATCCCCAGGAGGTGCCAATTGTCCTCTTGCAGGTGAACAGCTCTGCTGCTGCCTTCTTGTCTCGCTCCACTATTGGTCACTCCATAATAGCTTCCTATCCAGAATGACTCCCAAATACTTGACTTGATCGCTAAATGCTAAGAACGTACCCCCAATTCTTGGCGGTGTAAGATTTGGTACTTTGTACCTCCTCATGAAGAGGACAAGCTCGGTTTTATCCGTGTTGACTTCCAAAACTGTGGCGTGTTGTACTCCTGGAGCAGCTCCAGGCTCTAGCCCTTGGTCGTGAGGGGATATCACGCGCCTCCACTACCTTGAGGCGCGCGCCCGGATATACCACCCCTATCAGCGTGATGGCAGCCCTATAGAGGTTTACCGACCTTGCGTCGTCACAGGCAATTAGATTGGCATTGCCCTGGGAACCACCCTGCATCGGTGTAAAGTGGCGGTGGACCAGGGTTGTCTTTCTTAACCTAAACGGCCACCGTAGCGAGCGCGGCCTCGATCCACTTGCACTGTTGTTTCGGGATCCTGCCATCTTCGCTGATCTCGTCTATAATGCCAAATACCTGCCGACCCTTGGCAATTTCGGCGAGAACGCGTGCAGCCTCCCTGCATCTTGGCCCTTTTCGGTGCCGTGGGGTTGATTCATCCATGGACCGCTGGCGTTTCGAGGTTTCATCACTCTCTCCTAAAACTTTTAAAATTACTTGAACTAAAAAATTAAAAATAAATAATTGTTTAAAAAAACTAAAAAAACACGCTTTTATAGCTAACCGAACTAAAAAATAGAAAATAATTTTCAATTAAAAAGAGTTTATATAACAGTAGTAGAAGGTCAAACAATCATTTATAACCTCAAAATAAAATTATAATAAAATTTAAGCTATTAACAGAATAATTTAATTCACAGTAAAAAGCGTGGGGTGATTGATATTGAATGTTACAATCATTCTATTGGCAACTATCTGAGAGGAAAGATATGAAATGTAGTCAAATGCACCCCACGCTTTTTACTCTGAATTAAATTATTTTGTTAATAACTTAAATTTTATTATAATTTTATTTTGTGGTGATTAACTATAAATGATTGTTTGACTTTCTACTACTGTTATATAAACTCTTTTTAATTGAAAACTATTTTCTATTTTTTAGTTCGGTTAGCTATAAAAGCGTGTTTTTTTAGTTTTTTTAAACTATTACTTATTTTTAATTTTTTGTTTATTTACATATCAGAGCTGATGAAAATCATTTGCTTTTTGAAATAAGAGCTTTTCCACAACCAGTATTTCACAATTTTTTCTTCATACCAGAATTATGCTTTCATTTTTTTAACTCTGCAATCATGCAGAGAAATAAGGATTTCATTCAGCACCGCATGCAATTAAAAAGAATGCTAAATCAGACTGCAGATATAAATATACTGAAATCAATGAGTGCACTTTGGTGACTTCACATTTTTGGTGTGTGAATTCATGCATTCAGTACCAATCACTTACTACAAAAATGTTCAAATATTACCTAAAATAGTACGAAAAAATCTTAAGTTTCTTTTTATGAAAGCTTAGTTTTAAAAATTGGTTGAAAAAGTTTTATGAAGATATTTGGCATGAGAAAAGTTAAAACAACTTGCTCAAGAGTCTTAAGCATGACAATTTTAAAAATGTCGACTTATAGTGAAAAAAAGTATCATTCTGGCAAGTTGAACATTCCTGTCTTTCATATTAAATTTTTTATTGGATTGGCTGATATAGTGTTTTTTTACTTGGGCATATTTAATTAACCCTCGGAGCATATTTGGTGAATCATTTTGTTAAGTTTTCTTAACAAATTTTGGTCCTTTTTTCGAAGGAGCCCTTCAAATTCGCACAGTCACAGCTTTAAGAAAATAAAGCTAAATGGAAAATAAATGCTTATCAAAAATCGTTTTTCGAAATTGTCATAGACAAAGTGCAAAACCACCCAAATAACACAAATCGCAAACGTAGGATTTTACAGCTCTGAACCCAGACAACCCGCTCATAAATTTTTTATTTGAACCTTAATTTTGAACAATAACGGTTGAATAATATGTTGCTTTCACAAATGCAATAGACACTTTCAGTAGGCAGAAGCATTTTTAAATTTAGAAAAATTATTACTTACTTTCTCATGGTAAAAACTGGAGAAGAAAAAGTTGTCTACCCACCTGTAAAGTTTGCATCATCGGTTTCAATCAATTTTTTCCCCCCGTGACCATTTTGATACATGTAAATCTTTATTTATCTCGATTAGTTTATGCCATTACGCCATTTGCCATTATGCAAGTGACAGATGAAACCAATAGCCTTATTATCTTGGGTAGAATAAAGTAAAATAGATATATCCAAAATTTCTTTGTGCTCTTTTTTCATAAAAAAAGTTTCTTGCTGTTTTAATGTTTTTTATGTTGTTAGTAAAATATATATATACGTACTCACCGTAGGTTTACGTGGTCTCGAAAACTACTGTTTTAGAAAATTGTTTCTAGTTTCCGAATAATAGCAACATGTGCCGCCAAATGTGTTAATGAATATGCCAACAAATTCTAAATGCATCATGGAAAAAATTTCAACGGCGTAAACAAGGAACACCAGTTGATGGTCATCCAGGTATTTTCCAAACAGATGCCTTGGGCAGGATGTATACGGTACATCCCAACAATGCTGAGTGTTTCTATTTGCAAATGCTGTTATTAAACGTTCGAGGACCAAAATCATTTCAGGATTTAAGAACAGTTCACGGTCATATTTGGCAGACATATTGCGAAGCATGTCAGCTCTTGAATTTGTTAGAAGATGACACTCATTGGGACGCAACACTTCATGATGCATAGATTTCATCTAATCCACAGCAAGTACGAATGCTATTTTCGATTATAATATCAACATGCATGCCATCGAATCCAATTGAATAAATATAAAAATTACATGACTGAAGATATTTTAATTCGGATGCGTCGTAGAGCAAGGGATCCTGATTTGCTGATTACATTGGAAATGTACAATGAAGCTTTGATAATAATTGAAGATATGTGTGTTGCGATTGCCAATAAAGCATTGGGGCAGTTAGCTTTGATTTCACCAGCGTGAACAACAATTCGATTGTGACGATTTACGTACGTTTGTTCAATCCAACATTACCAAATTGAACAATCAACAAAAGGATATATATGAAAAAATCATGCAAGCTGTTTCTGATAACACTGATGGATTATATTTTTTGGATGCACCTGGCGGCACCGGAAAAACATTTGTGATTTCATTGATTTTAGCAACTATTCGATCGCAACAGAAAATTGCTTTGGTACTCGCTTCTTCTGGAATTGCTGCAAATTTATTGGATGGAGGACGAACAGCTCATTCAGCTTTAAAATTGCCATTGAATATACAGGTGGTTGAAACTCCAACCTGTAAAATATCCAAGAATTCAGCAATGGCAAAAGTTTTGCAACAAGCAGCGGTCATTCTATGGGATGAGCGTACAATGGCAAACAAAAAATCATTGGAAGCATTAAATCGAACGATGCAAGATTTACATGGAAACCGAAGGCTTTTTGGTGGTGCTTTAATTTTATTATCAGGTGACTTTCGACAAACATTGCCCGTTATTCCACGATCAACGCCGGCAGGTGAGATCAATTCATGTTTGAAGTCTTCTCTTTTGTGGCGATACGTGAAAAAATTAACATTACACCTAAACATGCGTGTTCCGTTGCACAATAATCAGTCTGCAGAGCAGTTCTCGAAGCAATTGTTAGAGATCGAAAATGGCAAAATTCCAATCGACAAAACAAATTGTTTGATTACATTGCCAAACAATTTTTGTACAATTATCGAATCAAAAGAATAATTAATTGAACGAGTGTTTCCAAATATTGTTCAAAATTACATGAATCACGATTGGTTGACAGAACGCGCAATAATGGCACCAAAAAATGTACATGTCAGTGAAATCAATCACCACAATCTGAAAAAATTGCCAGGTGTGGTGACAACATACAAGTCAGTGGATAGCGCAATAATTCAAGATGGCGCAGTGAATTATCCAGTTGAATTTTTGAATTCATTAGAACCGTCTGGTATGCCACCGCATTGTTTAAATTTGAAGGTCGGCTCCTCACTTATTTTATTACGGAATTTAAATGCACCAAAATTGTGTAATGGAACAAGACAGAATGTGAAAAAGCTGATGACGAATTTAAATGAAGCAAAAATACTGACCGACAAAGTGAAAGTTGAAATTGTGCTTATACCGCGAAACCCACTGATACCAACAGACATGCCATTTGAATTCAAGCGTTTGCAATTTCCAGTGCGCCTGTCATTTGCTATGTCAGTCAACAAGGCGCAAGGACAAACGCTTCGAGTATGCGGATTGAATTTGAAGGAACCGTGCTTTTCGCACGGACAGCTATACGTTGCCTTTTCCAGAGTAGGCATTCCAAATTGTTTGTTTATTCATATCCCAGATGGAAAAACGAAAAATGTAGTGTATCCAAATTTACGTTGACGTTGATACGGGGGTGATAAGGGTGACCCTAGAATTTGTTTGTACAATATGGGTATCAAAAGAAAGGTGTTAATGAGTATTTTAAAAAGGAGTAATGGTTAGTTCCATAGGTGGACGCCGTTTCGAGATATCGCCATAAAGGTGGACCAGGGGTGACCCTAGGATTTGTTTGTACAATATGGGTATCAAAAGAAAGGTGTTAATGAGTATTTTAAAAGGGAGTGATGCTTAGTTCCACAGGTGGACGCCGTTTCGAGATATCGCCATAAAGGTGGACCAGGTGTGACCCTAGAATTTGTTTGTACGATATGGGTATCAAATTAAAGGTATTAAGGAGGGTTTTAAAAGGGAGTGGTGGTAGTTGTATAGGTGGTCGCCTTTTCGAGATATCGCCATAAAGATGGACCAGGGGTGACTCTAGAATGCGTTTGTACGATATGGGTATCAAATGAAAGGTGTTAATGAGTATTTTAAAACGGAGTAATCCTTAGTTCCATAGGTGGACGCAGTTTCGAGATATCGCTATAAAGGTGGACCAGGGGTGACCCCAGAATTTGTTTGTACAATACGGGTATCAAAAGAAAGGTGTTAATGAGTATTTTAAAAGGGAGTAATCCTTAGTTCCATAGGTGGACGCCGTTTCGAGATATCGCCACAAAGGTGGACCAGGGGTGACCCTGGAATTTGTTTGTACAATATGGGTATCAAAATAAAGGTGTTAATGAGTATTTCAATAGGGAGTGATGCTTAGTTCCACAGGTGGACGCCGTTTCGAGATATCGCCATAAAGGTGGACCACGTGTGACCCTAGAATGCGTTTGTACAATATGGGTATCAAACGAAAGATGTTAATGAGTATTTTAAAAGGCAGTAATCCTTAGTTCCATAGGTGGACGCCGTTTCGAGATATCGCCATAAAGGTGGACCAGGTGTGACCCTAGAATTTGTTTGTACCATATGGGTATCAAAAGAAAGGTATTAATGAGTATTTTAAAAGGGAGTGATGCTTAGTTCCACTAGGGTCCCCTAGAATTTGTTTGTACAATATGGGTATCAAAAGAAAGGTATTAATGAGTATTTTAAAAGGGAGTGATGCTTAGTTCCACAGGTGGACGCCGTTTCGAGATACCGCCATAAAGGTGGACCAGGTGTGACCCTAGAATTTGTTTGTACCATATGGGTATCAAATTAAAGGTATTAATGAGGGTTTTAAAAGGGAGTGGGCCTTATTTCTATAGGTGGACGCCGTTTCGAAATATCGCCGTAAAGGTGGACCAGGGGCGACTCTAGAATGTGTTTGTACGATATGGGTATCGAATTAAAGGTATTAATGAGAGTTTTAAAAGGGAGTGGTGGTAGTTATATATGTGATATCGACCAAAATGTGGACCAGGGTGACCCAGAACATCATCTGTTGGATACCGTTAATTTATTTATATATGTATTACCTGCCAAGATTTTAAGGGTTTTTTATTTCGCCCTGCAGAACTTTTTCATTTTCTTCTACTTAGTATGGTAGGTGTCACAACTATTTTATAAAGTTTTTTCTAAAGTTATATTTCGCGTCAATAAACCAATCCAATTACCTCACCATGTTTCATCCCTTTTTTCGTATTTGGTATAGAATTATGGCATTTTTTTTCATTTTTCGTAATTTTCGATATCGAAAAAGTGGGCGTGGTCATTGTCGGATTTCGTTCATTTTTCATACCAAGATAAAGTGAGTTCAAGTAAGTACGTGAACTAAGTTCATTAAAGATATGTCGATTTTTGCTCAAGTTATCGTGTTAACGGCCATGCGGAAGGACAGACGAACGACTGTGTATAAAAACTGGGCGTGGCATCAACCGATTTTGCCCGTTTTCACATAAAACAGTTAGCATCATAAAATCTATGCCTCTACCAAATTTCAAAAGGATTGGTTAATTTTTGTTCGACTTATGGCGTTAAAAGTATCCTAGACAAATTAAATGAAAAAGGGCGGAGCCACGCCCATTTTGAAATTTTCTTTTATTTTTGTATTTTGTTGCACCATATCATTACTGGAGTTGAATGTTGACATAATTTACTTATATACTGTAAAGATATTAATTTTTTTGTTAAAATTTTACTTTAAAAAATTATTTTTTTTAAAAGTGGGCGTGGTCCTTCTCCGATTTTGCTAATTTTTATTCTGCATACATATATTAATAGGAGTAACGTCCCTGCCAAACTTCATCATGATATCTTCAACGACTGACAAATTACAGCTTGCAAAAATTTTAAATTGCCTTCTTTTAAAAGTGAGCGGTGCCACGCCCGTTGTCCAAAATTTTACTAATTTTCTATTCTGCGTCATAAATTCAACTCATCTACCAAGTTTCGTCGCTTTATCTGTCTTTGGTAATGAATTATCGCACTTTTTCAGTTTTTCGAAATTTTCGATATCGAAAAAGTGGGCGTGGTTATAGTCCGATATCGTTCATTTTAAATAGCGATCTGAGATGAGTGCTCAGGAACCTACATACCAAATTTCAACGAGATACCTCAAAATTTACTCAAGTTATCGTGTTAACGGACGGACGGACGGACGGACGGACGGACATGGCTTAGTCGAATTTTTTTTCGATCCTGATTATTTTTATATATGGCAGTCTATATCTATCTCGATTCCTTTATATATGTACAACCAACCGTTATCCAATCAAACTTAATATACTCTGTGAGCTCTGCTCAACTGAGTATAAAAATAGGTAGGTACTTTGTGTGAGGATGCAAAGCTTCACTGTTTTTGTGGTCTGCATGTAAAAACTATGACTGCGAATCACGTATTTCAAGAATATATGACGTAAGCGTAACTATTTGATGAATTTTGAAGCTCCTAGCCGTAAAAAAGGGGCAAAAATCACAGTTTATATGGGGTATATAATTTAAGCTTCTAGCTGTTGAATGGGACAGAAATTGCGCAAAGTTTCTTATCTGAACAATACGTTGTATGAGATATATACTATATATATCACCGATTTTTATGATTTACACAAAGCATTTTGTTAAATTTGAAGCTTCTAGCTGTTAAAATGTTGCTGAAATTGCACTAAAAATATATTTATAGTATATATATATACTATATATACCACGGATCTCTATGATTTTTTCACACAACAATTTATACTATATACGTAAGCAATTGTTGAAATTTGAAGCTTAAAGCTGTTAAAATGAGGTAGAAATTGCGAAAAGTTTCTTATCTGAATAATCGGTTGTATGAGATATATACTATATATACCACAGGTCTCTATGATTTTTTCAGACAACAATATATCCTATACACGTAAGCATTTGGTGAAATTTGAACACATCTAAACGATTTTTAAGATAAATATCAAATAAAAAATAGGTAGGTACTTTGTGTGAGGATGCAAAGCTTCACTTTTTTTGTGGTCTGCATGTAAAAACTATGACTGCGAATCACGTATTTCAACAATATATGACGTAAGCGTAACTATTTGATGAAATTTGATGGATTTTGAAGCTTCTAGCCGTAAAAAGGGGCAGAAATGACAGTTTATATGGGGTATCCAATATATGTATATACCACCGACCTCTATGATTTTTTGAGAAAACAATATATGCTACATACGAAAGCATTTGGTAAAATTTGAAGCTTCTAGCTGTTAAAATGGGGCTGAAATTGCGAAAAAATATATATGTACTATATATACCACCATATATATACTATATATACCACAGGCCTTTATGATTTTTTCAGACAACAATATCTGATATATACGTAAGCATTCATTGAAATTTGAAGCCTCTAGCTCTTAAAATAGGGCAGTAATTACGAAAAGTTTCTTATCTGAACAATCGGTTGTGGGGATATATACTATATATACGACCGATCTCATAAATTTTTTCAGACGACAATATGTGCAATATAGGAAAGTATATTTTGAAGTTTGAAGCTTCAATCTGATAAATTGAGGAAGATGTGACAAAAATCCTCTTTTTCTGAAAAATCGGTTGTATGGAGGATATATGCTATAGTGGTCCGATCCGGTCGGTTCAGACAGATGTCTAATCGGACACCCAAACACACCCGCTCACCAAATTTTATCAATATAACTCAAAAATTGAGGGTCTAGTTTGCATACAAACAGATAGACGGACAGACGGACATGGCTAAATCAACTCAGCTCTTCATCCTGATTATTTTGGTATATTTAATGGTGGCTCTATCTATTGTCCTTTAAGGACTTACAATTTTGGGATTCGCGACGAAATAATTTCATTTTCATAAAAGGTATAAAATTAGGTAGGTACTTTCTGTGAGGATGCAAAGTTTCACGATTTTTGTGGTCTGCAAGTAATACCTATGACTACGAATCACGTATCTCAACAATATATGACGTAAACGTAAGTATTTGATGAAATTTTATGAAATTTCAAGCTTCTAGCCGTAAAAAAGGGCAAAAATAACAGTTTATTTGGGGTATATAATATGATCTCTATGATTTTTTCAGACAACAATATATGCTATATACGTATGCATTTGGTGAAATTTGAAGCTTCTAGCTGCTAAATTGGGGATGAAAGTGCGAAAAGTTTCTTATCTGAACAATCGGTTGTATGAAATATATTGTAACGAATTTACTGCAAATCCTCTTATTTGCCCTTTTGCTAAGTTCGAATCACTAAACTGTTGAATAAATAACTCCAATATTGAATAATGGAAAAATGGCCTTTATTAAAGTACTTCACAATAACACTTATACTTTGCTACTCGCTGGCTTAAAAACCAAACTGATTGATAACTCAAATGAAACTCTACTATTGGCCGCCAGATCGCGTGCTTAATCAAACAGATTGATAGCTCAACTCAAACTGAATTACTTCTTACTCGCCTGCCCCGCTTTTATAGTTTACGCTGCATACTTCTAGGCTCTTCGATTTCCAGAACTTACTAGTTATTTTCGGCTACAAAATCGCCAGCCACAACTACGTGCACAAATTATTGCTCTCTCTTGTGACAACTCAGATAAGATATATGCATGTGTTTGTGCATTGCCGCTCCGCTGCTCGTATACGTACATATGTGTAGACGCAATTATTTATTCGTTTATGTAGATACATAATGATTGAATTATTGATGTGAATGTTTGTAGTTTACAGTCTCTCGCGCGCACATAGGCGTATAAGTAAATGCATCTGTGTGACATCTTTCGGTTGCCTTATATATGTGTATACATGATTTGATTATTGACGTAAATACTGCTTATCGTGGCCTTGGCATCGCCTTAGTGATGGTATAACTTAGTGATGTTAATATCCGTGACACTGCCCTCCACCTAAGTCTGATCGTCCCGATCAGACAAATCTCCCGATCTAAACGTTGCCAGCCTTTCCAAATGGACCACTTTCATTTTGGTTCGTGGTTTGCCGATGGTTTGTATGCGGTATACTACATCGTTGATCCGTTTTACAACTTTGTATGGGTCTTCCCAATTACACTGCAATTTCGGGGACAAACCTTTTTTTCGTTGCGGGTTGTATAACAGCACCAAATCTCCATCCTGAAAACCTTCTGAATTAATTGCTTTATCATATCTGGCTTTCATCTTGTCACTCATAATTTTTGTTCGTTGCCTTATCAGATCATGTATTTCTCTTAGCTCTTCTTCCAAATCACTAGTGGATTTCCTGACATTTCTCTCCGCATTGGCATCTATACCAAACTTCAAATCAGCTGGCAGTCTAAGGTCATTGCCAAAAAATACATTTGCAGGGGTTTGGCCCGTTGTCTCATGCACTGCTGATCGGTAAGCCATCAAGAATAATGGTATGCGGGTATCCCATTCTTTATGGTACTTGTCCACTACTTTCCTTAAGTGCTCCTCCAATGTTCTATTGAATCGTTCTACCATACCATCGGATTGAGGATGCAATGCAGTTGTCTGTGTTTTTCGAATGCCCAATGACTTAAACATTTCCTGGAACACAGCTGATTCGAAATTCCTGCCTTGGTCAGAATGTAACTCCATTGGTACACCATACCTTGCAACCCAATTGTTTATAAACACTTCTGCTACCGTTTCCGCTTCTGGATTTGGGATTGGGTATACCTCTGGCCATTTGCTGAAATAATCCATAACTACCAGTACATATTTGTTTCCGCCGTTGCTAGTAGGAAATGGACCGGCGACATCCATAGCGATCCTTTCAAATGGCGCACCTGAGTTATATTGCTTCATCTGGCCATGACTTCGTGTTCTGGGTCCTTTCGCTCTGCTGCAAACCTCGCAGTTCGCAATCCACTCAGTGACCGACTGACGGCAACCAACCCAATAGAATCTCTGTTTAATCTTCTCGAGCGTCTTCGTGATTCCAAGATGACCTCCGCTTGGACCATTATGCAGCTCGCTGAGCACATCAGGAATCCTCTTTCTGGGAACAACTATCAGTTTATTCTTGTATTTACCATCCTCACTCTCCCACACTCGATGAAGGCAACCGGATATCAATTCTAAACTGTTCCACTCTGCCCAATATGACTTCGCAATGGGACTCTCTGCTGACATCTCTTCTCTGTTTGGTCTTTCATTTCGTTCGAGCCCTTGCATAACACGTGACAGATCTGCATCTTCTAGTTGGCACTTTCTTAGCTGTTCCTTTTCCCGTTCATCTGTACATGTTATAGTCATTAGCCGGACATCTATAATGTCTTCTTTAGCCTCGGCTTTTGAACAGTGCTTGCATTCCAAACTACATGGTCTTCGTGACATTGCATCGGCATTTCCATGGGTACTACCTTTTCGATGCTCAATGGAAAAGTCATAGCTTTGTAGTCGCTCGATCCACCGTGCCAATTGTCCTTCCGGATTACGGAACTGCAGTAGCCATTTTAAAGCTGCGTGATCTTTCCTGACACGGAATCGCTGGCCGTAGAGGTATTTGTGAAAATGTTTAACGCACTCTACCAATGCCAACAGCTCTCTCCGCGTAACGCAGTAGTTCCTCTCTGGTTTTCCAATCGAACGGCTGTAATATGCAACTACCTTCTCCTGTCCATCGACCAGTTGTGATAAAACGCCTCCTATAGCATATCCACTCGCATCTGTATCTAGAATAAATGTTGCTCCTGGAATCGGGAATGCTAACATTGGGGCAGTGCACAAACGCTCCTTCAATGTTTGGAAAGCCACTTCTTGCTCCTTCTTCCATTCAAAAGCTTTATTTTTTCTTGTAAGCTCATGGAGGCTATGGGCTACGCTGGAAAAATTTTGTACAAATCGGCGGTAATATGTGCACAGCCCAAGGAAACTTCTTAATTCATGTAGGTTCTGTGGTCTTGGCCAATCCTTTACAGCCTCTATCTTTTGGTTCGCAGTGCAGATGCCCTCTGTCGTAACCTTGTGACCCAAATAATTTACTTCATTTTTAAACAGCGCACACTTTTTGGGACTTAACTTCAGACCAGCGCCAGCTATTCTTTGGAAAACTTCCTCCAAGTTCTTAAGATGTTCATCGAAATTCTTGCCCAATACGATGATGTCGTCCAGGTACACCAAGCATGTTTTCCAATGTAGTCCTTTCAATACCTGATCCATGAGTCTCTCGAAAGTAGCTGGTGCATTACATAGTTCAAAGGGCATTACTGTAAATTGCCAAAGACCATCTCCGACGCTGAAGGCTGTTTTCTCTTTGTCTTCCTCCTTTACCTCCACTTGCCAGTAGCCGCTTTTCAAGTCCAGTGTGGAAAACCATTTCGTACCAGAGAGCGAGTCCAGAGTGTCGTCAATTCTTGGCAAGGGGTAGCTATCCTTTTTCGTAACGTCATTCAACTTCCGGTAGTCCACGCAAAACCTCATTTTTCCATCCTTCTTCTTTACAAGTACTACCGGTGAGCTCCAATGACCAGCAGATGGTTCGATGACGCCGCTGTCGCTCATTTATTGTATAATTTGACTCACAACTTCCCGCTTCGCCAGTGGAACACTACGTGGAGCTTGACGGATCGGCCTGGCATCTCCAGTGTCAATTTGATGTTTCACAACGTTGGTTCGGCCTGGTTTAGAACCATCCTGGTCAAATATGTTCGCGTACTTTAGGAGCAGTTGTTTTGTCTTACTCTGATATGCTTCCTCTAGCCCCTGCGTCCATGCCGTGATGTCATTTGAAAGATTAGTATTACTAGCTGAAACGTGTTCCTGGAGCTGTTCACAGTTAATAACTTCTTCAGCCTCTTGGCATCTTCCCAAAATAGCTCCTTTAGTCAGTTTGAGTGGTGAATTGAACTCATTGAGTACTCTTACCGGAATACGTCCATCTTGTTTTGTCATAGCCAGGGTTTTTCCTACAAGTATGTTCAGTGCTGATTTGTTTGCTGCTTCGACAACCCACAATTTGTTTGTCCCACAATCTCCATCAACCTTTGCCCAGATGACTGCTTCGGATTTTGGTGGTATTCGCTGACTCTCTTCCACCAGCACTCGTTTACTGCTGTAGCCTCTCTCGTAGTCGAAATTAAGTGGTGCATCCATGTTCTTATATCGCATCGTCTTGCTTTGCATGTCGATCTTGATGCCCTGGTCGATTAAGAAGTGCACTCCAATTATGCTTTCATCAACAATCTCTGCCACTATAAAATTGTGTACTACCGTGACGTTCCCAATTGCGACTTCACATGATACTTCTCCTAGAACCGTGCTGTCTTCTCCAGTGGCTGTACGCAATCTTGCTCCATGCAATGGTGTTATCTTCTTGTTAACTAAATCCGCTCGAATGATGGAATGAGATGCACCCGTATCTACAGTCAGTAAACGTTCCTTTCCATCCACATGTCCTCCGACAGTAAGATTGTTTGACCTTCTTCCAATTTGTGAGATAGAGATTATGGGGCATTCAATTGAGGGAGCCAGCTGTCGCCCCTTGCCGCTGACTCACTTTAGTTTAACGATTGAGTGGACTTGGAAATTTGCTCATCTCCTTCAGCTCTGCGTTTACGGCCACTCACATTGTTGGAACTATTGGAATTGCTACTGCAATGACGTGCAGTGTGACCTGGGTTACCGCACTTGAAACATTTCATAACTCCGGCATTTTTCTGTTGTGATTCCTTCAGAGCTTCCAAAATTGTATCTACCCACTCTTGCCTTTCTACTTCCACACGATGAGCTTTGTATGCTGGTTTACTCAATAATGACGCCGTTTCCTGAGTCAATGCATGGGATACCGTTTCAGAAAATGTTTGCTTTGTGTTCGCGTATGTGGCTCGCTTCGTTTCGACGTCCCTTATGCCATTTATAAAGCTCTGAATCTTCACTCTTTCCGTGTATTCCACAGGTGCATCCGCATTTGCAAGATGAGCCAATCTTTCAATGTCCGAAGCAACTCCTGCAAAGTCTCGTCAGCTTTTTGGTAGCGGTTTTGCAATTCTATTTGAAATATCTGTTTTCTGTGTTCGCTTCCATATCGTCGTTCTACAGCAGCCATCAATGTTTCATAACTGTTCCGTTCGTACTCTGGAATCGTCTTTAAGATTTCCGCTGCAGGCCCTTTCAATGCCACGAACAGTGCAGCAACTTTATCTTCCGCATTCCAGTTGTTCACTGCTGCGGTCTTCTCAAACTGTAGCTTAAAGACCTGGAAAGGAACAGAACCGTCAAAAGATGGTGTTTTTACTTTGGATTACTCGCTGAAACTGCTGGACGATTTAATTGTAACTGCTCCATACGACCCTTCAAATCATCGACTTCTGCCTGAAATTGAGCGATTTTTGCATCCTGCGCTTCCAGCTTTGATGTTACCCTTGCTTCCTGTGCTTCTAACTGTGAAAACATTTGTGCCACCTGCAATGCTAAGCGCTCCTCTTGTTCTTCCATCTTTGATGTTATACGGATTTCCTGCGATTCCAGTTGTGAAGAAATTTGTGTCGACATTTCTGAAATACGTGTTTCTTGTGCTTCAATCTTCGCTGTTATACGGTTCTCCTGCGATTCCAGCTGAGTTTCCATCTTCGATGTAATATCTGTCTTTTGCGATTCCAGTTGAGATGACATGTTGGTGGATATTTGTGATGACATTCCGGACATTTGTGCCGATATTGTAGCCAATATCGTGTTCAGGTCTGTGTTCGTCATTGTCTGCGGTGTTCCTTCCATTTTTGTTATTTCCTCGCCATCAAGATGAAATTCATACTCTTCCACATCAATTCCTTCTGCTTCCATTGCCTCTCGTAGCCGTGCCTGAAGTTCCAGTTTAACGCCGCTTGTATTCAATCCACGGCTCTCCAACTCCTTCTTTAGTTGCTGGATCTTCAATTCACTGAACTTTGCCATGTCCTTGTTGTCTTCTGGAATTTATTCAACAATCCCACTTCTGACACCAATTGTAACGAATTTACTGCAAATCCTCTTATTTGCCCTTTTGCTAAGTTCGAATCACTAAACTGTTGAATAAATAACTCCAATATTGAATAATGGAAAAATGGCCTTTATTAAAGTACTTCACAATAACACTTATACTTTGCTACTCGCTGGCTTAATAACCAAACTGATTGATAACTCAAATGAAACTCTACTATTGGCCGCCAGATCGCGTGCTTAATCAAACAGATTGATAGCTCAACTCAAACTGAATTACTTCTTACTCGCCTGCCCCGCTTTTATAGTTTACGCTGCATACTTCTAGGCTCTTCGATTTCCAGAACTTACTAGTTATTTTCGGCTACAAAATCGCCAGCCACAACTACGTGCACAAATTATTGCTCTCTCTTGTGACAACTCAGATAAGATATATGCATGTGTTTGTGCATTGCCGCTCCGCTGCTCGTATACGTACATATGTGTAGACGCAATTATTTATTCGTTTATGTAGGTACATAATGATTGAATTATTGATGTGAATGTATGTAGTTTACAGTCTCTCGCGCGCACATAGGCGTATAAGTAAATGCATCTGTGTGACATCTTTCGGTTGCCTTATATATGTGTATACATGATTTGATTATTGACGTAAATACTGCTTATCGTGGCCTTGGCATCGCCTTAGTGATGGTATAACTTAGTGATGTTAATATCAGTGACAATATGGTATATATACCACCGAACTCTATGATTTTTTCAGACAGCAATATATGCTATGTACGTAAGCATTTGGTGAAATTTGAAGTTTATATCTGTCAAAATGGGGCTGAAATTGCGGAAATATATATATATACACCCTCGGCAGTGTTTGGCAAGCGCTCCGGGTGTATTTCTGCCATGAAAAGCTGTCAGTGAAAACTCATCTGCCTTGCAGATGCCGTTCGGAGTCGGCAAAAAACATGTATGTCCGCCCGGCCAAAGAGATTCTCTGCCTTAGATCTCTTCGGAGGTTATCGCGCCGTACATTTATTTTATTTATATATATATATATATATATAATACTAGCGGGACCCCGGTGTGCTTCGCTACATCAATAGAAATATTAGAAAAAGAACAAAATATCATAGACATTTTTTAATTTTTATTTCAATTCTTAATCCAAAACATTTGGATACACTACATTTTTCGTTTTTCCATCTGGGATATGAATAAACAAACAATTTGGAATGCCTACTCTGGAACAAGCAACGTATAGCTGTCCGTGCGAAAGGCACGGTTCCTCCAAATTCAATCCGTATACTCGAAGCGTATGTCCTTGCGCCTTGTTGACTGACATAGCAAATGACAGGCGCACTGGAAATTGCAAGCGCTTGAATTCAAATGGCACGTCTGTTGGTATCAGTGCGATTCGCGGTATAAGCACAATATCACGTTTCGCTTTGTCGGCCAGTATTGGTGCTTCAATTAAATTCGTAATCAACTTTTTTACATTCAGTCTTGTTCCATTACAAAATTTTGGTGCATTTAAATTCCGTAATAAAATAACTGAGGAGCCCACCTTCAAATTTAAACAATGCGGTGGCATACCAGACGGTTCCAATGAATTCAAAAATTCAACTGGATAATTCACTGCGTGATCTTGATTCATTGCGCTATCCACTGACTTGTATCTTGTCACCACACCTGGCAATTTTTTCAGAATATGATGATTGATTTCATTGACACGTACATTTTTTGGTGCCAGTATTACGCGTTCTCGCAACCAATCGTGATTCATGTAGTTTTGAACAATATTTGGAAACACTCGTTCAATTAATTCTTCTTTTGATTGGATAATTGTACAAAAATTGTTTGACAATGTAATCAAACCATTTGTTTTGTCGATTGGAATTTTGCCATTTCCGATCTCTAACAATTACTTCGAGAACTGCTCTGCAGACTGAACATTGTGCAACTGAACACGCATGTTTAGGTGTAATGTTAATTTTTTCACGTATCGCCATAAAAGGGAAGACTTCAAACATGCATAGATCTCATCTGCCGGTGTTGATCGTGGAATAACGGGCAATGTTTGTCGAAAGTCACCTGACAATGAAATTAAAGCACCACCAAAAAGACTTAGGTTTCCACGTAAATCTTGAATCGTTCGATTTAATGCTTCCAATGATTTTTTGTTTGCCATTGTACACTCATCCCTTAGAATGACCGTTGCTTGTTGCAAAACTTTTGCCATCCCTGAATTTTTGGATATGTTACAGGTTGGAATATCAGCCACCTGTATATTCAATGGAAATTTTAAATCTGAATGAGCTGTTATCGTCCATCCAATGAAGATGCAGCAATTCCAGAACAAGCGAGTGCCAAAGCAATTTTTTGTTGCGATCGAATAGTTGCTAAAATCAATGAAATCACAAATGTTTTTCCGGTGCCGCCAGGTGCATCCAAAAAATATTATCCCCCAGTGTTATCAGAAACAGCTTGCATGATTTTGTTGTTGTTGTTGTTGTTGAAGCGATAAGGTTGCTCCGCGGATTCGCCGCGGATAGGTGAGGTTGAAAATTGGGTTTGGAGAAGCTATATATTGCGCTGGCAACCTGAAGGGTTGCGCTACACAGCCCCTTGAATCTGGTATTTTAGTCGCCTCTTACGACAGGCATACCTACCGCGGGTATATTCTGATCCCCTGACCCGCTGGGGTTGTATGATTTTGTCATATATATCCTTTTGTTAATTGTTCAATTTGGTGATGTTGGATTGAACAAATGTACGTAAATCGTCACAATCGAATTGTTGTTCACGCTGCAACTCTCGATCAAATAAATCAGGCATTGGACGATTTGGTGAAGTCAAAGCTAACTGCCCCAATGCTTTATTGGCAATCGCAAGACACATATCTTCAATTATTATCAAAGCTTCATTGTACATTTCCCATGTAATCAGCAAATCAGGATCCATTGCTCTACGACGCATCCGAATTAAAATATCTTCAGTCATGTAATCTTTATATTTATTCCACAATTCAATTGGATTCGATGGCATGCATGTTGATATTATAATCGAAAATAGCATTCGTACTTGCTGTGGATTAGATGAAATCTATGCATCATGAAGTGTTGCGTCCCAATGAGTGTCATCTTCTAACAAATTCAAGAGCTGACATGCTTCGGAATATGTCTGCCAAAAATGACCGTGAACTGTTCTTAAATCCTGAAATGATTTTGGTCCTCGAACGTTTACCAACAACATTCGCAAATAGAAACACTCAGCATTGTTGGGATGTACCGTGTACATCCTGCACAAGGCATCTGTTTGGAAAATACCTGGATGACCATCAACTGGTGTTCCTTGTTTACGCCGTTGACATTTTTTCGATGATGCATTCCAGGTGTAATATTGCGGTATATCAACATATGTGACCCGGCCTATGAAAAGGTGGCTTATGACTCAAAAAAGAAACAGCTGTTAAAGATAAACAATGCATTTCTCCAGTTTCTTAGTAGTTTTTCTTTTGCATTATTCTTTTTGAGTCATAAGCCACCTTTTCATAGGCCGGGTCACATATATCAAATTTCTGGCAAACTTGTCGTTTTAAACAATTGAAAAAAGCAGTTAAAGTAGTTGCGGGTGGTTGTGCTGCTCTCTGCTGTACATTCTCAGTAGTGAAATAAACTCGTTGACCATTCTCCGGATGAACAGCCAAATGGACAACAACATGATGTCTTTCGTGCAAAGGAAACGAAAAGATACGCCAAACTGCTTTATTACTGCTTATGTATCGCCCCATTTGATATTGAGTGATTTCATTATTTCTATTTTCACCATCTACTCTAAAAACAGCCATATCACTTCCTTTATTCACATATTTACAAATGTATTTAATAGACTTTACTGAGTTACAGTACTCAACATTTATGTGAGCCTGAAAAACTTTGACAGTATCGCTGAATATGGCACGACCCAACGATTGTCAACTTCGATGTCTTGATTGCGCACTCTTATTATCGCCGTTTTACCATTATTTTCAAATGATCGACGTCGATACAATGGATATCCGTCATTGCCTGTTATGGTATCGGAAATTAATGCTCTCGGATACCGCTTTGAATATTTCCCATCGATCATACATGGTGAATTCATATTTATTTCACCGCATGGACCCTGAATGATGTTTTTTGTTACCACTTCAAATAATTCTGGATCGATGGTTTGATCTGGTATTTCGGCTGATATGACGCTATCAATCTCGCCCGGTGTTATTTTACGTACCAGCCATATCAATATGTGTGCGTGTGGCAAACCTCTTTTTTGCAATTCAATCGAGTACATCCAACATTGCACCTTTCCAAAAACGCTTAATTTCACAATAAAATCCATCAGTGCCTTCAATTTTTGCCGGAATACACGTGCTGTAACATCGTGTCGATCTGTTGGTGACTGACCGTCGAACAAATTATTTTTTATATCGTTCCACATCGGATTACACGTAAAAGTGATGAAAAGATCTGGTCGGCCGTATTTTCGAACATAGACATAGCACATGACATTATGCAGATTCGTTCATGTGGCGTGGACTACCTATATAAGAAGCTGGTAATATCGTCAGACGTCCGATATCATTCACATTTGCATCATTCGCTATTGCATCTTGCAAATGTATGTACACTTCAGATCGCAATTTGGCTTGATTTAATCGGATGAAATTGAGACGCTCAGTTTCAGTGTTTGCGTACATGTCTACATGTCTACAATGTATTTGTGAAAAAGTTTACCACATCTCAGAATGTAATTTTGTTCTTGTGCACGAATCATCAATGGATTAGAATAATAATTCATCGCACTAACTTTCTTTTGAACTACTCGACCTGTAAAAAATATGTCCATTCGATTTTAAATTTTAGTTTTTATTTAATATCTGATTAATATAATTAGTATATTATTTACCAGTTCTTTGATCTATCAATGGTATATTAATGTGATATCCATCATCACCTTTCCAATGTAGAATTGGATATTGTAATTCGTCGTAACTCTGATGAAGCTCCGAAACACGCTGTAGTTGTTCATTCTACGATGAAGTACAATATCACAGGATTGAAACTGATCGCCAACAATTACAATTGCCACTTCATCAATCGTCGGTACATTAAATTTTCTGGCATGCTCAACAAAAAAGCGTTTTATAAGCTCTGATTATGATTTTGTGATTATCAGATGGCATACGATCGAGAGCGGTTTTGAACAATTTCACCAATTCATTGTTCTGATGAAAAAATCTTTGGAGATCGCAAATAATTGCCGTTTTGTATGTGAGCCAATTGTGCAACATTCATCCAAATCACGATTTTCATCTCCGATAAAATATATTTGCAAAAATTGATGGTTAGCGTCAGGAAATGGTAACAATGCACCCGCTCGATGATAAATCTGACCTTGAATCTGTAATATGTATGCAATGTAATTTGATGTTGGATCAGAATCCTTAAAAACATTGTAGAAACTGTTACTTAGATCTACAGAACAATTAGATATTCCACATGAAGTAATCACCTTAAATGTCGGCATAAAATTCTCTCTTATAACTTTTGTAGCACCAAAAGAAGTAATTTGAAATGATGAATTGTATTCTTGTATATGATTCATAAAATACTTCGACATTGGTGATCCTCCAAAAATCAATGAGGGCAATGGATCAGGTGGAGTTTCAAGTGCCGGAAATTTCACTTTGCCATTAGCACAACACATGCCAGCCGTTTCACCCAGAATCTTAGCTGCTTCACAATGTGGACATATCGCACTCATTAATCCAATATATCCATGCATACTGTAATCAATTTGTGGATCGTAATTAAAAGCACACGATACATATTTTCTAGAACACGACGTCGTATTTGTCTTGGTCGTGCTGGATTTCTTTGCCGATGTGGTTCTGCAGATCTATTTCGTGCATATCGTTTACGTGGTACTTCGTTTTGTTGTGACAGGTCATCAATACTTTGCGCTCTTCTTTGAAGTAACATTATGTTAGCATTAGGCGTACGTCGACCGATATTTTGATGTCTGTCTCGAGGCATTTTCTTCAAGAGAAAGGAAAAAATTCACTAAAACTCCATGTTCAACGCAAGAAATTTAATTTAAGGGAAGCACATGTGCAAACAAAAAATGCGCGTTCGAAATACAGCCACGCGTATATGTCCAAAGACAAAACGAAAATACAAAGCGTGCAAAAAATTTGATGAACAACACAATAAAACACGTGTGCACGATTAGATACAGTTGAAATCACTAAATGTATTCTGTAAAATGAACGTAGAAAGAACATTTGAAAAAATAAATTTGAAGAGAAAAACGTGATACATCATTGCCACAATTTTCTACTATGTTTTTGTTCAACGATAGTAGTATGTCGTACTTACAGAAGGAATTCCCAATGTATTATAAATATTGATATGAATTCAATTGAAAATGAAGAAATACTCAATTATGAATCGAAAACTACATAAATATTGAACACACGTGTTGATTCTCCATAGTTCATTACAAAAAGACCTAATGTCAATATACACCGAAAGTACGATGTGACAGATATGTTGTGTTGTGGTGTATCTCTTTCCATTGTATCTGAAAAATCCCTATTGCCAAAATGGCAGCCAAGTTCATTGTTCATACTCTTGTCTAAGAAAACTCGATCAGATGCAGATGAATCAGTACAACAAATCATAAACACATTTCTTAATTACTTTTTTTTTTATTTTTTTATTCTTAAGGCATCAGAGTAAAAAAGTTAGTAAGTGTGTAGGAACAACAACTTTCGGGACGCTGGTAAATATATTCGTTGAACTCGAGGGATCCATGAGTTAGGTTACCAAATAGTTGTAGCGATATTGATTCGAAAACAGGTGGGCGAATGTTTCTAATGTTGACTTGATCCGTATTTCGAAGAAACATTGTATATGTAAATCTTATGGCTATCAGATTTGGTAGTCGTAAATTTGCAAGTTGAATGGCAACTGTCCACGATTCTGTATATTCTTTTTCCCAAGGAGTGATTTTTCATCTTGAAAGAAGATTGAACACGTTGCGCCGAGCCGTTGTTTGTTGGACAGTTGTGTTATGAAGAGAAATTGTAAATTTTCAGTAA
Source organism: Eurosta solidaginis (assembly GCF_040869045.1). Lineage (NCBI taxonomy): Eukaryota > Metazoa > Arthropoda > Insecta > Diptera > Tephritidae > Eurosta > Eurosta solidaginis. The sequence continues at coordinate 151,110,494 of NC_090324.1, read as the reverse complement.
GGAAGCGCCCATTTGAAAAGAACCAGTTAAAATTTGCGGAATGTCGGGTTTTGATTTCGAGAAATATTGACCGAAATAATGCATCAGCGCTTCGTCGTAAAAAATGCGATGAACTCGATACTCATGAATTATTCTTGCCAAAGTCCCAGCCAAAAATGAATTTGCCGATGCGAAATGTATGCCATCTTCATCAGAATGCAGTCGGTCAGCAATTTGCAAGATAATTTCAACTGTATTCATGGTTATTTCTGAAGAAAAGCAACGCAATTCTATTACAATTTTGTTTCTTTGGCACAAAAAAATCGCACTTCATAAAATTAGTGGGACATTACTCACCAAATTGAAGCACAGCATATACCGAATTTACTTAAATCCAGTTCATTTATTTTTTTCCCCCCAGTTTTTATGGAAAAAAAAAACAAAACAAAACAAATGACTTCTTTTTTTCGTTTGGTTTTCACTTGAGAAATGCCGAACGTCAAAAATATAATTCTAGAAACGTCAATTCCATTGAATAATGCAAAACGGAAATAAGCACCACCTATTCCATTTCATGAAATAACGCAAATATGCAAATAAGCACCATCTATTGGTATGAAACTTAGCCGTACCTTGGTGTGGTATATCTCATGAACCGCTCGACCAAATTCAATCAAACTTTACAGAAACCATCTACATAATAGCCCAAATGCATCGTATTTGGTTGAATTTGGTGGAGCCGGTCTCAAGTTATAAAGTAACTCCAAAATTGTGCACTTATTTTTATATATATAGATTAGGTAAGCTTTAAAAAGCGGTTTTCTGACTGCATTTCATGCTTCTTAAGAAATTTTGGAGTCCCGAAAATGCTAGAATTTGTATTAAAGGTGAAGTCTCTGAATTTACATCGTTAGCATGCATGATTCAATCACAAGAGGTTTGCTCGACTGAACATTTTTTTCACAGTTGCAGCCATTTTGCTCCCAAATCGAATTGATATCCGTTAATTGTGTTGTTTCTTTACGATTTTTCGAAAAATATTAGTAGTAGAAATAGGAAGCAATCAGTTTACAAATACCCGATAAGCACTGAACTGCATAATTCCTTAGAAAATTTATTTTAATTTTATGATGCATTTATTAACTATGCCATGGTCTATTATTGTGGCTGAACATAGGTTTTATGAAAAGTACGGACTCTAAGGAATCGTACACTTTTGTAAACCTATAAACATATGAAACCTAAACCAATTTAAAATTCATCGATTCACGTGAAAATGTCATTAATAAATAATGGAGATGACATAACGAAATGCACTCATTGGGAATGTTAACTTATTCATTCCGTATGTTCGGAATATTTGTCTTCATTTAAGAATTTGAGGAATCTTTTTATATTTGGAATATTATTTATAGACTTATATGATTTATTCGGACCTCGTGAGGTAGTATCAAACGCACGTATTCCGAATATTCTAAATTAACGGTTTATCCGGAACAATTCCATCAATACTTAACGGAAAAGAGCTTTCCGAAATTTCAGAATAAAAAGATGAATATTCCCTGTGTAGCAGCACCACTCCATGTCGTCTGCCTGTTCAAAATCGTCCTATCTCAAAATATTTTTCAAAAATTTCCCATTTCGGGATTTGTCACAAAAACGCCCTGTATTAGAATTAGATTGAAGAACGCCTTATTTCAATGCTTTTCATTAACTCCCTCTTATGTCAAAATGCATGAACTTATGCTCATATGCTTTTTGAAACAAATTTTGAGATAGTGTATTTTTGAATAAAATTCTAACATACGGCATTCTTCAAGCAAATTCTAAAAGAATGACCAAACCAACATAACTCTATCAATTCACGAAATATTTAGTAGAAAATGAATTGGTTTTTGTTGGCATTTACTAATTTATTATCACTACTAAAAGTACTTTTCTACAAAAATTTTCGCTGAAGGGGATTGAATTATTCCCCGTTTTCCTTACTTCGTAAAATCAACCCGTCCAGATTTTTAAATTTGGGAGTGTCAAAGCTCTGCCATCATTGGAGAACAAAAAAAAAAAATAAATGTAAGGCGCGATAACCTCCGAAGAGATCTAAGGCCGAGCTTCTCTTCCAATTTGCGTCGTGCTCCTCTTGATTTTCCCTACAAATTGGCCGGACGGGACCTACATGTTTTATGCCGACTCCGAACGGTACCTGCAAGGCAGATGAGTTTTCACTGAGAGCTTTTCATGGCAGAAATACACCCGGAGCGCTTGCCAAACACTGCCGAGGGGCGACCCCGCTTAGAAAATTTTTCTTCTAATTGAAAAACCTTCTTTCTAAAATTTTGATGTTGCTTTGCCCGGGGTGCGAACCCAGGGCATACGGTGTGGTAGGCGGAGTACGCTCCCATCACACCATGGTGGCCGCCAATTGGGAGAACAAACCTCTAGTAATTGAATCATGGCTAGCATGTATGTTTAGGCTATTGTCAAATAAAAATAAAAAATGTATTCAAATAATTTTACACACCAAGCACACCAGTAGGAAATGAGTAGGAAATGCCATTTCCTTTATTTAATATTGTTACTATTTAATAATATGACGATCACTAAATTTGTACAAAATTATGCTTTTTCGGACAATATTTTATTAAATGATGCAATATATATTCGAGAAAAGAACACAAACATGTCCACTTCCAAGAGTGGGGAAAGGATTTTATAAGTTAGTTACATAAACTTCACCCTTAAATTGAACATTTGAAGTATAAGCACTTCCGCAGTATTACTCTTATAATTTTATTTGCATACTGACAGTCCCCACCGTACACATTATTTCTGCTTAACCGTTTCCCCAACATTTTTTCAGAAAAATATACGTACATATTCTAAGTACTAAGAAGTTGATTTCATGCTATAAACCAAAGTAGAAACTTATGATTCTTAGTATACGTTTTAGCACCACCAATTAAAGGACTTAAAGGATTCAAGTTTTTTACTAATTTCTTTTTAAATGATCCCATTAAGTAAATGGAGCATTTTAGAAAAATTTTTTTTTGAACAAAAAGTGTTCAGAACGGAAAGAGTTTTTTTTTTTATATTTTTTTTTTATGGACGTTGTGACAGCGCACTGCCCTCAAGTCTTCTAATGAAACCAGGCTAATCCTGTTCATGCCGAGTCGTTGTTAGGCAATGGTTTGTTATTCGTCGAAATCTAAAACCTCTCAGCTACAGAGGAAACCTCTGTAAAATAAATGCCGTATTAGTAATTAATATACATACATATAATGGATAGATATAGTAGAAAATGAATTTAATATGTTAATGAATACAGTTAGTTACTATTAAGAGAGGAAAGAACATCCACTAACAGCGGAATGTCTCATTTAATTAAAAATTTGTTCTACAATATTTTAGGTAGAGAGGTTTAAGATATCTTGAAGTCCAGGAAGGGACATTAAAGTTGTTCACTTCGCTCAACAGAAATGAGTTAGAGACCGAACCATTCAGTAATTTAATCATAAATACATTTTCAAGCATTTCCCTAAGACTAGCAAGGAAATCTCTTAAGGAGAAAAGTAAGAATTGTTTTTGGACTGATTCTAGCCGATATTCTAATATAGGCCTGACTAATGTTGTAAAAACAGCTTAGTAACGTACGGGTCGCAGAATTCTTTATAGCATCGCTTTACAAAGGCCAGAACACCTCTAGCCTTATTAACAGTTGCCGTAATATGAAGGTTGAAGTTTCCGGTCCATATTAACCCCGAGGTCTATAATAAGAGATTATAATTGTTAAGAGTTTGGCATATAGTTGATGGTGCACCAATTGAGCAATGTGTCCAAATCTGATTGTGAAAGAGACCTTTCTTCACTCGACGCATTGGATAAAAAAATTGTATTGCAAGAGAAAAGCTAACTATTATTATTAACTTATTTATTTGGGCGAAATCCAATATTTTCTTGATAACATATTCTTGGAAAAGACACGGCGATATATATTGTATGAGCAATAATGTTTCAAATTGGGTAGGTAGGTCAATATTGTGCTTATGTCATTTAATGAAATTTTTTATTTTTATATATATTTTTGTTTATGGCAATAGAAAAAACATCGCCTTCCAGACACAGTGTAGCATTTTCAACAAACATGAAATATAAAGAAAAAAACTTATAGCGAGCTAATGTTATTAAAAGTACAATATAGTTACACTATTTATATGAACACATTTTTGAAAAAGTCTTCAAAACGGTACAGATAATATTTTTCATTAAAAAGATTGGTCAATTTCGATACCATTAGCTGCCAAAACTTTCCAAACTTTCATAACTTTAGCAAGGTATCCAAGAAAACAAAAAAAATCGTTTTTATAAATAATAATCTGTACAAAATCCCCGTTTCTCCTTGGTTTAAAAAAATCACTGATTAGCATAGTTAACCATATTAAAAAATGCAGAAATAAATGTATTGCAAAGGCAAGCTCATATCTGCAAATGAAACAGTCCCGCCGTCTGATAATATATATTTGGGGAAGATCAAGGAATACCTGGCCTTTGAATAATACAATCACATCTTATGTGTTTTTGATATAAAGAGGAACACTGTGCACAACTATTTGATGTCTACCGTTTCAGGTTTTTAAACGCATTTTTCTCTACCTTCACTGCACTATAATCTACAAGAAGCACTTCATTATGTTCCTTATTTATGTGGGAATTGATTTCTACTTAACTTTAAAAAAAAATGATGCTTATTTTTGTAGAAAATACCGAAATATATATTTACAATATAAAATGTCAAAGCATTGAGTCAGAGTTACCGTCGCTATTGAATGCGAGAACCACATTTAGAATTTTTGATTGGAAATTATTTTATTGGAAATAATATTTTATTCCGATTATGCTTTATAAATGTATTAACTAATTTATTCGTGTTTCTTATTTATTTTAATCAGAACTGAAGCATGTAAAATTGAATTTCATTCATTTAGGAAAAATTACCCGAATAAAATTTTTAAGAATCAAACATAATGTTTTAAATGAAATATGGCAGACCGGTTACTTATAACTATTTCGACACCTTCAAACCAATCACAGGTATGTTAGCTATCAAAAGTACGAAAGTATCAACCCTGAAAACGGATATTTCAATGCAACTGATTGAAAAAGTGATTGCAGTCAACAAATTTTGCAATCATCATGAGTGGGAGTGCTCTCGATGCATTCACAATCAAGCTGAATGCTTTTTTTACAGTCATGCAATCACTAACGGAATTTTTGAGTGGAAAAAATGAAATCGCATTCAAACTTGACTTATATATTTGAAATCAAAAAATCATATTTCTAAAATGAATCTATCTTGATTTATAACTGTATTGATTTAATCATTTTACAGCTCTGCTATCTACATATCTAACGGAGAAGGAACAAGCCAGTCGTGATTGACTGTGTCAAACCAGGTCAAGCTGCACTACCAATGTCCTATGATGAGTGTTAAATGAGTTCAGAACAGTCGTAGTGATATGCGCTTTAAGGAAGTCATGCTGATGGTCCTATTAAGGTGGTAGACACACTATAGGAAACAACAATATTATATATTAAATAATTTATACCTCATTTATGTGCAATTTAATACCGCACAAAAAAATTTAAAGCTGCGTACGGTTCCGAGAAACGGGAGTATCTGCTAGCTTAAAACTCAAGCCAGCAGACACTTCGTGAAAACACGACCTACGACTTCCGAACGACTTGGATAATTGATATTACATGTATTGGCAATTTAATACCTCAAAAAAAAAGTTTAAAGCTGCGTCCGATTCCGAGAAACGGGAGTGTCTACTAGCTTAAGACTCAAGCCAGCAGACACTTCGTGACAACACGACCTACGACTTCCGAACGACTTGGATAACTGATATTACATTTATTGGCAATCTAATACCGCAAAAAAAAATTTAAAGCTGCGTCCGGTTCCGAGAAACGGGAGTGTCTGCTAGCTTAAGACTTAAGCCAGCAGACACTTCGTGAAAACACGACCTGCGACTTCCGAACGACTTGGATAATTGATATTACATTTATTGGCAATTTAATACCGCAAACAAAATGTAAAGCTGCGTCCGGTTCCGAGAAACGGGAGTGTCTGCTAGCTTAAGACTCAAGCCAGCACACACTTCGTGAAAACACGACCTACAGCTTCCGAACGACTTGGATAATTGATATTACATTTATTGGCAATTTAATACCGCAAAAAAAAATTTAAAGCTGCGTCCGGTTCCGAGAAACGGGAGTGTGCTAGCTTAAACTCCACTCTACGGGGTACGATATTTTTATTTTATTTTCCCATTTCGTTAACATGGAAAAATTATTTTTTGTCCTAACTTGAATTTACTCAACTTTTTACGAAAATCTTTTATGTGCCATTTTGCCTAGTTTTGAGGTCTTGTACAGGTTACAAAAAGTTTTTATGATTTTTTCTAATCATATAATTTGAAAACACTCTTAAGGTATTTAGACCTTAATTACGAATTTATGTTATTATATTGTTTTAGTTATGGCTATGTGAATTTATGCTTTATCATTTCAATACACTTTTTAAGTGTGAAATAACTGTTTACACAATTTCGTCAAAGAAAATAACACAACTTCCAATGTCCACGACTTTTGGAAAAAAATCGTAATTAAGATCTTAATATATTAAAGAGTGTTTATAAATGATATGATTAGAGAAAAAAATCATAAAAATTGTTTGTAGCCTGTACAAGACCTTAAAACTAGGCGGGAAATCCGTTTTTGGGGTACCACTTAGGGTGGAGTAATAGGACCAAACTTTGGTGAGGGTTTTATTTTTACATCAAATAGAAACATTTCAGAGGATAGAATTTGGAAAAAAAAATTTTCGAACCACCCTAATATGCACTTTTTATATGTACCCGTTAGCGCAGAAATCCCGCGCGCATGCCATTTGAAACATATCGAAATACAAACTTTTCTCTGATTTTCGAAAAATAGTAGAGCGAGATGTATTTTAGAAACCGTATAGTAGCAAACATATCAGTTTTTGCTAACACATACACAATCAACATATTCATGCAACTAAATTTATACTATGTTCAAACAGAAAAATAAATTGAGGCAATTTCGATTTAAATTGAGTGGTGTTCATACAACTTTATTTAGCTTATACAATAGTAATTTGATAGCTGGTTGGCTCATCTCTGCAGTAACAACATATCTTTATTAAGACTGTGAAAATGTGCGTGATGATATTAGGTGAATGGAATGGACTGAAAACACAACACTTTGAAATTTTTGTGCATTGTAAGAAAATGTGTTCAATGTTTTGGTTTCATTTTGAGTTTGCCATCTTCTTTTGACAATCCCTACTCCAGTGAAATGAAAGACATAAAATCAGCTGATGAGATGCGCCAACAATATAGTTCAGCCATGCGTAATTGACGTTTAAATATACTCAATAAACACACTTTACAATGTTGCATTGCAGTTTGAAACAATTTATTACGCAATTTTTTTTAAATTGGCAATTTATTATTACAATTTATTATATGACAAATTGCGTAATAAATTGCCCAAATGGTATAAATTGCCAATTTGGTGTGTGTTTGAACCTAGTATTACTCATTACTCGCTACCTTCAATGTATGTTCTAGCGTTGCCACTCGCGCAATTTTTTTGTTCCAAAAGTGTATCATTCCTGAAAAAATTTATCAATTCGTTTTAATAGATTGATACATAGTTTTTGAGTAATTTCGTCTGAATATAATACTATGTGTGAAACAAAATTCTGAAATTAATAATATTTAAATCAAAACATCACCGCACTATTTTGGCTAAACGGATCACACAACTGAATGTTATAAAATTTTACCAACGCTCAGTTTTAAATAAATGTCGCTGTTATAAAGGTTTTTCTATTTAACATATCGAAATGCGTTTATTTAAACGGAATTATACTTTATACGTTTTTTAACAAACACTACTTATTTTAAACAAAACTAATACCAAAAAATAATTATGTAGAAGAAATACGGTTTATCTATATATATAATATAGATATAAAGGAAAAAATAAATATCATTCTAAAATTTGATTTACTATAAAACTGCATATTCAAACATTTTTTAGAAATCTTACTGAAAATCTGTAGTTCCCATGACAGGGACAGAGCTTCAATCTTCCAAAATAAAATGTATACATTTTACATTTTTTGTATCTTTGTATCCACTCATTAAAAATGTATTCAAATATATACAATTGTATCCAAACGGCAACCCTGGCATGCACATTGTACATATCTATTTTCATATGTACGCACTAGGGTAGATCTCCTGCTATCTCATGCTATTAGAAAATATTGTTTAGGACCACAAAAAATTTAGCCTGTCAAAATTGCAGGTTTTATTTTTAATGTTAAGAGGTGCATCATGCGAATCTAGTTTTTTCTTACAAATTACATGGGGAATTTTTATTCGATGTGTACCTACGCTTTAATGACGTTTACTAAATGATCCGGTCTTATAGCATTTTCTTTTCTGGCAAAAGTGTTATGATTTTTGTACGCGGCGCAAGAGTAAATATATTTTGTTCTATTCTAAAAAGCAGGTAACGCCTTTACGGGATATTTCGTTCTTTTGTGTAATTGTTGCCTGCTCGCAACGCAAAAGCGTAACACTTTTACCCTGCAAAAAATGGCGGTATGGCAGTACAACCCTGCTAAACCAGCTGATCGTGGCAATTTATTTTCATAACTTCACAAATTTTTAGCGACGAAAATTGAAATGAAGGAAATAATTCTGTGTGCGTTTTTGAAAATCAGCTAATACACGGGGTAGCCATTTATGTTCTTTGCATGCACTATAAATGTTGAAAATTTTCTGGGGTAGGAGTAACTCTATTAAGGCTTTACCATTTACTTAGGAAAACATTTATTTCAGAAAAGAAAACTCTATTATTCTCCTGGAATATATGGCAAAAGTGCGTAAGTTAGTCTTAAAATTTTTTTTTTAAATCAACACGGCTTCTCAGCCGCTTGAAACTCACACTTTGTCTTACTCAAATTTAATTGGCTTCAACACTGCATAACCAGAATTCTTCTTAAGAGCCTAAGTCAATGGTTCAAAGTTTAGATAAAATATGCAGATCTTTGCATTTGGGGTTGACATTCAACCCAGAATATCTTACAAACGATTCGTCCAATTTTTTATACGAATGGGTATTGTTCATCATTTAAGACCCAGTCGTTAAAGCGCAGGTACACTTCAAATAAAAAATCAAAACCTTCCCATATAATTTTCTATGAAGAAACTAAAATCGCGATGGGGCACTTCTTAACATAAAAGTTAAAAGCTGCAATTTTTAAGGACCATCTTTTTCGTTGTTCTCAACAACATTTTTACTATACAAACAGAAAAAATTTCACTTTTTATATCTGGCCCATCCTAAAGAACATAAATTATGAAATACATCTTGGTCTTCTTTACTCTTCATATACATCTACATTTGTGGTTAAAAAAACGCTTAGATAATGTTTAGGAGGTCCATCTAGCGGCAATTATTGAAGACTCGCAGCAGTGGTAAATAACTTGCTACAAAACTGGTTGTTCTGAATAGCGGAGGCACGCACCTCTGTTGGTCATAGTGTATAACCTATAGCTGAATCGGTTACAATTAATAGTGGACACACACCCTTTTTCGATCATAGAAGTGGAGAATGACGCAGAGATAAAACACATTTCAGTTGCAACTGAGTATAATGCATACCGCAATTTAGCAGTACTAGTTTTAGGCGCAAACATTTCATAATAGATAAAATTACACCTTAAGCAGTCCATATAATGTAATATGTATGTATATAAACACAGCTATAATGTGAAAATCACACCATTTAGAATTTCACTGCTATTTTCGTGTTCACAACTGTACATACATACATGTTAGCGCATACTCGCTACTCTACTGTTGCCAATTTGGTCCAATTTGGTTGGTTTTTCAATTTTGGTCCTTTTTAGGAAGTAGCCATGATTTTGGTACTTTTCTTTCCTTTTCACTGAGGGAAAAATTCAAAATACTGCTCACAAAATTTGCCGCACATTCGTTAACTCACATATAATTTTCAATTTACTTCAATGGAATTCTTAAAATAAAAATTGCTCAGTCAACAAAATGTAACAGAACAATGACATTTCACCAACGAGATAATTTAGGCGAGGCATTAAAAAGAGATATGTTGGATCCTTGGGCAAACACATTGTCATTAACTTTGGTGAAAGACATAAGCTTATCCTAGAAATGTGGAAATGTTATACCTAAATAATTAACGTAGTATTTGTATACTTTTAATATTTCTTTTCTATTTATTAATTTAAACTCAGCTGATGGTATCTAAGGAAAAATCCTAAATTTTTTACATTTTACAACGAAACGACACTCTAGTAAATTGCCGAATTGTTTGTATAACAATAAACTAAAAGGAAAATTTGGCCATTTTTTGAGATTCGGTCCTTTTTTCGATGAATTTTGGTCCCAAATGAAAACATGATGTTGCAACCGTGCTTACTACAAATGATTTAAGTAATGCGTAAATTTAGTTGCATAAATATGTTGATTGTATATACCTATGTGAACACAAAAGGAAACGTTTGCTACTATAACGGTTTATAAAATGCATATCGCTCTTCTTTCTTTCGAAAATCAGAGAAAAGTTTGTATTTCGATAAGCTTCAAATGGCATGCGCGCATGACTCCTGCGCTAACGGGTACGCGTGGGGTATGAAGATAAGAATGTTTTTGTATGTAATTAAAATAGAGTACAATTTTTTGATGGTTTCAACTTCTTCGTTGCCGAATTCGATGTTCTATTGTTTGGCGATTTGTTAACTAAAGAGGTTGTTCTGAGGTATTTCTTCAGTTGCAAATAAAAATAGACTCAAAAAGTTGTGCGTTCTAAATAAATGTGATAAAATATTATTTATTAATAGAGTGAATTTTGTGTTATTTTTATACGAATTTAGTCGACATTTCTTTAAATCGTGAGCGTGAAAAAGTGTATCAAGCAGTAAGTATTTTTTTAATTCATATCGCAACATTTAATTAGAGCACAATGCACTAAACTTTTGTTTTCATCAACATTTTAAGTTGGGTGGTAGTGGTAATAATCTCCAATTTTACAAAAATTTATTGAAAACTATGAAACAGATTATTATCTTCCTTCCGCTTACATACATATTCCTTGCTTGATGTATGACTAGGAATTTTTCACACCCTGCATGTTGTCGTAGGTCAGGAACACTTGCAAATGCATTTACTTTAAATTCAATCATTACCTTACCATTTAATAATGTACATAACTGTCGCATTGTCATTTCAATATAAGAGCATGAACTCATAATACAAACAGACATGTGTGTACCCACATAATTAATAGATGTGTTTTTTTTTTTTAGTTCTATATACGTTTACGCTTAATATGGACTGCTAAGCGACAAACTTTACATACACCTCTGAAATTGCTGCGTATAAAATTTGTCCTATTAAATTTCAATACGCATTATAATCAGATGTAACTGAAATATGTGTTTTTGTTTCACCCTCTACCCTAATTCTATGTATTCTATGTGTGTCCACAATTCATCGCAACCGATTCAGCTATATCTTATACCCTATGCCAATCAGAGTGTTGTGTCTCCGCTTTTCGGTACACCCTGTGATGTTATGTTAGTTATTTAACCAATTCCGCTAGATGGGTCTCCTAAGCATTATCTAAGAGAAGATAGGCGTTTTTTTCACGCGCAAACGAAACGTATACGCGTGTAAAAAAATCATCGAAAAAAGGACCGAATCTCAAAAAAGGGCCAAATTTTTCTTTTAGTTTATTGTTATACAAACAATTCGGCAATTTATTAGAGTGTCGTTTCGTTGTAAAATGTAAAAAATTTAGGATTTTTCCTTGGTTTTCTACAAAAAATAGATACCATCAGCTGAGTTTAAATTAATAAATAGAAAAGAAATATTAAAAGTATATAAATACTACGTTAATTCTTTATGTATAACATTTCCACATTTCTAGGATAAGCCTATGTCTTTCACCAAAGTTAATGACAATGTGTTTGCCCAAGGATCCAACAAATCTCTTTTTAATGCCTCGCCTAAATTATCTCGTTGGTGAAATGTTATTGTTCTGTTACATTTTGTTGACTGAGCAATTTTTATGTTAAGAATTCCATTGAAGTAAATTGAAAATTATATGTGAGTTTACGAGTGTGCGGCAAATTTTCTGAGCAGTATTTTGAATTTTTCCCTCAGTGAAAAGGAAAGAAAAGTACCAAAATCGTGGCTACTTCCTAAAAAGGACCAAAATTGAAAAAAGGGACCAACGTACCAAATGGGGTTGGAAGGGACCAAATGTGGTTGGAAGGGACCAAATTGGCAACAGTAGTGTAGCAAGTATGCGCGCTAACATGTATGTATGTACAGTTGTGAACACGAAAATAGCAGTGAAATTCTAAATGGTATGATTTTCACATTATAGCTGTGTTTTTATACATACATATGCACTCAAACATTACATGGACTGCTTAAGGTGTAATTTTATCTATTATGAAATTTTTGCGCCTAAAATTAGTACTGCTAAATTGCGGTATGCATTATACTCAGTTGCAACTGAAATATGTCTCTCCGTTTTATCTCTGCGTCATTCTCCACTTCTATGACCGAAAAAGGGTGTGTGTCCACTATTAATTGTAACCGATTCAGCTATAGGTTATACACTATGACCAACAGAGGTGCGTGCCTCCGCTATTCAGAACAACCCGTTTTGTAGCAAGTTATTTACCACTGCTGCGAGTCTTCAATAATTGCCGCTACATGGACCTCCTAAACATTATCTAAGCGCTTTTTACACCACAAATGTAGATGTATATGAAGAGTAAAGAAGAGCAAGACGTATTTCATAATTTATGTTCTTTAGGATGGACCAGATATAAAAAGTAAAATTTTTTCTTGTGGTATAGTAAAAATGTTGTTGAGAACAACGAAAAAGATGGTCCTTAAAAATTGCAGCTTTTAATTTTTATGACTGGGTCTTAAATGATGAGCAATACCCATTCGTATAAAAAATTGGGGAAGATATTCTGGGTTGAATGTCAACCCCAAATGCAAAGATCTGCATATTTTACCTAAACTTTGAACCATTGACTTAGGCTCTTAAGAAGAATTCTGATTATGCAGTGTTGAAGCCAATTAAATTTGAGTACGACAAAGTGTGAGTTTCAAGCAGCTGAGAAGCCGTGTTGATTTAAAAAAAAATGTTAAGACTAACTTACGCACTTTTGCCATATATTCCAGGCGAATAATAGAGTTTTCTTTTCTGAAATAAATGTTTTCCTAAGTAAATGGTAAAGCCTTAATAGAGTTACTCCTACCCCAGAAAATTTTCAACATTTATAGTGCATGCAAAGAACATAAATGGCTACCCCGTGTATTAGCTGATTTTCAAAAACGCACACAGAATTATTTCCTTCATTTCAATTTTCGTCGCTAAAAATTTGTGAAGGTATGAAAAAAAATTGCAACGATCAGCTGGTTTAGCAAGGTTGTACTGCCATACCGCCATTTTTTGCAGGGTAAAAGTGTAACGCTTTTTCGTTGCGAGCAGGCAACAATTACACAAAAGAACGAAATTCCCCGTAAAGGGGTTACCTGCTTTTTAGACTAGAACAAAATATATTTACAACTCTTGCGCAGCGTACAAAAATCATAACAATTTTGCCAGAAAAGAAAACGCTATAAGACCGGATCATTTAGTAAACGTCATTAAAGCGTACGTACACATCGAATAAAAATTCCCCATGTAACTTGTAAGAGAAAACTAGATTCGCATGATGCACCTCTTAACATTAAAATTAAAACCTGCAATTTCGACAAGCTAAATTTTTCATTGTCCTAAACAATATTTTCTAATAGCATGAGATAGCAGGAGATCTACCCTAGTGCCTACATATGAAAACAGATATGTACAATGTGCATGCCAGGGTTGCCGTTTGGATACAATTGTATACATTTGAATATATTTTTAATGAGTGGATACAAAGATACAAAAAATCTAAAATGTATACATTTTATTTTGGAAGATTGAAGCTCTGTCCCTGTCATGGGAACTACAAATTTTCAGTAAGATTTCTAAAAAATGTTTGAATATGCAGTTTTATAGTAAATCAAATTTTAAAATATTTATTTTTTCCTTTATATCTACATTATATATATAGATAAACCGTATTTCTCCTACATAATTATTTCTTGGTATTAGTTTTGTTTAAAATAAGTAGTGTTTGTTAAAATCGTATAAACAGTAATTCAATTTAAATAAACGCGTTTCGATATGTTAAATAGAAAAACATTTATAACAGCGACATTTATTTAAAACTGAGCGTTGGTAAAATTTTATAAAATTCAGTTGTGTGATCCGTTTATCCAAAATAGTGCGGTGATGTTTTGATTTAAATATTATTAATTTTAGAATTTTGTTTCACACATAGTATTATATTCAGACGAAATGACTCAAAAACTATGTATCAATCTATTAAAACGAATTGATACATTCTTTCAGGAATGATACACTTTTGGAACAAAAAAAATTGCGCGAGTGGCAACGCTGTAACATACATTCAAGGTAGCGAGTAATGAGTAAATTTAGTTGCATGAATATGTTGATTGTGTATGTGTTAACACAAACTGATATGTTAGCTACTATACGGTTTCTAAAATACATCTCGCTCTACTATTTTTCGAAAATCAGAGAAAAGCTTGTATTTCGATATGTTTCAAATGGCATGCGCGCAGGATTTCTGAGCTAACGGGTACATATGAAAAAGTGCATATTAGGGTGGTTCGAAAAAAATGTTGTCCAAATTCTATCCTCTGAAATGTTTTTATTTGATGTAAAAATAAAACCCTCACCAAAGTTTGGTCCTATTACTCCACCCTAAGTGGTACCCCAAAAACGGACTTCCCGCCTAGTTTTAAGGTCTTGTACAGGCTACAAACAATTTTTATGATTTTTTTCTCTAATCATATCATTTATAAACACTCTTTAATATATTAAGATCTTAATTACGATTTTTTTCCAAAAGTCGTGGCCATTTGAAGTTCTCTTCTTTGACGAAATTGTGTAAACAGTTATTTCACACTTAAAAAGTGTATTGAAATGATAAATCATAAATTTACATAGCCATAACTAAAACAATATAATAACATAAATTCGTAATTAAGGTCTCAATACCTTAAGAATGTTTTCAAATGATATGGTTAGAAAAAAATCATAAAAACTTTTTGTAACCTGTAAAAGACCTCAAAACTAGGCAAAACGGCACATAAAAGATTTTCGTAAAAAGTTGAGTAAATTCAAGTTAGGACAAAAAATAATTTTTCCCATGCTAACGAAATGGGAAAATAAAATAAAAATATCGTACCCCGTAGAGTGGAGTTTAAGCTAGCAGACACTCCCGTTTCTCGGAACCGGGCGCAACTTTAAATTTTTTTTGCGGTATTAAATTGCCAGTAAATGCAATATCAATTATCCAAGTCGTTCGGAAGCTGAAGGTCGTGTTTTCACGAAGTGTCTGCTGGCTTGAGTCTTAAGGTAGCAGACACTCCCGTTTCTCGGAACCGGTCGCAACTTTACATTTTTTTTTGCGGTATTAAATTGCCAATAAATGTAATATCAATTATCCAAGTCGTTCGGAAGTCGCAGGTCGTGTTTTCACGAAGTGTCTGCTGGCTTAAGTCTTAAGCTAGCAGACACTCCCGTTTCTCGGAACCGGACGCAGCTTTAATTTTTTTTTGCGGTATTAAATTGCCAATAAATGTAATATCAATTATCCAAGTCGTTCGGAAATCGTAGGTCGTGTTTTCACGAAGTGTCTGTTGGCTTGAGTCTTAAGCTAGCAGACACTAGCGTTTCTCGGAACCGGACGCAGCTTTAAATTTTTTTTGCGGCATTAAATTGCCAATAAATGTAATATCAATTATCCAAGTCGTTCGGAAGCTGTAGGTCGTGTTTTCACGAAGAGTCTGTTGGCTTGAGTTTTAAGCTAGCAGACACTCCCGTTTCTCGGAACCGGACGCAGCTTTAAATTTTTTTTCCGGTATTAAATTGCCAATAAATGTAATATCATTTATCCAAGTCGTTCGGAAGCTGTAGGTCGTGTTTTCACGAAGTGTCTGCTGGCTTGAGTCTTAAGCTAGCAGACACTCCCGTTTCTCGGAACTGGACGCAGCTTTAAATTTTTTTTGCGGTATTAAATTGCCAATAAATGAGGTATAAATTATTTAATATATAATATTGTTGTTTGCTGTAGTGTGTCTGCCACCTTAATAGGACCCATGCTGATGGCTGAATAACCACAGCATTTCGTTTAATTGAGGGAATCATAACGGCTGTAAACGTTTTCGTTACTGACGAAAGGGATATAAACGGTAGATACTAGCTGGGTTTCCGGTCTTTGGTAGTGGGTTTATACTTCCCATTCTCCATTATTCTGGAATGGCAAAGCCTTTTAACGACAAAGAGAAAAAATGTGATAGGCTGCTGACACCCTCATGGCCAAAGTGTTTTGGTATCGGCATAGGTTTTCTCTCTCGAACTAAAATGAAGGCTTGGCCTTTGAGGTGCGACTCGTCATACTTGTGTTTATGTGTCCGTTGATTTGGACGATATCGAGCATTGCCAACTAAAGTATGCATTGCAAATTGGCTACATTGGCGCATTTCCTCGAACCCGACAGCCGAAATTCTAGACAAATAAATTATTAAAATACTAACTATTATGAATAACACCACAAAGTTATAGTCAATGAAATATTCTAAAATTGACTAGTATAATGAACGCCTCAAAATTCTAGTATATTAACTACTAATACACTAACTAGAATCTATTAATAACACCACAAAATTATAGTCAATGAACTATTCAAAAGCTGACTAGTGTGAATAACCCCACACAATTCTAGTCAATGAACTAGAATGTTTGCTGACTACTCTGGCTTTTGACTGCAAGGTACTAGGATTTTTGGCAAACTAATATTCTTCTAGGATACAGCTAGTTGGTTTGACTGCAGGGAATGGACGAAATCAGCGAAAAATTTGTACTTATATAAAAACGTATTCTTGTTGAACTTTGATTTTAAAATTTGGCAAAGAAATAGTAAAAATATTTATGAGAAATAAAAATATAAAAGTGGAGCGCACGTTACTTAGATTGGAAAGTTGGCAGAAACTCAGTCAACTTTTCAATATATAGTCAATTATTTCCGCTCCACTCTTATATTTTTATTTCTCATGAATATTTTTACTATTTCCATGTCAAAATTTTAAAATCAAAGTTCAGCAAGAATATGTCTTTATATAAGGGCACATTCTTCGCTGATTTTGTCCATTTATATAAAGGAAATGCTTAAAATATTTTTATTTTCTACTTTTTAGTTTTATGTGGAAAAAAGTAGTGCCTTATTTATTACAAGGTGAAAAACTTACTTTTATTAATTCAGAATGCGTACAATACTTGTATGTGTACAATATAGTACGTATTAGAAAAATACGTCAAGCTACATTAGTTTTTAAGTAAATAAATGTAAGGCGCGAAGAGATTTAAGGCTGAGTTTCTCTTCCACTTTGCGTCGTGCTCCTCTTCTTTTCCTACAAATTGGCGGGATGGGACCTACTTGTTTTATGCTCCGATTCCGAACGGCATCTGCAAGGCAGATACGTTTTCACTGAGAGTTTTAAATGGCAGAAATATACTCGGAGGGCTTGCCAAACACTGCCGAGGGGCGACCACGCTTCTAATTGAAAAAACTTGTTCTAAAATTTTTGATATTGCTTTCCCGGGGTGTGAACCCATGATCTTCGGTGTGGTAGGCGGTGTATCATTCAATAAAATAATTGATTAGATATTTAAGGATTTAATTTAATTTCCACTTGGCGTGCGTGCACAGCTAGATTGTTCAAAATGGAAGTGCCTGTCTTACAATCGGTGTACTAATGTTATCGAATTATCGAACTGCACACTAATAATACAATGGTAATATTATACAGATGCGTTCATTTTAAAGATGTAACATAATAGGAATATCTTATAGTATGTGGCTTACACCTAGTTCACACACTTCCGTTTCTCGGGACCGGACGCAGCTTTAAATTTTTTTTTGGTTATTAAATTGCCAATAAATGTAATATCACCTAGTTCATACACTCAATACATGCTCTTGTTTGTTTTTTTTTTGTTTTTTTGTTTTTAAAACCATACAGCTTGGGAGGATCTTTCAAGAGTATTACTATTATTTTCAGGTATTGTATCTGACTCATCGTTACTTGTTACTTCGCGAGTCACAGGCATACTATTTTCATTTAACGAGCAGGACGGCGCTAATGATTCTCTCTCATCATTCCGCTCAAGCCGCGGTGTACATATTGCCAAATTTTCATTACACTGGCCCATGCCTTCTTCAAATAACATTTCAGGATCACTTACACTATTCTTACTTTTTGCTATAAATCTTCAATTACGTCTAAAATAATTATTATTATTATCTTTTATTACATACGATCTTCCACTAATGTTTTGCACTATCTGACAATTGTACCATTTTTGGCCAGTTTTCTTAAATATAATTCTATCGCCTAGCTGTAATTCCGGTAATGTCTTTGCATTGCGATCGAAATAATCTTTCTGCTTTTTCCTTTTTTTTTGTTAATCCTTTCCCCTATCTCTGATTCATCTATTGAGTTTCGGAACAAAAGTAGTTCTGCTGTTGGGAGTTTTGTTTTTATCAATCTCCCGAAGAATAACTGAGTTGGAGCTAACTGCAAATCTGCCACTGGGGTGTTATTATATTCTAGAATATGATATTGAAAGTTGTCCTTTTCATTGGCTTCAAAACACCGTTTCAACAAACCCTAAGAAATTGCTACCCCTTTCTCCGCCAATCCATTGCTTTGTGGGTATCTAGGACCTGAAAACTTTACTACAATATTAGCATCATTAAAGAAGTTTTCCATTTCTAACGAATTAAATGGGTTGTTGTCGCAGCGGATTGTTGTGGGATATCCTACTTTCGTGAAAATTTTTTTCAACGTGTCGATTACACAGCCAGCGGTTTTATGTGCAAGATTTTCCGACAACACAAGGTTAGGGTATGCGTCGATCAGGGAGATATAATATCTGCCCGCATATTCAAAAATATCAATTCCTATTATTTGAAAAGGATATTCAGGAAAGTCGTCTTGTCTCAATGGCTCTTTTCCATTATTACGTCTGAAAGTTTCACACACAACACATCCCAGGATGAGTTCTTTAATCTGTTCAGTTATGTTTGGCCAAAAATACAATGATCTGGCTTTTGCTAACGTTTTTTCTATTCCGAGTTGTGGCCTGTGCAACCACCTGCATACAACTGGTTGTAACGAGGTTGGAATTATTAATCTATGATTTTTAAGCAACATTCTATTTTCGTAGTGGATTTCAGACTTGTTTTTGTGAAACTTTTTGCTTAGCTCATTCAATTACTGATAACTGGGCTATCCCTGTTCCACGTATTGACATATTTTCTTGTAATCCTGCTCTATATGCTTGCAATATAAATCATAATTAGATTTCGATATGCAAACTTTCCTTGACAGCGTATGAATAACTCCCTTAAGCTCGGCAATTTCAGCCGTTTCACCTAAAGGAGCCCGAGAAAGGCAATCAGGAACCAACATTTGCTTACCGGGAGTATAAACTACCTCCATCTTTGGATATTTGAACAAAAACATGAACATAGCCTGCAGCCTAGACGTAGTATCATCAATTTCTTTCTTCAGAAGGGATTCGATCGGCTTATGATCACTCTGTACTAAAAATTCACGACCGTAGAGATAATAATGAAACTTAATGCAGGAAAATACTATAGGTATCAACTCTTTCTCTATTTGAGCCAATTTCTTTTCTGATTTACTGAGAGTTCGGGACGCATAAGTTACAGGATGTCCCTCTTGAAACAAAACGCAACCTAAACAATCTTTTGATGCATCTGTCTGCACCACTATCGGTTTTTCCTTGTCATATATGACTAGTACTGGGTCAGGTGTAATGATAGTAATGAGATTTTGAAATTCATCTTCATGAGCATCAGTCCACTGAAACTTAGCGTTGTTATGCGTTAGTTCACGTAATTTTGCCGATTGTTTTGATAAGTGCGGAATATATGCCGCCAGAAACTTAAGCATACCCAAAAATCGCATAACATCGCTTTTATTTTCTAGCCTTTTCAGCTTGATTATAGCTTCACGATATTTGTCAATTGGTTTAATTGTACCTTTAGACACTACACGACCCATGAATTTCATTTCTGTTTGACGATATTGAATTTTATCTGGATTGAATCTTATACCTTTGTCAATTGCTAGCTTCAAGACTGTTGCGAGAATCTCTTCATGATGATCCAGAGTTTCCGCCACGATTGCCATATCATCAAAGTATATTATGACACCGGGAATATCGCCGAAATGTTTAACCATTTCTTTCTGAAACATTTCTGGCGCACAATTTAAGCCAAAGGGTACGCGATTGAATTTATAGCCATCAAACGGTGTCATAAACGTGGTTAAATTTGAGCTTGGTTCATCCAACTCCATTTGCCAAAACCCACTACTGAGATCGAGTACAGTAAATATACATTTGTTTGCTAATTGACTAGTTACATCATCGAAAGTCGGGATCAGAAAATGCTCTTGTTTTATGCACTTATTTAATAGCTTTGGATCCAGACACACTCGAATGTCATTTTTCTTTTCCACTAACTGTACATTATGTACCCAGTCCGTAGGGTGATTGACTGGAGTGATAACTTTATTACCCACCATCTCCTCAATTTTGCATTTAAAACGCTCTAACAAACTTAATGGTATTCTTTTCTTATAATGCAGACAAGGTATAGACCCCTCCTTTAGTGTTATTGAAACAGTTCCTGGAAATTTACCTAATCCACTGAAAACAGTACTATATTTCTTAATAAAATCACTCTTACTTTTGGGAAACGGTGTCGTTTTAGACTGTATAGTATTGATATCCATCCGTTTTATGATCTTAAAGTTCACACTATATGTTATGCGCGAATTTTTAAAACATATCAAATCATTTTTATTAGAGCAGTCACACGACGACATCAAAACTTTGCTGAATTCTACCACTTAGTAATTTAATTTCAACATTTTTATTTTCTATTGTTATACATTTTATTTTACATTTTGTAACTTTAACTTCAACTTATTAACTATTTTCACCCCACACACATTTGTATATATTTATTAATTTTTTTGAGATGGCATTCAAAACTAAAGTTTTAGATAACTTTACAGAATGCCTTACTTTTCTTTCATTTTCAATGTATTATTTTAAGTGGCAATTTTATATATGTAAACATGTAAAAAATTATTTTGATTTGAAAGAAAATTAATAAATCTAATCTAATCTAATCTATTCTCCAACCCTAAAATTGGTACGCTCGCATTATCTATAACAACAAACTCTGCCTCTTGTTCCGTATTCACGTCAGGATCCGTGCATTTTAATATTACTGTGCCAAAAGTTTTTATTTTATTCCCACTATTATCGTACAAGGGATAATCATTACATTTGTTAATGAATTTAGTTTTAAATTTTGAAAGATATTTGACAGGAATGCAATTGACATCGGATGCGCAGTCTATTTTGAATTAATTTGGCGTGTTTTGTATATAATATTTCTTGGTCCACTTGCATGTTCCATTATTACTGGTATTTATTCTATAAATATGAACATTACCTAATAACCTGGTAGATATATTTGTTTTATTACAAGCTTTACCTTCATCGTTCCAATTAAAGTGATCTCCTACTGAGTGTACCTGTCCATGCTGCTTGCTTAATCCGGGATTTGCTTTCTGTCTGTTGTTTGTTGTCTTCTTATCCGTTAATTGCTGGTTTTTCTTTCCGCGACACATTTTCACAAAATTACCCTTTTTTCCACAACCTCGGCATGTTACTTGCTTTGCTTTGCCCGTATTTAAACGACCAGTTGTAAATTGTTGCACGCAATTGTAGCAAAAACGTGTAATTACATGCACAGATTCTTCGATTGCGTTGATGGTTTTGGAATTTCCCTGTTCCAATAGCATTTTGTGAGAATTTGCAGCTTCGTATACCTTACACTTCTCGATTATCTTTTCTAGTGGATCATCTCTCCGATAAAGCAATTTAAGCTGTAGTGTTTGTTGCATAACTGATCGTTGGGGCAAGGCGGAGGTGGCATTTGGCATGCTGGCAAGCCCCTGCTAGCTCGTCGGGCGGGGTGAGTTTTTGCTCACTCGCCTTACCCACGGTTATACAAACAAGAGAGAGGTTCATGCCTGAAATCTATGAAAAGGAAAGGAAAGCTGGAAGAAAAGGTCTGTCCGTGTCAAGTGGAGTCATCCCTCCCACTCTGCGTAAAACCTTGACGCAGCCTTGGACGTCGCTGTGACTCCTAAATTTAGCAACGTCCCCTTGGCCTGACATTTGTCCGTCCGTCAATGTCCCATGTCCCTAATCTGTCTAGTCCGTCACGGTATCCTCACATCTACGTCTCCTCTAATGCACCCGTGCAACACCCACACCAAATTGATGCCTAATTAGCCTGACATTTTTGAAATGACTTCAACCCATAAAATAAGGTCTAAATAAAAAAAAGGACTGGTAAATTCAACGTGTAGTTCAATAAGGTTTATTTAACAAAACGAAATTAATTGGCAATAAAGTTAAAAAAAGGACAAGATGGAAATCCACTCGAAAAATATATTAAAAAAAGGTATTTACAATCCACCAAAAAAAATAACTATTTTATCAATAAAATTTATTTCTAATACTTAATTCAATTTTAACAAATTTAATCCAATTAATTCAAATAATTAGTAAAAGGGAAAATAATTAGGCTAGGCTAATTTTATATATATATAATGAGAAAAAAGGGGGCTTTTAGAGTCACGGTCCGCGAGGGACAAAAAAAAATTGTCAAAGCACCAAAAACAAAGGTCGGAATTATCGTACCGCCACTGTTATGCATACGCTCAATTGTGTGGTATATATATATGTTTATGTATATACATAGTGTAAGCAAACTTTAACATAACTTAATAACTAGCACTCACCGATCTACCCAGCAACGAAGGCGCCTGCGTCGAAGAGAGGGGGGTTGGCTGAAAAGTTAAAAGTGCATACATAAACTGACATATACCTATGAGCGGATTCTATGTTGGAAGTTTTTCCAATCTACCAACGTTAGTGGGAGAGGAGATATTTTCTGATTTGACTTTATTCGGACATGCGGTCGCGGTCCGAATCGAAGTAAAATATCTCCTCCCTTTTCTTATGCGGATTGATATAGTGCAAAAGAGGTGGCTAACGTGAACTTTGTGAAGATAAAAAAAACTCTATTGACCTGGCGGAATTTAAGTACAAAAGAAAAAAAGCCAAGAAAGAAATGAGAACAAAAACAAAAAAAAAAAAAAAATGGTCAAAAGCGAATATGCGAAAAGGGATTGTGTGATAGAAGAAGCAAATTTACTGGGAAGATAGGCAAAGCAAAGGTAGGAAATTAAAAGAGAATCTAGTGGTTTTGGTTAAAATAAACAAAAAAATAAAATACGCCATCACCTACAAAAAGGAAAAATAGCCGAATTGGGGACTTGGTGACATACATATATGTGTCTATATACACATATATTCACATGTGTCTTTAAAATTTAATAAGAATTTTACGAAATTGAAAGTTAGTTATTAATATTAGGGTGCAAGAAAAAGGATAAAAAATTAAAAATTAACAATGAAACCAAACAAAAATTATTAAACTAAATTACCTTACGGCTAACTCAATGGTGTTCAATAGAACAGACTAATAAAAAAAAACCCTAATGCAAACAACGTAATTCAAACAAAAATGTCCACAAGAAAATGGACAAGTAATTTTTGGTCTCTGCTCGGCAGTGGCTCGAGACTTGCTCCTCCTCCCCTCTTCGATGTTTTCCTCTGCTGCAATAATGTATAATCCACAACAATGATGGCGGTCCCAATATTCCGCCGTTCCTGCGGTCGCTCTGGGTAATGTATGCGGGTAAGTATTCCGGCCCGTTTCCTTCGTCCCGCCAGAGAATTCTGCAAACGAAAAAAAAACCAAAATGACAAAAATCAAAATTTACAGCTGGTGTCTTTGTACATATGTATATATGTATCTTCGATACCGAACTTTGGCTTATATGTGCACATGTATATCAAATGCAGAAAAAAAATGTTAACTTTCATATTGGCTAAACCTTCTTCCTTTTAATTTTAACTGAACATTCTTTAATGTGTAATTTAGAAATATAAGTTTATTTAGGCTTAATTTTTAGTTTTATTTTAAATTAATTTAATTAAGTTTAATTCCAATTTCATTTCAAAAAAAAGCTTTTATTCATTTCAATTTCAAATTTAATAATCGGTGTTGTAATTTACTTTTGATTTCACTTTTAGCAAGTTTACTTTAAATTAATATTGATTTTATTTTAATTCAATTTAATTTTTGATTTTACTTTAAATAAATTTAATCTAATTAATTTTGGATCTTATTTTAAGAAACTTTATTTCCATTTACTTTTCGTTTTTAATTTAGATACTTTTTATTCGGTTTAATTTTCTTTTATTTTCAATAAATTTATTTTAATTTAATTTTGGAATTTTATTTCACATCACGGACTTTAGGTAACCACTGCTTTTATTTCCAACTAATTTAATTTAGGCTACTTTTTGATTTAAATTTCAACACATTAGGTTTTTTTTAATTTAGATTTTATTTTAGGCAAATTTAATTTAATTTCTTTTTGCGTTAATTTTAAATAACTTTAATTTAATTTAATTTTGATTTTACTTTAACTAAATTTAACTTCATATAAATTTTATTTTTCTTTTTATATTAATTTTATTTTTAGTTTAATTTGCATTTTTTTTTTCTAAATAAATTTTATTTTTGGTTTAATTCTGAGTTTTTTCTTTTCTTATTTTTAATGCTATTTTTAGTTTTTTTTTTTCTATTTTTATTTATTTTATTTTTATTTTAAACACTTCTATTTTATTTATCATTTAATTTTATTTTTATCTTACGTAGGTTTTATTTGCTTTTACATTCTATTTTAAATAATTTGCAATTCTTAATCAAAAAATTTATTTTATTTAAAATCACGTGTTGCACCGTTTTCATTTCATCACAATTTTTATTAATTTTTCTTCACCATTTAAAATTGCTTTTAGTTTATAACACCTTTGGTTTACACACATGCTTTCTTTTATGCACAAAAATCTACTTTATAAAAAAAAAGGAATTTCAAGATGAAAAAAAAGGTTTATATAAAAGCGCGTTTGATTTTAGTGCAAATTTAATTTCTTATAAAACTATTTAAAACCAAGACAAAAAAAATGGAAATTTACGATTTATTTTTATACTTGATTGAAATTTGCGTGTCCTAAATTCATGCAAAAAAAGGTTTTATTTAAATTTAAAGTGAATAGCCAAAAAGGATTTAATTTAACAATTTTTAAATAAAAAGAGTTTTTATAACTTTGTTACACTTACCGGTGGCAGGATGTTGAAGGGTTTTTTTTTTCTTCTTCCGTGGGTTTGCGGTTTCTTTAATAAAGTGTTTAAAGAGCCGCTACAACGGTACGACCGTATCGGTATTTTTTTTCACATAAAAAATATATATATTTAAATTTTTTTTGTTTTGACTTGACTACTTTCACACGCGACTTTTTCGCAGCACGACCACGCACTATTAAGACAACTTTTCTAATGAATTTCTGAGTTTCGGTTAAATCTTCACATACCCGTATCTAAACGGAATTCCCTACATTTCACTCAAACACCACACACACATACGTATTTTGCTTTCGTTTTTCCACACGCACACACCCACGCATGTGCTTTCGTTTCATAAATTGAACACGCCCCCGCATGCGCATAGCAGCATCCTTCCACTAATGCTGCGCAACACGCCTAGCTACCGGGATTAAGATACTTTTGCATAGAATGCACATGGTTTGGTTGCTGGTGATGTTTTGCCCTTAAGGCTGGCGTAACAGGCTCGCACCCGCCGATGGGGCCTGCTCCATGGAGCGTGTGCGTAAAAAAGTATCATACGCCACCTTTCCGTTTTGTCTTCTCTAACAGCTCAATGTGTGGCCTCGACCCACGCCTCAATGCCGGGCAAGTAAAAACGTTTAAATAATGTAAGTAATGTAAGTGTCTACCTTCTACTCTATCACAGATCCACTTTTGGTCCTAAGCATCTAATTAATAAAATATCACAGTGTTAAAAAAAATAAGTGGTCAAGATTTGTTGGGGTAAATATCACAGATAGGGTTAAGGTCAGAGAAAGAAATAAAAATATCACAGTTGGCTACGTATAAATACGTAAATAATCTAAAAACTAAAACTAGATAATAGGGAGTGCATAATTGCAACAATAATTCAAAGCAGGTATAATAATCACTACATGGTCAGGTAGGTGTATCCATATAAAATAAAATCACTGGGCTCTAAAAAAAATATAAATACTAAATTAATAAGGAACATTTTGGTCAGGTACGTCAATAAATAATTGCATCGTCAGGCATGCTAATAAATAGGTATAAATAAACAAATGTTAGTCAAAAGTTATTCAGACACAACGACACTTAACATATAACATTTAACATATCTCCACTACTCTACTTCGCAAAAATGTCTTTAGCATGGTATACCCCGATCTTTTTCCCACTTGAATCACCCAGCCCATACATCGAATTTCCAATTGCTCTTAGTACTATACATTTGACTTGCTTGGGGGCAAGCTTGGCATTATAATGATCAATCTGAGAACTCTGCTTAAAATTTCGGCGGTATACCTCTTGTATCATATACCTTTCTACTACGCTCGTGTGCTAACTTCAGCTCTTTCTTAATTTTTTCTCTAATCAATTGCAACCTATCGCCGTTTATCTCCAATTCGCAGTCAACATCATTCAGTGAGCCCAACTTCCGGCATAGCTCATATGATGCTGCATGCAGTATCATTGGCATACCGAAAGTGGCCTGATAGGGTGACATGTTGATTGCGGAGTGGACGGCACTTCGCAGAGCAAACGCCGCATCGCTAATGTGTCGGTCCGAGTTCTTTTGGTTTTCATCGATAAATGATCTTACGATCTGCAGTACTGACCGATTCACTCTTTCTGCGGCATTTCCCTGCGGTGAATAAAACGCTGTCTTGATATGTGTGGTACCATATTTTTCTAGGAGTGTAGCGAAAGTTCCTGAAACGAATTGTCTTCCATTGTCCGAATGGATGTATTCGGGTACCCCGAATATATGGAAGACTTCTCGTTCCAGGAATTTCACCACCTCGGCTGAAGTAGCTTTCCGCATGGGTTTCAAAAACACAAACTTTGTAAAATGATCTAAACATACAAACACGAAGACATTACCATCAGACGTACGAGGATAAGGACCCATAAAATCTACAAACAAACGTTGAAAAGGCCGTTCGGTTACATGTTGCTTTCCCATTAGCGGTCTGTGAAAAGCATTTTGCGTTTTACTTTCCGCTCAAACTTCACATTCCTTTACATATCTACATACTTCTGTGACCATTCCTGGCCAGTAATATCTTTCCCGTAACCGCGACAAAGTTTTATGTATGCCCCCATGTCCTGCTGAAGGAGAGCTGTGAGCTGACTCTACCAACCCCTGTTGTAGTTCCGACGGAAGCCAAAGCTTCCAGGCATGGTCCGCTTGAAGAGCGTCTCCCCGGTCAAACTGAGTCCGTTTATATACATATCCGTCAGATACGCATAAGTCTGGCAACTTGTCCTTGTTATCTGCCACTGTTTTTCGCAATTCGCAGTATTCGTCGGAGTCAAAATATGGCGAGTCTAGACATACGTCCATTACTCTATCACTGGGTATTATTTCTTCCATATCCATTCGGGAAAGGGTATCCGGTACAACGTTCTGCGAGCCTTTTCGATGCTCTATATCAAAGTCAAAGCTTTGGAGTTTTAAACTCCATCTAGCGAGTCGTCCTGCAAGATCCTTTTGATTCATAAGCCATTTTAAACTTGCATGGTCTGTGATTATGGTGAAGGGCAAGCCCTCCACGTAAGGTCGAAATCTTCTTACGCTTAGAACCGCTGCGTAACACTCCAGCTCGGTGACGCTATAATTTCTCTGAGCCTTGTTTAGTTTTGCTGACATGTAGGCGATTGGTCTCTCGTTATTGTCTTCGTCTAGTTGGAAAAGAACCCCGCCCACTTCATCGGTCGATGCATCACATTGAATATAAAACCGTCTGTTAAAGTCTGGATGAGTAAGCACTGGCGCCGATATTAAACTTTGTTTGAGTTTGTCAAATGAAATTTTGGCGTCGTCAGTCATTGTAAATTTCTTAATCTTTTCCTTAGTGAGGCAGTCGTGCAGCGGAGCTGCAATAGTCGCGTAATCTTGTATGAAGCGTCGGTACCATCCTGACATGCCCAAGAACCGTCGCAACTGCTTCGGGGTTTTTGGTTCAGGAAAGTCCCTCACAGCTACTACCTTCTTTGCATCCGTACGGATACAGCCATCCCCTACAACATATCCGAGGTATCGGACCTCTTTATAGCAGAATTTACTTTTTTCGACATTTATCGTTAAGTTTGCTTCGCGCAGACACCGAGCGACCTTTTCTAACAAACATATATGGGACGAAAAATCTTCAGAACAAACTAACAAGTCATCAAGATATACAAATACACATTCACGTAACGCAGCGGGTATAACCTTGTCCATTAATCGACACATTCTTTGTGCCGCGTTGCACAGAGGGGTCTCCCTGGCACAGGGAACGCTGTCTTCTTCCTGGATTTTTTTTCCAACGGAATCTGCCAGAAGGCGTCCTTCAGGTCTATGGCTGATATATACCTCGTATTTTGCAGCCGGCTAAGAATTCCGTCGATATGAGGGAGTGGCGTCCTTGATTGTACGCTCATTAACCTTACGCGCATCAAGACAAAGACGATTTTTGGTTCCTTTTATAACGAGGGATACTGGAGAATTCCAGCTACTATTTGATTCTTCTATTACACCCATGCTAAGCATTCGGTCTAGTTCTGCGTAAACTAGTTTTTGTATAGCTGGTGAGATGGGGTAATGGCGTTGTTTGACAGGAAGGTTCTCATCGCGTACTTCTATTACATGCTCTTCTAATCCGGTTCGACCTAATCCTAAGACAGCGAACGACGGGAATTGTGCCTTTACCCTCTCTAGGGCTACTGTTTGGTCGGGGGTCAACACATGTTGTACTGCATCAAAAGACAAATCCCCCTCGGCGAGTACGAGTTCTGCTACGGTCGTGTGGGTTGGTCGAGCTACAGGGCCTCTGCCTACTAAATTTAACTGAAACACCCTCCAAAAATCGATTCCGAGGTAAACCTCTTGTTGAAGTCCTGGCACTATCAAGAACTCTAGGTCCCTACACATCTCATTCCAAGTCACTGGTAACGTGATAACTCCTTCCACTGGAGTCTCTCCTCCGTTAGCTGTTTTAATCGATTGGTTGGTGATGGGAAGGATCCTCTCCTCATTACCCTCTAAAAATTGTGTGCTATCCTTACCCAGACAACAAGCTCCTGCCCCTGAATCAAGTAAGGCTAGTGCCTCTTTACCCCCTATCTTAACTTGCGCAAAAAATCTATTGTCGCCTTTGACTGTAACGATCGTCGATATTATTTTATGCTGAATTCTCCTAAACATTTTCCGCTTCTCCCTCATTTTCTGTATTTTGTTAAAGTTTTTTGTTTTCCTTTTCTTTATTATTTCTTCGCAAAATATCCTCCTACGTGCTTCATCATACTCCATTTTCCTGATGTGTAGGCTCTTAAAATCCCGTTGTTTTCTCTGATCTAAACTACTCTCAGCTTTTATACTTCCTTCCCTTTTTAAAATTTTTACTGGTTGTTGTCCGGGCGATCCTTCTCCTGACTGAGTGCCCCGGTCATCTCCGCCAGGTTGCCGTTTCCCTTAGGTGGCTTATAAATGCAAAAAGAGCTGTCCCCCCCACACGAAAAGCAGACCATATTATGAAAGCTGGACTTGCATCGCGTGTCCTTACTAACTTCCGCTGGATTCTTTGCAAAATGGTCAACCGGCATTCCACACGAGAAGCACAACATCAAGTGGAAGGGTGAGGGGCAGAAAGAGTTGATGGTTGGCTTGGAGCCGGCTGCAGGCGCTGTGACAGGTGCATTACGTGATGCCACATTTTGTGTCCTGTTGTCAGGAAGTTGGCCACTGTTCGACCTATTTTTAAACTGTGCCCCTATTGCTTCCAGTGGCTTGGCACTACCCCCTTCCTCTGGGAACGTAACGTCGGGGTAAACCAACTCACTTACACCCCCTTTGGACCTACTCTTATTTCCTTTAATGACCTTTTCAGCTCGTCTACATTCAGCTTTCAGCTCCGCTAGTGTGTCCATTTTTGACGAGAAGGTCAGGTTAGCCAGGTATGGTTTGAGGTTTCCCTTAATTATCCCAACCAGTTCCTTCTCGGGTATTCGTTTCCTCAGCCTAAACGTCAAATTGTGCACGTCCCCATAAAATTCATCAAATCCCTCGTTCGCCAACTGTTTACGCTCCATTATTTGCCGAATCACCTCGTAGTCGGTCTCTGCGGTTTTGAAATGGGCTAGCAGTTCTGCCTTCAGATCATTATACCCGAAGGTCGGATCTTCGGCATGATCCTCCAACACCTGCCAGTACCATTTCAAAGCCGCTCCTGACACGAGGCAATGGAAATCGGTAAACAGTTGATGATGAGAGATTTGATGTTGTTCCCTCATCTTCTCTATCCTAAAGAGGAAGCTCTCGGCCGAAATCCCCTTGTCCGTGCCATCAAACTTTATGTGCCATTTCTCTAAGTCCATTTTCTTCCAACGCAGTGGCTGTTGTACGCTTTGGGATCCTCCGTCGTTGCGTGGATCTCCTCCGTTGGCCTGCATCGCTGCTCCATCTCTACCTGGCCCCCTATTGTTCGGAGTGGACACTTGATTGTAGCGATGATCCAACCCTTGAGCTGCAGAGGTTTCCATGTCGGTGACACGGCCGCTGAGGTTGACTACACAAGTTTTTATAGTTCCTAGCTCGTTATTCCACTGGGCCATTAACTCCCCTTGCTGTTCCATCATTGCCATAAGACGTGTCAGTTGCTCGGTGTCAGTCCCAGTGGTCTTTGTGCCCCCTGCTGCCGACTCTTAATCTCAGGGTCGTGGGTTCGGGCCCCACGTTGGGCGCCACTGTTGCATAACTGATCGTTGGGGCAAGGCGGAGGTGGCATTTGGCATGCTGGCAAGCCCCTGCTAGCTCGTCGGGCGGGGTGAGTTTTTGCTCACTCGCCTTACCCACGGTTATACAAACAAGAGAGAGGTTCATGCCTGAAATCTATGAAAAGGAAAGGAAAGCTGGAAGAAAAGGTCTGTCCGTGTCAAGTGGAGTCATCCCTCCCACTCTGCGTAAAACCTTGACGCAGCCTTGGACGTCGCTGTGACTCCTAAATTTAGCAACGTCCCCTTGGCCTGACATTTGTCCGTCCGTCAATGTCCCATGTCCCTAATCTGTCTAGTCCGTCACGGTATCCTCACATCTACGTCTCCTCTAATGCACCCGTGCAACACCCACACCAAATTGATGCCTAATTAGCCTGACATTTTTGAAATGACTTCAACCCATAAAATAAGGTCTAAATAAAAAAAAGGACTGGTAAATTCAACGTGTAGTTCAATAAGGTTTATTTAACAAAACGAAATTAATTGGCAATAAAGTTAAAAAAAGGACAAGATGGAAATCCACTCGAAAAATATATTAAAAAAAGGTATTTACAATCCACCAAAAAAAATAACTATTTTATCAATAAAATTTATTTCTAATACTTAATTCAATTTTAACAAATTTAATCCAATTAATTCAAATAATTAGTAAAAGGGAAAATAATTAGGCTAGGCTAATTTTATATATATATAATGAGAAAAAAGGGGGCTTTTAGAGTCACGGTCCGCGAGGGACAAAAAAAAATTGTCAAAGCACCAAAAACAAAGGTCGGAATTATCGTACCGCCACTGTTATGCATACGCTCAATTGTGTGGTATATATATATGTTTATGTATATACATAGTGTAAGCAAACTTTAACATAACTTAATAACTAGCACTCACCGATCTACCCAGCAACGAAGGCGCCTGCGTCGAAGAGAGGGGGGTTGGCTGAAAAGTTAAAAGTGCATACATAAACTGACATATACCTATGAGCGGATTCTATGTTGGAAGTTTTTCCAATCTACCAACGTTAGTGGGAGAGGAGATATTTTCTGATTTGACTTTATTCGGACATGCGGTCGCGGTCCGAATCGAAGTAAAATATCTCCTCCCTTTTCTTATGCGGAAAAAAAAAAGTATTAATAACTAAATAAAAAGGTAATTAAATAAAAAAAAGCTATGGATAAAAATCAAGATTGATATAGTGCAAAAGAGGTGGCTAACGTGAACTTTGTGAAGATAAAAAAAACTCTATTGACCTGGCGGAATTTAAGTACAAAAGAAAAAAAGCCAAGAAAGAAATGAGAACAAAAACAAAAAAAAAAAAAAAATGGTCAAAAGCGAATATGCGAAAAGGGATTGTGTGATAGAAGAAGCAAATTTACTGGGAAGATAAGCAAAGCAAAGGTAGGAAATTAAAAGAGAATCTAGTGGTTTTGGTTAAAATAAACAAAAAAATAAAATACGCCATCACCTACAAAAAGGAAAAATAGCCGAATTGGGGACTTGGTGACATACATATATGTGTCTATATACACATATATTCACATGTGTCTTTAAAATTTAATAAGAATTTTACGAAATTGAAAGTTAGTTATTAATATTAGGGTGCAAGAAAAAGGATAAAAAATTAAAAATTAACAATGAAACCAAACAAAAATTATTAAACTAAATTACCTTACGGCTAACTCAATGGTGTTCAATAGAACAGACTAATAAAAAAAAACCCTAATGCAAACAACGTAATTCAAACAAAAATGTCCACAAGAAAATGGACAAGTAATTTTTGGTCTCTGCTCGGCAGTGGCTCGAGACTTGCTCCTCCTCCCCTCTTCGATGTTTTCCTCTGCTGCAATAATGTATAATCCACAACAATGACGGCGGTCCCAATATTCCGCCGTTCCTGCGGTCGCTCTGGGTAATGTATGTGGGTAAGTATTCCGGCCCGTTTCCTTCGTCCCGCCAGAGAATTCTGCAAACGAAAAAAAAACCAAAATGACAAAAATCAAAATTTACAGCTGGTGTCTTTGTACATATGTATATACCTCACATAGCCATATTTTCCCAAGTTCGGTTGAGTATCTTCGATACCGAACTTTGGCTTATATGTCTATATATCGGTACGTGCACATGTATATCAAATGCAGAAAAAAAATGTTAACTTTCATATTGGCTAAACCTTCTTCCTTTTAATTTTAACTGAACATTCTTTAATGTGTAATTTAGAAATATAAGTTTATTTAGGCTTAATTTTTAGTTTTATTTTAAATTAATTTAATTAAGTTTAATTCCAATTTCATTTCAAAAAAAAGCTTTTATTCATTTCAATTTCAAATTTAATAATCGGTGTTGTAATTTACTTTTGATTTCACTTTTAGCAAGTTTACTTTAAATTAATATTGATTTTATTTTAATTCAATTTAATTTTTGATTTTACTTTAAATAAATTTAATCTAATTAATTTTGGATCTTATTTTAAGAAACTTTATTTCCATTTACTTTTCGTTTTTAATTTAGATACTTTTTATTCGGTTTAATTTTTCTTTTATTTTCAATAAATTTATTTTAATTTAATTTTGGAATTTTATTTCACATCACGGACTTTAGGTTACCACTGCTTCTATTTCCAACTAATTTAATTTAGGCTACTTTTTGATTTAATTTTCAACACATTAGGTTTTTTTTAATTTAGATTTTATTTTAGGCAAATTTAATTTAATTTCTTTTTGCGTTAATTTTAAATAACTTTAATTTAATTTAATTTTGATTTTACTTTAACTAAATTCAACTTCATATAAATTTTATTTTTCTTTTTATATTAATTTTATTTTTAGTTTAATTTGCATTTTTTTTTTCCAAATAAATTTTATTTTTGGTTTAATTCTGAGTTTTTTCTTTTCTTATTTTTAATGCTATTTTTATTTTTTTTTTCTATTTTTATTTATTTTATTTTTATTTTAAACACTTCTATTTTATTTATCATTTAATTTTATTTTTATCTTACGTAGGTTTTATTTGCTTTTACATTCTATTTTAAATAATTTGCAATTCTTAATCAAAAAATTTATTTTATTTAAAATCACGTGTTGCACCGTTTTCATTTCATCACAATTTTTATTAATTTTTCTTCACCATTTAAAATTGCTTTTAGTTTATAACACCTTTGGTTTACACACATGCTTTCTTTTATGCACAAAAATCTACTTTATAAAAAAAAGGAATTTCAAGATGAAAAAAAAGGTTTATATAAAAGCGCGTTTGATTTTAGTGCAAATTTAATTTCTTATAAAACTATTTAAAACCAAGACAAAAAAAATGGAAATTTACGATTTATTTTTATACTTGATTGAAATTTGCGTGTCCTAAATTCATGCAAAAAAAGGTTTTATTTAAATTTAAAGTGAATAACCAAAAAGGATTTAATTTAACAATTTTTAAATAAAAAGAATTTTTATAACTGTGTTACACTTACCGGTGGCAGGATGTTGAAGGGTTTTTTTTCTTCTTCCGTGGGTTTGCGCTTTCTTTAATAAAGTGTTTAAAGAGCCGCTACAACGGTACGACCGTATCGGTATTTTTTTTTCACATAAAAAATATATATATTTAAATTTTTTTTGTTTTCACTTGACTACTTTCACACGCGACTTTTTCGCAGCACGACCACGCACTATTAAGACAACTTTTCTAATGAATTTCTGAGTTTCGGTTAAATCTTCACATACCCGTATCTAAACGGAATTCCCTACATTTCACTCAAACACCACACACACATACGTATTTTGCTTTCGTTTTTCCACATGCACACACCCACGCATGTGCTTTCGTTTCATAACTTGAACACGCCCCCGCATGCGCATAGCAGCATCCTTCCACTAATGCTGCGCAACACGCCTAGCTACCGGGATTAAGATACTTTTGCATAGAATGCACATGGTTTGGTTGCTGGTGATGTTTTGCCCTTAAGGCTGGCGTAACATGTTTTGTCATATACACCCAAAATGATTCGGTCTCGTAACATACGATCACCGAACGACTGACCACGGCTACAGTTGTATTCGCAATAACGTATTTGAGTGCGCAGTTCCGACCAGTTGTAAATTGTTGCACGCAATTGTAGCAAAAACGTGTAATTACATGCCCAGATTCTTCGATTGCGTTGATGGTTTTGGAATTTCCCTGTTCCAATAGCATTTTGTGAGAATTTGCAGCTATATATACCTTACACTTCTCGATTATCTTTTCTAGTGGATCATCTCTCCGATAAAGCAATTTAAGCTGTAGTGTTTTGTCATATACACCCAATATGATTCGGTCTCGTAACATACGATCGCCGAACGCCTGGCCACGGCTACAGTTGTATTCGCAATAACGTATTTGAGTGCGCAGTTCCGTGTAAAACTCAGAAAAAGGCTGTTTTTCTTTTTGCGTTAGCGTATTAAATTTGAATGATTCCATTGCCATGTTCTTTTTTGAAATGCAGTAATTGTCAAAAGCATCCAGCACATTTGCTAATGACCGTGCACCCTCACCGCCATTGCTAGTACTTGCAGGTATGCCAAGCAATTGCTCAATTGACCCATCGTTTGGGAACAGCGTGTTATACATTTCCACTGCTTTCGGTCCTACAAGTCATAAAAATGTTGCAATTTTGACGGCTTCTTTTTCTTTTAGTTTTCCATTGGCATGTAGGTACATGCAAAAAGTTCCTTTCCATGTGGGCCAGTCTTTAGCGAGATTACTGCAGTCCAATTCAGGTGGTAGTCGATTTTCAGCCATTATGGCAATTATCAATGGTAATTATATAATAAAAGTATAAAGCTTGATTTGTTTGGGCCCACTTCTGACATCATGTATCATTCAATAAAACAATTGATTTGATCAAAACGGAAGTGCCTGTCTTACAATCGGTGTACTAAAGTTATCGAACTATCGAACTGCACACTAATAATACATTGGTAATATAATACAGATGCGTTCATTTTAAAGATGTAACATAATAGGAATATCTTATAATATGTGGCTTACACCTAGTTCACACACTCAATACAGGCGGAGCACGCTACCATCACGGCGGCCGCATTATTTTTATGCATCTTGAAAATTCTTCATATATGCCAAGCTTTAATTGCTACAAGTGAGTATGTGGATGAAGTTCCAAGATTGTTCCTCAATGGGAGGTCTCTAGTCTCTTGAAAATTGATCGTTCCGTACGATTTTTCTTGATATCCCAATTCGTTCGCCCCCTATCGAAACTTTTTGTACCTATCCTGTTTTATACTTTCATCGGCATCTGCAGTAAGTTTGAAATTTCAAGTCTCTAGCTCACCGAGAAGTTACTTAAAAACCGATCGCAATATTCCAAATTTCCAAATTCTTATCTAGTTATTTCGAACCGTGCGCCACCTAACGGAATTTCTTTCTACTTTTGTTGCATTGTCTTGGTGCCTTAACCTTTCTGTGAAAGTTTCACGTTTGTAGCTCAATCAGAAAAGATCCTTAAAACCCGATTGCAAGATTCCCTCCGTTCCGTACGATTTTTCTAAATATCTCGATCCGTACGCCCCCTAGTGAAACTTTTTGTTATGCGTTTAATACTGTCATAGGCCTCTGAATCAAGTTTGAAATTTCATAAAAAACAATCGCAATATTCCAAATTCTTGTCTTATTATTTCGAACCACGGAATTTTTTCTACTTTTGTTGCATTGCCTTGGTGTCTTAACTTATATGTGAAGTTTCAATTTTGTATCTCAATGAGAAGTTACATAAAAATCGATATCAAAATTCCAAATCTCCAAATTTTTACGTAATTGTTTTGATCCGTGCGTCACCTGTCGGAATTTTTCTTAACCTATATGTGAAGTTTCACGTTTGTAGCATAATAAGAAGTTATTTAAAAATCAATTGCAAGATTTGTATTGAAAATGCTACAAACATTAAACCGACCTAATATAAAGGAAATAAAAAAAAAACATTACGTTTTGAAAAAAACGCGCAACTTCAAGTGGCAAGACATTGATAAGCATGTATCTAGCATTGTAAGATGTCAGGGGATTAACAAAGTGTAGAGGTTGAAAAGCAAATGGTATGAACTTGCGCTGAATTCTTTCAATCTTTAAAGAGTGTGAAGAGTATATCGGGTTGGAGATGACTGAAGCGTACTAGCTTTGAACGCACTAAGACATTGTATAGGATTTTCCTGGTATATGGGTCCTTAAATCCTTAGCATATCGTCGCAAGAAAGCTAAGTTGGTATAAGCCTTTGGTATGAGAAAGTTCACATGATTACAAAAAGTAAAAGTTGAGCCAAAAATTACGCCAAGATTGCGAAACTCTTAAACTGATTATTTTATATTGGGCAAGGTCGTAAAGTTTAATTATTAAATTATGGAGCTTTTCGGCCGTTTTTTTTTTAAATAAGAGTTACATTTGAAAGCGAATACACGAAAGAAAACACATTCATAGACTTAGTATACGTTATGTGACAACTTTTATTAATATTGAGTCGCAGATTATTTTGAAAGGCCCAATTATTAATAGTGTTCTGATCTTCTTGCAGACGCAATGCTTCAGAAGTACAGGAGATCGTCCAAAAGAGAAGTCATCAGCATAAAGCAAATAATTCGAATTATTTATGCATGAGCCAACATCATTAATTAACAGTAAGAACAAAATAGGACCTTGTGGTACACCCGAGGCTGCTGGGAATTTATAAGACTTAGTTTTCTCGATTTCAACAAATGAGTTTCTGTTTTCCAGATAGAACTTTTGAGGGGCATACGCGCCAAGTTAATATTACCCCGGGTATTCGGATACCAAATTAGCTACCCATCACAAGAGATCTAAGTAATAAAGCATCAAACCCATCAACTCGCAAATTCGACATACCATAGTTTTTTTTGCTACCCAACACTGTCACTGTATGTCATAAAAACAGCTGAGAATGAGAGAATGGAGGGTGACGCGAAAAAAAAATTGGATTGGCTCTGCCATTTTGGCTGCAGATCGACAAGTGGACACCCGCGTGAAGAGAAAAATTTTTGAGTTGAGTTTTTTTTTTTTAATCGGGAATGTTCCATGTAATCCACGGGATTACAATAAAATTTTTAATACGGTAGTATAAAGAAAAGTCATCGAATTCATTACATAG
Source organism: Eurosta solidaginis (assembly GCF_040869045.1). Lineage (NCBI taxonomy): Eukaryota > Metazoa > Arthropoda > Insecta > Diptera > Tephritidae > Eurosta > Eurosta solidaginis. The sequence continues at coordinate 151,071,961 of NC_090324.1, read as the reverse complement.
GTATATTTCGTGGAAAATAACACAACTTGACTAGGAATTTTCCCTCGGATGATGCCATATAAACGCTGGAATTCCTGCCCAAAGAAACGACATCGATGAATAAAGCATACTTCTACAGCCTTCAAAATCAAAAAGCTGCAAGGAGCATTGCAATAAAATTGGTAACTCGAAGAAATTCACACTTTTGCAAATGCAGAATTTAGTGTACTTACTATTACGAAACACGAAACTATTTAACTCGTCCCATATATAATTATTTGCGCCAAATGTGGACCACATTATCGGAAGCATTGTGGCGGCTTAAAACTGTTCGACTGCGCACAGTGTCTAACTAAGTAACCAAGCATACCACCGAGGATGCACAAAATTACAAGGAATTACGAAATATTTTGGAGTACGCCCTAATAAATGAAACAACAAATCCAAGGCGAAAGCGGTACAGCCCATGAGAAGAAATTATCAATTAAAATTCTTTTTATTTATCTTATCGGCTGCATCTCAACGCTGTCCAATTTGAATTAATCTTGTTCCAGTTAATTTTTTTTCTTTTGCATACTCAAGAGTTAACGAACTTTACAGACATTTTGCGGATTAAAGATACACCACAGCATACATAGCATTAACCCAGCCAACAACCCCGATCAGCAAATTTTAGACAAGCCAGCAATGGCAAACGAATTCTGTAAATACTGGTCAAACTTGTCCAGTGATGAAAAATACCCGGTGCCTTTTTTACAAGCCAAATCTAGAATTACCATTCTCCCTTCTACAAGTCCCACAAAAACCAGCGAGCCTACCCAAAAATTTAATAAAAAAATTAACTTTCTCGAATTTACAACAATCAAATAAATTTCGTCAACAGATTGGTAAATTTTAAGGATTATTATTATTATGTTATTATTTCACGTAACAATTTTTCTTATACAAAAACCTCTGTAAAATAAACTCATCACTTCATATTTCCAAAGATGTACATAGAATTAAATTTATTCCAAAAATGTATACAGACTTAAATTTATACAAATTTTGGAAGTATTTGTTACATTTGTTATATTTACATAAGTACTAAGTTATTGGAGTTTTATGTTCCTCATTAAGATGAAAAATTAAATTTTTTGACAACGTGAAAGAATTATTACAAATGGAGCATTCATGAGCGTTGGTGGATTTTTCTATTAAGAACTTATAACTGGACGTTATTTAGTTTAGAAAAGATATTTTGCAATTTCGGAATTTTCCCTTTAGAAGGGATTTCAAATATAAATTCTTGTAAAAAAAATCCACACATATTTGCTCTTTGCTGAATATTCTAAATTAAAAATGAAACATATTTTCATAACCAGGTCCAGGGTGCGAAGCAAGGTCGGTACCTTGTAGCGTAATCCGTTCAAATAGACATAAAACTCTGACAGATTTTCGACTGCATCACCAATTACAAAAACTTTTGGCTGTATTTTTAACTTTTCTTGGATCGCACAGTCTTTCCTTTCATCTTCTTTTTTTTTGAAATTATTTAAATTTACTAAATATACTATCATATCGTTTTGAGCATCAGATATTGATGGTTTGGATATCTTACTAATTCGCGGAGGTAGTATTATTGAGTGTCGTAAATTGAACAAATAAAAGTGCTTTGAATCTAGAAAATGGTATGGTGTAAAATTTGTAAGGGCATTTAATATAAAAAACACTTCCTTATATTGATATCTTTTGACTGTATTTTTTGATAGTACATTAAATTAAGTTTATCTTTTATGAAGGATGGGAAAAACACTGCAGTTAATTTTTGTTCCATTTCTTCGACTTTTTCAAACATCAAATTGGTTTTCCCAGGATGAAGTGTCTCAAAATCAATATCAATTAATTCGTATCCATCTGGGTCTTTGTACCTGGGCCAAGCCTCTAGAGTTTCGTCAAGTGAGTTTTTGTTTTCTTGCATTCGTAAAACTGAGGTCTCCTCCCTTCACGGTGTTACTTTGTCGCTAGGTATGTTGTGCGCTAGCCATTTTTTGTTGCTACAAATTCAGAATTATTTTGAGAAACATCGGCAATTTGGTTAACATTTTTCTCGCAAGGCTTAATTTTTTTGATGAAGTGGCAGAATTTTTAAATCCTTTTCGTTTGCAAGATGTATTGAAATTCCGATCATATATTTTTCCGAAAGGATTTCGTTTACTGCTTCTCGGTATATAGTATGTTGATGCACTTTCCGTTGGAAATAGCTCAACTATTGCTTCAGACACTTTTGCCACAACTTTAGGATCCATTTTTATTTCATTAAACGAAAAGTGATCCACGACGATTTGCACTAAAGCCGTCTGATCGGATTCATCCAATATGTTCCTCAGTTTATGCTTCGAGAGAATTTCTTTTCCAGCTACCGTTTTCGAAAGAATTGCTCCGATATTTAAATTCTCGTGTCCTGTTCTTTGCTGTAACGGAGACGAAGATGACGATAACCAATCCGTTACAGTGTTTGACAATGTTCTGCCACTTCCACAGCACGATAAAAGTTCATACTAAAAGTGCGTACTCATTTTTATTAGTGATTCATTAAAAATTATGGAATATAAAATTTAGAGCGTTATGTCCATGGAGGTTATGTTATACCGGTCATTGAAAATAGGAAAATGATATGTACTTACGTTATTTTTCTGGCGCCACTTTTGAAGCATGTATCTAAATTTAATTTTTTCGGCGATGACGGCTCTGCTGTTAAAAATATCATCAATATCATGAGTGTGCATCATGGATTTGATTGAAAACTCAGACAAAATTTGTATGGCGTTGATAGATAATCTCCATTCCAAGTATAAATTCAACACATAACTTTCAAGTTATATACAAGAAATGCCAGATATTGGAATTTGCTGATTTTCACAAATTTCATTACACGCATTTATAACATTGGATTCCATAATTGTAAACTTTAAAGGAGCGTCCGTTTTATAAAACAATTGGTAAAGAAATGATGTGTCTTTATTTTAATCAACAATTTCTGCAGTAATTTCAATTACTAATGCAGTTGTCTTAACAATTTTACTTTCAGAAGTACCGTTACTTCTCGTTAATTACGTTGTTGGCACAAATTTTTACTTTTAAATCAACAGCGTGGTCTTTGAAACTAAAATTCAACATTAAAAATGTTTCATCCAAAAACTTTACATTTGTTACCAACAGTTTTATATTTGTTTATTTTTAATTTCGTATCAACTGTTATGCGAAGATCCAAACTGTTAGCTCAATAACGAAAAAGTCGTTGAAATAAACGCGATATTCTTGCTTTAAAGATTTTCTTTTTGGGGCAAATACTTTTCCCTCACAATTTTACAAGGGTTGAAAGTACTTGGTTCAAATGCGTTTTTTCTACCAGTGCATGAATATCACGATCTGTACACTATGTAGCGAAAGCTTTCGTACCAGCTCAGATAAGATAGAGACCACCTGTAAGCACCAGTTCCATTTGACCTGTATTCGTACATGGCTAGAAAATAACCAGACGTGCACTGTTTGTCATCAAGCATGTACTTTATCTGATTTGAAACCCATTACCGAAACCGTTAATAGAAGCACTGGCGCAGTTTCCAGGGATCGCCCTAATACGCGAAGATATCCTCAAGGAAATCAACAGCTTCGTCTAACTACATTGAATGCACGCACCTCCGAGCAGACTCATAGTCATAGAAACCCGCGTCGGACTAACCACCAACCTACAGACGTAAACCCCTTAACGGAACACAGAGTCCATGAAATAATTGCTTTTTCCCTGAATGACCTTCGACAGGAAAATACTCTCGCCAATGAAATGCAAAGTATGATGCAAAATTTACATTTAAATCGACGAAGATCTCCGTCACCTAACCAATCGCGACTCCACGAGGCAGGCTGGCCACGCGAAATCCCGTTTGAAGTACGTAGCGCTAGACGTTTGTTAAGTAACCCACGAAGGACAGAATCCTTAGATATTGGCAATATTACATTGGCCAATGAAAAAATATATAACCTTATTTGAAATTGGCAAATCCGTTTCAATGGTTCCACCGATAGTATGTCGGTTGATCAGTTTATATATCGTATAAATACTCTAACATCATTACACCTGAACGGAAATTTTGATGTTTTATGCAAACATGTTCATTCCGTCTTTTAAGGTAAAGCTCTTCAGTGGTTTTGAAGATATCGCCAACATATAGATGCTCTCGAGTGGTTCGAGTTGTGCGATGCAATGCGTCGACAATTCAAAGACTACTCTACCGACTCCAAAATCAAAGATGTTTTGCGGGGCAGTGTGGACCCGGGGAAGTCGGGCGTGTGCGTCGCAAATAAAAAGAAAGCAAAGAAAAGAATTAGGGCGAGTAATAACAAATGTATTCACGTTATAAACAATATGAATTCTCAGTTTATTTATTATCAAAAACGGACTTGCTTCACAAACTAATTCGAATTCAATGTTCTTAAAATTGTTAATTACACATGCGTGCACGGCAAATGTTAGTAATATGACGACCGCAAATTGTTGGATAAATTACAATTCAAAAATAGAAATATTGGTGGCTGATTGCCAGACAATTGCCAAGTGCAAATTCTGATGTTAAAATCGCAATTATTAAGAAGAATCACAATAGCAAAGTGCGATTATAGCGTAAATTATATGCACAACCTATGAAAAGATACGTAATATGATAACTCACCTGTGAGATAGCTGCTGGCTCGTTGACGTTCCAAAATAGAAAAGAAAGTTCAAAACCGCGAACAAGTCCGCGGCACCTGCCGATAGCTAACTTTCGTTGAGTTTTTCCCCTTCAAAGTTAGCTCTCGGCTGGTGTTAGCCGTTACCGGTAATAATAATAAATAAATAACTAATGTGCGTGTTAGGGTGGTCCGAAATATTTAGGCTGGTGGCCTAAACAAAAGACGATATTAGACGACGAAAACAAAAGCCTACCGAACTGTTTGACGAATATTTCGATACGATTATGTTGATATACGACAGGATTCGATTCCCACTCGGTGAACATGAACTTGTAGAGGATCTTTTACGAAACTTAAATCCCCATTTAAGACACGAATTATTGCACCTTGATATACAAGACATTCATGCGTTGCGAAAGGACGCACTCACACGGCTGCTACGTGCACACACTCTTCTATTATTTTCTTCCTTCTTTAAATTAATAAAACTGTTTTTTTTCTTTTAGTTATATTAAATTGTATTTTACTGTAAACTTTACTTCTCTCCTTTTTTACAACTTCATTTAAAACGTTTTAGTTTCTTTATACAACTTTATTTAAAACTTTTTAGTCTCTTTACTGTTCTTATATAATGAACTTTTCTAAACTATAACTTTTTAGTTAACACTTATTTCCTTTTACGATTTTAGTTTTCGCGAGTGGTGCGCCGGCCGGTTAACCTCAAACTGTTAATTTGCCCTCGCTTTCAACCAACGCTGAGTTGTCATTTTTCACATTGCTGAATACAATTGGCACTGCTGTCCAGCAACATCTGACAGCGATGCCAGTTGCACTCAGTGGTGTGTTCAGTGCGTAAAGGCTGGGTTGAACTTAGCCGTAACGTAGTTCGGTTACAACAAATAGCAGTAGTGGAGGAAGACCCAGAAATTGAGAATGAGGCGATAGTTGCAAGCAAACTGAAATGCTGGAATTGCGAAGAGATAGATCATCGGTACCAAGATTGCCTAAACGCGCGAAGGATTTTCTGCTATGGATGCGGAGCAGTAAACGTCTACAAACCCAACTGCACCAAGTGTAAAACCCTTTCTGAAAACGGGAGGAAGGATGTTCGTCGGATATCAGATGGGCATTCTGCAATTCGTTCTCGGAACTAGGCGATAAATCAAAACCTGTTGATCCTGTTCAATTAAAGGTAAATACCGACCAAATTAATTATTTACCTACTTCAACAAAACTACTTTTACCACCGTCGAATAACGAATACGCCAATAGCGATCATAAGGACAAAAATTCCCTTTTTAAACCATATCACGTTTGACGAGCTGAGTATAAACGTATTAGAGCGAAGATTTTCGCAAACGAAATTGAAAAGCTTAAAGAGACTCGATCTTCAAAGCGAATGCGTGCTTATTGGCAACACAAAGAGGCATTACGAAAGATGATTATACCACCCGTAGTATATAATGGTTCTGACATTCGCCCGTATGCGAACCTGGTTATATTTGGAAAAAACTATTTGGCTTTATTAGATAGCGGTGCTAATAAGAGTTGCAAAATTCAAACATGGCAAAATTAATTTCAGAAGAATTTGGCAAAATTAATTTCAGTAGATCCCACGTATAGGATCCGTAGATTTTTAGGCAGTGTAAGAACAGCAGACGCAAGAGACAAAGTGTAGTAGGAACGATCTCCATTCTATTGTCCTTTAACAATCAGGAGAAAGAAGTTGAATTTTTGATAGTACCTTCAGTAGCCAATGATGTCATTTGTGGCATGGATTTTTGGCAAATTTTCGGTTTAAAAGTTAATACTGACCTCCTAAATCATCAGATAAATTCTTTAAATTTAGACACCGAGTCCTTACCGCTTTCCTCAGAGCAGAGCTACAAACTAGAAATGACGAAAGCAGTGTTTCCATCATACGAAAAGGAAGGACTAGGGTCAACTACTCTTGTTGAGCATACAATTAACACAGGATCTGCAAGTCCGATAAAACAGAGATATTACCCTATTTCCCCAGTAATGGAGAAGATACTCTGTAATGAACTTGACAGAATGTTGGAACTAGGTGTTATTGAGGAAGCCGCGGAATCTCCAGGTGTGCTTATATTAAACCGGGGAAAGCAAGGTCCTTTTTATATTCCAGAAAGCTTAATGAAGTTACAACCAAAGACGCTTATCCGATACCAAATATTGAAGGGTTACTTTCACGTTTACCATCTGTGTATTGTATTTCAAAAATTGATTTAAAAGGCGCCTTTTGGCAGATTAGTCATTCGCCAGAGTCACGTCCCAAAACTGCATTCACGGTTCCCAATCGGCCAATGTATCAGTTTACACGTATGCCATTCGGGCTGTGTAATGCTCCACAAACAATGTGCGGTTTGATGGACAAAGTGATACCGTACCATCTAAAACCCACGTTTTCGTATATCTGGATGACCTAGTATCTAAGTTGTTTGAGGAACATATTAGCCACCTGTTAGAAGTAGCAAGTCAGTTACGAAAAGCAGGGCTGACGATATATATTAGCAAAAGCATGTTTGTGTTACGCAAAGTAAAGTATCCTGGATTTGTTGTGGGCAATGGGACGCTAGCAGTCGATGATGACAAAGTAAAAGTAATTACCGATTATCCGGCTCTGAAAAGCGTATGCCAGATAAGCCGATTTTTGGGTATGACCGGATGGTATCGTCGATTCGTGCCAGATTATGCCAGCGTTACATTTCCGCTAACTGAGCTTCTGTCGAAGAGGAAGAAATTCGTGTGGAGTTGTAGCGAACATCTCCTCACGACGCTGTTAAAATAAGGAAGATTTAGAGAGGTGCAATTGGACTGAAGCGAGGTGGCATATCAGCTTAGCTCAGAGAAATTGGGGGTGGGGGTGCTTCAGCCTCACGCAACGAAGTCGCACAAAAAAAACTAGTTAAATATATGCCTACGGTAACAATGGGGGTATTCCACGCGGAATTGCGCCAGCAAATTGACAATGCAAAACAAACAAACCAAAAAAAAAACCGAGTGACTAGGAAAATGAACAAGGCAGTAAAGAAGAACAAGGAACTTTATACCAATCGTCGTTTATGGGGAAGAAAGGCTGGAAGAACTCCCCATGTCTCTACCCACCCGACCTGTTAACCAAAAAAAATTAATGTTAGTCGGTAGCCCTCTTATTACTTACTTCATCTCAACGACAAATATCCCTACATTTTGTCAACGGCCAATAAAACCCTAGAATTCCATCTTTAGCAATTCACAATTTCTCGTTTTATTCATAAGAAAATCTTTAACAAAATTTCCCTGCTTCCTTATTACTAGCATTTAATAGTTATCTATTTAAACGAAATACTTTGGATTCAATCAACTTTATCATCATGTTCAAAACATATAGCCCATTAGTTTAAATAACCCAAAATGTATACGTATTAACAAACAGCTATTTAACAGGAATTCAATATAATTGTAGATGGCATACAAGAAAGTAATTATAACGTAGGTGTACATTGGATTGATATGAGTATCGCTAAATATGTGGACGAAGTATGTTAAGCTTACTACCATAATTATCGTTGTAGTATTTTCTTCAATACACATTTACGGCCCGATTCTGTGCCCTTGACAAATTGTTAATAAGGCTAAGTTTATGATCGAGCGTAATCGCATCACGCGATGCGGCGAGAAACGCTCCATCGCTTGTTACATTTTCGCTAGCGTTATCGCTGGCGATTGAGTGTTTATAGTAGAGCGAAATCGCAAGCGATGGAATGCTCAACAATATAACTCAAAATCTTTTTATTCACGTTGTGGCAGTGTAGAGAAAGCAACATACGTACATTAACTCGTAAAATGTTATTATTAGAAAATAGCTCTTTGTTACGAAAAAAATATTTAAAAAGTATACATAAGAAAAAAAAAATCAAGTGCATCCAATCGCCAAGGAATGAAAAAATTGTAGTGAATTCCATAATTTACATTCATAGCCTTTACATCCTTCCAAGCTTTTTAATTATATTGCGATTGTGGTAATCTGCATGACGCAAATTCCACAAACACCTCTCACGTACCAGGGATGGGCGTTATCAACAAATTTGAATAACGATTGACGAAAAAATAAAAAATAAATTTTTATTCATTATTCAAGAAAACTTGAGTGATGAACAACAAGCTATTTTTTATTCAAGCATTTTGGAATAATGAATAACATTTTATCGTTATTCAAAATATCCTGAGTCATGATAATCGGTCATTCTTATTTTTGTAAATTTTGAGAAAAGAGTTGAGTTATTATTCCTTATTTAAAAAATATGGAATAACAATAAAACCTCGAGATGCCCTGAAAATATGTCCGTATGCGTAACCAGTGCGCGTATATTTCTGAAGCTTCTAAGTGCAATATTGAGATGATTTTGGGGAGTATTCCCAGGGTTTTTGGGGTAATTTCGGGGGCACCCTCTGGATCCTCGCAGGGTCTTTCGGGGTTCATTTTGGGGTAATTTCGTGACTCCCTCGGAGTTCCCCGGGGTCTTTTGGGGACTCCCATGGGGTCCTCCCGGGGTCTTTCGGGGATCGTTCCGGGATGTTTTTGGGCAGTCCTACGGGGTCATTCCGGGATGGTATTGGAGACTCCCTCGGGGTCATTTGCGGGTCACTCCGGGATCTATTTGGGGACTTATTTAAAGTTGATGGTTGCGGAAAATGGACAGCTAACTTTTTTCTGTGCTTCGGTTGAGAGGCAACCTACCAACTGAATTTTGAATTGCGAATGGATTACAGCTGCTATAACTGCCCATTTTCCGCAATCCTCAACCTTAAATAAGTCCCCAAAAAGATCCCAGAATGACCCCGAAAGAGTCCCCAAAAAGTTCCCGGAATGACCCCAAATGACCCTGAGGGAGTCCCCAAAACCATCCCGGAATGAAATAATGAGCATTCTGGGATGGTTTTGGGGACTCCCTCGGGGTCATTTGGGGGACATTCTGGGATGGTTTTATGGACTCCATCGGTGTCATTTGGGGGACATTCTGGAGTGGCTTTTTGGGACTCCCTCGGGGTAATTTGGGGGACATTCCGGGATGGTTTTGTGGACTCCCTCGGGATAATTTGGGATGGTTTTATGGACTCCATCGAGTCGTCCCGGCGTAATTTATTGGTCGTTCCGGGATGTTTTTGGGGACTCCTTCGGGGTCATTTGGGGGGTCATTGGGATATGGTTGGGATGACCACTGTATGCTGCCGGGACGACCCGATGGAGTCCCCATAGGCATCCCGGAATATCACCCAAATTACCCCGAGGGAGCCCCAAAACCATTCCGGAATGTCCCCCAAATTACCCCGATGGAGTCCCCATAGCCATCTCAGAATGTCCCCCAAATGACCCCGAGGGAGTCCCCAAAAATATCCCGGAATTACCCCCAAATGGCCCCGAGAGAGTCCCCAAAAGCATCCGATGCCCACTAAATGACGCCGGGACGACCCGATGGAGTCCCCAAAACCATCCCAGAATGTTCCCCAAATAACCCCGAGAGAGTCCCCAAAAAGATCCCAGAATGTACCATTCACGGCCAATAAAAAAATATCTACTCACGCGCTCTAGGGTCTTAGCTACTCCTCTGTGTGCTGTCAAAGGAGTATTGTGAGCTCTGTACAACACTTCTCTTCTCAGACCCGTCGGACTAACAGTTTCCAAGAATCGTTTGATTGACGTTCGTCACTATCGCAGATAGTTCGATGATAAATGTATTTATCAAAAACACTATAATCGGGTAAACCTGAACTCGCGAATTTTTCCCTCAGTTCTTTATAATCACTAGCTTCAAACAACTTGGACTCCAAATCTATCTCTGGCAACGTTTCTAATTCTACCGCCTCAACATACCCTTCTTCTTCGTGTACGCGCGATAAAGCGTCTGCCACCTTATTCTCACTTCCTTTTCTATGCTCAATTGTGAAGTTGTAACCCTGAAGTTTTAGAGCCCATCTTGCCAAGCGTCCATTTAGGTCCTTTTGTCACATCAGCCATTTCAGACTTGCATGGTCTGTTTTTAACGTAGCGTTACAATAGTATGACCCCCACTGTAACCCTTTTTCTCCTACGCCTGAGGCCCCACTACAACCCTTTTTCACCTACGCCTGAGAGTATATATACATAGTACATTAACAGATAGCCAACAGCAGTAGCTACATACCAATGCATGCGAATAGCATTTGGCGATAACAATAATATGCACACAGTACGCCAACTCACAGTAAATGGCAAACTGAAGTACCCAATTAGCGGTTCATTTCTCACTCGCATCATAGCAGAAGCAGTATAAAAGAGAATGAATTTGCTGTTGTCACTTCATTCCTCGCAGATTAGTCAGAGGAAGTGGTTGCTTTATTAAGCAACCCAGTCACTCCTCCTGACTAGCTTAGTTGAAGGGGTGCTGCCTTGGCACTGGTCACCCTTTGCTTGCGGGGACAACGGGTTGTCGCCTTTATGGTTTTCTCGCCCGTGTCCTAGCTAAGTAAGGGGGGATGGCCGCCTTAGGGCTACCCCGCCCCTTTCTCTCAGCTAAGGCTTCAGCCGACCCGGTTCTAGGCTGCGTAGCGTGGTGCCTTCGGGCCCAGTTTCTCCTCGCAGCCTACGAACCGGCAAGGACAGCTGGTGCACCGCCCCCGGCACCTTACCTTAGTGTGCGATCACGGGGTGAGCGATGTCCAGCGAACGAGCCAATCCCACTTCCAGAGGGAAAGGGGGTGCCGCCACGGCACTGGTCACCCTTTGCTTGCGGGGATAGCGGGTTGTCGCCTTTATGGTTTTCTCGCCTGTGTCCCAGCTAAGTAAGAGGGGGGGGGGGCTCGCCGCCGTTCGGCCAACAGATCCCTTCCCCTCAGTCCTGGCTCAGGCAGTAGAGCGAGTCGTCGGCTAAAGGGGCTACCGCTGTGCCGTCAAGGCGCACTTCCCCTCAGCCCACGGATCGACCTACAAAGTTCCGGCTGGTACAACTCCGCGTCCAGCCCTGCCATCGTGCAAGCATGGAGGCGGTGGTGTCCAGCTAGTGAGCCAGCACTAAAAGCGAGTGAGCCAGCCACACCACGGAGTGGAAAGGGGCGCTGTCAGGGAACGGGTCACCCCTGCTTGCGGGGACAATGGGTTGTCGCCTTTATGGTTTTCTCGCCCGTGTTCCAGCTAAGTGGCTTTCCCCTCCGCCCCGGCTCCGGCCGTAGACCGGTCCAGCAGCTAAAGGGGCTACCGCTGTGCCATAAGGTGCACTTCCCCTCAGCCCACGGATCGGCCTACGGAGTTCCGGCTGGTACAACTCCGCGTTCAGCCTTGCCATCGTGCGGGCATGGAGGCGGTGGTGTCCAGCTGGCGGACCGGCACTAACCACAATTCTATTCATTCCTCGCAGGTCCCTCCGCCGCCGCCACTGAGACAGCGTCCTCGCAGGAAGCCGCCACCCGCAACCGCCGCTACTGGTCAACCCCCCTAAAAGGGTAATCGGGCAGAAAGTTTGCACCGACACCTCGCCTTGGCCACGCCACTGGTACGCGCTCCGTTGCCCTATTGTTGTCACCGCTATCCTACGCCGTTGCGCCGCCGCTACGACGACCGTAAGCCGCTCGCTATCCTACGCCATTGCGCCGCTGCTACGACGACGACCGTCAGCCGCCCGCTATCCTACCGCCGTTGCGCCGCTGCTACGACGACCTTTAGCCGCCGCTACCTTATTACCGTCCAGCCAGCTCGCTGGTGCAGTCACTACGTCCATACCGCTACATCCATCCGTCCGTTAATACTGTCCGCCGTCCAGCCGCCGTGCTAATCCCGCCACTGCGCCCATACCACTGCACCAATCCGTCCGCTAATACTGTCCGCCGTCCAGCCGCCGTGCTACTCCCGCCACTGCGCCAATCCGTCCGCTAATATTGTCCGCCGTCCGGCCGCCGCGCTGATCCCGCCGCTGCCTCCGGACCACCGTACCATCCCGACCGCTACTGCACCACCGTTCAACCGCCGTACCGACCCCTCCGCTATTACTACGACTGTTAGCCGCCGCTCGCCTCCCTCCCCTCCCATCTTTGTACGGAAAGCTGCTGCCCTCACTACCCGTCAAGCCGTGTGTGTGTGTGTATTCGTCATTAACACATAACTACTGTGTTCTTATTAAGTGGGGGTTTATGGGACCTCTACTTGACCCTGGATTGACTGAGTGCTACCTCAGCCTTCGACAAAACCCACCTCATATGTTTCTACTTTAAACTCGTGACCCTCAATATATGGTCTGAATTTTTTGATGGCCAAAACGACAGCGGGGCACTCCAGTTCGGTGACGGTGTAGTTTCTTTGGACCTTATTCAGCTTAGACACGTAGGCAATAGGTCTTTCGTCTCCATTGTCATCACATTGGGCCAAAAGTCCACCGACGCCGCACTGGCTTGGATCGCATTGGACTATAAAAGTTTTCGCATAATTAGGGTGTAGCAAAAACGGAGCTGGTGTAAGTTTCTCCTTCACGGCATCAAATGCATATTGGGCATCTACATCCCAGATTAACTTTTCCTTCTTGGTCAATAGTTCTGTCACAGGGTATGTGAGGCTCGCGTATTCGGGAATAAAGCGCCGATACCATCCTGTCATTCCTAAAAATTGACGAACCTAACGTACATTCTTCGGAGCTGGATAGTTAATAATCGCATCTACCTTAGCCGAATCAATGGACGATGACCAATTTCCCACAACAATTCCTAAATACTTAACCCTGCATAACCCGAAATGGCTTTTACCTACATTTATGGTTAACCCCGCTTTTATAATTTGCGCAGCTACTTCTAACAGATGCGTCAGATGTCCTTCAAATGATTGTGACACGACAAAGTATACGAAAACATGTGACTTTAAATGGTAAGGTATCACTTTATTCATTAATCGGCACATCGTCTGCGGTGCATTGCATAGCCCAAACGGCAATCGCGTAAACTGATACAACGGCCGATTAGGAATAGTGAACGCAGTTTTTGGCTTCGAATCGGGTGACAAAGGGATTTGCCAGAAGGCATCCTTCAGGTCAATTATTGATATGATGTGCACTGGTGGTAATCGCGATATGAGTGCGTCTATATTTGGTATCAGCTAAGCATCTTTAGTCGTTAATTCATTTAATTTTCTAGAGTCTAGGCTAGAACCTAGCTTTTCCCGGTTTCATAATCAAAACACCTGGCGACGACCATGGAGAGCCTTCGGCTTCTATTTCCTTACATATGATACTTTCCCTAGCTGGCGAAATGGGGTAATATCTTTGTTTGACGAGTGTTGAATTTCCCGTGTCAATGGAATGGACGACTAGATCCGTGAGACCAAGACCTTCGCTTTCAAACGATGGAAACGCCGCTATTGCGATTTCCAACTGCCACCTTTGTGTTGACGATAGTGGTAGGGTTTCCCGCTCTACTTCTTCCTACGCAGTTAGTTGATTTAACCCTGCATCCGCGTTCACTTTCAACCCGAATGTCTCCCAGAAGTCCATGCCACAAATTATGTTATTAATAACTGTGGGAACAATCAAAAATTCAACATCAAGGGTTCGGTCATTGAAGGTTAGAATCCTATCAATAAATCCCGCCACTTCCTGTTTCTTCCCGTCAGCGGTTCTAACGATACCTGAAAATTTCCTATACCCTACACTTGGGCTACCCAGAACTGATTGGGCCAATTGCGATTCGATACAACTTTTGTTGGCTCCGCTATCTAGCAACGCTAAATAATTTTTCCCAAGGACAACTAAGTTTGCGTACGGTCGAATGTCTGGGCCATTACATACTATCGACGATATGACAAATTTTCGCAGGTTTTTCCTCCGTTGCCAGTACGAGCGTATGCGCTTAGTTGATCTGGATTTCGGGAGTATTTCGGTCGGTTCTGAAAAGGTTCGGGCCCTAGCAAGCTTATACTCCGCTAAGCGGATATGATACGGTCGATATACGTTATTGTTCAATCTACGCGAATTTGATGCACCAGCGTCACCACTATCTTCTGGTCGATTTGCACAGTTAATTTTATAAGGCGTTGTGGATAAATTTTCTTGTACTTCTGGTGAAATAGAGTCATTATGACTAAGGAACCTAACTTGGTTTGTTTTTATTTCCGAGGGCAATGGGTGGGGCGTCCGTCTGTCACTTGACGAACCTCCCCCCTTGCGTTTCCCTGAGTGAACTTTGGACAAGTAGGCTTAAATGTATCCACAGCGCCATAATCATAACAGAATATCCGTCGTGGTTTCAAGCAGTCGTGATACCGTTGACTAACTTCCTCGCAGTTCCAACATTTCAGTTGACTTGTGTCTATCGCAGCCATTTCTCCACCAAATTCGTCACTAACATTTTTCCCGCATTTATCTGTATCTTGAGGATGGTGAGCAACTTTAAAAATCTGACGACGAATTGGAGTTTGGCGTGGTAGGGAACCAGGAAGATCTAGAAAAAAATTTTCGTGTCTGAGCCGCTTTCATCAAAGTCGCAATGTCATGAATGTCCAAGTGCCTTAAGTCAGGCTTAATATTTCTAATTAACGTTCCGACTAAATCGGAGTCGTTCATTGGGGATCTCGATCTATCACACATATTCATTATGGCATCTAAAAATTCATCAAAAGGCTCATCCAGTTTTTGCTTTCTTTTCCTAATGTCGTCCTTTATCTCAGAGGCAGTGGAAAAATCTTTAAACTGATGCCGCATTGCCTCACAAAGCTCAACCCAGTTAAGATCTTTACTGTTTTGACGATACCGCCAAAACCATTGTAGGGCCTTAGCATCGAACAAGAAATGAACATGTTGACATAAAAGGTCAAAGTTTTCGTTCAGGTGAAGGGACGTAAAGGTGTTTATTCGGTAAATAAATTGATCCACCGTTATCGCATCGGATGATCCTTTAAATCTAATTTGCCAGTTCCTAACAAGGTTTGACAATTTTTCATTAGCCGAGGAGATTCTCGATCCTCCTATCGAGTCTGCTCTTCTAGGATTGGGCGGTCGATTGGGGTGTTGCTCCTGGAAGGGTGCATCATGTGGTCATTCTGGGGGGACTTCCGGTTGTTCATGGGCAGGTGGTCTTGTTCTACCTAAATTTCGGTCAGTATACATATTTTGCAACAAATTCTGAATGTCGTTCGTAATAGAAGCCATGATTTGCGTACGAAAGTCATTCATTGACTCCGCTCTTAACTGTTGCACTCTCTGCTGAGAAATGTTGTTCGAGCGTTGTGGCTGATAATTACTAGATGCTCGCCAGGGCTTCCATCAGACCTTTGAGGAGCTGCAGTCATCACACGTTGTTGTGTTTGGGCGAAAAATCGAGTGTTGGGCCTTTCCCGCGGTATGGCACTTGTGGAACGACAATTTTCTGCCATTTCTGTGGTCGCACTACTCGTAGCGTTATTCAGATCTGCCAAAGTACACATGGTTCGGCATACGGGACACGAGGTGTTATTGTCCAACCACGCGCGAAGGCAGCTTGTATGGAAATGATGTTTGACATCTTGTTTCAATTTGTTCGCGGATAGCGCTTGCATTACTTCGCTGCAAATCACACATATATAACAGTCCATTATATCTCCCGCTACTTCAGTCGAGGTTTTATCGGGGGCTATGGGTTACTGGCATTATATAAAAAAAAAATTACTCCTGTGCTTCACGGGGTCACGTAAACGTTGTTTGTGACTTTTCTCGAAAGTCTAAACTTAAAAAAAGATTTTTGGAACTTCCTAAGGTTGGTTATTTACAACGAGTAGACTAAGGTATATCTTCCTTTACACAATTCAGACTTCGCAAATAAAAATTTCAAGATTAATCAATCTAAGTGTTTATTTAATATGGGCGACTATTCCGTAGGGCATATCCATGGCTAAAGATGAGGTTTGCTAATATAAATACACAATTAAGTATTTGACGATGCGTTGTTGTAACATTTCGAAATTAATATATATATTCTAGTTACAAAGAAGTGTCACTTCACTGGCTGTTTCTCTATAAGAGCTTCCGAGAAATAAAAAAAATCAAGTTCAAAGGGACAATTTTCAGGACATTTTTGAAGGGTATGCCACCGACATAAGCCAACTGCAAAAGGTTCACTTCGTTTATCTTCCCACAAAAAAAGTTAGCTAAGCGTGGGGTCGTTGAAGGCGAGCAGTTTAATGTGAGTTATAAGGGAGTAATTTGATGTGCTTGTAGGCGTATGAGTCGGGGCACAGTGGATGACGTACCCGACTCAAACGTTTGGGGTTGCGGGTTCAAAGCCCACTGAAACCAAGCATTTTTTAAATTTATTATTTTATAAATTATTAGTTTAATGGACTGTATTTTATGTTCATTTAGTTTATGGTGTATTTAAAACACGGGACGATGCAAAGCATCGGTACACCTTGTAACGACAGCCTGTCTCCATACTGGCCTAACTGAGTGGCAGAGTGTATATGCGTCTATGTGTTTATGTGTTTTGTGTCCAGGTCCGTGCCTTAGCCGCAATGTTGCCATTAAAATAATATTAACATGATAACATTAACATTGACAACATTGTACCTGTAGTGAACACAATGTTGCAACGGAAATAAGATGTTGCGCTTGGCATCATGTTATAATAAGAAAAATTTCACCATGTTGCTAACAACCTAGCAGCCTTGACGAATGATATGTAACTATGTGTTTGTTCTGTTCAGTATGATGTAGGTGGATGTGTATTTGTGAAAGACAATGAACGTGTGAATGCATCAGTGCAAGCGGTCAAGGCACGAACCAAATGTATCTGTGTAGGTGTTCGTTTTGTAGAGCGGTAAGCGTGTGAATGTATGAGTGCCTGATGGTATAGATGGCAAATAGGGGAAAGCCGAAAAGAAAGTTTGCATGTAGTAGTAAAAATTTTCCGTTTCTGGATAACGTTCTTTACCACGGCGGTGGCTATAAAAGGGCATCAAGCTAGGCAACGGGCAAACGTTTTCCTGTAACAGTGCCCAGTGCAAGTGAAGTGAAGTGGAAAAAATAAAAAATTAAATAAACTAAAAAAGTGTGAAGTGCCAAGTTAGCCAGACCTTTTCAAAAGGTTTAAAAGTTTTTAGTGCGCGTTATTTAAAGACGTCAGAAAAGTTTTTAGTGCGCGGAGTTGCGAGGCCTACTTACACCCTAGTCCGGCAGTTTCCATTCGCCAACAAAATTTATAAAACCAGGTAAGTGTAACCTTTCCGTGTTTTAACTCTCTCCCCCAACCTGGCATGCCCACTGGGAAGTTGGCTTCTATATAGCCTAGTTCCCAAGCAAGCCAAAAGAAAACTTGCATCGACATATACATCTCTGCATACAAATATATGTATGTAGATGAATATATGACTATGCAGACAAGAAATCCGTAGGCAATTATGTATATGCACATAGATACACATTTGCTTTTGAATTTCTAAATAGATTTTCTTTTGTATTTAATTTCAGCGCACAATTGATTTTCCTGTGGGAAAGACCCACTGGGCACGTATATGGGCGGCGTACCGCCAAAAAGCAAATACATTATACTTGGCGGTCAACACAACAACAACAACTACCACGCACTACACTAAAATTTTAATTTGTTAGCGCACTCCACAACAACAACCACTATAGCATTTTCATATTGGCGATATAGGGCCGCAACAACCACAACAGCATTTTTTTTATAGTGGCGGCATAACGTTCAGCAACAACTACACCATTTTTGCTATATTGGCGGCGCAACACCAACCACAACCGGTATTTATTTTCTATATTGTCGATATACGGCCGCAACAACCACAACGGCATTTTTTTATATTGGCGGCGTAACGCCCAACAACAACTACATCACATTGGCGGCTTACCGCTCAATACCGACTATATCATCCCCATTACATTGGGGACGCAACGCCAACAACAACAACATCACACTGGTGACATTCCGGCCAAAAACAATTGCCACGCATCCACAAACACTACGTTCTATTTAATTCGTTGCATGCGCACACCAACAACAACAACAAATACATCGTACAAATTCTTCAAAAACACAATAAAAATTGTCAACATCGATATCAATTTTCACCGGCGGCATTGGGCCGCAACAACAACAGCCACTACACCATACACAACAAAAAAAAAAAAAAGATACAAGACGATTTTTGGCAAAGCAGACAATAGAGGAAAACACTAGCCACAACCACAACAAAGCTGGTAACAACATTTTTATATTTTTTGGGGCTAGTTCACATACTTTGGCAACACAAACATCGGCGGAGGGAGGAGCTTTTCCAACAACATGTATAGTGACATTATGAATTTTACATATTTTGAATTTATTATTACGTTTATTTAAATATTGTTATAATTGTCAGAATTTTGATTGGGAACGGAGGAAAGGGTTAGTTCATTTCCGGGGCCAAGCATTTATTGTTCGAACATATAATTTTTGAGTTTTACCATAACTCCATATTTTATAAGTTAGTCGGAGCACTTTTGCCTCCACCTTTTTTTTTTCTCTTTTTGTCTCTCCGTTTCCTTCTCCTTTGTTAATTTTTCTACTTCAGTTTGACACTTAATTTTCTTGGTATTTTTATACCCCCACTTTCTACCATATACACATTTTTCTTTTGCATATGGTTTCTGCTACCTATGGTAGCACCAAAGTTGTGGACTTCGCTATAAAAGTCGTCGAAAGCTTCTGCGGGCTGCTGTTTCCGTTCCATTATTTCACGGACTTTCATTGTCTGGTTTCCGGCGGTGCCTTGAAGTGGTATTGGCAGGTGCTCGAAGACCATTCCGATGATCCCGATTTTGGGTATTTTGGTCTGAAAGCAGAACTGCTAAGTCACTTCAAGTCCGCCGAGTCCGACTATGAAATAATCCGTGAAATAATGGAACGGAAACAGCAGCCCGCAGAAGCTTTCGACGACTTTTATAGCGAAGTCCACAACTTGACGTTCCGTTTGCGGAATAGGATCCCTGAGAGGGAGTTGGTTGGCATCATCAGGGGCAACCTCAAACCGTATCTGGCCAACTTGACCTTCGCCATAAAAATGGACTCGTTGGCGGAGCTCAAGTCGGAATGCAAGAGAGCCGAAAAACTAATTAAAGAGAATAAGAGTAGGACTAGGGTAGTTAACGAGGTCGATTTTGAGCAGTCAAGGTTAGGAGAGGCAACAAAAGTCGAAGCCTTTGATAGGAAACCCCAACACCAATCCCAATCCTTCCCCCAACACCAAAACACAGCAAATCCCAATAGTGTTCGTCCTTCTGTTAGTCCTTCCGTGTCCAACTGTACCGTCAATTCCTTTTGTGCATCACCCTTCCACTTGATGTTGTGTTTTTCGTGCGGTATGCCGGTGGATCACTTTGTGAAAAACCCGGCAGAAGCACAAAAACCAAATAAATGTTCGTCCTCGTTCCACAATATGGTCTGTTTTGCGTGTGGAAGTGATTCGTCCTTTTGCGTGTTTAAGCCCAAACAGGGAAACCCGAGGCTGGCGGAGTTGACCGGGGACTCCAGCCAGGAGACAGGCAACCCGGAAACACTCAAGTAAAAATTTTGAGGAGAAGAGATACGGAAAACAGGGAAGAAGTGAATCAACCAAGAATAACACCGGAAAAGAAGGAGATTAAGAGTTTACACCAAAGAAAGCTAGAGTACGAAGAAGCGAGAAAGAGGATATTTTGTGATACAATAAATGCAAGTAGGAAAAACAGAAATTTTACGAAGATAGAGAAAATGAGGGAAAAGAGGAAATATTTTAAAAGGTTGAGGAATAAAATAGTTTCAACAATTGTTACAGTGAAAGGAGATAATAGGTTTTTCGCCAAAACAAATATAGGAGGTCACGAGGTCCTGGCTCTCTTGGACTCAGGGGCGAGTGCCAGCTGCTTAGGCAAAGACTCAGCTGCACTCCTTCGGGGAAAGGAAGCCTTGATTGTGCCAATCAAGGGCCAAAATATCCGAACCGCGAACGGGGAGGAAACCGCCGTGGTAGGGGTCATAAAGTTACCAGTCGTGTGGGATAATACGACCAGGGAATTAGAATTTTTGATAGTTCCTGATCTGCAACAGGAAGTATATTTTGGGATAGATTTTTGGCAGGCCTTTGGTATGAGTGTTGTGAGTAAGGGTGTGAGTGGTAGTGTGAATGGTGCCAGTGTAGCGGAGCTCGTGCCTGCCGAGGGTGACTTGTCTTTTGACGCTGTGCAGCACGTTTTATCGCCGGAGCAAGATGATATGTTGGAGCGCGTGAAGACCCAATTCCCGTCCTTCGCGGTACTGGGGTTAGGCCGGACAGACAAAGAGGAACACGTCATCGAGGTGGTGGACGAGAATCTGCCGGTCAAGCAACGCCATTATCCAATTTCGCCGGCCATACAAAAACTCATATACGCAGAGTTAGATCGAATGTTGGACATGGGAGTCATCGAGGAGTCCAACAGTAGTTGGAATTCCCCCGTATCACTGGTCATTAAAGGAACGAAGAACCGGCTGTGCCTAGATGCTCGCAAAGTGAATGAAAGAACTATAAAGGACGCATACCCCTTACCACATATTGATGGAATTTTGAGCCGCCTACAAAACACAAGATATATTTCCGCAATCGACTTAAAGGATGCTTTCTGGCAGATTCCCCTCGAGAGGAAATCACGTGAAAAGACTGCCTTCACTGTCCCTGGCCGACCCCTTTACCAATTTACCGTCATGCCTTTCGGGTTGTGCAATGCAGCACAACGAATGTGTCGTCTCATGGACAAGGTCATTCCGGCCGCTTTACGTGAATGTGTTTTTGTTTATCTTGACGATTTGTTAGTTTGTTCTGTAGATTTCGAGTCCCATATGTGTTTATTGGAAAAGGTCGCTCGGTGTCTTCGCGAGGCTAAGTTAACAATTAACGTAGAAAAAAGCAAGTTTTGTTTTAAAGAAGTTCGCTATTTAGGATACGTAGTCGGGGATGGTTGTATTAGGACAGACGCCAATAAAGTGGTGGCTGTGAGGGACTTTCCAGTTCCGAAAACCACGAAGCAACTACGACGGTTCCTGGGTATGTCGGGCTGGTACCGACGTTTCATACAGGACTATGCGACTATTGCAGCCCCGCTGCACGACTGCCTCAAGAAAGACAAAATCAAAAAGTTTGCAATGACGGAAGAAGCAATAAAATCATTTGAAATTTTAAAGCAGAGTTTGGTTTCTGCACCGGTGCTCACACATCCTGACTTTAAGCGTCGTTTTTATATTCAATGTGATGCATCAACGGACGGAGTGGGAGGGGTTTTGTTCCAGTTGGACGATGACCAGAACGAAAGACCGATTGCCTACGTTTCGGCAAAACTAAATAAGGCGCAGAAGAACTATAGCATCACCGAACTGGAATGCTACGCCGCGATCGTGAGTGTGAAGAGATTCCGACCTTACGTGGAGGGAACCCCGTTCACCATCATCACTGATCATGCCAGCCTCAAATGGCTCATGAATCAGAAAGATCTTTCTGGGAGGTTGGCAAGGTGGAATTTGAAACTCCAGGGTTATGATTTCGATATCCAACATCGAAAAGGTGCGCAAAACGTGGTTCCCGACACACTCTCACGAATACACATGGACGAAATACTGACGAACGACAGAGCCATAGACGTGTGTCTCGAGTCACCGTGCTTCGAGTCGGAGGAGTATACGGAGTTAAAAAAGACGGTGACCGAGAACAAAGATAAGTTGCCAGACTTATGCATATCGGACGGTTACGTTTATAAACGGACGCAATTCGACAGGGGGGACGATCTTCTAGCGGACCAGACCTGGAAACTCTGGGTACCGTCGGAATTGCCACCGGGGCTGGTAGAGTTGTCTCATAGCTCACCTTCCGCTGGTCATGGTGGCATCCACAAGACACTGTCACGACTACGTCAAAAGTACTACTGGCCAGGAATGGTCACTGACGTATGCGCCCATGTAAAAGACTGCGAAACCTGCAAAACTAACAAAACTCAAAACGTGTTTAAACAACCCATGATGGGAAAGCAAGAGCTCACAGAGCGACCTTTCCAACGTTTATTCATTGATTTTATGGGTCCTTATCCCCGTTCTAGTGATGGTAATGTGTATGTCTTTGTTTGTCTAGATCACTTTACTAAGTTTGTGTTCTTAAAACCTATGAGAAGGGCCACTTCAGCTGAGGTTATAAAATTTTTAGAGAAAGAAGTCTTTCACGTGTTTGGAGTGCCTGAATATGTCCATTCGGACAACGGCAAACAATTCGTCTCGGAAATGTTCAAAGAGTTTTTGGAGAAGTACGGCACGACACACGTGAAAACTGCATTTTATTCACCTCAGGGTAACGCTGCGGAAAGAGTCAACCGATCTCTGCTGCAGATAATTAGGTCCTTCGTAAAGCGCAACCAAAAGAACTGGGACAAATGCGTCAGCGATGCCGCATTTGCACTACGCAGCGTTACTCACTCAGCCATCAACATGTCGCCATACTATGCCACTTTCGGTATGCCTATGATACAGCAGGCTGCATCATATGAGCTATATCGAAAGTTGGCGGCGTTGAAGGATGGTGACGTGGAGATAGATACGGCTGGTGATAAAATGCAGCTCATAAGAAAGAGAATTATGAAGGAGCTGAAGCTGGCCCACGATAGAAGTCAAAAGGTCTACGACACCAGGAGTAAGGATATAAAGTTTCAGATTGGACAAGTGGTATATCGCCGAAACTTTAAACAAAGTTCCCAAACCGAAAATTACAACGCTAAATTAGCTCCAAAACAAGTAAGATGTATTGTTTTAAACGTTATAGGGAACTCTATGTATGAACTTGGCGACAGCAATGGGAAAAAGATCGGCGTATACCACGCTAAAGACATTTTTGCAAAATAGTTTAATGTTTTTTTTTGTAGTGCTAGTACTCTTGTTCTATGTTATTTATTTATTTATCGACGTATGTGATTATATTATTAAATTATATTTTTTTTTTACCTTTTGCTTTATTTGATTATTTTTGCATTTATTTATTTTTTTACTTATTTTACCTACTTGACTATTTGATCTGTGATATTTTTTTTTTACATTTTTTTTTGCCATCTGTGATATTTTATTTTATAAATTTTTTTTTGTTCTGCTAACTGTGATATTTTATTTTATTCTATTTTATTTTATTTTAGTTTTATTTATGGTTTTTGTTATTTATTTTATCTGTGATATCTTATTTACTAGTTGAGATGTATAGTAGTATCTGTGATATAGGTTTAAGTAGTAGCATTAGCCCAGTGATGTAGTTCGTAGTTAAGCAGTGTGAAAATTTAAAGGCGTGAAGAGAAATAGGCCCGGCATTGAGTCGTGGGTCGAGGCCACACGTTGGACGCGGGAAATAATACTTAGCAGGCTGCGTTTGGATTCTTTACGCACACGCTCCATAGTGCAGGCACCATCGGCGGTTGCGAGCCTGTAACGACAGCCTGTCTCCATACTGGCCTAACTGAGTGGCAGAGTGTATATGCGTCTATGTGTTTATGTGTTTTGTGTCCAGGTCCGTGCCTTAGCCGCAATGTTGCCATTAAAATAATATTAACATGATAACATTAACATTGACAACATTGTACCTGTAGTGAACACAATGTTGCAACGGAAATAAGATGTTGCGCTTGGCATCATCTTATAATAAGAAAAATTTCACCATGTTGCTAACAACCTAGCAGCCTTGACGAATGATATGTAACTATGTGTTTGTTCTGTTCAGTATGATGTAGGTGGATGTGTATTTGTGAAAGACAATGAACGTGTGAATGCATCAGTGCAAGCGGTCAAGGCACGAACCAAATGTATCTGTGTAGGTGTTCGTTTTGTGGAGCGGTAAGCGTGTGAATGTATGAGTGCCTGATGGTATAGATGGCAAATAGGGGAAAGCCGAAAAGAAAGTTTGCATGTAGTAGTAAAAATTTTCCGTTTCTGGATAACGTTCTTTACCACGGCGGTGGCTATAAAAGGGCATCAAGCTAGGCAACGGGCAAACGTTTTCCTGTAACAGTGCCCAGTGCAAGTGAAGTGAAGTGGAAAAAATAAAAAATTAAATAAACTAAAAAAGTGTGAAGTGCCAAGTTAGCCAGACCTTTTCAAAAGGTTTAAAAGTTTTTAGTGCGCGTTATTTAAAGACGTCAGAAAAGTCCTGGAAAAGTTTTTAGTGCGCGGAGTTGCGAGGCCTACTTACACCCTAGTCCGGCAGTTTCCATTCGCCAACAAAATTTATAAAACCAGGTAAGTGTAACCTTTCCGTGTTTTAACTCTCTCCCCCAACCTGGCATGCCCACTGGGAAGTTGGCTTCTATATAGCCTAGTTCCCAAGCAAGCCAAAAGAAAACTTGCATCGACATATACATCTCTGCATACAAATATATATATGTAGATGAATATATGACTATGCAGACAAGAAATCCGTAGGCAATTATGTATATGCACATAGATACACATTTGCTTTTGAATTTCTAAATAGATTTTCTTTTGTATTTAATTTCAGCGCACAATTGATTTTCCTGTGGGAAAGACCCACTGGGCACGTATATGGGCGGCGTACCGCCAAAAAGCAAATACATTATACTTGGCGGTCAACACAACAACAACAACTACCACGCACTACACTAAAATTTTAATTTGTTAGCGCACTCCACAACAACAACCACTATAGCATTTTCATATTGGCGATATAGGGCCGCAACAACCACAACAGCATTTTTTTTATAGTGGCGGCATAACGTTCAGCAACAACTACACCATTTTTGCTATATTGGCGGCGCAACACCAACCACAACCGGTATTTATTTTCTATATTGGCGATATACGGCCGCAACAACCACAACGGCATTTTTTTATATTTGCGGCGTAACGCCCAACAACAACTACATCACATTGGCGGCATACCGCTCAATACCGACTATATCATCCCCATTACATTGGGGACGCAACGCCAACAACAACAACATCACACTGGTGACATTCCGGCCAAAAACAATTGCCACGCATCCACAAACACTACGTTCTATTTAATTCGTTGCATGCGCACACCAACAACAACAACAAATACATCGTACAAATTCTTCAAAAACACAATAAAAATTGTCAACATCGATATCAATTTTCACCGGCGGCATTGGGCCGCAACAACAACAGCCACTACACCATACACAACAAAAAAAAAAAAAGATACAAGACGATTTTTGGCAAAGCAGACAATAGAGGAAAACACTAGCCACAACCACAACAAAGCTGGTAACAACATTTTTATATTTTTTGGGGCTAGTTCACATACTTTGGCAACACAAACATCGGCGGAGGGAGGAGCTTTTCCAACAACATGTATAGTGACATTATGAATTTTACATATTTTGAATTTATTATTACGTTTATTTAAATATTGTTATAATTGTCAGAATTTTGATTGGGAACGGAGGAAAGGGTTAGTTCATTTCCGGGGCCAAGCATTTATTGTTCGAACATATAATTTTTGAGTTTTACCATAACTCCATATTTTATAAGTTAGTCGGAGCACTTTTGCCTCCACCTTTTTTTTTCTCTTTTTGTCTCTCCGTTTCCTTCTCCTTTGTTAATTTTTCTACTTCAGTTTGACACTTAATTTTCTTGGTATTTTTATACCCCCACTTTCTACCATATACACATTTTTCTTTTGCATATGGTTTCTGCTACCTATGGTAGCACCAAATTGGAATTTCCAAATTTTCGAATTTTTGCCATTTTTCTTTTATATTTTTTTGTACTTACTTCTTTTATTTTTGGCAAAAACAATTTCAACATCACACCCCGAGGGTATATATGCACAGTGTGCTTTCAGCACCAAGAACATTTTTTTTTGATTACACAATTTTTAATTTTTGCGTTTTACCATCACGCGGGCAGCTTTGATACTACCAAAGCACTCATTATCAAAGATCACCAGCGAGCGAACTTGGCTGAGTGTTTGAGGGTGGCTACCTTGAGTGTGGTCATAGGTACAAATGCATGTTTGAGTTTTTTTTGTTTCAGCTACTCAACTGCAGCGGCGCCGTTGGATAAGAAGAGTAACTTGGTGAGTGTTTTGAGTGACTTATTAAAATTTATCAAAATACACCTGTTTAGTTGTATGTACATGTGTTAGCACAGATTCCTGCTCTTGCAAAAATAGAACAGGAATTAGCAAATCCAAAAAATAAAAACAGATTGCGACGAACATATGTGCATGCATGAAAAACGTCACAAACGTACATTTGCACTTACATACATACCATTTGTTTTCATATACACATAAATCCCATTCCTTTGATGACCTACTTTTGCTGGTACATAATTGATCTTATGTTTATTTAAGTGGTTGCGGTAGGTCAGGGATTAGGGTACTTGAATTTTTTTATTCACCCTCTTATTTTATTTTATTTGAATTTGCATCTATAGAATTTAGAATTAGCTCCTATTAATAATATCGCATTAGGGTGGCCCTAAAAGTTTAAATTTTTTTGTTTGAAGCCAGGCACTTGGTCTATTAGTCGTAGGTATTTTTTTTTTTATAGAATTGAATTTGGAATGTATCTACTGGTTCTTGCACTCTTATGAATTTTTTATGTTCACCAGTAATAAAGTTTAGCATTAAGTTTGAGCAATTTTTCTATTGTTACTTTGAGTAAACTTTTGAAACCCTTGGAAAATTATTTTGTAGTAAATTTTGATTTTAAAGTTTTGTTGAAATTATTGAACTAGTAGTAGGGTATTAGTTGGTAATTTGGAAACCAAAAAGTTTGTAAATAAATCGTAAGAATTATGTTTGGATGAAATTTTAATATCTTTAATAATGCAGGACTAAGGCGAATTTTGGTGTTGGTGCTGCGCTTGTGCGTGGCAAGGTAAGGTGAAGGTGAGTGGTAGAGAAAAATGACCAAGTGACAGACGGACAGACTAGTGTCAGGTTTGGGGGCACTGTAAGGTAAACAGGAGTCAGCACAGTGCCCACGGTGCAGTGCAAGTTGCACTGCAGAGGGAGGGTAGACTCCACCTGACAGGACAGACCTCCATCTTTTTCCCCTCTTAACTCTGCCCCTCACGTTCATTTCTATCTTTTTCAGCTTTTTCTCTCCTTTCTATAAACATGCAGGTATGAACCCTCTTTTTGTTCATGTGGCTGCGGGTGAGGTCGGTGGTGCAATACCCCGCCCAAGACGACGAGCTAGCCTGGGCCCGCAAGCATACCTGCTTGCCGCCGCTCCTCACCACCCAAACAGTCAGCCACGTAACAACCTTTATGTATTTAGTTTATGGTGTATTTAAAACACGGGACGATACAAAGCATCGGTACACCTTTATTTGTTTATAATATCTTTATTTTAATGTATTCAATTTATTAAGTTTGTTATTTTTATGTACTGTATGTTATGTTATTAGTTTTAGAGAGGGATGTCGCTATGCACCTGTTACACCTTGTATTTATTCATTGCGGGCGGGCACTGGGAGCTCCAAGGCATTGGCTGCGGGTTGAGCCACCCCTATTTATTTAATTTGGGGCGAGCATAGGGAACTCTGAGGTTTCGCTCTAATGAGCCACCTCATCTTCTATTTGAAGACCCCTTTCAAAATGTGATGTGGAGGCGAGCACTGGGCTCTGAGGTATTGGCACCCCATCTTCTACTCGAAGAACCTTAATTTTAAATTAAAAACTAAAACTAAGTCTTTAGAATATTTCATAAGCCGGATGAGAATTTCAGCGCTTATGAAACAAACGAAAGAAAAAACCTCATATTTTAAGTCGCTTAAACAAAAGTTATAGGTAAATTGTTTTACTATGATCCAAAATTGCATCCAATCAAAAGAAGTTAGATTTTTGTAAAGCAATCAAGATGACTCAATTTGCTAAGAACCCAATATTTTCTAACAACTATCCAAAAAAAATTGCATGACTGATACTTGTTTATCAGCGAACTAAAGAGATGGTCAGATTCCAAAATTGTCCAGAATTCTGTAGGTCCTGCTTCCTTACCCATTCTTCGGCCGATAACATTAGAAAACGGTAAAAATATAAAAATGTTGATGGGGAATCAATCCACAATATAGACACTCGAGGTAGCAACTGTCGAAATGCCTACATTCGGGCCCACGTTTGCGCCATTTCTTTTCTGTAGCGCACTTCTCCTCACGACGCTGTTCTAATAAGGAAGATTTAGAGAGGTGCAATTGCACTGAAGCAAGGTGGCATACCTAGCTATGCTTCAGCTTCGCTCAGGGAAATTGGGGTGGGGTGCTTCAGCCTTACGCAACGAAGTCGCACAAAAAACAAAAACTAGTTAAATATATGCCTACGGTAACAAAGGGGTATTCCACGCGGAATTGCGCCAGCAAATTGACAATGCAAAACAAACAAAAAAAAAAAACAAGTGACTAGGAAAATGAACAATGCAGGAAAGAAGAACAAGGAACGTTACACCAATCGTCGTTTATGGGGAAGAAAGGGTGGAAGAACTCCCCATGTCTCTACCCACCCGAACTGTTAACAAAAAAAAATTTATGTTAGTCGGTTAGCCCTCTTATTACTTACTTCATCTCAACCCCAAATATCCCTACATTTCGTCAACGGCCAATAAAACCTAGAATTCCATCTTTAGCAATTCACAATTTCTCGTTTTATTCATAAGAAAATCTTAAAAAAATTTCCCTGCTTCCTTATTACTAGCATTTAATAGTTATCTATTTAAACGAAATACTTTGGATTCAATCAACTTTATCATCATGTTCAAAACAGATAGCCTATTAGTTTAAATAACCCAAAATGTATACGTATTAACAAACAGCTATTTAACAGAAATTCAATATAATTGTAGTTGGCATACTAGAATGTAATTATAACGTAGGTGTACATTGGATTGATATGAGTATCGCTAAATATGTGGACGAAGTATGTTAAGCTTACTACCCTAATTATCGTTGTAGTATTTTCTTCAATACACATTTAGTTAACTTGGGTGTGCAAATGGTTTCATCCATGCGATTTTTAAATCGACATACACATGCGATCAAATGTGCATATCAATGTAAGAGTAATATCTTTGAGATCGTGGTTAAACCAAGAATTAAAAATTTTAGGTTAAGAGGTTATTGAAATTAATATCCTCTTGAATTTATATTAAAAAAATTACAAAAACAAAATGTGCATACATATGTGAAATAGAAAGTGAACTGATTTACTTACATGCCTACTCGGCTACACCATCGATGCGACGTTGGTACCAGCGACGACGAGGTTGCAAACGCGATAGGTTTAGGCTGCAATCAAACATGCGTATGGCCGAAAAATCGCAATTCGAACTAGGGGTTCGATAGCTAAATGGGTAGACCCAATTCATACCTGCGTACATCACCTACATACATGTATATGCACATCCAGTGTTTTGCACGCACACCCATAACTAGAGATGTATATGAGCGAGCGTGTTAACGCGCCTGAAACTATATCTCGCGAATTTCTAAGAATTTGATATAATTTTTACATATGAAATTACACTTAACATTTAAACTATTTTATTACATTATTATTTATGCAGTATTGCGTAACTCAATTAATTGTCTTTTAATGTATACAAATTCAGGTGCAAGAACCCTAAAACCCATCATTGAAATCGCCATAACGGAATGCTATAGCAAATAAACTTCTGCTCAATGGAACTAATCACAATTTCAAATGTTAGTACATAATTACTTATAGCTATGAGTAGTATGTTTATGAGGGTTCTGGACCACATTTTGTATGGAAAACTCGGTGCATGTCTCACCCTAAGAACTCAGTATTTCCGTGCAGTCTGTCACCAGTCTGGCCCTAGGAATGCGTCCAGTTCTATATTTTGCGCACAGTCTGATATGAGTCTTACCAGTTCTATATTTATCTTGACCTGAAAATTTTAACACCTCTCAAGATCATTCAACAATTTCGTTGCCTACATTTAGGCGTAAACGTTCTTAAGCTTAGAGCTTTTTGCATTTTTATGGAAAAACTCGGAGCATGTCTCACCCTACCAACTCATTATACGTTCTTCCGGTTTGTGCTCTGGCTGATCTATAAGAAAAAGCAGAGCTTTTTGTTTCTGTTCTGCCTGCAAGAAAAAAGAGCTTAGACGTTTTCAATGCAGGAGAGTATCGAGCTCAGATTTTAAAAGGGGGCCGTAAATTTTTAAAGGGCCCCATATTTTTAAATGACCCCGCATATTTCTAATGAAACCTAGACCTCGCCCGAGCGTTTTAAAAAAGTCCCTTAGAATTTTAAAGAGCCCCTTTACTTTTTCTTGTATATATACTGGCACATATATATGTACGCGGGAATTTCCTGAAGCCGCATAATTAGTTTTAAGATTTTTAACTAAAGTGCATTTTTATCATGGTATTGTGGTTTCTTTATCACACAATTCTGCAGTTTATTGCATTTTGTATAAAAAACTCGGATCATAACTCACCCTAACAACTCATTCTACGTTCTTCCGGTTTGTGTTCTGGCTGATCTGTAAGAAAAAGCTTAGAGCTTTTTGAATTTTGTATGGAAAACTCGGAGCATGTCTCACCCTAACAACTCCTTACTTTCGGTGCAGTCTGAGAAGAGTCTGGTCGTAGGATTGAGACCAGTTCTGTATTTATCTTGACCTGAAATTTATGTCACCTCTCAAGATCATTCAACAATTTCATTGTATAATTTTCGGCGCATACGTTCATCAATGCAGGAGAGTATCGATCTCAGATTTTAAAAAAGGGCTCCAAATTTTTAAAGAGCCCCTCGACTTTGTCTGGCTGATCTATAAGAAAAACCAGAGCTTTATGTTTCTGTTCTGCCTGCAAGAAAAAAAGAGCATAGACGTTCATCAATACAGGAGAGTATCGAGCTCAGATTTTATATGTGGGGCCCCAAATTTTTAAGGGGTTCCAAATTTTTAAATAACATCTCATATTTCTAAAGCGTATAAGTGTGGGGGAATGGTTAAAAATTCTTTTTTATATCCAACTATGATTCACCTGACTGTGTTTAACATATAAAAAGCCTACCATTAAAAAGATATTTCATATTTAATTTTCTGAAACAATTTGAGCATATTTTACCTGAAGAGCAGAAGAAAAGACTTTTCGAAACTCATTCAAAAATTTAGTATTGAGATAAGTTAAGTAAAATAAAGAATCATTTCGGCGAACATTATGAAAACTGTGTTTGGTCGAATTCTATTAGCACAGATGGCCCAGACACTTGCAATTGCTCACACCTAGAGCATTTGGATCAGGAAGCCTACGAAATTATGGACACTTATACAAAAATTTATAATCAACTTCGTTGTAAATATTGTAAATAAATTATACCTGTAAATACTTACTTCTTTCAAATAAACCTTTTTAAATAAATAAATATAATTTTTATTTTAATTTTTATATATTCACATAAAGTATATTATTTCAAATTTAAAATATTTGTACATTTATAAATAAAACATTAGTTTTGACTAAATTTTATAAATCCATATAAACTTTTTGTCAAGTGCCTAATACGAGCAAAGCCACCGATACCTTTATATTTGTATACAATTCCTAAAAATTCATTAAGAAGTTTATCTTCACATATCCCTCAATATCACAACTAACATTATGTTTTTAGTTGAAGTTCGAGCGCATCCCAAATCAATGTCATCCGCTTTAATTTCGTCATCGAACCACTGTTGTATTAAACTCTTAAATTTTTGAATATCTACATCATTTTTAAAATTAACTTCAAATGAGGGAACTTTTTCCACCTTATCACTTAAATTAATTTTTCCAACATTTAATAACCCCTTAGTGTTTAAAATTTCATGTATAGGAACAGCTGCTACTGTTGGTTCACAAAAATCAATAAAATTATTTACATTGTTGGGAATAGCTTTTGGTTGGGTGGCTTTTTGTGTAGTAGCTTCAACTAGTTTTATCTTTGAAGGTTGTTTTCTCTTGCGCTTATTTAATATATGTGGTTCCACTTCAGTTGTACATTTTAGGGATTGGATGGGCTCTCCTAGTTTTTGAAGCTGCTTATCAAATTCTTCTGCTAGTATTATCTCTGAAGGTTGTTTCCTCTTACGATTAGTTAATATATGTGACTCCATTTCAGTTGTACTTTGTAGGGATCGGATGGGCTCTTCTAGTTTTTGAATTGGTTCTCAAATTCGTCTTCATCAAAACTTTTTAAAACCTTATCGAATTCCGCTTGATCGATCACAAAATTAAACAATTGCTGTTTGTCATCAAAGTTTGTATAATTTTCAGAATCCATTGCTCTACGTTAATGTTATTTCCATAAACATATAATTACAAATAGCTCACTAAACTTTAAAATTCATATTTATATTTCCTTGAACAGTAGTAATTGTTATCACAAAGTTTTGAGTTTTTTTTTGTTTTGTGTTTTAATAAAACGCATTCTTACATTGACACATATAAGTACATGAGAATTCCACAATTAACTAAAGGGCATCCTTATAATGAACTTGTGATAACTTTATCACAAAGTTTTGAGTTTTTTGTTTTGTATTTTAATAACGCGTGTTCTCACATTGATTACAACCATCTGGGCCCTTAAACATGACAGCATATAAATTATAAATTTTTTGTATTGTTTTACATCGGGAAAGATACTCAGCAAGGGCATAGTAGTATCCTAAATAAACTTCCGGATGGTACATGTAGTACGGCGACAGATTACTACCCTCGCAAACTGAAGTTTGAGTACGGTTGTAATACCACCATTCCAAGCAGGAACGAGTGGAAGAGAAACCTGGGCATAAGTCTCGACGACATCCAAATCTACACTGACGTCTCCAAGATGGAATTGGATGGGGGCCGGAGTCTACTCTGAGTGCCTAGATTTGTCTGCATCATTCAAACTCCCATCGTACTGCAGCGTGATTCAAGCAGAAATCCTCGCGATTTGGCATGCCTGCAAATCACTGGAGGGCTTGAATGTAGCTCGTAAAGTTTGCATCCTTTCAGATAGCCAAGCAGCGATAAAAGCGCTTTCTTCGCCCCACGTTAATTCAAAATTAGTGTGGGCTTGAAAGCGACTCATATCCCAGTTATCCATCAATCTAGAATTATCCGTTACCTGGGTCCCGGGTCATAAGGGGATAGAGGGTAACGAGAAGGCCAACGAGCTGGCACGCAGGGGCTCATCGGAAATGAGCGAGGAAATAACCAGTGTCGAAGTAGGCATACCCTTAGCAGTAGCCAAAGGGGAATACCCAAAGCTTCTACTTGGAGAGAGCACAAACAAAGTGGAATAACATCACCACCTGTGCAATATCAAAATCCATTCGGCCAAACTATGATTGAAGGAGGACGGGAAGTCTTCTGAACAAATCTAGGGCCAACACACGCAAACTGGTAGCAGTCTGCACCGGTCATTGTGCAGTAGGTACGCATGCGGAAAAGATGGGCATTCCGTATAACGACTACTGCAGAAGATGCAAAGATCCAGATGCCAGGGAGACAGTAGAACATTTAATGTGTAATTGTCCGGCTCTAGCTAGAGCCCGACTAAGGTTCCTTGGAACCCCGTTTCTAAAAGACCTCAGAGGTCTATCTATCAATCAACAACTCTGGCTGGTTATAATACATTGACCGTAACATTCCGTAGGTTTTAGACGAGTTATATGGTATCAGAACGTCTTTAAATAGCTACTTGGGCGACCAGGGTCGCAGCCATTTCACCTACCTACCTACCCTTATATCGGAAATAATGCGAAATACAATTACATATATCTACTGTTTCCTTATATGAATTATCAGCAAAATTACAACCTTTCTTGTGTAATCCATTGGATGAATATGTGAATGGCTCTGATTCATGACCTCAATTCATTTATCATAGAATAAAAAAATATTCGACGTTCATCATCAATTAAGTCACCATATTTTGATAAAAACTTTTCTAAATATTTCGGGAAAGTCATTTTCTTCTTTTTTATTGTATTACCTCTTTGATACTGAATTGAATGTAGTGCGAAACTGCACGGTATATATCAACAAACCACAAAATACATTTAATAGGTAAAGAATTAATCAAACTATTTACAAAACCCTGGCCAACCTTTTTACGTATTCGTCCCATTAGGTGTTTGTTTTCTTCTTAATAATAATAATGAGAGTGAGTGTGGGTGAGTTATAATTAAATGATGACTTTATTATAAAAGAGACGGTTTATATTGCTATATGTCTAGTAAACAAAATGAAAGTTGTTAAACAACATCTCCAACTTAAGGTTAATAATGTCGACAATTGTATAAATGTTAAAAATGTTACTAGACATAGTCCCCTTTTACCAAAGTCCATACGACCGCTGATTATGGGACCGTCAAATTGTGGAAAAACTAAAGTTATGCTCAGTTTAATTGAAAACCCAAACGGGCTTAATTTCCGAAATATATACATTTATTCAAAATCATTCTATCAAGCAAAATATATCTATCTAAAAGGGCTTATTGATCCGATAAAAGGAATAAATCTTTATACATTTAGTGAAAATGTTGATGTCATCAAACCCGCTGGAGCTAAACCAGACTCAATTTTTATATTCGATGATGTAATATGTGGAAAACAAAGCACAATACGAGATTATTTTTGTATGGGTCGTCATATTATTATTATTTTTTCTGTTTTGTTTGTTGATAATTTAATTTATTGTTCTGTAAATTTAATTGAATTTTGTACGCATCTTTGGTCAAATTTTCTGTTAAAACATTTTATTCTTGTATCTTATTGTATCTTATTTTATATTATTGTATTGCTTTTACCGCTGATGATTGTTGCTTTGATTACATTCCGAAGAAGCATGACTGGTGAGCCAATTTTCAAAGTTGATATATGCGCAGGCATACATTTGGTTCTAAGGAGTATAGAAATTCATTTGGATAATTCACAATTTTATCTTCATCTGTAACTGTGTCGATCGATTTATATTTCGTCACTTCACCAGGAAATTGATTTTGAAAGCGATCATTGATTTTGTTAACATGGTCATTTTTGGGAGCTAAGATACATCTTTCGCATAGCCAAAAAACAAAAACATTTAAATTTAAAATTCTTAATTCTGAAATATGAAAAAGTTTCGTCTTGATCGAAGGAACCTCGAGCCAAAATTTGTTGATGATCGAAGTATAGCGAACACGTTTTCATAGGGAACATACACACAGAATTTGATTTTTATAGAAGATGTAGATAGACTGAAGCTAAACAATTTTTTTAACAGCGGCAGATTACTAAACGTCCAAAAGGCATAACAGCTAAACTCAACAATGCAGTCAAACTTTAGGTGTTAAAGAAACTTAAGTTTGTACGGCAGCCATAGTTTTTTCCCATTCCACATTTTACCGGAGGTTTTAGGACTTAACGTCACATATCTCCTTACCAACTTTCATTATCCTACCATTACGACATCCAGATATATGCAGTATAATATAATCAATTTGTGTGGGAGGTGCCACGCCCCTTTTTTCCAATTCCATATTTTCTTGGTGTGTTAAGGATTGACCTCAAATAACTCCTTACTGAATTTCATTGTTCTGGCATGTATACCTTCAAAATTATGCAGTACCAAAGATTCCATTTGAATGGGAGGTTCCACGCCCCCTTTTTACCAATTCCGCATTTCTTGGTGGTGTTAGGGATTGACCTCATATAACTCCTTACTGAATTTCAATGTTCTGGCATGTATACCTTCAAAGTTATGCAGTACCAAAGATTCCATTTGAATGGGAGGTTCCACGCCCCCTTTTTCCCAATTCCGCCTTTTCTTGGTGGTATTAGGGATTGACCTCATATAACTCCTTACTGAATTTCAATGTTCTGGCATGTATACCTTCAAAGTTATGCATTACTAAGAATTCCATTTGTATGGGAGGTGCCACGCCCCCTTTCTCCTAATTCCACATTTTCTTGGTGGTGTTAGGGATTGACCTCATATAACTCCTCATTGAATTTCAATGTTCTGGCATGTATACCTTCAAAGGTATGCAGTACCAAAGATTCCATATGTATGGGAGGTGCCACGCCCCTTTTATATATCGAAATTATTTTTAGCCTAAAACCTTCCCGTTGATCGAAGGAATCCATAACCAAAATTTGATGATGATTGATGTGTGGGAAATACGTTTCCATAGCGAACACACACACACACAGGATTTGATTTTTATATATATATGGCTATACCGATATGGGATTTCAAAATCAACTAACCATCATCTCTCCTTCCTGTATCTTTCTTAAAAAATTCATGGCAATCTGTGAAGCCGTTCTCGAGTTATGGAGTGACAATCAAAATGTACACTTCTTTTTATATATATAGATAAAACATCTATAAAAGACATATACCCTACCAGATTTTTTTTTTTAACTAGATTCGTATCAGATACACAGCTGATAGGTATCAGATTTTTTTTTCTATCGCTCATTAAAAAAATCATGTCAAAAAATCATATAACTGTATTAGCAAATCTTGCTAAGACCAGGAAAGTATTAAAAGCAATACTTAAAAGAATGAAGTTGGGAGAATTCGATAGAATCAACTTGTTGAAGGCTACATTTAAGCCCATTTCAAAACCATTAAATGAATTAGTTGATAATTTGTAAAACTCTAATAATAAAAATAATGTTACTAATTATAATGGTGATGATGATGATGATGATGAAATTTGGCGGGCGGACAGTGTGAAAGAAAGTAAAGACATGGAAGTTTTTTTATTCTCTTATTCTATAATGACCCCAAGCGTAGGTATTAATTCCATTATTTTTTACAAATCTCTTATCATTTAAACAACTTAATGTTAATTTATTTATTTCTTGTGTATACAATTCATGACATTTTGATCTAAAAATATACATTGAGTCAAAGTAAAATTTCTTTTCGAATAAACATCTGTTAAAGTCATTTGCAGAAAGTTTGAGAGTAACACATCGTTTCACACCCTTAATTTTTATACCTTTCATGAAAATGAAATGGTATATTAATTTCGTCACGAAACCGAAAATTGTAAGTCCTTAAAGGAAAATAGATAGACCCACCATTAAGTATACCGAAATAATTAGGTTGAAGAGCTGAGTTGATTTTGCCATGTCCGTCTGTCCGTCTGTCCGTCTGTCTGTTTGTATGCAAACTAGTCCCTCAATTTTTGAGATATCTTGATAAAATTTGGTGAGCAGGTGTATTTGGGTGTCCGATTAGACATTTGTCGGAACCGACCGGATCGGACCACTATAGCATATATCCTCCATACAACCGATTTTTCAGAAAAAGAGGATTTTTGTAATATCTTACCCAATTTAACATATTGAAGCTTCAAACTTCACCATATACTTTCGTATATTGCACATATTGTTGCCTGAAAAAATTTATGAGATCGGTCGTATATATAGTATATATCCCCCACAACCGATTGTTCAGATAAGGAACTTTTCGTAATTACTGCCCTATTTTAAGAGCTAGAGGCTTCAAATTTCAGCGAATGCTTACGTATATAGCATATATTGTTGTCTGAAAAACTCATAAAGATCGGTGGTATATATAGTATATATATGGTGGTATATATAGTATATATATATATATATATATATATTCGCAAATTTTAGCCCCATTTAACAGCTAGAAGCTTCAAATTTCATCGAATATTTACGTATATAGCATATATTGTTGTCTGAAAAAATCATAGAGATCGGTTGTATATATAGTATATATCTCATACAACCGATTGTTCAAATAAGAAACTTTTCGCAATTTCTACCCCATTTTAACAGCTATAAGCTTCAAATTTCATCGAATATTTACGTATATAGCATATATCGTTGTCTGAAAAAATGATAGAGATCGGTTGTATATATAGTATATATCTCATACAACCGATTGTTCAGATAAGAAACTTTTCGCAATTTCTACCCCATTTTAACAGCTAGAAGCTTCAAATTTCATCAACTGCTTACGTGTATAGCATATACTGATGTCTGAAAAAATCATTGAGATCGGTGGTATACATAGTATATATCTCATACAACCGATTGTTCAGATAAGAAACTTTGCGCAATTTCTGCCCCGTTTTAACAGTTAGAAGCTTCAAATTTCACAAAATGCTTTCGTATATAGCATATATTGTTGTCTGAAAAAATCATAGAGATCGGTGGTATATATAGTATATATCTCATACAACCGATTGTTCAGATAAGAAACTTTGCGCAATTTCTGCCTCGTTTTAACAGCTAGAAGCTTCAAATTTCACAAAATGCTTACGGATATAGCATATATTGTTGTCTGAAAAAATTATAGAGATCGGTGGTATATATATTATACACTTCATACAAACTGTCATTTTTGCCCCTTTTTTACGGCTAGAAGCTTCAAAATTCATAAAATTTCATCAAATAGTTACGTTTACGTCATATATTTTTGAAATACGTGATTCGTAGTCATAGTTTTTACATGCAGACCACAAAAAACGTGAAGCTTTGAATCCTCACACAGATTACCTACCTATTTTTATACCTTTCATGAAAATGAAATGGTATATTAATTTCGTCACGAAACCGAAAATTGTAAGTCCTTAAAGGAAAATAGATAGACCCACCATTAAGTATACCGAAATAATCAGGTTGAAGAGCTGAGTTGATTTAGCCATGTCCGTCTGTCCGTCTGTCTGTTTGTATGCAAACTAGTCCCTCAATTTTTGAGATATCTTGATAAAATTTGGTTAGCAGGTGTATTTGGGTGTCCGATTAGACATTTGTCGGAACCGACCGGATCGGACCACTATAGCATATATCCTCCATACAACCGATTTTTCAGAAAAAGAGGATTTTTGTAATATCTTACCCAATTTAACAGATTGAAGCTTCAAACTTCACCATATACTTTCGTATATTGCACATATTGTTGCCTGAAAAAATTTATGAGATCGGTCATATATATAGTATATATCCCCCACAACCGATTGTTCAGATAAGGAACTTTTCGTAATTACTGCCCAATTTTAAGAGCTAGAGGCTTCAAATTTCAGCGAATGCTTACGTATATAGCATATATTGTTGTCTGAAAAACTCATAAAGATCGGTGGTATATATAGTATATATATGGTGGTATATATAGTATATATATATAGTATATATATATATATATTCGCAAATTTTAGCCCCATTTAACAGCTAGAAGCTTCAAATTTTACCGAATATTTACGTATATAGCATATATTGTTGTCTGAAAAAATCATAGAGATCGGTTGTATATATAGTATATATCTCATACAACCGATTGTTCAGATAAGAAACTTTTCGCAATTTCTACCCCATTTTAACAGCTATAAGCTTCAAATTTCACCGATTGCTTACGTATATAGCATATATTGTTGTCTGAAAAAATCATAGAGATCGGTTGTATATATAGTATATATCTCATACAACCGATTGTTCAGATAAGAAACTTTTCGCAATTTCTACCCCATTTTAACAGCTATAAGCTTCAAATTTCACTGATTGCTTACGTATATAGCATATATTGTTGTCTGAAAAAATCACAGAGATCGGTTGTATATATAGTATATATCTCATACAAGCGTTTGTTCAGATAAGAAACTTTTCGCAATTTCTACCCCATTTTAACAGCTAGAAGCTTCAAATTTCATCAACTGCTTACGTGTATAGCATATACTGACGTCTGAAAAAATCATTGAGATCGGTGGTATACATAGTATATATCTCATACAACCGATTGTTCAGATAAGAAACTTTGCGCAATTTCTGCCCCGTTTTAACAGTTAGAAGCTTCAAATTTCACAAAATGCTTTCGTATATAGCATATATTGTTGTCTGAAAAAATCATAGAGATCGGTGGTATATATATTATATACTTCATATAAACTGTCATATTGACCCCTTTTTTACGGCTAGAAGCTTCAAGATTCATCAAATTTCATCAAATAGTTACGTTTACGTCATATATTTTTGAAATACGTGATTCGTAGCCATAGTTTTTACATGCAGACCACAAAAAACGTGAAGCTTTGCATCCTCACACAGATTACCTACCTATTTTTATACCTTTCATGAAAATGAAATGGTATATTAATTTCGTCACGAAACCGAAAATTGTAAGTCCTTAAAGGAAAATAGATAGACCCACCATTAAGTATACCGAAATAATCAGGTTGAAGAGCTGAGTTGATTTAGCCATGTCCGTCTGTCCGTCTGTCTGTTTGTATGCAAACTAGTCCCTCAATTTTTGAGATATCTTGATAAAATTTGGTTAGCAGGTGTATTTGGGTGTCCGATTAGACATTTGTCGGAACCGACCGGATCGGACCACTATAGCATATATCCTCCATACAACCGATTTTTCAGAAAAAGAGGATTTTTGTAATATCTTACCCAATTTAACAGATTGAAGCTTCAAACTTCACCATATACTTTCGTAAATTGCACATATTGTTTCCTGAAAAAATGGGTGATATCGGTCGTATATATAGTATATATCCCCCACAACCGATTGTTCAGATAAGGAACTTTTCGTAATTACTGCCCCATTTTAAGAGCTAGAGCTTCAAATTTCAACGAATGCTTAGGTATATAGCATATATTGTTGCCTGAAAAAATCATAAAGATCGGTGGTATATATATACGTATATATATGGTGGTATATATAGTATATATATATAGTATATATATATATATTTTTGGCAAATTTTAGCCCCATTTTAACAGCGAGAAGCTTCAAATTTCACCGAATACTTACGTATATAGCATATATTGTTGTCTGAAAAAATCATAGAGATCGGTTGTATATATAGTATATATCTCATACAACCGATTGTTCAGATAAGAAACTTTTCGCAATTTCTACCCCATTTTAACAGCTATAAGCTTCAAATTTCACCGATTGCTTACGTATATAGCATATATTGTTGTCTGAAAGAATCATAGAGATCGGTTGTATATATAGTATATATCTCATACAACCGATTGTTCAGATAAGAAACTTTTCGCAATTTCTACCCCATTTTAACAGCTAGAAGCTTCAAATTTCACCAAATGCTTACGTATATAGCATATATTGTTGTCTGAAAAAATCATAGAGATCGGTGGTATATTATAGTATATATCTCATACAACCGATTGTTCAGATAAGAAACTTTGCGCAATTTCTGCCCCGTTTTAACAGCTAGAAGCTTCAAATTTCACAAAATGCTTACGGATATAGCATATATTGTTGTCTGAAAAAATTATAGAGATCGGTGGTATATATATTATACACTTCATACAAACTGTCATTTTTGCCCCTTTTTTACGGCTAGAAGCTTCAAAATTCATAAAATTTCATCAAATAGTTACGTTTACGTCATATATTTTTGAAATACGTGATTCGTAGTCATAGTTTTTACATGCAGACCACAAAAAACGTGAAGCTTTGCATCCTCACACAGATTACCTACCTATTTTTATACCTTTCATGAAAATGAAATGGTATATTAATTTCGTCACGAAACCGAAAATTGTAAGTCCCTTAAAGGAAAATAGATAGACCCACCATTAAGTATACCGAAATAATCAGGTTGAAGAGCTGAGTTGATTTAGCCATGTCCGTCTGTCCGTCATCCTCACACAAAGTACCTACCTGTTTTTTATTTTATATTTATCTTAAAAATCGTTAGGGTATGTAGATCTGTTCACTATATATTTCTTATCTTATACATCCGATTATTCGGAGATTACGAACGGGTTAAGATTATTGTTCAGCCCCATTCATGAAAGGTATGAAGTCTTCGGCACAGGCGAAGACAGTCCCGTTCTTACTTGTTTTAATCTCTTTTTCTTCTTGATCGATGCGAATAGAACACATTTTTGCTCTCAAGCCAATAAATTCCATCATTAATTTGTCATTACATTCATCATTCATCATACCCAAAACCTTTTTGTTTAACCATGGAAAATCAAAAACATTTGGATTTGGGTATGCAGATGTATCAAATTGCATGCTTATATCCTTACGAATATCATCATTAAAGTCATTTGTCTTAATATCGTAAATAAAGGAGTCAGTATCCATATAGTTAAGATTAACATTTTCACGATATTTTGTTTAATATAATCATAATGAAATTCATACATTTTCAGTTTAGAAAGTTCTAAAATGGTAAAACATATATAAATAGGTTTATTGTAAATTGTGAAACCTTTATTCGAGTGTATTGCAATCATAGTATCAGTAAATTGTTGTGAACTATGAAAATTAAACTTTGCTATTAGAGCTCTAGCTCC
Organism: Eurosta solidaginis; assembly: GCF_040869045.1. Taxonomy (NCBI): domain Eukaryota; kingdom Metazoa; phylum Arthropoda; class Insecta; order Diptera; family Tephritidae; genus Eurosta; species Eurosta solidaginis. The sequence goes on along the minus strand of NC_090324.1, from coordinate 151,028,962 downwards.
TAATCTCCTACCTCTAGTCTCCCAATCGGTTACTATTTTTATATCTTTTCGTTTATCAACATTTTCCATAGTTTTTCCGTAGAATGCATTGTTTAATAGCTTGAAAAAATTTTGTTCAAATGAATTTTAAGCTAATGTTCGGTGGTGGTTATTCAAATCAATATATTTTTTCAGCCAATCTGATTGAAAAAATTTTAGAATTTTATGTATTTTAACTAAAACTAATCCATGACTTATACATTGTTTAAGAGATCTATAATGTATTATATATTTTTCTTTTTTGGATAAATCTGTTATCAGCTTAGTATATTTCATATTTTTATTTTTTTGTTTTCTGAACAGAATATGATAATCATGTAAACTAGATGGATGATCTAAATCCACTTCTAATATATAACCAATTTCCGAATCAATATTGCAGATATTGTTTACTTTAACTTTCTGGTTAATTATTGAGCTCAAGGCCGCAAGGATAAATAAAACACCATGTATTTTGTGGTATTATAATTTATAGATGGTCGATATTTCGGTTTCAATCTGAAACCATCATCAGGACTAAAAAAAAACACAAAATATAATAACAAACATTAGGCAAACATAAAAATAGCAGGTGGCTATTTTACATATGGGCATATTTCATAAACAAATACAACTTACACAAATGAATGTACTTGATCGACAGATCATATATTCGAACAGATGAATGAACAAAGACAAAACAGGAGAAAAGGTAAACAAAATTAAAGTACAGTAAGTATAAACAAATTTTCTCAAAGCATGTACAATCAAGTATAAACAAAATTAACAATATATGTAACAACAAACAATAAGAACAAATTTCCAAATCATCTTCTTGCTATTTTGTTGTTGTCGCCAAGTATGTGGGTAGCGGGATATTCGCCGTCGTATGATGAACACTGCTCAACTCACATTGTATGTTGTTGTTGTTTCAGCACTAAATTTCGATAGACGTGCGCACAGCCTTCTGTGTCAGATTTATAATTAATTCGCTTCTCATTAGGGGTGTTCATAATATGTAGCATTTCTAAAATAAAACGCTTCTTATAAAATTTTTCCTTGTCCAGAAGAAGGCGACATTTTCAAAATCAGGGAAATGTCCAGTATCATTGCAATGGGATGACAAGGCCGTCTTATTGTCTGAGACATTGTTCCTTAACTTGATGTTAGACCTGTGTCCGGAAATCCTTGTCTTTAATTTTTGTTTAGTTGTCCAAACATATACATTTTTGCATACGTTGGACCCGTCGCCATTGCATGGAATTTCGTAGATTATGTCGGATCTCTCATATTTCGGGATTCGGTCTTTCGTATTGCTCTATATTTGTCTCAGTGTGTTGCTATATGAGGAAGAGATTTGATACTTTTCCCGGTAGTATAAATTAGATCTTTTTATCCTCTCTGCTATTCCTGGAATATATGTGACAGATTTTTGTAATTTTGCATTTCTATTACTAGTACTCTCTTGCGAGATTGTCTTATAACTTCACGACATTAATACAAGATCACTTAAATAAAAGCAGAACTTCACTAAGAAACAAGAATATACAGGACACTCTACGAAAAACCAAAACAATGAAGAACTACTGATACTTAATGCAGATAAGGGAAACGTTACTGTAGCATTGAACAAGACCGAATACGATAAAAAGATGCAAACGATAGTCAATAATATATCCACCTACAGAGTACTTAAACGTGATCCGACAAGTAAATTACAGTGAAATAGTGAACAAGATGTTCAAAAATGAGTATATAGACATGAAAGAAAGGAACTTCCTTATTTGCAAAAATGCTAACCCACCGAGAATCTACGGTTTACCAAAAATACATAAAGATGGTATACCGCTACGACCTATTTGTTCTTCATTTGACTCCCCGTCTTACAATTTATGCACATATGTCGTCAATATCCTCAACAATTTAACTAACTCATCGAAATACAATATCAAAGATGCGGCAGAGTTTAAAGAAAAAGCGAAGAGTACATACATCTACGACGATGAAAGCTTAGTGTCCTTCGACGTCGTTTCTTTATTTCCAAGCATTCCAGTAGATGTGGCCATCGAACTCATTGCTTCTAAGTGGAACGACATAAAAGAGCATACGCCACTATCCAAAGAGCTATTTTTAACAATTGTTAAGTTTTGTATAAAGGAAAATCGTTATTTCAAATTCAACGGAAAAATATATGAGCAACGAACAGGAATACCAATGGGATCTCCAGCCTCCCCGGTCATAGCTGACATTGTTATGGAGGAATTGTTAATGAAATTCGAGACGGACGCCTCCAGAAAGCCACGATTGTTAACGAAATACGTGGATGACCTTTTCGCTGTTGTCAGAACGGATGAAATCGACAACATGCTCACGAAGCTCAATAGTTACAACAAGTCCATACAATTTACAACAGAGGTATAAAAAGGTGAGTGCTTGCCATATTTGGACACTCTGATAATCAGAAAGGATAATAAGTTATTTATCGACTGGTATAAGAAGCCTACAGCGTCCGGAAGGCTAATTAACTACAACTCGAAGCACGAAAAAAGAACCATTTTGAACACCGTGAAGAATTTTATATCGAGAGTACTTAAAATATGCGATAAAATATATCACAAGAAAAACCTTGCTATCATCAAGGCAACCCTGGAACAAAATTAATTTTCTAGAGAGATAGTTGACAATCTGATCCGAAACTTTTATAAGACAATCTCGCAAGCGAGTACTAGCAATAGAAATGCAAAAACATACAAATCTGTCACATATATTCCAGGAATAGCAGAGAGGATAAAAAGATCTAATTTATACGACCGGGAAAAGTATCAAATCTCTTTCTCATATAGCAACACACTGAGACAAATTTACAGCAATGCGAAAGACCGAATCCCGAAATATGAGAGATCCGACATAATCTACCAAATTCCATGCAATGGCGACGGGTCCAACGTATGCAAAAAGGTATATATTGGGACAACTAAACAAAAATTAAAGACGAGGATTTCCAGACACAGGTCTAACATCAAGTTAAGGAACAATGTCTCAGACAATAAGACGGCCTTGTCATCCCATTGCAATGATACTGGACATTTCCCTGATTTTGAAAATGTCGTCATTCTGGACAAGGAAGAATTTTATAAGATGCGTTTTATTTTAGAATTGCTACATATTATGAACACCCCTAATGAGAAGCGAATGAATTATAAATCTGACACAGAAGGCTGTGCGCACGTCTATCGAAATTTAGTGCTGAAACAACAACAACATGCAATGTGAGTTGAGCAGTGTTCATCATACGACGACGAATATCCCGCTACCCACATACTTGGCGACAACAACAAAATAGCAAGAAGATGATTTGGAAATTTGTTCTTATTGTTTTTTGTTACATATATTGTTAATTTTGTATATACTTGACTGTACATGCTTTAAGAAAATTTGTTTATACTTACTGTACTTTAATTTTGTTTACCTTTTCTCCTGTTTTGTCTTTGTTCATTCATCTGTTCGAACATATGATCAGTCGAGCAAGTACATTCATTTGTGTAAGTTGTATTTGTTTATGAAATATGCTCATATGTAAAATAGCCACCTGTTATTTTAATGTTTGCCTAATGTTTGTTATTATATTTTGTGTTTTTTTAGTCCTGATGATGGTTTCAGATTGAAAGCGAAATATCGACCAATTATATAAATTATAATACCACAAGATACATGGTGTTTTATTTATCCTTGCGGCCTTGAGCTCAAAAATTAACCAGAAAGTTAAAATAAACTTATAACGCTATTAACAAAACCCAAAAAGATATTATTTACATTAAAGCCTTCAATATTTTCAACCCATTAAAATTTCTAAATGGAAGATATTCTGACATAGCAAAACCATACAAATTGTTTACATCTAAATAAATGAGATAATTTGATTCTTTATTACAGTCATAATCACTCATATATTTATTATTTGCTATTGAATATCGCTTACTACACTGAACAATTCCTCCTCTAATACTCCGCTTTATAAAACTATACATATTGTTATCGGTTATTAGTTCTAAATTTGTTTTTGTTGTCTTCAACATAGCATCCCAAGATAAAACTGGGGTGGTAAAATATTGACATGGATTTAAGTTATAGATATCTTTGCATACTTTTCTAAAGTTTTCGAAAATGTCACATAATAGTAAGACATCTACTTTCAAATACAACAATAAATAATCCATCAAGTTTTTGCATTTGAATATATTCCACACTTTTTGAGCATGTTCGTAATCAGCTTTCATCATGATTAATTATTTAATTTGTCAAAGAAAAATGAACGAGCAGGTAGTTCTGTTTCTTTTAAACGGTCTATCGAGTTTAGGTAATCATAAGGAAATACACCTTTACGCTTCATTAATGTAAATTCATCATTATTTTTATAAACTGATTTCAAAATATGCAAATCTTCATCGGTAAAGTAACTTGCTAAACTTTGTAAGCTAGATGGCATAAATCTGTATGAATCCAAAAAACGAAGTTCGATAGAATCTTTTTCAGTTATATATATTCTCTTAGATATCGATATATGTATATAACTCTTTATTTAAGGGAATAACTTTAATGTCGCCTTGTGTTGTCGAAAGTTCTCTAACAAACAAAGATTATGAAATAATATTGGCACGAAGCGCGGAATTTGATATTCTAAGTTGCATTTGTTATGAGCAGGACCTCTATATTCATCAGTTAAATGACACTGATCTGTAACTCTGTCATCTTCTTTTACATTTTCATTACAAATATGACAGTTTGAATATTCTTTATGAAATTATCCTTGAGAGGGAGTTAACTGGATCACCGATATCTTTCTACTTATAATATCATAGATTTTCAAAACATCTTCAATTAAATTTTTGAAAAAAAGGGTTGTACAATCCCCACCACTATATATTCTAAAACTGTCTAAACTGTTGTCAGAACATTTGATGTAGTAACTATAAGCGTAGAGAATATGTTTTTGAACTGATTTAACTTTGCTAGAATTTTGAATATCTATTGGTTTTAGAATACACTCAAAGTGCACATGCAATTGTTTTTTAAATTTACTAAAGTTTAATACTTTATCATTTTCCGAAGGCATCTCTGTTACTATTTTATTGCAATGATCCTTGTGGTATGCTAAAACTTCGTTTGTATGGAAGTGGATTAAACATGGGTTGCATGCGAACACTTTCCGTTTACATTTTGTTAATTGCCTACATATTAGTCTGAAATTATATAAAAATAAAAATTCTTTTAACAAATTTTGTTTGATTTAAGAGTTTTTCTTAGTGTCTTACCTCGAAATGTTCTTTATCCAAACGTAATGGAAGTTGTTAATGTCCTCTAACAACAATAAATTTATATGATGTTCTCGTTCCTCTTTTGTAAAATAATATGCACCCACTACAATGGGTTGTTGACACTAATGCCAGGATTTTTCTCTTTAAATATTTTGAATGGTTTAACCGCAAGTGGAAAATTTAGATTTTGGAAGTTGATTGTAATACTGTTTCGCAGTTCTATCACATCTGCTTTATACCATCAACTTCATATGATGAACAACTATTTGTGTGACAACTTTTAGGATATAGAGCTGACATGATTGCGCACTTGAAACAGTATTCATTTATGTTTTGAATATTTACACGCGAATGTTTGTTCTGAATTGTTGGTGGTAAAGGGATATATTTTGAGCCTTTAATAGGCTCATATATATTTATATTCGCTTCTAGATGTGATATCTCAATTAGTGGCCAACCACTATCTCTTTCTTGAAATTCACTCATTTTTGAAGATAAAATGGCACACTGGTCCTCGTAAAGCAGATCAATATCATTTTTCGTAGAAGTTGACTCAAGTAAAACCATCTTGGGTTGATGTGATTTCAATTCCATCAAACACTCTACTTCTTCCTGAATCAAATTAAAAAATTTGTTCCTTCCTCTCTTAATAGTAACTAACTGTATTCATTACCATATTGAATTCGTTTTCTACTAATTCTATCCATTATATATCTGCATATTTATTACTAATACGGCATTTATTTTAGTTAGCTGATGAGGGTTCCTCTATAGCTGAGCAGTTTTAGATTTCGACGGTGAACAAACCATTGCCTTACAAAGAACGCATGAACAGGATTAGCCTGGTTTCATTTGACGACTTGAGAGCAGTGCGGTGTCACAACGTCTATAAAAAAACTCTTTCCGCTCTGAACACTTTTTCTTTCAAAAGAAAATTTTTCTAAATGCTCCATTTACTTGATGGGATCATTTAAAAAGAAGTAATAAAAACTTGAATTCTTTATGTCCTTAAATTGGTGGTGCTTAAACGTACAATAAGAATCATAATTTTCTACTTTGGTTTATATTATTAAAACAACTTCTTAGTACTGAGAATAAGTACGTATATTTTTCGGAAAAAAAAAAAATTGGGGAAACGGTTAAGCAGAATTAATGTGTACGGTGGGGACCGTCAGTATGCAAAACAAAAATTGTAAAAGTAGTACTGCGGAAGTGCTTAGACTTCAATTGTTCAATTAAAGAGTGAAGTTTATGAAAGAAACTTATAAAACCCTACCCCACTCTTGGCAGTGGACATGTTTGTGTTCATTTCTGGAATAAATATTGCATGATTTTTGCAGCTCTCCCGAAAGTTTGCGTCCTCATTTAATAAAATATTGTCCGAAAAAGCATCATTTTGTACAAATTTAGAGATCGTTACATTATTAAATAGTAACAAAAAGAAAGAAAGGAAATCCCTATTAGATAGGATTGCAGTGAGCTTAGTGTGTAAAATTATTTGAATACATTTTTTATTTTTATTTCACAATTGCCTAAACATGAATGCTAACGATGTAAATTCAGAGACTTCACCTTTAATACAAATTCTAGCGTTTCCGGGACTCCAAATTTCTTAAGAAACATGAAGTGCCGTCCGTCAGAAACCGCTTTTTAAAGCTTACCTAATTCAATATTAATTTAGCATGCGTGCATACATATACATACGAATACATACAAACCTACAGTAGTAGTACTTATTTGAATGTAGGAATACTTTTTGAAGTTTTTGAATGTTGCTTAGTATTAAAAGCAGAACATACACATAAGTAGGATGTTATGAAATTTCTTTGACTTATCAGATCACAATAGATTAAAGGTTCTCTAGAAATTATGGTCTTATTATACAATGTATATTGTTTTTTTCAAAATATGTGATTGTTAATTTGAATTGAAAATGTTATGCAACGAAGTTTGAAACCTTTTTATTTCTGAATTAATTTTATTTCTGAATTTATTTAATTTGATGCATAAAAGGTTATCCTAAATAATATTGTGCACTTTCGTAGGTTAGGCTTTTGAAATCTAAAGAATATCTAATCCCCGTGTCGCGACTGCGACTAAGGCTAAGCGAAAGGGTTTGCGTTAAACATTCAACACTTTATTGTAGCTGTGTGATTGGTTTATTCTGAAAGAATTCATTAATTATGTACAAATGTATTTCATAAAAAAGACTTTAATTATCTTACCGCAGTTTTGCACCCTTTCTTTGGCGATCAAAGTTCAATAATAAAACGGATGTTTCGAGCTATGACAAATGTCAACGTGAATAGAGAGAACGAATAAATAGCGATGAAAGAATGAGTGCAAAACATTGGCTTATAACTCAAGGTTGTACCAAAGGGTACTTAGATTAAATAAAACAATGTGAGGATTCCAAAGCCGAGGACTTTGTATCCTCACAACATACACATATCTATATATTTTTGCAAATAACATACATTTGGAAATAACTTGGAAGTTATACTTGAATTTTTATCACTTTGGAAATAACTTGGAATTTATACTTGAATTTTTATCACTGATATATTTTTTGCATGAAGCACCAGAAATATACATATGTATACCTTTATGAATTATGCCCTAAATACATATATTCTGTTGTACATTGAATTTATAATTATTAAATTGAAGGACAAATTAGACTTGCGCTGTTTTGCACGCAAGCAAAGTATTTACATTTTCGCAAACATAAATTTTAAATATAGGATCACCCTAACACGCATTGAATATTTGGAAGGAAGGTAGATACGCACAAAACATAAAAATGCAGCGGTCAACCAACCCTTTGCAATCTCAAAATCCAATACATCCAGCTACAAATACAACATACATAATAACTTAAGTGAACGGAGATCAGCAGCAAGTCGTCAAAATAGGCGCCGCTACTAATTGAAGTTTCGTTATACATATTTACGCACTAGCATACAACACACCAATGCACGCCATACAACAGAAGGCAGAAGCATTGGGCAAAGCAAAACACAACATTAGAATCAGGTGACCACAAACAAATATACAAACACACAATATATAAACCAAAGCCTGGAAAGCACAGTATGAGCAAGTACAAAGGCATTGTATTCAATAAGGAGCATTATGGTGCATGGAAATTCATGGGAAGGAAATATTTACCGGAACAACAGTTGTTTTATATTGTTAATACCATTAGTTCAAAGTTGTTATTATAAAATAACCGTTTGCCTGCGTGCAAAAATTAGTATATAAGGGGGACGAGTTCGCATTAAAATTCAGAGATTAGGAGACAGGCATACGAGTCGGTAGGCTTTATCACTACCGACCAAGAGTACACCTGAAGGCATTTTCACTTCATTTGTACTTAGAGTATACTCGTCTGGAGGCTTTATCACTCCATTCGACCGCAGAGGTTGGCCGAGGGCTTTATCACCTCCGTCACCTCTTATAGAGCAAGGAAATCAGCCTAGGAGTAGAAAAGTAGAATTTTATCAAATAAATAATTTTTTATAACGTTTTGTATCGAACAAAACAGAGTTATTCTTTCAGAAGGACCGTTAGGAATTTCTACTTCCAGGAACCCTGGACGGACTGAGACCAACCCCGGCAAAGTCAAAGAAAAGTCCGTCACATTTTGGCGCCCGAGCAGGTTAAATAGAGCAAATTTTACGATAAACTTTCAAAGAATCAGAAACGAAGAGGGAAACAAGGTTCACACACTTCTGAGTTAATACGACGAGGATATAAAGCATAACAATGGTAAAGGTATCGTGGGTATACTATCTCACTCGAGAGGATCTGGTAGCCTACAGCACGGAATTTGGGCTAGAGGATGGCGGAACGGTTGACGAACTAAGAAAACGATTAGCGACATTCATCCAAGAGGAGAAGGAGAACGAGAACTTACGGGATCGATTCACAGAGTTGGCGATTCGGCATGAGCGGTTAACAAATCCACAAGCGTCAAAGACAAGCAACGAACTAAATTCACCAAGAAATGATAAACAGGCAAGTGGTGCACCCAATCAATTGGAGGTCGGACAACCGCCGGTACATTTTATTCAGCAGCCTGGTATGTACGCAACGACAAATTATATTCAACAGCCTGGCACATATGCAACGACCATGGACAGAGTAAGGAAGTGGGGATTAAAGTACGACGGAGGCAAAGATCCCCTAGGATTCATCGAAAGAGTGGAGGAGCTAGCAGATGGGTATGAAATCAACCGCAACACAATTCCGAAAGCGCTGCCGGAGTTGTTGAAGGACAAAGCGTTGGTATGGTATAGGAACAACAACCGGCACTGGCAAGAGTGGGACGCCTTCAAGAAGGACTTCCTGAAGTTCTTCCTAAGCTCCCGATACTTAGAGCAATTGGAGGATGAAATTCGTATGCGCGTACAACGACAAGGTGAGCTATTTAAAGATTATGTCTTGGCACTACAAGGAATCATGCGCCACGCGGGCTACACCGAGGAGCAGAAATTAACCCGCATCTACAGAAACTCGCGCAGAGAGTACCAACTATATATAAAGCGAAGCGAGGTCAGCAATCTTGAGGAGCTGGTAAGTTTAGCTCAAGACTATGAAAATATTATTCCTGACAGGGAACCAATGCGACCAACCACAAGGCCGTTCATACCACGGCGGCAAGAAGGTCAGTACCAGTGTCTCCAGGCAGAACAAAGACAGGAAGAGCGAGTAGAAATCCAACAACAGCAGAGGTCAGAGCCACAACAAGAATATGTAGATACAAGAACGGCCTGCAGACGATGCGGAAGAGGTGGTCACTTCTCATACGGGTGCCGAGGCATAAGAAGAGAATTTTGCTGGATTTGTGGTCAGATAGGCGTGCTCACTCGTGATTGTTGTAGGAAGCCACAGGGAAACGACCAGAGACCACATTGGAACCGGGGGATGGGGTCTTCGGAAGTGCAACCTCGGAGAAATTAAGCATGTTCAAATACACAAACGGCCGCATATTGGTAACAGCGTATGCGAACGGAGAAGAAGCAGTAGCAGCGATTGACACAGGAGCGACGAGGAGCTTTATAAGTGATGCAATGGCGAGAAGATTAAAAACTGGCAAATTCAAGGAAGTAAAGACGCGAGTAAGAATGGGCGATGACAGAGCAATAATAGTCAAAGAAGCGGTAGATGCAGAATTAAGAATGGGTGATAAAGTACAGAGGAACGAGATGCTAATCTTACCGGGACTGGGCGATGAGGTGGTAATTGGCACGGACTATCTGGCGAAGGTGAACTTTGAGATGAGATGTGGTGGTCAAGAAATAACGTTGTGAGTAGACGAACGGAAGCAAGAGGTAGTGACATGTACAAATATGGTCGAAACAAATAGCGAAGATTTCAAGGAACACAACCCAATGGCGGCGATAGCAACTAGCAAGACAGAAGATGCGGTGAGTAAATTTCTGAGCCAAGAATTACAGGTATTTGCAAAGATGTCAGGAATATCCAACGTGGCCACACACAAAATAGTTATGAGGGACGACCGTCCAATTAAGCAAAGGTACTATCCGAAGAATCCGAAAATGAAAGAAATTATCAACAAGGAAGTCGACGACCTGATCGAAAAAGGTTGCATCGAACCATCGAATAGCCCGCACAGCGCACCCATAGTTTTGGCAAAGAAGAAGAATGGCAAATGGAGACTCTGCGTAGACTACCGTCAACTAAACGCAAGATCAGTTCCAGACGCATACCCTTTACTACGTATACAACATATCTTGGACAAATTAAGAAGCGCGAGATTTATTAGTAGCCTCGACTTGAAAAATGGATATTGGCAAATACCTATGGAAGCAAGCAGCAAGCAATACACCGCATTCACAGTACCTGGGCGTGGACTATACCAATGGAGGGTGATGCCATTTGGCTTGCACTCAGCCCCATCAACTTTTCAGAGAGCACTTGATCGTGTCATAGGACCAGAACTGGAGCCATACGCGTTTGCATACCTCGACGATATTATCATTACAAGCAAAACATTGGAAGAGCACATTGCACATTTAACAGAAGTATTTCGAAGGCTGCATAGAGCGAACCTGAGGATAAACCCGGAAAAATGTGAGTTTTTTAAGAAAAGGTTAAAATACCTAGGTCATGTCGTTAGCGAGGAAGGCATCCATACCGACCCAGACAAGATAGCAGCCATTAAAGAACTGCAACCACCGAAGAATATACGACAGTTACGACGTTTTCTAGGAGTTGTGTCATGGTATAGAAGATTCGTGCCGGATTTTTCACAAGTATCACACCCGTTAACATCTATGCTTAAGAAAGGTAGTAAGTGGAGGTGGTCTGAAGAACAGCAATCAGCATTCGAAGCACTTAAGGCAGCACTGACGCAGGCACCGGTACTCGCTTGTCCAGATTTCTCAAGGAAGTTTAGTTTACAGACGGATGCAAGTGATTTTGGTCTTGGTGCAGTACTTACGCAAGGGTCAGGTGACGAAGAACGAGTAATAGCATACGCAAGCCGCAGGTTAAACAAGACAGAGATGAACTACTCACCGACAGAAAAGGAGTGTTTGGCAATAGTCTGGGCAATACGAAAGATGAGGCCATACGTAGAAGGATACACGTTTACAGTAATAACAGATCACCTAGCGTTGAAATGGTTGAATGCGATAGAGAGTCCGACTGGTCGGATTGCGAGATGGGCGCTGGAACTACAGCAATACTCATTTGACGTACAGTACCGAAAAGGAAAGTTGAACGTTGTGGCAGATGCATTATCAAGACAACCGATGGACGAGCAGTTGGGTACGTTGACGATGGACGACGGAAAAGACGAGTGTAAGTGGCTTAAAGCTAAGATGGAAGATGTAAGGAAGGCCCCGGAGAAATTCCCAGAGTACGTTATCAAGGAAGGAAAGTTGTACAGACGCATAGGAAGTCAGGTGGATGGCGAAGATGCAGTGCCATGGAAGCTATGTGTCCCGACTTCACAGCGACGCAGAGTGCTAGAGGAGATTCACGACACACCGAGCGCAGGGCATATATGGGCATCCGAAAATCGATAGCAAGAGCAACAACACGTTACTATTGGCCCGGAATGTTCAGGGATGTAAGAAAGTACGTACAGCAGTGTCACACATGTCAAATTTACAAACCGAGTCAACAGCCAGCCGCAGGTAAGATGCTAACGAAGATTGCAGAGGAGCCTTGGGCAACAGTCTGTGCAGACTTTGTTGGTCCAATTCCACGATCGAAGCATGGAAACACAATGGCACTAGTATTCTTAGACAAATTTTCAAAATGGGTAGAAGTAATACCAATCAGAAAGGCAACGACAGAATGTTTAATAAGAGAATTTCGAGAGAGGATTTTGGCACGGTTCGGTGTTCCAAAAGTGTTTATTACGGACAACGGAGCGCAGTTTATAAGCAGACGTTTTAAGAGATTTTTAGAGGGACTTGGCGTGAGACACCAATTAACGGCACCGTACACACCGCAGGAGAACCCAACAGAGAGAGCAAACAGGAACATCAAAAGGATGATAGCACAATATACGGGAAAAGAACAAAAGACATGGGATGAGTTGTTACCAGAGATAACGCTGGCATTGAATACAAGTGTAGCTGAATCGACAGGTTACAGTCCAGCATACATAGTACAAGGGAGGGAACCGAGAATCCCCAACAGCCTTTACGATGAGCAGACATTTGGTACAGGTGAGAAATTAGCGAACCCAGGAGAGAAGTCAACGAGGATGAAAGAAATATTCGAGATGGTACAACGGAAGCAAGAGAGAGCATCTATAGAGCAAGCGAAGTATTACAATTTAAGAAGAAGGCAATGGCGACCGGCGATAGGCGACCTAGTGCTGGTAAAGAAGCATCAGCTACCAAAAGCGGTAGATAACTTTACAGCCAAACTAGCGCCAAGGTACAGTGGACCTCACCGGGTAATGAAATTTGTGTCACCAGTGATCGTAGAGCTAGACAAAGTCTTCAGAGGAAGGAGGAGAACAGCCCACCTAAGTGAGCTGAAAGCATACCACGCAACCGACGCCGCCGACAACAACGAATCCAGGAAGCAAAGTCATAAAGAGAGATACAAAAAGGGCGCTAGTGAAGATCAAACCGCGTCAACACCGTCCAATCGAACAGCAAACAACAAGCCCGAGGTACAACAACAGAAAAATAACAGCGAGGTAGCCATTTGCGGTACGCTCACACGAGTCAGCGAAGAGACCGAGAGACAACACGGAGAGAACCAAGGTACAGGTCAACAGCTGATAGCATACAGAGACGGTCAAGTACAAAACATTGCGGAGAATCAGGTACGAATATTTCCAGAAAATAAATTACAGATTGCCAGAGAACCGGCGCATGGAACAAGATTACACCTGGGAAGGCAGTTCGCTATGGCAGCCTTAAACGAACACACACCCCGAGACAACTGCGGAATTACAGACTATTTTGTAAGATTCTACTTCAATCCGGATGAAATCGGTAGTAACGGACACGCCCAACCTAGACAGTGTCAAATTATACACGAAGAAATTTTATATCAAGAATTACCCGGAAGTCGAATCAGCCACTAAAAGCTCGGTAAACTCTAACCACAATTACATAAATATACCATAAATATACTCTTTAGCTATGCGCATGATATACCACGTTTTTTTTTAAATCCACCATACATGGCGGGAACACCCTAAGGAAAATCCACCAGTTTTTCATTTATTTTATAGACTGGCATCACACATACTGCCGACGGGAAGGGCGATATGCGAACAGCCTCAACGATGACAACGACGACATCAACAAATTAAGCCGTCTGGCCAGCGGGGCAACGGCAGCCTCAACGACAAAAACAGCGACATATTGAGCCTGATGGCCAGCGACGGCAGCGACGACGAAGTAGCATGAGCGAACACCACTTCCGCGTACGGATCACGCGCACCGACCTGGTGACGGTGGGTCTCATTGCGGAAGGTCAGGGGGGAGTGTGAGGATTCCAAAGCCGAGGACTTTGTATCCTCACAACATACACATATCTATATATTTTTGCAAATAACATACATTTGGAAATAACTTGGAAGTTATACTTGAATTTTTATCACTTTGGAAATAACTTGGAATTTATACTTGAATTTTTATCACTGATATATTTTTTGCATGAAGCACCAGAAATATACATATGTATACCTTTATGAATTATGCCCTAAATACATATATTCTGTTGTACATTGAATTTATAATTATTAAATTGAAGGACAAATTAGACTTGCGCTGTTTTGCACGCAAGCAAAGTATTTACATTTTCGCAAACATAAATTTTAAATATAGGATCACCCTAACACGCATTGAATATTTGGAAGGAAGGTAGATACGCACAAAACATAAAAATGCAGCGGTCAACCAACCCTTTGCAATCTCAAAATCCAATACATCCAGCTATAAATACAACATACATAATAACTTAAGTGAACGGAGATCAGCAGCAAGTCGTGAAAATAGGCGCCGCTACTAATTGAAGTTTCGTTATACATATTTACGCACTAGCATACAACACACCAATGCACGCCATACAACAGAAGGCAGAAGCATTGGGCAAAGCAAAACACAACATTAGAATCAGGTGACCACAAACAAATATACAAACACACAATATATAAACCAAAGCCTGGAAAGCACAGTATGAGCAAGTACAAAGGCATTGTATTCAATAAGGAGCATTATGGTGCATGGAAATTCATGGGAAGGAAATATTTACCGGAACAACAGTTGTTTTATATTGTTAATACCATTAGTTCAAAGTTGTTATTATAAAATAACCGTTTGCCTGCGTGCAAAAATTAGTATATAAGGGCGACGAGTTCGCTTTAAAATTCAGAGATTAGGAGACAGGCATACGAGTCGGTAGGCTTTATCACTACCGACCAAGAGTACACCTGAAGGCTTTTTCACTTCATTTGTACTTAGAGTATACTCGTCTGGAGGCTTTATCACTCCATTCGACCGCAGAGGTTGGCCGAGGGCTTTATCACCTCCGTCACCTCTTATAGAGCAAGGAAATCAGCCTAGGAGTAGAAAAGTAGAATTTTATCAAATAAATAATTTTTATAACGTTTTGTATCGAACAAAACAGAGTTATTCTTTCAGAAGGACCGTTAGGAATTTCTACTTCCAGGAACCCTGGACGGACGGAGACCAACCCCGGCAAAGTCAAGGAAAAGTCCGTCACAACAAAACTTTAGGTGACATTTTCCAACAACCCCACCCCCGTGAAGCGATCAGCTTCACTACTTTCCACATCCAAAACCGCCAGTTTAGATACCGCGCGCTGCAAAAGTCCGCCTATTGTTCGCACGTCAGCACGCCGTGCCACACCATCCTTACCAGTGTACAAACGGTCAACAATTCCGCGTCGCCACTGATTTCTTGGCATGTTTGTGTCACAAATAAATACTGCATCCCCTTCCCTAAGGGGAGCCGTTCGTTGGCACCATTTGACTCTTCGCGTTAAAGTTGGCAGATACTCCAGTATCCATCGTTTCCAGAAAGCGTCCCTTAGACTGCGTGCAACTCGCCACTGCTTGCGGAGGCTATGTACATTAATATCAGGAGCATTGAGCGCTGGAGTGTTAGGAGCATTTCCTTGGCCAATCAGGAAATGGTTAGTTGTGAGTGGGTCTTTTTCGTTGGCGGAGATGGGCAAGTGCGTCAAAGGGCGCGAATTTATTATACTCTCTGCTTCTATCAATAGGCTTTGTAAAACGTGTTCCCTTGGTGCTACTTCTTTCAACGTATGTCGAAGGACCCTTTTTACGCTTTGCACCATCCTTTCCCAGGCTCCACCTTCGGATGGATTGGCGGGGCAGTTGAAGAACCACTCAACACCTTTAGTTGACAATTCGTTTTGAACGCGCACCGTGTCGAACACTTCAGAGAAACGTTTAGCCTCTTCGTTAGCGCCTATAAAGTTTTTACCATTGTCGGATCGAAGGCGCACTGGAACCCTCTCCTGTTCATGAAGTTGCGCATTGCAGTTATGTACGAGTCCGTCGACAAATCATGGGCTATTTCTAAGTGGATCGCTCGGACGGTGAGACACGTAAATAGAGCAAACCAACGTTTTTCAGTTCGCCGTCCGATCGTGACACAAATTGGTCCGAAATAATCGAGCCCTGTATATGTGAAGGGCCTTACATGAGGCTGGAGACGGTCTTCTGGTAGGAGGCCCATTTTTGGCGTTCGAGGTTGCACTCTGTTTATAGAACATTTTTTGCAATCGTATACTATACTCCGTAGTTTAGCCTTATTCTGGGAATCCAGTATTTCTGACGAATATTGGCTATAGTTGTCTCATGGTTTTGGTGTTTCATCTGGCAGTGATGATAACGGATGCCAATCGCGTAAAAATATGTCCATTCGGTAGTATAATCGGCCTTCTGGTATTATACGGCAAGTAGCTAGCTGCATCTATACGCCCTTGCACCCTTAACAGTCCGTCCTCGTCAATGTATGGCGAAAGCTGTCTTATTGGAATGTCGCTGAGTAAATCTTGACCATTTTCGATGCGATTGCGTTCTAAAGCGAAGGCTTCCTTTTGGACAAATAGACATAAAATGCATTCGGCGGCGTCAATCTCTGATGCAGTGAGTCCATATTCTTTATACTGCAGCTCTCGTTTACGGCAACAGTTAATGAATCGAAGCATCCACGCCACAGTTCTCTTTAGCCTAATGAGGCTTGAAAATCGACTATAGTTAATCAAGGTGTTATTGCTAGCAACCAAAACAAATTTGGATCGAAGTTCTTCATCTACGTCAACAGCGGTTCTGGTATCAGTATCTTCAGTAGGCCAGGTGTCTTCGGAACGTCGCAAGAAATTCGGTCCGTGTAGCCAACGAGATTTATGTGAAAGATCAATGCTTCCGTTACTTCTCGTCGCATCGTCAGCAACATTATCCTGGGTTGGCACCCATCGCCATTCGTGAACTTCACTCCCACTCAGAATCTCCGCGACGCGGTGTGCCACGTATGGTTTGTAGCATCGGTGTTCACTCCCGATCCATTTCAAAACAGTTCTGGAGTCGCTCCATAGGAAACATTGCTGGGGGTTAATTTGGTGATTATCCAATACTAACTTACGCAGACGTACACCAAGCACGGTGGCTTGCAACTCTAATCGTGGAATGGTTACAGGTTTTAGCGGAGCACATTTCGTTTTCCCGGCAATTAATGGCACTTCGATACCACCGTTCGACTGCATTGTCCTCCAGTAAGCAACAGCAGCAAATGACTCCTCGCTTGCATCAACAAATACGTGGAGCTCCAAGTTTTGAGGCTTACCACGATCGAAGTAGAATCGCGGCACACGAAATTCCACTACCTTGTGAAACTGTCGCCTCCATTTCTCCCACGATACGTTCAAGTCATTGGGAATGGGCTCGTCCCAACGAACTTCACTTCGTCTCAAAACTGTCAACGAAATCGTCCACGTAATGGTGCTCAACAGCGCGAGGATTACTTTCATAATGCTCTCTGGCATTCTGTCTCATGACATATTGTGCCGAGCAAGGCGAGCATGCGGCACCGAAAATCATAACTCGCATTTCATATTCCTTGGGCTGCGTATTACTCCTCCCATTACGCCAAAGAAAACGTTGTGCACACCTGTCAGATGGTTGAATAACCACTTGGTGAAACATTTCTTTTATGTCTCCACAGACAGCAACTGCACGTGTTCGAAAATTAAATAAAATGGAAGGAAGAGACGTGTACAGCTGTGGCCCTTTTAATAAATTAGAGTTTAAAGACGACCCTTCAAATTGGGAGGCAGCATCAAAAACAAGACGTAATTCTTGCGGTTTATTCGGGTTCACGACGCCAAAGTGTGGTAAGTAACACTTCCTAAGTGAAACGACACAATCTTCCCCCTGATTAATTTCTCGCGCATAGCCCTTTTCTAGATACCCTGCGATGACATCTTTGTACGCGGTTGCAAACGCTGAATCACGTTGCATTTTTCTTTCTATTCCCTCTAAACTATGCAAAGCGGGAATGTAATTATTGGGTAGTTGTATGTTGTTGGCTTTCCATAACAGACCCGTTTGATAACGGCCTTCCACTCGCTTAGTTGTACTTTCAAGTAGCTGTTTGTCTCTGACGTCATCGTTGCTTTCAATAGGCGTCGAAGTTCGGACACCAAGATTCTCGATGTTGAAATAGTTGGTCACTAGACGATGTATATCTTCCTCCTCGTTTCGGGCGCGTACAAATAAGCAGGATTGAGTTGTAAGGGATGATCGGCTGCTTGGTCCCAGTTCAGTATTGCAAGCGTACGGACCTTTATCACTGATCCTTTTAATGTCAGTCGGCAAGCCTAGGTGCGCATGATCGATTCCAATTAGCAGTTGGGGTACAGTATCGCAATATGGATGCAGGGGGAGGCACGAAGCGAATTGGTTGGCGCCCTTTAAGTCGTCGCGGCATAGGCTCTGCATCGGTAAATCAAGATTGGCTACTGCATACGCGTTGCGCAGAAGATGACGTTTATTTTTACCAGCTCCGCTTATTTCAATATTAAATACCTCTGCAGGCTCTTGCACTGCTCTTCCCCCGAACCATTGTATATCTAGGCAATGTTGCTGACCGCGTATTCCTAACTGTTTGGCAAGTTTGCTATCAAGCATCGTAATTGAGGAACCCTCGTCAAGTAAAGCATGTGTGTCGATGCGTGTGTTTTCACCATATAACGTGACAGGCAGAACACGAAATAGCAGTTTCGGCTTAGAAGCGTCAGTGGTCGCGCAGCTCAATACGCTTCCTCGTACCTCTCCTCCTTCCTCCCTTAAGACACTGGAGTTCGGAGCTTTCACGATGGCTTCGTGCAGTAGGCTATGGTGTCTGCGTTGGCAACCTTCTGCAGAGCAAAATTTCTTACGGCGACAGTTACGTGTATTATGGCCCACGTTTAGGCAGGAAAAACAGACGCGATATTTCTTCACTATATCCCACCTATCAGAGACCATGGCATTAAGGAAACGACGACAATCTTGGAGTTTATGTTGCCCTTGGCAGAGGGGGCACTTAAAGGGACTCATAGCCGAGGGGTTTGTGGGCGGTTTTTCGGATGTATGTAGGACCACACGTCGCTTACCCTCTTTATTGCCAACACCTTGTATGGTACATATTAAATTAGCAAGTTCACTTACCCAGTCGCTAAAGTGTAGGATCGTAGGATATGGCAGTATCGACGCGGCGGTCCTTGCCCATTCCAGCCGCTTGCTCATTGGGAGCTTTGATAACAAATCCTCCAATAGCGTAGGATTTGCTAAGTGTTGTTGGCCATTCACTGATTGCAGAAACGTTGCTAAATTTTTCACTTTGGTAGCAAATGGCACTAACTTCGACAAGGCATTCTCCGCAATATTTGGCAAATCCCTAGCTTGCCGTAGCTAGCTCTGAATTAATTGTTCAGGGCGACCGAAACGAAAGCGTAGCTGCTCGATAGTAGCGGCAACGTTATCAGGGTGAATTTAAAGTGATTTAATTACCTCGCGAGCTTCTCCTTTAACAGCTTTCTGCAACCGCTGGTTGTTTTCTAAATTGGTGTAGTTATACACCGATGTGGACTGGACATAATTTGCATAAAAAATTGGCCAGTCTTCTGGCTCGCCACTAAAATCGGGCAAATCTTGTAATTTTCGCAGAAATCTTGCGGAATTCGTCAAAAGAGAGAGGTTGTTCAAGTCATTCAGTGGCATAGACATTTGCATATACTGATTAATATTATTAGATAGCTTGGGTGTATATATCGACGACGATGTACATGGCATGCTAAAGTGACTCTGTGTAGAGTGCAATTGACTTGTAGTTAAATATGTTGGCGCAGCGGCAGCAGTCATAGTGTACGTCGGCAGCGATGAAATTATGCCAGCGTTCTCGGCTGGCAGAGTAGCAGCGGCACTCGCGATTGGCGACGTAGCGGAGTGCACATAACTGTTTGCAGTAAATGGTCCGATATTATTTGAGGTTGTAGCAGCTGACAAATACTGCACATGGGACGTAGTTTGCAAATTTGTGAGGTTAAGTTCTGCAGCACCGGCTGATGGTGCGAAATTCATAGCAACGGCAGGCACTGTAGCTGGGGCGACTGTAAAGGGTACAGTATTTGCCATATATACTGTATTTCGCAGCGCTGTTTCCAGCCTTTGGCAAATACGACTTTGTTCATTAAACCTTACCTTTGATCCCTCTAATTGTTTTTGAAGAGTGGCGATTTGCTTTTGCATTTTCAAAGTTGAGGTGACTGCTAAACTGGCTGTGGTTGCGACGTTTGTACTGGCAGTGGTGGTGGCGGTGACGGCGGTCGTATCATCGTTCGCTTTGGTGGTGGGCGGTGCAGGCGGCATTTCTTCTGATTCCACCTCTACTTTGTGGAGCCGAAGACTGCGTCGTTTCTCAAGATTTTCTTCAGGTTCTTTCATAAGTAAATTCTCACTTAACGGCCGTGGAAGTAATCATTAAATCCAATAAAACTGCGAATAAAAATGGCGCGACTGCGACTAAGGCTAAGCGAAAGGGTTTGCGTTAAACATTCAACACTTTATTGTAGCTGTGTGATTGGTTTATTCTGAAAGAATTCATTAATTATGTACAAATGTATTTCATAAAAAAGACTATAATCATCTTACCCCAGTTTTGCACCCTTTCTTTGGCGATCAAAGTTCAATAATAAAATAGATGTTTCGAGCTTTGACAAATGTCAACGTGAATAGAGAGAACGAATAAATAGCGATGAAAGAATGAGTGCAAAACATTGGATTATAAATCAAGGTTGTACCAAAGGGTACTTAGATTTAATAAAACAAAACTTTAGGTGACATTTTCCAACACCCCGTATTAATTACAGCACAAGATCCCGAAATTCCCAGGGTACCGAAATTATAAAATATTGTCACGAATATTAGCAACACTAAGGGGTACTGTCATCTCTAAGCGATGCTAAGCAGTGACTTGCATGCACATCCATAAATCAATCATTATGTATCTACATAAACGAATCAATAATTATGTCTACACATATGTACGTACAAGCAGGGAGAAGCAACGCACAAACACATGCATATATCTTATCTGAGGTGCTCACAAGAGAGGGCAATAATTTGTGCAAGTATTACTCACGCGCATACGAGGAGCAATAAACATAGCTGTGGCTGGTAATTTTGTAGATGATAACTAACTAGTAAGTTCTGGAATGGAAAAGCCTAGAAGTATGCAACGAGGAAATCAGACAGTGTAAAAGGCGAAAGTAGAGGCGCGAGAATTTAATTTCATTTCAGCTATCAATCAGTTTTGATTAAGACGCTAGCTGGTGAGCAATAGTGGTGTTATTTATTGTGAAGTACTTTAATAAAGGCCATTTTTCCATTATTCAATATTGGAGTTATTTATTCAACAGTTTAGTGATTCGAGCCTTAGTAGAAGATTTGAAATAGCCGAATTGCAGTAAATTTGTTACAATTGGTGTCAGAAGAGGAATTGTTGAATAAATTCCAGAGGACATCAAGGACATGGCAAAGTTCAGTGAATTGAAGATCCAGCAACTGAAGGAGTTGGAGAGCCGTGGATTGAATACAACCGGCATTAAACTCGAACTTCAAGCACGATTATGAGAGGCAATGGAAACAGAGGGAATTACCGTGCAAGAGTATGTCTTTCATCTTGATGTCGACGAGACAACAACAAAAATTGAAGAGAAAAACGAAACATCGCAGACAGTTACGAGCACAGACTTGAACATGATATTGGCTGCAATAACTGCTCAAACATCGACAGTGGCATCTCAGCTGGAATCGCAGGAGACACGTTTTACATCCAAGATGGAAGCACAGGAGGCACGCATTTCAGAAATGTGGTCACAAATGTCATCTCAACTGAAATCACAGGAGACACGCATTGCATCCAAGATGGAAACTCAACTGGAAGAACAGAAAACATATATGGCATCCCAACTGGAAGAGCAAAAGACATATATGAAATCTCAGTTGGCTGAGCACTTTAAAGCACAGGAGGCCCGCATATCCTCGCAGCTGGAGGCACACGAGATAAGGGTAACATCGAAGCTGGAGGCCCAGGATACAAAAACTTTACAGTTTGAGGAAAAAATCAAGGCCGAGGTGGATGCTTTGAGAGGACGTATCGAGCAGTTGCAACTAAATCGCCCAGCAGTTTCAGCGAGGAATCCAAAGGTAAAAACACCATCTTTTGACGGCTCTGTTCCTTTCCAGGTGTTTAAGATGCAGTTTGAGAAGACCGCAGCAGTGAACAACTGTAGTGCTGAAGATAAAGCAGCTGCACTATTCGTGGCATTGAAAGGATCTGCTGCTTAAATCCTACAAACTATTCCTGAGGGAGAGCGGAACAACTACGATACATTGATGAGCGCTCTAGAGAGGCGATACGGAAGCGAATATAGGAAGCAGATACACCAAATAGAGTTGCAAAACCGCTACCAAAAAGCTAATGAGACTTTGCAGGAGTTTGCGTCAGATGTCGAAAGGCTTGCACATTTGGCGAATGCCGACGCACCCGTGGAATACACCGAAAGGGTAAAAATTCAGAGCTTTATAAATGGCATACGGGACGTCGAAATGAAGCGAGCCACATACGCAAACCCAAAGCCAACATTTGCTGAAACGGTATCCCATGCACTGACTCAGGAAACAGCGTCTCTTCTGTATAGGCCAGTTTTCAAAGCACGCCGTGTGGAAGTAGAAAGGCCAGAGTGGGTAGACGCAATATTGGAGGCGCTGAAAGGATCGCAAAAGCGAAGTGATAGAGTTATCAAATGCTTCAAATGCGGGAAGCCCGGTCACATTGCACACAGCTCGCAATTAAACTTAATGTTTTGATAATGAGTTAGTTTTTCTCTTAAAAATTTGTCGGCTCGAGATCTTAATCTTAACAAAAAATTCTGTTTTTTATTTTTTCTTCTCCGATTTTTGAAGCACAGGCTTAAGTTCAACTGAAAGGGTAGCTATTAGTGATGGACAATATGGCGATTTTGAGCTATCAGTGAAAATATATATGGCTATTTTTGAATCGCGGCTAGTTTTAACACGCTTTTATTAGCTTGGCCTATATGTAACGGAACCGGTTTCTAGAAGTCTGATTAATTTGAAACTTTGCATACGTATCAAGGACCGATGACAATGCATTAATGTGATGGTGTGGTGACATAAGGTCAACGACCATAAGGTCAATTGGCCTTATTACCACTTTGAATGGCCATACGTTTGATTGAAACTTTGCACACCTTGTATCAAGGCTCGATGACAATGCATTAATGTGATGGTGTGGTGACATAAGGTCAACCGCCATAAGGTCAATTGGCCTTATTATCACTTTGGGGGCCATGCGTTTGATTGAAACTTTGCACACGTATCAAGGCTCGATGACAATGCATTAATTTGATGGTTTGGTGACATAAGGTCAACGGCCATAAGGTCAATTGGCCTTAATATTACCACTTTGAATAGCCATAAGTTTGATTGTAACTTTGCACACGTGTCAGGGCTCGATGACAATGCAATAGTGTGATGGCCGGGTGACATAAGGTTAACGGACATAAGGTCAATTGAACTTATGACCACCCCAAATGGCCATAGATTTGAAACCTTGCACATAATACGAAAAACGCATTTCTTTATTAATGATAGAGGTGGATGCATGCCACATCTACGAAAGAGCATACTGGAGCCCTTTTTAACATGCATTTATTAGCTTGGCCTGTATCTATCTGTCTATGTATCTATGTATCCATGTATGTATGTAACGGAATCTGGAGTGGAGCCGAGAGCCCCGGTAATGCAGAGCTCCGAACTCCGTTGCACCTTTTGAAGCATTTTAAGATAGGTACTTTTAGCTAGTGCAGGTCACCAGACCAAGACACCATAAAGAAGAATCGGGCGCACAATGGCTGTGTAAATCCAGTAGGTCACCTTAGGGGAGAATCCCCAGGAGGTGCCAATTGCCGTCTTGCGGTTGAACAGCTCTGCTGCTGCCTTCTTGGATCGCTCCACTATATGGTCACTCCATAATATCTTCCTATCCAGAATGACTCTCAAATACTTGACTTGATCCCTAAACGCTAAGAACGTACCCCCAATTCTTGGCGGTGTAAGATTTGGTACTTTGTGCCTCTTCGTGAAGAGGATCCTCCTCCTGATGTAGTTCTCTAGGAGTCTTTCGTGTGCTTTTAGCAGAAAAGAAGATACGCTTATAGGCCTATAATCATTTGGTTTAGAGTGGGAGGTTTTCCATGCCTTGGGGATAAAGACCACGTTGACTTCTGTCCGCGATGCTGGTACGTAATTGAGCCTACGACAACCTATAAACATCCTTTTTATGCAGGGCCGTATAAGTTCGGCAGTATACTGTAGCTGAGCCGGAAAAATTCCATCCGACCCCGGCGATTTATAGGGCTGGAAAGTCTGTAAAGCCCAATCAATCCTTTTATCATCTGTGATTTCGCTTATTAGCTGATCATTAGGTGACCCTACGCTAACAATATTTGAAGACACGCCACGCTTTCTGGGAAGTGTGTACCCATAAGCAAGTTTATGGTTTCAGCGCTGGAGTCCGTCCAGTGCCCATCCGGCTTTTGGACGCAACTTAGCTGAGTTTGATATTTCGATAGCACCTTCCTTAGGCGAGAGGCCGCGGATGTGGATTCAATCCTGCCGCAGAAATCCCACCAGGAGGACTGTAGACTCATGGCGGGTATGCTGACTGGACACTGCCTTCTCGCGTCGAATGCCTTTAAATTAGGCTTGGTCAGTGATAGGAGATGTAGGAAGTGCGGGTTGTAGGAGGAAACGATCGAGCACATCCTGTGCTCGTGCCCTGCACTTGCCAGACGAAGACTCCAGCTATTAGGAGTGACACAGCTGCCAGATCTAGAAGCAGCAAGTGGTTTAAGCCCTTCTATATTTGCCAAGAGGATGGAGTTATTTTATAACATAGGTCCTGGTTTTTTATAGGGTTTTTCAGTTTGGTTGTGAAAACAAACTTCTGGTAACACTACGGACTCAATCAGTCTATGTGAGGTCCTCATGGACCGGCCAGTTCAACCTAACCTAACCTAGGGGGCTCAATAATTGAAGATGCTGTGGCACCGTTATAAAAAACAGTTTTAGGAATGCTGGAGCCATTTGTTTGGACTTTATATACGACTAGAAGCTTTTGGGATTATTCTTAATATTGTTTACAAAATTAGATAGATAAATTGAGTAAAGTAACTTATTCAAATCATTGAATTATTTATTATAAGAAACACACAACTCAAAGTAGTTAGATATTTTAACCTGGAATTACCATTGCCGATTCAATTCTCCTGCTGCTATCCGAGGAGTATTCTAAGGCCAATTCCTGCTTGTCCAAGAATGATAGCATTTCATCGACTTTTGGCGTATCACTCTCCCTTACTAACTCCCATTGTCTTGCTGTCTCATTATCCAGACGCTCGTGCAACATGTGCATCATAAAAAAGTCCCAGTGCTCTACTGGGAGTGCCTGTGCCTGGAGTTGACGCACCTCATGGGTCACATTAGACTTGCGCCGCAAGTCGTTCTCCTTTACCTACCCCTTTAGTTCCGACAGCCGAATAAAATTTCGTAGATGGTCGCGTCCTATTCAGTAGCTTTGGTCGTACATCTGATTCAGCCGTTCCCATTGCCACTGGCCAAACGTTAACTTTGCCCGTCCAACCAGCGAACTCGTAAGGTATAAAAATTTAAATGATGGGTCTATCTTGTCATTATCATACACCGCCGCACGGAACCGATCGCGAAACCCTGTCCATTTAATTAATGTCCCATCAAACTCGCCCCATGTGTCTTTAACATCATTTTGTTGGAAAGGCCTTTGCACCTGCACGATCATTGGTTGCGAATTTTTGTTTAGCCCTTCAAGGTGCTTCTCCTTATTAAGGTCCCTTTGCATTCTGCCATGCGCCTCGGGCGCACAATGGCTGTGTAAATCCAGTAGGTCACCTTAGGGGAGAATCGCCAGGAGGTGCCAATTGCCCTCTTGCAGGTGAACAGCTCTGCTGCTGCCTTCTTGGATCGCTCCACTATATGGTCACTCCATAATAGCTTCCTATACAGAATGACACCCAAATACTTGACTTGATCGCTAAACGCTAAGAACTTACCCCCAATTCTTGGCGGTGTAAGATTAGGTACTTTGTGCCTCCTCGTGAAGAGGACTAGCTCGGTTTTATCCGGGTTGACTTTCAAACCTGTGGCTGTGGCCCAGTGCGAAATTTTGGATAGTGCCCCTTATATTAGGTTGCAAAGAGTTTGCGGAAATTTCCTCCGCATCGCAGATGTCATCTGCATACGCGATCACTTGGTGACCTTCTGCCTCCATGAGGCGTACTAGTTGGTTGACGGTAACCACCCAAAGTAGCGGAGAGAGCACCCCGCCCTGCGGAATGCCTCTGCCGACCGGTCTGCGGATCACGCATCCATCTAGCTAAGTTTTAATCTACCTACGCGTAAGCAGATTGTATATAAACTCCGTCAGGTACGCGTCAACCCCCAGATTGGCCAGCGCCGAGGTGATGGCCTCAAGAAGAACGTTGTTGAAGGCACCCGCTATATTTAGAAATGCCACCAGTGTGTATTCCTTTAGGTCAAGTGACCTTTCGATAACGGATGCCAGTGAGTGCAAGGCCGTGTCAGTTGACCTACCCCTAGTATAGGCATGTTGAGCTTGCGAAAGAAGCGATGGCTCAATCCTCCTCCTGATATGGTTCTCTAGGAGTCTTTCGAGTGCTTTTAGCAGAAAAGAAGATAAGCTTATAGGCCTATAATCATTTGGTTTAGAGTGGGAGGTTTTCCCTGCCTTGGGGATAAAGACCACGTTGACTTCTCTCCACGATGCTGGTACGTAATTGAGCCTAAGGCAACCTATAAACATCTCTTTTATCCAGGGCCTTATAAGTTCGGCAGTATACTGTAGCTGAGACGGAAAAATTCCATCCGGCCCGGCGATTTATAGGGCTTGAAGGTCTGTAAAGCCCAATCAATCCTTTCATCATCTGTGATTTCGCTTATTAGCTGATCATTACGTGACCCTCCGTTAAAAATATTTGAAGACACGCCCGCGCTTGCTGGGAAGTGTGTATCCATAAGCAATTTTATGGTTTCAGCGCTGGAGTCCCTCCAGTGCCCATCCGGCTTTTGGGCGTAACTTAGCTGAGTTGGAGATTTCGATAGCACCTTCCTTAAGCGGTAGGCCGCGGATGTGGATTCATTCCCGCCGCAGAAATCCCTCCAGGAGGATCGCTTTTCATTTCGGATTGCTTTCTTAACACGCTTTTATTAGCATGGCCTGTATCTATCTGTGTATGTAACGGAATCTTTGAGCTTAATTTTCACCGGTTTCTAGAAGTCTTATTAATTTGAAACTTTGCATACGTATCAAGGGCCGATGACAATGCATTAATGTGATGGTGTGGTGACATAAGGTCAACTGCCATAAGGTCAATTGGCCCTATTACCACTTTGAATGGCCATAAGTTTGATTGAAACTTTGCACACGTATCAAGGCTCGATGAAAATGTATTAATGTGATGGTGTGGTGACATAAGGTCAACGGCCATAAGGTCAATTGCCTTATTACCACGTTGAATGGCCATAAGTTTGATTGAAACTTTACACACGTATCAAGGCTCCATGACAATGCATTAATGTAATGGTGTGGTAACATAAGGTCAACGGCCATAAGGTCAATTGGCCTTATTACCACTTTGAATGGCCATAAGTTTGATTGAAACTTTGCGCACGTACCAAGGCAATGACAATGCATTAATGTGATGGTGTGGTGACATAAGGTCAACGGCCATAAGGTCAATTGGCCTTATTACCACTGTTGAGCTACCAAGCTTTTTTGGTAACTAATTGTTTTAATAAAAAACACAAACCGCAATAAATTTCAACTTTAAACAATTTTTATTTTTAAATATAATTCATAAGCATATACGATGCTACGTGGCCGTGCGCTTCAGAACGATCAACAAAGGAATAATAGAAATCAATTTGTATTGCAATGCTGCTGCCTAAAATTGTATCAGCGAAGCAAACTGAGACACATATGAACATATGCTAATTTCTTTAACTAACTGCAGCCTTCCAATATATCACCGTTTTTTTTGGCAAATAGGTACATATTCTTATGAGAGGGCAAATGCCCAGCCATACATACTTTATATATTAGACAAATGAATACATATTCTTACGTACATATGTTTATATTTATGTGCATATTGTGTGCATACTTATGTTCAAGAGCGGAATGATGAGTGTGGCAACAGTTAGTTAAAGTTTTGTATGATATGAGCTCAGCTGTTATACTAAGGTGACCAGATTACATATCAATATTAAGGTGACCAGGTTACAATATGATAAATACATTTATTACAGTGCTACTCAAAGTTATTTCTCCCATCTTGCAGTGGTGTCACTTGTGGCTCCGAACATCCTCCCCCCGTTGAAAGATTCGGCCTTTCAACAGAATCGTTGACGGGCAGGACGCACAGTTTACTTACTGCTCGACACGTAGTACCAGTAGATGTTCGTAGAATAGCTACTCGTGCAACGCCGTCTGACCCAGTAATGATATCTGTTACGCGAGCTAATGGCCCGTTTAGGGGTGCCATATTTTCATCCTTTATGCACACAATGTCGTTAACCTTAATATTTGCCTGTGGTTTACGCCACTTGGTACGCTGTTGGAGAAGAGTAAGGTATTCTTGACTCCATCGCTTCCAAAATACTTGTTGTATTTGAGTAACGCGTTGCCAACGGTCAAGTCGATTGTAGTTGAGATGAGTAAGATCAGGCTCAGGTAATGTTGTGAGCGGACCACCAATCAGAAAGTGCCCCGGCGTTAGTACGTCTAGATCATCTGGATTTTCTGAAATTGGTACAAGAGGACGAGAATTAATTACAGCTGAGATTTCACATACCAATGTGCGTAGTTCATCAAAGCCGAGAAGCGCAGAGCCCACTGAGCGATAAAAATGTTGCTTGGCCATTTTGACGGCTGCCTCCCACAAGCCACCAAAATGTGGCGAGCGGGGAGGTATAAACCGCCAGTCGAAGGCATTACTTAGACAGAAATTGTGAACTTCATCGCGATGTCTTTCGCTGAGGAGTAGCCGACGAAGGTCCTCCAGTTCGTTTCTAGCACCTACAAAATTAGTGGCATTATCAGACCAAATACAGCTTGGTATGCCACGTGTGGCAATGAATCGCTTCAGCGCTTGAAGAAATGCACTCGTTGAGAGGTCTTTAACTAGTTCCATCCAAACTGCCTTTGTTGAAAAGCATATAAAAGTACTTACGTAGCATTTCTGCGGTGATTTGCTACGAATTTCAGGTTTGTAGTAGAAGGGACCACAGTAGTCCACGCTGGTTATGATGAATGCACGCGACGCCTGAACTCGTTCCATGGGTAAGTCAGCCATTATGTGCTGGACTAGCCGTGGTCTTGATCTGCAACATATGATACACTTTCGCATTGCTCTTGCAACAGTTTTCCTCCCGCCAATAGGCAAAAATTTCATCCGAATGGAAGCGAGCAAAGATTGAGGGCCTGCATGATGATTCTTGCGATGATAGTGAGTAATTATAGCAAATGTAAGCGGATGCTCCTTAGGAAGAATGCCTGAATGTTGCGCTTTGAAGCCCAGATTTGAGCACCTTAAACGCCCACCGACTCGAATGAGACCAAAGTCGTCAAAAAACGGAGATAGTGAGGAATACTGCTTGAAGCGTGGACACAGGAATTGTTTTTTAATGCAACATACTCAGACCACAGCTGCGCCCTTTGAATAATGCGAATTAACAACTGAGTGCCGTGATGAATATTTTCAGATGTAAGCTACGATGTTGTCGTCGAGTTTTTGAATTTGATGAATTTGCTTACGTACCCAAAAATCCGCTGCATCATAGAGAATGATTTGATGTACTTGAAACTTAGCGTTATGTCGACCTTATCGTTGACTGTAAGCAAAACCTTCTGACGAACTTCAGGAAGTTTTATCGGAGCCAAAGGGCTTTTGGGCCAGTTCTCCTTGCTTTCTTTAAGGAATGATGGTCCATGCATCCAGAGCGTTGAGGCAGTGAGGTCTCGTGGTACAGCCCCCTTTGACAACATGTCAGCTGGGTTCATGGCTGTGGGGACATAACGCCACTCCATGTCTCGCGTCAGCTGTTGGATGGCGCAAACATGATTTACTACAAATACGTTGAATTTAGACGATTCTTCTCGGAGCCACGATAGTACCACGGACGAGTCTGACCAGCAATAAAAACGACAGTTCAAAATATCCATTTTTTTTAATTCTCCCACTAACTGCGCGAGCAACGCAGCAGTGCAAAGTTCCAACTTTGGAACAGTAAGTGTCTTCAGAGGCGCAACAAGAGCCTTCGAGCACAGCAGATGTGTTTGAATGTTGTCATCTTTGATTGACCGGGTATAAATGCAAGCGCCATATGCTTCAAGGCTTTCATCACAAAACGCATGGATTTCGTTGATGGCTCCCGGTAGTAATACATAACGCGAGAATGCAGAACGTTGCACAGCTGCGAAATCTTTGCAAAATTCCGACCAGGTCGTTTCTAGCGAGAGTGGCAAACTTTCGTCCCACTCTAGCTTATCCCTCCACATCCGTTGGTTTATGATTTTCGCTTTAGTTAGTGTTGGACCTATCAATCCAAGTGGATCATAAAACCGAGCAATTGTGGATAGAACAGAGCGTTTAGAATGTTTACGAGAGGTTGGTGGTGGTGTGAATGAAAATAAAAATGTATCCTTGACAGGATCCCAAACAAGTCCCAGCGCCTTTGTGATTTCACTGCTGTCATCGAATTTTTAGAACTCTTCCCTCTCGGCATCGAGAATATTGCGAAGAACTTCCAAAGTTGTTCGAACACCACTTGCTTAGCTGAAAGTTGCCATTCTTAAGAAGGTTGGAGGTTTGCTGCTTTATGTTTATCACTTCCTCAACTGAGTTTCCACCAGATATTAAATCGTCTACATAGAAGTCCCGAAGGACGATATCCGCACCAAGGGGGTACGTAAGCGATTCGTCGCACGCGAGTTGATGCATTGTTCGTATAGCTAAAAACGAGGCAGCCTTCGTGCCGTATGTGGCCGTATCCAATTTGTTAATGCGTAGATCTTCTTCGGGAGATTCACGTCATAGTATGCACTGGAGCATGTTGTCTGGCATTGTGACTCACACGCAGCGATACATCTTGCATATGTCTCCCGTTAGTGCAATTGGAAATGTTCGAAATCCAAGGAGAATGTTAAAAGGTTTTGGCTGAATTGTTGGCCCTGCCATGAGCAGGTCGTTCAAGGACGAACCGGAAGTTCTTGTTGCGTAGCCGTCAAACACAACTCGCAGCTTTGTGGGGGTACTATCGCTTTCGGTTACACAATGGTGAGGAAGAAAATACCTGCATTCATGCGCAGAGGCGTTGGGTACTAAAGACATATGTTTTAGGTCGAGATATTCCTTCATAAATGCACTGTATTTTTCCTTAAGATATGGATTACGAATAAGTTTTTGCTCAAGATTACGAAATCGACGACAGGCTTGCGAAAATGAGTCTCCTAGAGATTCTGGTCCATGTTTCATAGGCAGGCGAACTCACTATTCGCCTGTGTTCAAACGCGAGTAATTTTGCTTGAAATGCGTCTCACAGGCGAGTTCTTCTTTAGTGGATTTAGAGATGGGTTCGAAGACGTGCTCGATCTCCCAGAAGCGGCGAACTAAGTTCTCGAGTTGAGTACTAGTTATTGTGTTGTGAGGATCTATGACGCTAGATGGACTCAGACTAACCACCAAGGGCGATAAACTAAGGGCGTGCTGAATGCCGCCGCCGGATAATACCCAACCAAGGCATGTCTTTTGAAGCAGGGGCAACCCAGGTGCTAAGTGAATTTGACCCACACAAAGCAGCCAAAGAAAAGTCCTGCTCCGATGAGCAGATCAATCCGTTGTGGCAAATTGAAATTTGGATCCGCTAGCTGGATGTTCGAAGGAACCTTCCAATCAGTGGTGCTAACTGACAAACTAGGTTGATTTTCAGTGAAGGTTTGAACAATAACGGCGGTGATTTTTGTTGCGAAATCTGAAGTCCGCGACTTCAGAACGATATCGACTGAATGCCCGTCAGTAGAGAGGTTAGCATCCCCAATTCCGGAAACGGAAACAAGAGATTTGGTTTTGTGTAGCTGTAGCTGATTGGCGAAACGAGTTGTGATGAAGTGCAGCTGCGAGCCCGAATCCAAAAGAGCGCAACAAGGTACGAAGGTTCCAGCTTGGTTTTTGATAAGAACTACAGCTGTGGCTAAGAGCATAGCATCAGGCGGAGAGAGGGCGTGGGGCGAGGCAGACAAGGATGCTGTCATGGCATTTGATTGAGCGACGGATGGATGTAAAGCTATAGGTGGAGTGGTGTGTGAGGCTGCGGGAAAACGGTTAAAGTGCAAAAGCGTGTGATGCTTTGATTGGCAAGTGCGACAGGATCCAGGCTTGCAGTCGCGTATCTTATGGCCCTTCTTCAAACAATTAATACAAAGGCCTAGCTTCTTAGCTTCCCTTTGGCGTAGGTTAGGTGTTAAATTGGCAAAACTTTGGTAATGGTAAATCAGATGCTCAGAAGAGCCACAAAAAGTGCATTTACCTAACGAGCTATTCGAAACAACAAAGGAACTTTTCTGGCTTGTACTCACGTTTTTTCCATTTTTATTTACTTGGTTGATTGACGTTAGTGTTGCATGCTCCACGTTTTCAAGTGTTCTACAGCGTTTTTCCAAAAACGCAGACAACTGGTCCCATGATGGTAGCTCGGTAATTGATGAAGTTTCTTCCCACTTTGCCTGAGATGTCTTATCAATTTTTTGCGTTAGAAGTTGCACAATGATGCAGTCGGCGATTTGTTCTTTAGAACCAAGTGTTTGTAGTGCGCGAATGTGTGCAGTGATCTTGTCGGTTAGTTCTCGCAGCCTGCCCACAGTAGCATCCGCCTTGTCGAGCCCAAAAATCTCCCTGATATGTGCCTGGAAAATTAACCTTTTGTTATTAAAACGTTTTTGAAGAAGGTTTGAATCGTTAATTTGGAGTGCGCGAATGGTATCTAGTGCAGCACCACTCAAGCAGGAACGTAAGTGCTGAAGCTTATCGACAGGTGTAAGGTCGTTGTCTTTATCGATGACAGACAGGAACATGGAATAAAAATTGGTCCACTCCGTATAAGAACCACTGAATTTCGGTAAAGTCAGCAAGGGCAGACGTGAACGATTAGCATTCACTATAATTGATGGAACTTCAGTGGCGTTCATCCTAAACGTGGAGCAATGTTGTGAGGCATTACGCTTACAATTTCACGTTGGAGTGTGGCTCTGAAATTGACTAAAATGGTATCGAATTTTCTGGGTAGATCACTAACAATGGCATCAAAATCTAATTCCTCTAAACTTGTGTGTGCTACCGAGAAAGTCGATTTCAGCTCACCCAACGAATCAAATATTGCTGTTAGACTATACTCATCCATCGCAATCAGCTTAGCGGCATCCATTTCTGCAACTAAGCGCTCGAGTCGACTGAATGTAGCACTAGTTTTTAAACGAAGAAAAGCAATGCGATCTGTAGGTGCCGATACACCTGTGCCATCATCTGCAGCATCCTTAAGTGGAGTACCATTACCTGTCATTTCGAAGCTTTCAAATATTACCTGTGCAAGTGTCACAAAATATGTACGGTATTTTGCTGGTCAGCAATTGAAAAGTAATTATATATATATAACGCAATGATACAAATCACGTTATCGCCAAGGGTGCATGTAAGTTACGATCCTTGATGGATTTTCACAGCTAACGGATCCACTGCATCGGCTATAGGGTTGATCCCTTTGACAGCACTATCGCCCTTTCTAATTAGGTGTGACGAGGATATTCCTAGTAAAGCGCATGGCTATCACGTCGGGGTCACCAAAAATGTTGAGCTACCAAGCTTTTTTTGTAACTAATTGTTTTAATAAAAAAACACAAACCGCAATAAATTTCAACTTTAAACAATTTTTATTTTTAAATATAATTCATAAGCATATATGATGCTACGTGACCGTGCGCTTCAGAACGTTCAACAAAGGAATAATAGAAATCAATTTGTATTGCAATGCTGCCTAAAATTGTACCAGCGAAGCAAACTGAGATACATATGTACATATGCTAATTTCTTTAACTAACTGCAGCCTTCCAATATATCACCGTTTTTTTTGGCAAATAGGTACATTTTCTTATGAGAGGACAAATGCCCAGCCATACATACTTTATACATTAGACAAATGAATACATATTCTTACGTACATATGTTTATATTTATGTGCATATTGTGTGCATACTTATGTTCAAGAGCGGAATGATGAGTGTGGCAACAGTTAGTTAAAGTTTTGTATGATATGAGTTCAGCTGTTATACTAAGGTGACCAGCTTACATATCAATATTAAGGTGACCAGGTTACAATATGATAAATACATTTATTACAGTGCTACTCAAAGTTATTTCTCCAATCTTGTAGTGGTGTCACTTGTGGCTCCGAACAACCAATTTGAATGGCCACAAGTTTGATTGAAACTTTGCACACGTATCAAGGATCGATGACAATGCATTAATGTGATGATGTAGTGACATAAGGTCAACGGCCATAAGGTCAATTGGCCTTATTACCACTTTGAATGGCCATAAGTTTGATTGAAATTTTGCACACGTATCAAGACAAATACAATGCAATAATGTGATGGTGGGGTGACATAAGGTTAACGGACATAAGGTCAATTGAACTTATGACCACCCCAAATGACCATAGATTTGAAACCTTGCACATAATCATTTTGGAGGTATGTCAAGTCCAGAAAATCTTGCCCAAGTATTCCATCTGTGGTTTATCTCAATGATGCTCAAGCCCAGTCTACTGCTGAGGCTGCTAATCTCTTTGCCCAGTCCTTTAAGTTTAATTTCGAAGCTGACACTGACGTGAATGTGGAGTGTTTCGCGAACATTGGTTCCCCAGTAAATCTTGGATCATTAAC
Organism: Eurosta solidaginis; assembly: GCF_040869045.1. NCBI lineage: Eukaryota > Metazoa > Arthropoda > Insecta > Diptera > Tephritidae > Eurosta > Eurosta solidaginis. Next base: position 150,993,459 of record NC_090324.1, on the reverse strand, counting down.
TTTAACGCTTGATGATGTTGAAGAAGGGATCCGACAGCTGAAGACATCTACAAATACTGATGTTGATGGGTTGTCATCATATCTTTTTAAAATTTGTTCAGCATTCGCTGCCCCTCTGCTGCTTCTGTTCAATAAAGCACTAGAGCGGAGTCAATTCATTGATGCCTGGAAGGTAGGCTCTATTAATCCAGTATTTAAAAGTGGCAACAAGAATAATATTGCCAATTATAGACCAATCGCTAAGATATCCTCCGTATCAAAATTATTTGAGACTATTGTAAAAAATAAGATTTATTTTGCAGTAAATAGGTTTATCTCCATTGAACAGCATGGTTTCGTAAAAGGTCGTTCAACGGTCTCAAATCTGGCAGTGTTTTCGGAATATTGCATCTCAGCGTTTCAAAACTGACTTCAAGTTGATACTGTATACACAGACTTTTCAAAAGCTTTTGACAAAGTAAGTCACAAAATTTTAATATTGAAACTTAGAGCTCTAGGATTTCCCTCCACCCTTTTAAATTGGTTTGAATCCTATCTCTCGTGTCGTAAATGTAAGGTCGTTGTTGGTGGGTTCTCATCGTATTCGTTCATTGCGACGTATGGAGCTCCTCGGGGAAGCATATTGGGTCCACTGCTTTTCATTATCTTCATAAATGATATATCCAGTTGTTTCAAGTACACTAATTTTCTTTTGTATGCTGATGATTTAAAGTTGTATTCGTCAATTACAAGTAAGGAGGACGTGTCGAATCTCCAATCTGATTTAGATAATGTCGCGATTTGGTGTAAACGAAATAAACTAAATTTAAATATTAAAAAATGCTCACATGTCTCCTACTCTAAGTCTCGCTGTCTTCTGCCTACATCTTACAATATTGACGGGATTCCACTATCCACTTTAAGTGAAATTATCGATCTAGGTGTTCTATTCGATTCCAAATTTCTGTTTCACAGTCATTTGAGCTACGTAATTGCAAAGGCATGTTCAGCACTTGCATTCATTAAACGTTTTGGCTCTGACTTTTCTGATCCCTACACTTTAAAATTGCTTTACACCTCGCTTGTACGTTCCAAATTAGAATACGCTGTTTTTATCTGGAGACCATACTATGTTTGTCATATTAAGAGGCTTGAGCGAGTTCAAAAAGTGTTTGTCCGCTTTGCGTTGCGGTCCTTAAACTTCAGAGACCCCTTTTCCCCTTATAGGAGTCGTTGTTTGCTTATTAGCTTAAAGTCCTTAGATACAAGGCGGTCCGTTCTGTCCTTCACTTTTGTGTTCGACTTAATAAGTGGATTAATTGACTGTCCCTTCTTGCTTGAGAAAATACGTTTTAATATCCCGCAGAGGAGTTTACGGAATCACGATATTTTCTGGTTGGACTTTGTTAGAACTAATTACGCAACTAATGCTCCGATTTTTAGAGCTTTGAAAGATTTTAATTCGCTTATGAACCCTGGAAATCTTGATTTTTCCTCTACGAAGGATGTATTTAAACAAAGATTAAATGAACTTTTTCTTAGCTTATTAGTTTTTAAGTTAAAATAATAATGGTTGTTATTTTTTTAGATGCTTTTTCTTCTTGTAATTTGTGTGAAAATTTTTTATATTTTCTAGATTAATATTGAAATAAATAAATAAAATAAATAAATAATGCGAAAAACGCATTCCTTTATTAATGAATCTGAAGTGGAGCCGAGAGTCCCGGTAATGCAGAGCTCCGAACTCCGTTGCACCTTTTGAAGCATTTTAAGATATGTACTTTTAGCTAGTGCAGGCCACCAGACCAAGGCACCATAAAGAAGAATCGGGCGCACAATGGCTGTGTAAATCCAGTAGGTCACCTTAGGGGAGAATCGCCAGGAGGTGCCAACTGCCCTCTTGCAGGTGACAGCTCTGCTGCTGCCTTCTTAGATCGCTCCACTATATGGCCACTCCATAATAGCTTCCTATCCAGAATGACTCCCAAATACTTGACTTGATCGCTAAACGCCAAGAACGTACCCCCAATTCTTGGCAGTGTAAGATTTGGTACTTTGTACCTCCTCCGGGTTGACTTCCAAACCTGTGGCGGGTTGTACTCCTGGAGCAGCTCCAGGATGTCAGCTGGGTCCGTTGGCGTTACTGGAACCCAGGCTCTAGCCCTTGGTTGTGAGGGGATATCACGCACCTCCACTACCTTGAGGCGCGCGCCCGGATATACCACCCCTATCAGCGTGACGGCGGCCCTATAGAGGTTTACCGACCTGGCGTCGTCACAGGCAATTAGCTTTGCATTGCCCTGGAACCACCCTGCATCGGTGTAAGATGGCGGTGGACCAGGGTTGTCTTTCTTAACCTTAACGGCCACCGTAGCAAGCGCGGCCTCGATCCACTTCCACTGTTGTTTCGGGATCCTGCCATCTTCGCTGCTCTCGTCTATAATGCCAATGATCTGCCGACCCTTGGCAATTTCGGCGAAAGACCGCGTCCAGCCTCCCTTCGTCTTGGCCCATTTCGGTGCCGTGGGGTTGGATTCATCCATGGACCGCTGGCGTTTCCAGGTTTCGTCACTCTCCACAAAAACTTTTAAAATTACTTGAACTAAAAAATTAAAAATAAATAATAGTTTAAAAAAACTAAAAAGACACGCTTTTATAGCTAACCGAACTAAAAATTAGAAAATAATCTTCAATTAAAAAGAGTTTATATAACAGTAGTAGAAGGCCAAACAATCATTTATAGTTAATCACATCAAAATAAAATTATAATAAAATTTAAGTTATTAACAGAATAATTTAATTCACAGTAAAAAGCGTGGGGTGTTTGATATTGAATGTTACAATCATTGTATTGGCAACTATGTGAGAGGAAAGATATGAAATGTAGTAAAATGCACCCCACGCTATTTAATCTGAATTAAATAATTCTGTTAATAACTTAAATTTTATTATAATTTTATTTTGAGGTGACTAACTATAAATGATTGTTTGACCTTCTACTACTGTTATATAAACTCTTTTTAATTGAAGATTATTTTCTACTTTTTAGTTCGGTTAGCTATAAAAGCGTGTTTTTTTAGTTTATTTATAGCTATAGCGATCGCTTTATTTTAACAAGCGATTCTATTCAGAAGATATGATGGGCGATCTATCGATTTTGAGCTATCAGTGAATATGGATATGGCTATTTTTTACAGCTATGGCAATCGCTTTAATTTATCTTTAATAAGCAAATCTGCTATTATTTGTATACTTGGATATAAAAAACGAATGTTTAAGTTTGTTTACCGGCGTAGATTGAATGGTATACATTAATTTAATTTAGTATACAGAATATATGAACCAAAATTGGAATAAAAAAAATGTGTACCTTTTATTGTAAATTGATGTAATGTGAAATTCTAATTTTCTGAGATGTTATGATACAATATTATTAACTGGCTTACGACAATATGTTCAGACTCGTATTACACTCAATGAGATGAAACTAGAGGAAATAGATATACAATGCATCTTTGTTTTATAAATTTTGCTAATTGAAAATGCTTTGATTTTTAATTGTAAAATGAAACAACCCGAAATAAATCTGTATATGTAACACCATAAAAACATGATTTATTTACTATATTATACTACACCGATGGTTTCAGAAATACTCCGTATGAATTTGTTTTGAAAGTTGTATTTGGCTGCATAATATTTGTATAGTAAAGTGAATCAATTTTTAATGAAAAATACAGAGGAAAAATATAGCAAATTCTTCAAAGTATTATAAGAATATTCTTTCGCAGAAAATTAGCCACCCACTACAGTGCCCTAGAAATTAGCCGGAGAATTCAACCATATGACAAAGCTTGAATTGCGTTCTCCGAAAAAACTTAAATTTTGAGTGAATCTGTTATTGCTTCTATAATTCTTTTATTTTTCCACCAAAACAAAAATTTTATAAAACTGTTAACGGCTACAGCCTAGAAGTATTAACTTATGAATAACACATGCATTAGTTTCGGCAACGTTTTGCCAGACGGTGCACCACCTAATTTTTATCGAAATTTATCAAAGGTCGTATCAAAAGACGCGTCTCGACCTCCGTTTTAAAAATCTGAAAGCGAAAATAAAATTTTTATTTCTGTCAAAAGATATAAGCAAAAAATCGGTTCAAATTTCCATGTGGTTGTCGTTTTTTGCCACATTTGATGTACACACACACACACACTAATGCAGAAAGGAGTTCTGGGCGCATATTTTTTTGATCCCCAAACCGGTGTCGGATCCACCCATGGTAATTTTTTATAAGCCAGAAAGGTGTTCTATGCAAAAAAATTGTTGATCGGGCCCCATATTTCGGACCCTCCCGGGGTCGTTTTACGGTTTTTTGTAAATATCTTTTGACTGAAATAAAATTCTTGATTTTCGCTTTCGGATTCTTAAAACGGAGGTCTAGTCGCGTCTTTTTATACTACCTTTGAGAAATTTAGATAAAAATTAGGTAATGCACCGTCTTATAAAACATTACCTTAGTTTCATATCCGAATCAATTTTAGCAAGCGTAAAGTATACTATTGTTTTTTTGTTTGAGCCAACGGCTTATTTCTATACCCTCCTGTGTTTGCGATTCTTTTAAATTTTTATCGTATTCTGTTTCTAGGCGTACAAGTGGACCAAAACCTTTCTCGTATTGATAACCATCTTCATAACGCAATATCACTTGTGATGGTTCAGTATCTATACCCGGCTTCTCTAAATCCTGAAATGTTGCATCAATATTTTCCTTCCATAATTCCTCCAATTTGTTTAAATGTGCTGCTGATATTTGTCGTTCAAAAACGAACGATCAGTTATAAGTGGTTTCCATTGTTCTTGATCCCATTTCATATCTTTCAAAGAGTTTTGCGCTGCACATGGTTGACTAAAATTTCAATTTATTCGTTTAAATAGATACACTTTTTAATATTTACTCCATATTCAGCTTACCGGCATAACAACACTACAACAGAATCAGCCTGTGCTGGAATGAATCCTAATACAAATACATTACGTATGCCACACGAGTAACATTTTAGTACTGTTTCTCCAAGTGGACCTTCAGAATGTAGGGTGACTTCCCTATGTTTAGCCCTCACCGAATGATTACCAATTTGGGAGCCAGATGTGCTTCCACGCCCATTGCAAAACCATTTTTTGCAATTATTGCACATCACTTCGTCGTCGAAATTGTTCTTGCACAAGTTTGCTTTATTCCGTTCGCCGTTTCCTTAATTTCTCTGCACAAAAAGCAGCCCTTATTTACTACTATCTGTTGACGAGAAATTTTTTTCGTTGTGCAATACTTAAGACAACTATCCCGATTTTTCGGTAATAACTGGCAAACTTTTGTAAAAGTATATTTTTTCCAATTTTCGAGAAAATTATTCCTTTTTGTATCCAATAAACTTTTTTACTCAGTCGGAAAGTAAAGCACACAGATGAGAAGTGATAAACGATATTTCGCTATCGGTGATTGCATCGCCGCTATCACTATTAGTATTAGAATTTCATGCCGAAGGAAAATCGCCAATCGCTATAATCGCTATTGGCGATATTCTGCCAGAGGTGATTGCCATTCAAAAGAATCGAATGAAGGAAAATCACCAATCACTGATATATTTGGATTGCAATAGCTATAGTTATTAGCAATTTATCAATAGCGGCGATGCAATCACCAATAGCGAAATTTCGTTCCATCACTAGTAGCTAGTTTTAGAATAGTTGTAAAGCTCAACTAAAGGGGAAGTGATCCGTGTTCTATGTTTTATACTTACGGTAAATCTGATAACGAATTTAATGAAATAAAATACAGCATGTGGTTTTATTTACTTAAATACATGTAAATATGTTTCAATGTTGTACGGTTAAGGTTTCTTATCAGCGTAGTTTAAGTTTTTCTCTTGTACATACATATGTGTATATTTACATACAAACTTACAACCTAATAAGATGACAAACAAAATGGTCAGTCTTCATATTTAAATTTTTTTTTTTAATTTATATGCTGTCAAATGGTCGTAATCAGTGTGAGAACACGTTTTATTAAAAAACAAAGCAAAAACAGCAAAACTGTGTGATAAAGAAACCACAATACCATGATAAAGACTAATGCATTGACTTCAAATTCTCCATATGTTGCCACCTTTTCAAATTTTATAGGAGTTCCATTGGTTTTTAAGTGAAAATGATAAAAAGAATAGCAATTTTATGGAACCGCACAACTAGATTACGCATTGCTGACTATAAAGGCATGACACAAGTAGATTACACATTGCTAACCACACTTTTTCTTATCACACACAAAAAATTTCATAAAGTACTTTAGTGTTCTATTTTCCTCTACTATAAAAGTTCAGCTCAGCTCTACTTTAAATTACTCAAATTTTTGACTAAGATTGATTTACGTGTAAAATCTAAAAAATTATGATTAATGCATATATTGAGAGGGTTAATCTCCCTCTTAATGATTTTGCGCGATGGTGCCTAATTCTGGAAAAGCAAGAGCAGCGTGAAGAGCTACTTTATGAGATCACGGAAGGGCTGGTGGAATACCTGAGGCTGCACCCGGAGTTCTTTAATGTATCTAACCTAACATTGACCACCGTGGTGTGATGGTAGCGTGCTCCGCCTATCACACCGTATGCCCTGGGTTCGCATCCCGGGCAAATCAACATCAAAATTTTAGAAATAAGGTTTTTCAATTAGAAGAAATTTTACCTAAGCGGGGTCGCCCCTCGGCAGTGTTTGGCAAGCGCTCCTGGTGTATTTCTGCTATGAAAAGCTCTCAGTGAAAACTCATCTGCCTTCCAGATGCCGTTCGGAGTCGGCATAAAACATGTAGGTCCCGTCCGGCCAATTTGTAGGGAAAATCAAGAGGAGCACGACGCAAATTGGAAGAGAAGCTCGGCCTTAGATTTCTTCGGAGGTTATCGCGCCTTACATTTATTTTTTTTTTTATTTAACATTGATTGCTACAGATACGAATTTGGAAGAAATAGAAGCAGGAAATTTTTCTGCCTCAGTCCAACTTTGCAAAAAGATATGGCCACCTTACAGGCGGTAGCAGAGAGTGAAATCCTCGTTGTGGAGGTTTCAATAACACTCTGTTTAAGTAACTAAAAAAAAAAAAATTTTAAATATAAATTGTTTTTATTTATTTAAAAAGCTTATTTGAAAAAATTAAGTATTTACCGGTAGAATTTATCTACAATATTTACAACGAAGTTGGTTATAAATTTTTTATAAGTGGCCATAATTTTGTAGGCTTCCTGATCCAAATGCTCTAGGTGTGAGCAATTACAAGTGTCTGGAACATGTGTGCTATTAGAATTCGACCAAACACAGTTTTCATAATGTTCACCGAAATGTTTATTTAATTTATCTCTGTACTCAATTTTTGAATGAATTTCGAAAAGTTTTTTCTTCTGCTCTTCAGGTAAAATATGTTCAAATTGTTTCAGAAAATTAAATATGTCTACTGCTGACGACGACGACGATGACGATGCAATGTCTGTGATTACTGAACCTTCATATTCAATGTTTGATAATAACGATCAACATGAATTATTGTTGGATTTATATCGTACGAAGTGTGCTCATATAATGCTTCTCATTTATGTAATGTCTCCGTATTGTTTTCCGGAAATTCAAAGCAATAGATATTTAAAGTACGCTGTATATAATTGCTGTAATAAGAGCATTTAATTCGTATTTCACAATTATCGTAAACTAAATTGAAATGTCTATAAAAAACTTCTGGGCTTTCAAGAATGCGTCATATTCTCTTTTCCTTTTCAACTAGTAATTCTTTAAAATTTTCAATAGCCTCTAGAATGGTGTATTCACTTTTTTTCGCACCATGTGACTCAGTCTTTTGATCGCGGTTAGTTGTTCTAAAATATCCCCCAGGGCGTTGTTGTTGATGTTGTTTTTAATAATGATGAGTTGAGCTCCGGAAAACTCTGATCTAACAATTGAATTCTTACATTTATTTTTAAACGTAATGAAGTGTTTGGAATACTGTATTCAAAACTAGTCTGTTTACTGTTTTCAAAATGTCTAAAACTTTTTATATTTTGTTCTTGATTCGTAAATTGTTTATAGGGATACCTTGTTCCATAACTTAAATAAAAGAGGTAAATAAGTAAAATTTTTATTAAATTAGTTAATTTCATATCGGTTTTTTATTTTTTTATTTTTATCTATACACGTGTGATTCACATTATACAATGACCATATTATATGTTTGTCTATAGTTTTTCACATCAATTATTTCTATATGTGGTATTTTAAATGAAGTATCCTGGACTAGAGTCTTTTCAATATCACCATTACTAAGAATTCGTTCAGTTTCAATTTCACGATATTCAAAGCACTTGATGCTCAACATTTTTTCCACGTATCTACTATCATAAGTACAACGAATTGGTATATCAAAATTATCATATTCCAATTTAAAATATTGATGGTGAATGAGGACAAAACGAAGTACCTGCTGTCATCGAGCAAAGAGTCAGCGCATACGCGCCTTGGCAACCACGCTACTGTTGGCAGCCATAATTTCGAAATAGTAAAAGACTTTGTTTTTTTGGGAACCAGCATCAACACTAGCAACAACATCAGCACTGAAATCCAGCGAAGAATAAATCTTGCCAATAAATGCTACTTTGGACTAGGAAGGCAATTGAAAAGTAAAGTCCTCTCTCGGCGAACGAAAATCATACTCTACAAGTCACTTATCGTACCCGTCCTGCTATATGGGGCAGAAGCATGGACCATGACAACAGCAGATGAAGCCGCTTTGGGAGTGTTCGAGAGAAAAGTTCTTCGAAAGATTTATGTACCTCTACGCGTTGGCGATGGCGAGTACCGAAGAAGATTTAATGATGAACTGTACGAGCTATACGCAGACATCAACATAGTCCAGCGAATTAAAACGCAGCGGCTGCGCTGGCTAGGCCATGTTATGCGAATAAATGATGATGCTCCTGCCAAGAAAGTGTTTCTATCGGAACCCGCCTATGGAAGCAGAGGCAGAGGGCGGCCCCCACTCCGTTGAAAGGACCAGGTGGAAAACGATTTAAACTCCCTTGGTGTGACCAATTGGCGCCGGTTGGCGGAGCGAAGGAGCGACTGGCGCGCCTTGTTGGACGGCCATAACCGTTTAGACGGTTAAGAGCCAATTAAGTAAGTAAGTAATTTAAAATGTCGATAAAATTCTTGTTTTGCCTCAATGATTCCTCCAATATCAGATTCCTTTTCAATGAGGTCTCTACGAAATGCCTCTATAGATTCATCTATAGTAAAAATTCTCATAGCCTTCCTTTCCGTAGAAAAGTCAACTTTAGACGATGGTGTGATTGTTGTGGATGGGAAAATAATGGCGTCGTTGAAAACACTTCAATTTCTTCTTCATCATTCACTAAAAGAGGCTCACTTTGTTTTAGTAATAATAATGAAATATTGATTGATAAAATATCATAAGTATTCGGCAATGTTAAAATAAATTGAATACTTTTCGAGTTTTGGTTTATCGCAAGCGCATTGCTATCTAGATTTTCCCAAAATGTAGCTCCGTAGGTAGTTTTGCAAACAAATAATAATAATAATAATGAGATATAAAATTTAAAATTCATTGTGATATATCCTTTTGTTCACGTCAATTTAAAATGAGGTTGGTACTAGAAAACAATGTATTTATATACTTACTTTTCTTCTTCTTATTCTCACCCTTTAAAAATAAAAAACACTAAAGTTGAGATTTCTAATTATATTTTATTTCGTTATAAATTTTAATTACTATCCGATATGTATTTGAACAATGCTGATTTTAAAGCACAGCGAATTTATCGTTGGTTGATATTCACATTACAATCAGTATAAAAATGATATTGACAATGCACAACATCTGGGTGTAAACTATGTAATCTAGAGAGATTCATTCCATCACATCCTGTACTCTTCTCTTCAATGTTAAACACCGTCTTTTGGAGGAACTCTGCTATCCACACACTTTTTTCTTGCCCCTTAACATAAACTTTTATGTTCTTCAATGTTGACATCAAATAGTTTTTACAGATTTAAAACTATCACTTCCATAGGACCATAATATATTATGGTGGTGTAACTTAACCAATTAGCTTGTCGTTGATTATCTTTACTCAGATACAAAAATTCAAATGGAGCTTTTATGTGGAAACAGTGGAATTCTTCATTGTTGAGGACCACAGCTATTTCCTTTACAATAAATCTATTATCGTATGCTTTAAATCCTTTAACATCTACTGTCGCAAACATTATGAAAATTAATAATGAAATATCTTTTTAATGGTAGGCTTTTTATAAGTAAAGCACAGACAGGTGAAGCATAGTTGGATATACAAAATAATTTTTAACCATTCCATGCACTTTAGAAATATGAGGAGGCATTTAAAAATTTGAGGCCGCCTTTTAAAATCTGAGCCCCTTTAAAAATCTGAACTCGATACTCTCCTGTATTGCGCCTAAATGTAAGATACAAACTTACAATCTAATAAGAAGGTAAATAAAATGTTCAGCCTTCATATTTATTTGCGGTTTTATGAAATTCTCATGTACTTATATGTGTCAGTACGTACATACAAATTTACATTCTAATAAAAAGACAAATCAAATGTTCAGTATTCATATTTAAACAATTTTTTTTAATTTATATTACTTACTTAATTTATATGCTGTCATGTTTAAGGAGCCAAAATAATTGTAATCAATGTGAGAACACGTTTTATTAAAATACAAAACTTTGTGATAAAGAAATCACAAGTCCATTATTAATTCCCTTTAGTTAATTATTAATTCCCTTTAGTTAATTATGAAATTCTCATGTACATGTATGTGTCAGCATGTACATACAAACTTACAACCTAATAAAAAGACAAATAAAATGTCCAATCTTCATGCTTAAAAAATTTGTATAATTTATATGCTGTCATTTTTAGGGAGCCCAAATGGTTGTAATCAATGTGAAAACACGCTTTATTAAAATACAAAACTTTGTGATAAAGAAATCACAAGTTCATTATAAAGATGCCCTGCAGTTAATTATGAAATTCTCATGTACTTATATGTGTCAGTATGTTCATACAAATTTACAACCTATTAAAAAGACAAACAAAATGTTCAATCTTCATATTTAAAAAATTTTTAAAATTTATATGCTATCATGTTCAGGAGCCCAAATGATTGTAATCAATGTGAGAACACGTTTTATTAAAATACAAAACTTTGTGATAAAGAAATCACAAGTTCATTATAAAGATGCCCTTTAGTTAATTATGAAATTCCCTTATATGTGTCAGTATGTACATACAAACTTACAACCTAATAAGAAGATAAACAAAATATTCAATCTACCCCTACGGGTGCCCAACTGGTCCTTTTTGTAGACGAAAGCTATTCATAAAAATCACTTACTCTAGGATGAGTCCGGGATGAGGCGCTTTTGTGTCCCTACAGGTGCCCAACTGGCCCTTTTGTGCAAATAGCTCTAAGCTTTTTCTTACAGATCAGCCAGAATACAAACCGGAAGAATGTAGAATGAGTTGTTAGGGTGAGTTATGCTCCGAGTTTTTCATACAAAATGCAAAAAACTGCAGAACTGTGTGATAAAGAAACCACACTACTATGATAAAGATGCACTTTAGTTAAAAATCTAAAAACTAATTATGCGGCTTCAGGAAATTCTCACGTACATATATATGTGCCAGTATGTATACAAGACAAAGTCAAGGCTTCCTTAAAAATCTAAGGGACTCTTTGAAAACGTTCGGGCGAAGTCTAGGGCTCATTAGAAATATGAGGGGTCATTTAAAAATTTGGGGGCCCCTTTTAAAATCTGAGCTCGATACTCTCCGGGATTGAAAACGTCTAAGCTCTTTTTTTCTTGCAGGCAGAACAGAAACAACAAGATCTGCTTTTTCTTCTAGATCGGCCAGAACACAAACCGGAAGAACGTATAATGAGTTGGTAGGGTGAGACATGCTCCGAGCTTTTCCATGCAAATGCAAAAACTCTAAGTTAAGAACGTTTGCGCCTAAATGTAGGCAACGAAATTGTTGAATGATCTTGAGAGGTGTAAAATTTCAGGTCAAGATAAATATAGAACTGCTCTCATTCCTACGGTCAAACTCATCGCAGACTGAGCGAAAATATAGAATTGGCCTCATTCCTAGGGCCAGACTGGTGACAGACTGTTGGAAAATTGTAGAGCTTTTAGGGTGAGACATGCACCGAGTTTTCCATACAAAATGTGGTCCAGAAGCCGCATAAACAAACTACTGCTATGTACGATTTAACAGAATTGCACTGAGACATTAATTATATATATGTATATATTAACAAGAATGTATATATTAGCAAGACTAATACACATTTGAAATATAATGCTCCTTACATATTTTTTTTTATTTAGTTATAAGAAGGTTATGAAACCCGATATGTGAAGTATAACAGGATGCAAAAATAATAGTAAAAAAAAAAAAATTATAAAAATGGGAAGAGGTTTTCGAAAAATTCGCCTACGGTACTATTATAATCTATCAAATCAACATAAATGATACCCCTCCGGGGATATTATAGGTATTTATGTAATCCTTTACCCTCCCAGACGTGTTGATGAAATACCAATAAGTTTCGTGTTAAATTCAAGGAGACTCTTATCGCAAATCGGCGGTTTGATTAGCTGTTTAAAGGCGGTTGGATGTCAGCCCTTGTAGCTGCTTTAAATGCACGATCTTTATTCACAGTTTTTATTGGGCATTTGTGTTTCCATAATTTGGTGCATATGCTACACAGAACGTATATATATTTTACAATTTCTCAGCTATTGCTTCGTATTTTAACAAGAAGTTGAGTTAGCTGTTGTTGCACTGCACTTTTTATTAAAATTCGATTAAAGATTTAATTGTATTTATAGCCGGTCGATAAATTAAATATTAAAAGTTGTTTTTATGGTCTGGTCAATTCCGCGCTAAAGGGCGACTGCCTACACTTCACATTATCACTCGGGTTTTCTACTGCGTTATTAATAACCGGAGCGACTTTTAATTTTCGATGCTTGTGAGGAACTAACTCTTGTTTTCCAAGTCAGCTTGAAGTTCAGCTTCATTAATTGCCCAGCATCGATTTATTCTGTATCAGATAGCAGACCCCAAGCAAGTTGTTGCTAGACATCGGAATGCAATTTGATAAAGAAATAGAGGGCATAAGCAAATGTGCAAAAAGTTCACCCGATCGCCGGGTTTAACGGTATCATTATGAAAATGTACAAGCATACGTCTGTAGATATTTATTAACATCTTGCCTTTAGAGGCTAGCATCAGATTACCGTGTTCATTCGATACTCGAATGCTCCAGTGGGAAATTTTTAGGATAGTGCCCAACAGAGTACAGCCGCACAACAGGCCTTCGACTCTGTAAAGGCTAAATTAACATCAGCTCCTTTACTAGTTCATCCCGATTACTCTAAACCCTTTATTGTGCAATGTGACGCCAGCCAATGTGGCGTAGGCGCACTCTTGGCCCAAGCCGATGAAAATGGTGAGGAAAAACCAATAGCGTACATGTCCCATAACTTAATGGGGCTCAACGGAATTGCACTGCTACGGAGCTGGAATGTTTGGCAGTAGTGATGGCCATAAAGAAGTTCAGACCGTATATAGAAGGTAGAGTCGAAGGTAGTAACGGACCATGCAAGTTTAAAATGGCTTCTGCACCAGAGAGATATGTGCGGTTGATCGGCCAGATGGGCATTGAAACTGCAGGGATTCAGCTTTTCAATTGAACATCGCAAAGGTAGCGAAAACAAAGTAGCCGATGCACTTTCCCGTCTTTTTGAAAATGAAGACTTAGATATTGCAGAAACAGAGTTAGAAATAATGCCAGAAGTCGACTTGGAGTCAGAGTTTTCCGAGTCCGCTGATTATAAAAGCCTAAGAGAAAAGTTTGCTCACTGCCAGTCTACAAGGTAGTAGACAGATATATTTATTATAACGCATCGTTCAGCAGTGACGAAAGGATAGAAAAAGATACATGGAAACTATTCATACCAGTTGAACTCTGAGAAAGCGTAATATATTCCGCTCATAATCAACCTGCATCTGCTCAGGGAGGAATTACAAAAACATTAGAGCGAATTCGCAGAAATCTCTACTGGTCAGGAATGGTAATAGATTTGCGCAACTATGTACTAAATTGCGAATTATGTAAAACATCTAAAAGCCCCACTTACACCCTTAGACCCCAATGGGACAATTGGTGGATACATTGATTTTATCGGACCTTTTCCGAGGTCTAAACAAGGTTATATCGGACTGTTTATAGTATCAGACCATTTTTCTAAATTTACTTTTTTAAAACTGCTTAAAAAGTTTACGTCGAACTTAATGATACAGTACCTAAAAGAAAATATATTTGATTGCTTTGGAGTACCTGAGATTGTTGTTTCGGATAATAGAAGCCAGTTCATTTCGAAGTAATTTACGAATTTTCTAGGCAAACATGGTGTCAAGCACGTACGAACTGCTGTCTACGCTCCCCAATCGAATGCGTCTGAACGAGTCAATCGCTCAGTGAACGAAGCGCTAAGATCATATATCCGTAAATATCAACGCGATTGGGACAAGTATATAAGCAGTATAAACTCATCGCTTAGGAATGGATTACATCATACTCTCGGAAAATCCCCATAGTACCTTGTTTTTGGTCAAAATATGTCAACGCATGGAAAAGACTATCAGGTGTTACGGAACCTTAGTTTACTAAACGAAGGTAGTGCCAAACTAGCGAGAGAAGACGAATTTAACTTTATTCGTGAAGACGTCGAAACAAAAATTAAGATGGCTCATGATAAGAACACCCGCACATATAATTTGCGATCACGGAAGCGATAATTACAAATTGGTCAAGAATTTATACGCAGAAACTTTGCCCAAAGTAATCTTCTAAAGCACTTCAACGCTAAATTAGCTCCGAAAGGCATCCATTCCAAAGTAGTCGAAAGAGTGAGAAACTCCTGTTATGTGCTCGAGGATATCGAAGCAAACCAAAATGACAAGTTGAATTTTTTTTTAAATGGTATAAAGGCGTACACGTGCGCAAACGCTAACTTCCGCAAGCCATCGTTGGCATTTGTCTGGGTGGGGTAGTTTGTGAGGGGCATACGCGCCAAGTGAATATTACCCCGGGTATGCGGATACCAAATTAGCTACCCATCAGAAGTGATCTAAGTAATAAAGCATCAAACCCACCAACTCGCAAATTGAGCATACCATAGTTTTTTTTTGTTACCCAGCACTGTCACTGTATGTCATAAAAAGAGCTGAGAATGAGAGAATGGAGGGTGACGCGAAAAAAAATTGGATTGGCTCGGCCATTTTGGCTGCAGATCGACAAGTGGACACCCGCGTGAAGAGAAAAATTTTTGAGTTGAGTCTTTTTTAAATCGGGAATATTCCATGTAATCCGCGGGATTACAACAAAATTTTTAATGCGGTAGTGTAAAGAAAAGTCACCGAATTCGTTAAATAGGTATATTTCGCGAAAACTAACACAACTTGTCTAGGAATTTTCCCTCGGATAATTCCAGATAAACGCTGGGATTCCTGCCCAAACAACGACATCGATGAATAAAGCATAATTCTACAGCTTTTGAAATCAATAAGCTGCAAGGGCTTACTTACTTACTTACTTAATTGACGCTTAACCGTCTAAACGGTTTTGGCCGTGCAACAAGGCGCGCCAGTCGCTCCGCCAACCGGCGCTAATTCGTCACACCAAGTGATTTGAAATCGTTTTCCACCTGGTCCTTCCAACGGAGTGGGGGCCGCCCTCTACCTCTGCTTCCATAGGCGGGTTCCGATAGAAACACTTTCTTGGCCGGAGCATCATCTTTCATTCGCATAACATGGCCTAGCTAGTGCAGGCGCTGCGATTTAATTCGCTGGCCTATGTTAATGTCTGCGTATAGCTCGTACAACTCATCATTAAATCTTCTTCGGTACTCGCTATCGCCAACGCGTAGAAGTCCAAGGAGCATTGCAATAAAATTGGTACCTCAAGAAATTCATACTTTTGCAAATGCAGAATTTATTGCACTTGGTATGACGAAACACGAAACTAATTAACTCGTCCCATATATAATTATTTGCGCCAAATGTGGACCACATTATCTGAAGTATTGTGGCGGCTCAAAACTATTCGACTGTGCACAGTGTCTAACTAAGTAACCAAGCATAGCCAACTGAGTAGTACTCGATTTATAGGTGCCACGAGTCGAGCGTATCTAATCTAGCTTGCAGTAAACCTGACTTTCAGCAGCGTGCCAGGACGCGTGTTGCTCACTGGCCGGCATATGACTCGCGATGTAACGTGCAAAAGCTGGGAGGGTAAAATTGGGTCGAACGTATGAACATACCACTGCAGCATTATGCATTATGCCCTCTTATGTCAATGCGTTTGTAGCACTATGCATTATGCTCTTCTACGCCAATGCACTTTTTATGCAGACCCCATAGAGTCATATTGCATTCATATTACAATATCAACCTATATACATTATTTTAACCCCAACACAGCGGGAGTTCAATATCACATACAAATGCCGACAGCAAGACCTATATCCGGTTACATTTAACAGGCGCGTTGACCAATTTGTTAATAGCGTGACCGAACGTCTATGACAGTTTGTCAATGTGCCTGCCAAAATATTTATACAGTGACAAATATCTAAAATTAGGTCAAACTAATATGCTGACTCAAAATGTATATGTTAGGAATGTAGATACTTTTAGTGTATTAGTATTAGTGTAATTATGTATGTGTAAAATAGATAATTTTTATAAAAATAAAGGTATATCTTTAAAAAGGACAATCACTTATGTTCGCTACACATAAGCAGAACTCGTTTCATTTATTTCAAGTTACATGTCGATCCTGCCAGTTTAGATCAAGAATTAGCAAAACTGCTAAAGATCTAGATGGTTAGAGATCCCGCCAGTTCGCGCTGTATAATAAACCATTAACTTTGCTCAAGGAAGACTCGGTTAAAAATTAAATCCTGAAAAAAAGAGGATCAAATATTTCCTTGTAACAATGGGTTAAACTATTTTTAATCCATCGAAGATGATTAAACATAGCGATATGAGCAACTTACATTCAGTAATATTTGGAGAATTGGCCATTGGTCTCAAGGAAAAGTAACAACCATCAAATGACTGGCACACAAGAAGCAAAATATTGACACGTAAACTAGCAGCAAATACAGAAAGGAAGCAGAATATTACCTGAAAAGAAGATTTCCATTGACGACATGACCGCATAACAGGGTGGAATATTACATGAAAAGAAGATATTGAGTGGCAACATTCTGACTGGCAGCAAGTCGGCGTAAATTTTTAAGTATACTTTAAATTTTAGAATCAATTGAGCGGCCTTATGGACGCTTTACCATGAGCAAAAACTTTTGTTTTTGTTTAGGAATTTTTTTTTAAAGTAGGACTAGTTTATTTAAAAATAAGTTTGAAATTCTAATTTAATGCCGTTCTATTAAAATTTTTTCTTGAAAAAAAAAAAAAGGATTTAATTAAATATTAAAGAATCAATTAAAAAATTACAAATGTCAGTTCATAATGAAAGAAATTATGAAAGAAATAGCTAAATAAGCAAGAAAATTGGAATGCTTAGTCCTCATACAACTCCTTAAATTGTGAGAATGTTTTGAAAATAAAAAGATTTTATTAATTGTTTACTATTGGAAATTTTTACTATTGAAATTTAAAAAAACAAAAAAGTCACAACTATTTCCCTACTTGAGTTAATACTAAAATAATTGAGTAAATTAAAATGCAGAGGGACTTCTCGAAATTCCCCCTCCAATGGTGGAACGAGAATACTCTAAAAACTAGGGACCTAGAGAAAGAACTAAATGCATTAAAAAACCTCTGGAAGATTATAGGAATGACTAGGGAACCAACCCTATAAGATGTAGTAAATCCTACAACAGAAGAAATCATTAGGATGATCAGGATGGCTTTCCCTAATAGGGATCAAAATTAAAATTATAATTGCTTTGAGAAAATTTTATTTAGGAATAAATAAAAATTAAATAAAATCACATAGGAATACATTTTTAGATATTATGTGAAGAAAATAAACTGTACTAAGCTATTAAATTATAAAATTTTTTGAAATGTTAAAAATTTTAACTTAAATAAAATATATTTAAGAAATTCAAAAAAAAAAATTTAGAATAAAAATTTTTATTATGCAAAAGTTATAAATAAAATGGAGTATTTAGGATAAAAAAATCAAAGAAATTTTATTTGAAGAAGTTTCAAACTGTCTTGGTGGACAAAAATAGCCCAAGGCATTATGATAGCCATAGCTGGCTACGAAGTAGGTAAAGGAAACTCTGAAGCATCAGAGAATAGAATATTAAAATATGAGCCACCAGACCAAGTAGACACAAAAACCAGTCAAAATATCACAGACGTTTGGCTAGGTGCTTTAATATGCACGATAAGGCTATTAATCGTTGCAATAGCCGCCATACTCAGAAGCTACATGAAAATCAAATATAGGCAATTGAATAACGTGCAACAGCGCGTCTAAAATTTTTTTTCGCTTCCGCCCAAATTTCCAAACTCAAAGCTGAGGAAGAGCAATAAATAATTCAAGTATGTATTATAATTATAAAATGTTAAATTTGTATTATTATTAGATATTAGGTTAGTAGCGATTGATCCCTGAAGGCCAAAAGCTACAACCCGGGAATACCTAGTTTTATTATTACCAGGTGCAGCAGAACTGATATTAGCATCAGTAGTGTAACGAGCGGCAGCACCACTAAACGAACTTGGTGAAAAAGACAAATCAACAATAGCACACGGTTTTTTTGGTACAATCGAGTTGTTGTTAGTGCTATCATCTGTTGGTTGTTTTGTATTAACCGGCGTATCATCTTTGCAAATTGATTTACTTGTTACACCTGACTGAATTGCTTTTGCATTTTCAACGCTGAGAGGGGTTGCCTCTTTTGTTCTTGCAGCCGTATCACTTTTCGAGCTAATTATGTTTGTTGAGACAGCCAATTCATTGCCTTTGCCTTTGCTTTTGGTTGTAGGCCGTTTTGCTTTTGCAGACTTTGTTTGTTTATTGTTGTCCGCAGCACTAGTTACAGAAGATTTGAGATCACTAGCAAATGTAGCTAGAATACTACCCAGTTTTTTAATTTCAGAACACAGCGTAGAAATTATACCATTTTTATCTTCGATAATTGAGTATAGATAAAGAATCGCACTTTAGTGATAATTGAGAATTTTCGCATTTTAGAGCATCCATGGTAGATAGTATACTAGCGTTTTCACAACGTAGATCGGCAATGCCTTTAACGATACCACTTAAATTAACATTGCGCTCATCGTTGTAAACAAAAGTGGGGAGAGCAGTAGGTGGCGGAGTACGAATAGAGGCGCGCCGCTCAACCGAACAAATTTTTCAGAAGAAAGGTTTATTAGATGAGATGAGAAAGTAAAGATCAGCCTTTGACACACTTTAAATGAAAGAGGTCATTGCACTTAGCACACAACACTTTCAGTTGGTCTCTCTAAACCTTTTGCCCACGTTCGCACGGCATTATAAGATATTTGTTTTATTTTATATTACGTTCATTTGTAAAATTTAAATGGCTTTAATGATTAAAATCCAAACAAGAGTCACCATCTCAATGTAGCCGTAGATTATTAACATTTGTAAAGTTAACTATAACAAGTAAAGGTGTCTAAGTTCGGGTGTAACCGAACATTATACACTCAGCGTGAGCTTAAATTGTACATTTCATTTCAGATAAATTACTATTCTACATAACACGTGGCACCGCCCGTTTAAAAGAAAAATATCTCCCCATTTCCTCTTACAGTAAAATTCGATAAGTGAAATATCGTTGATTCAAAACTATTTTTTTGCTAAATTATGGCTTATTATTGTAGTCTACGACCCTTTTAAACTTGTTTTATATCTATGTTGCCGTGGTCTTTAACCGATCGCGTCCATTTTTACTAGAAATATTTCCTGCTATAAGGAAAATATGTGTACACAATTTCATTACTTTCATTCTTCGAGTTATGGCTCCCGAAGCATAGAAAATGGCTTAGTCATCAAAGAGACGGTGCCACACCCATTTTCAAAAATTTTACTGTTTTCTAATTTAGTGTTATAATTCAATATAGAAAATAAAATTCTATTGATACAAAGCTCTTTTTGCTAAGATATAGCTTATTATATTCGCCTACGACCCTTTTAAAAATTGTTTATATAAAAGTGGGCGTGGTCCTTAACCGATCTCGTTCGTTTTTTTCTAGAAATATTTCCTGATATAAGGAAAATATTTGTACCCAATTTTGTTACGATATGTAAATTTTTCTTCGAGTTATGGCTCCCGAAACATAGAAAATTGCTTAGTCATGGAAGGGGCGGTGCCACGCCCATTTTTTTAAATTTTAAGTTTTTCATATTTATATATATAAAGTTCTTTTTTGCAAAGATATATCTTATTTTATTCGTCCACGACCCTTTTAAACATATTTTATATAAAAGTGGTCGTGGTCCTTAACCGATTTCGTTAATTTTTCTTCAAAATATTCCCTATAGTAAAGGCAACCTCTCTGTCAAATTTTGTTACGATAGGTTTAACAATTTTTGATTTATGATTAATAATATTTGTAAAATTGACTTTGTCACAAGTGGGCGGTGTCTCAATATCAGTCCACACGTAAAATGTCAACATTCTAGGTGTATTATTTACTAAATAATCAGGTTTTTGTGTTTTCCAAAATGTTATATATATAAAAAGTGGACGTGGTTATCATCCGATTTAGCTTGTTATCAATACCAATCTATTCTGGGTCCAAATAAGCTCGTGTACCAAATTTGGTGAAGATATCTCAATATTTACTCAAGTTATCGTGTTAACGGACAGACGGACGGACGGACATGGCTCAATCAAAGCTTTTTTCGATACTGATGATTTTGATATATGTAAGTCTATATCTATCTCGATTCCTTTATACCTGTACAACCAACCGTTATCCAATCATAGTTAATATACTCTGTGTGCAAAGCATGCTGAGTATAAAAATACACATTAAGACGGAGCAAAAATAAGCACGTCCGTATCCTTTGACGACTGTTGCTGCATATATACATATATATATATATATATATATATATTGTAACGACAGCCTGTCTCCATACTGGCTTGAATGAGTGCCAGCGTGTATATGTATCTATGTGTCGACGTGTGATATGTCCAGGTTCGTGTGTTGGCCGCAATGTTGCAACGACTGTCCCAACAGCACAATGGCAATATTGTGCCTGAAGTAGAAACAATGATGCTGAGGTTGTATCAACATTGCAGTCAAGACACGAACTAAACATATCTGTGTAGGTGTTAGCTTGTGTAAGCGTTTAAGTGTATGAATGTATGAATGTATGAGCGTGTGAAGGTATCAGTGTGAGCGGTCAAGGCACGAACTAAATGTATCTATGTAGGTGTCCGTTCGGTGGAGCGGTAAGCGTGTGAATGTATGAGTGCACTGTTGTATGAATGTATCGATGAGAAATACGGGAAATCAGAAAAGAAAGTTTAGTATGTGATGGTAAAAATTTTCCGTTCCTGGCTAACGTTCCTGATCACGGCGGTGGTTATAAAAAGAGGAAAAATAAGTCAACGGGCCAACAAAGTCTTGTTTCAACAGTGCCCAGTGCAGTTAAGAAAAAGTTGTAAAAATAAATAAATAGTGAAGTGCGCGTTTTCAGCCGTAATTGCCAAAGGTAGTAAGTGTTGTAGTGCGCGAATTAACACGAGTTGCAAAAAAAAAAATATATATAAATAAAATTTGAACTGCGTGTTGGATGTGTCCGCGATCCCTTTTAAGGTAGTTCCAAGCAGTTTCCAGCAGAGCATAGAGTACCAGAGGTAAGAGAAGATGTACCTTGTTTTTATCTTTCCCCAAGCATGCTTGACGGGAGCTAGGTCTTCAACCTGGTCTATCTCCCAAGCAAGCCGAAATAAAACGTGCATCAACCTATACACCTCTGCGGATATGGCCATGCATACATGGAATCTATAGACAAATGTATCTATAGATGCCTAGACACGCCTGCTCTTTTGAATTTGTCTTCATAGATTTTCTTTTATATTTAATTACAGCACACTTCACACTTGTTGTTTTTCCTGGTGGCTAAACGAGCGTGTCAACACCGGCACACTGGCAGGTGCAACCCTGCCGCCCACTTAACACACCACACACTAACACTGACACGTTCACACACATAAATTGTCACACCACACATATACATTCATATATAAACAAAATCACAATTTGTAAAATTTCGAACGCTACGGTCGATTCGCGCCATCGCAGCTACTACATTTTACGAAATAAATAAACTTTTATACTTTTAAATAATTTGTATACCTTTATTAAGGTTGGAAACCCTTTCATTTTTTTTGGTTTATTCGCTACGATTGTTCGAGGTGAGTGGAGTGAACAGTGCGAAAATGGGCTAAAAGTATCTATGGTCCATCAAGCCGTAAAGAAAGGCACCTATGGACAGTGAAAACAAAAAAACAATACAGTACACACAAAAAAAAAATAAATAAATAACAAAATATTATACAAAAGCCCAAGTGCAAAATAGTTAAGTGCACTAACAAAAAAAATTTATAAAATACATACACTGAACATAAAAAATTAATAAATCAAAAGATCGGGCGCGGTGCAAAATAATTACAAAAACAAAATATACGTGGAAAATCACATAAAATAAAACAAAATAGAACGGGCGCGAAAACTGCAAAAATATAGAATAAAACACACCTACATATATATGTGCATAAATACAGGTTGAAACTAAGAAAAAAAAAAATATATATATACATTTTACTGCAAAAGTGGGAACACATTAGGGTGAAAAAAAAAATTTATTAAAAATCCGCAAAACACAATATTTTAAAAATTGTTATTAAACGTTTAAAAAATTAAATTGAGGGTTAAATATAATTCCGGGCGTTTATTTATAACACAAACAAAAATTAAAAAAAATAAAAAAATTACACTAAAACTTACTTAAAACCTAATACCACCAACACAGGTACCCACTCTAACCCCCTAATATATTGCGGTAAGTTGTATCTAAACCGTTATAGAATTGCCTTAGTGGAAAAAAGAAACGAAAAAAGAAAAATTCTCAAAGCCAAATAATATACACTACAGGCTAATGCTTATTTTCTTGTGCTAACACAATAGCAAATCTAAAAGACCGCTATAATTGCAAGTATATACTTGCCAATATTATCCCGCAATACCCCGCCTTTCAAAAAAGAGCTCGAAGCAGGATTGCTTAGCAAAAACAATATATATATATAAGTATAAAAAATTAATTGCGGCAAAAAGTAGGATTTGTATTATATCATATATACATATCACATACTTCTATATTACATATACAAATATAAATTTATCGTCCCGTTGTTTGCACCCAAAAAGAACATAATATACATATTTTGATCAACATTATATCTAAACATACGGTAAAATACACTATTGAGCCCATATACAAATCATACAAATATAGATCCATAATAAAGGACAAAACCCCCAAAAAAAACCCATCTACTGCTTATTTTTCTTGTTGCTAAGCGCAACTTAATCTCCATAGTACAAAAACAAATTAACATTCAAGTTTTCACTTGCAAATTTATCCCGCAATACCCCCTCTGCTTGCGTCTCTTAACATATCCATAAGTCAAGCAAAGGCAGGATTGTGTAAACTAAATAAGCAGTAGGCACAAGAAAAAGGAAAAATAATAATCATTTCCAACGCACTTCACTTTACCTACTTATTACTTAAATACATATATTAAAAAGCATATTCAGGGTAAGATTTGCACAAACAAATAAACGTTTGGTCAGCGATAAAGGTGCAATATAAGAAAAACCCCAAATCACCAGTTCTTTGACTTTAAAGGAAAGAAAACCAAAACAAAACAAAATTATTATACCTTTCATGAAAATGAAATGGTATATTAATTTCGTCACGAAACCGAAAATTGTAAGTCCTTAAAGGAAAATAGATAGACCCACCATTAAGTATACCGAAATAATCAGGTTGAAGAGCTGAGTTGATTTAGCCATGTCCGTCTGTCCGTCTGTCTGTTTGTATGCAAACTAGTCCCTCAATTTTTGAGATATCTTGATAAAATTTGGTGAGCAGGTGTATTTGGGTGTCCGATTAGACATTTGTCGGAACCGACCGGATCGGACCACTATAGCATATATCCTCCATACAACCGATTTTTCAGAAAAAGAGGATTTTTGTAATATCTTTCCCAATTTAACAGATTGAAGCTGCAAACTTCACCATATACTTTCGTATATTGCACATATTGTTGCCTGAAAAAATGTATGAGATCGGTCGTATATATAGTATATGTCCCCCACAACCGATTGTTCAGATAAGGAACTTTTCGTAATTACTGCCCTATTTTAAGAGCTAGAGGCTTCAAATTTCAGCGAATGCTTACGTATATAGCATATATTGTTGTCTGAAAAAATCATAAAGATCGGTGGTATATATAGTATATATATGGTGGTATATATAGTATATATATATAGTATATATATATATATTTTCGCAAATTTTAGCCCCATTTTAACAGCTAGAAGCTTCAAATTTCACCGAATATTTACTTATATAGCATATATTGTTGTCTGAAAAAATCATAGAGATCGGTTGTATATATAGTATATATCTCATACAACCGATTGTTCAGATAAGAAACTTTTCGCAATTTCTACCCCATTTTAACAGCTAGAAGCTTCAAATTTCACCAACTGCTTACGTGTATAGCATATATTGATGTCTGAAAAAATCATTGAGATCGGTGGTATACATAGTATATATCTCATACAACCGATTGTTCAGATAAGAAACTTTGCGCAATTTCTGCCCCGTTTTAACAGTTAGAAGCTTCAAATTTCACAAAATGCTTTCGTATATAGCATATATTGTTGTCTGAAAAAATCATAGATATCGGTGGTATATATATTATATACTTCATATAAACTGTCATATTGACCCCTTTTTTACGGCTAGAAGCTTCAAGATTCATCAAATTTCATCAAATAGTTACGTTTACGTCATATATTTTTGAAATACGTGATTCGTAGCCATAGTTTTTACATGCAGACCACAAAAAACGTGAAGCTTTGCATCCTCACACAGATTACCTACCTATTTTTTATTTTATATTTATCTTAAAAATCGTTTAGATATGTTCAAATTTCACCAAATGCTTACGTGTATAGCATATATTGTTGTCTGAGAAAATCATAGATACCGGTGGTATATATAGTATATATCCCATACAACCGATTGTTCAGATAAGAAACTTTGCGCAATTTCTTCCCCATTTTAACAGTTATAGCTTCAAATTTCACCGATTGCTTACGTATATAGTATGTATTGTTGTGTCAAAAAATCATAGAGATCGGTGATATATATAATATATATATGATGGTATATATAGTATATATATATAGTATATATATTTTTTTTTTACGATTTCGGCCCCATTTTAACAGCTAGAAGCTTCAAATTTCACCAACTGCTTACGTGTATAGCATATATTGATGTCTGAAAAAATCATTGAGATCGGTGGTACACATAGTATATATCTCATACAACCGATTGTCCAGATAAGAAACTTTGCGCAATTTCTGCCCCGTTTTAACAGTTAGAAGCTTCAAATTTCACAAAATGCTTACGTATATAGCATATATTGTTGTCTGAAAAAATCATAGAGATCGGTCGTATATATATTATATACTTCATATAAACTGTCATTTTGACCCCTTTTTTACGGCTAGAATCTTCAAAATTCATCAAATTTCATCAAATAGTTACGTTTTCGTCATATATTTTTGAAATACGTGATTCGTAGTCATAGTTTTTACACGCAGACCACAAAAAACCTGAAACTTTGCATCCTCACACAAAGTACCTACCTGTTTTTTATTTTATATTTATCTTAAAAATCGTTAAGGTATGTAGATCTGTACACTATATATTTCTTATCTTATACATCCGATTATTCGGAGATTACGAACGGGATAAGATTATTGTTCAGCCCCATTCATGAAAGGTATGAAGTCTTCGGCACAGCCGAAGACAGTCCCGTTCTTACTTGTTTATCTATTGTTCTAGGCATACAAATAAACACACTAACTTGTGTTTAGCCACCCCCGCAATAGCTTAATAGACAAACATACATATATATAAGTAAGGTAATAACCGGTCTTACTTGAAGCGCAACCCAACAAACTTTTTTAGCATAAAAGCATTAAGTTTGATAAAACATAAACAAAAATCTGTTTGATTGCATAGTTAGTAAACTAGTTAATTACTTAAATTAATACCGCGTTAGAAAAAACACTCGCGAGCAAAATAAAAGCATTAAATATATACATATATATAGATAAACCTATATAAATTTATTGAAAATCCAATAAACGAAAACGCGAATAATAAACAACCTCTAAAGCGAAAAAAGGAAACCTATTAATACATTTAAATTTATTTCGACAATAAATGTCAACTGACCCTAAAACGCCTATTTTAATTCCACCAAAAATGGGTGATGAAGAAAAACCCCAAGGTACCCCTGCAGACGCTACACGCGCAAAACAGGGATTAAAAGCCAAACAAGCCAAAGACTTTTCAGCTGCAAAGTTCATTGCAGAAAGTGACAATGTCATAAAATACTGTACTAGATTCTCCTTATTACCTATAGAGGAAAACACGGAATCGGTTCTCGAGGTAAAAGAAAAATCCCTTGAAAGATTTTGGACACGACTCCAATCTGCGTATGACGCAATTATCGAAACCGACGATTTAGAGTTACCTGACAATTTTAAAGACTCGGCGTATTCAAAATGCGAAAACTGCTTAGACCGATACGAAGAAACAAAGGCTATGATCTCCGATCAACTCAAACTTCTAAAGCCGGTTACTGCACCTACTCCACCTCAACGAGTAGAGCTGCCCCAAATACAAAATAACGAAGCAAGTTCAGGCATATATCTTAAAGTGCCAGCATGTGATACCGAAGTATTTCATGGGGGTTATGAACAATGGCCGTCCTTCCGGGACATGTTCACAGCCGTGTATATAAACCACCCAAAGTTATCACAAGCCCAAAAGTTGTATCATTTAAGAAATAAAACAAAAGGTCAAGCAGCGGCTATAGTAAAAGAGTTCGCACATAATGACGACAATTTCAATCTGGCCTGGGAAGCGTTAAAGAGTAGATATGAAAATGAACGAGTGTTGGTTGATAAACAAATAACCACATTAATGAACTTGCCAAAAATTCAAAAAGAAACAAGTGAGGAATTTCTTAAATTACAAGCAACAGTTACAAACTGTTTATCGGTTCTAGCAACCCAAAATATTCCCACTGAAAACTGGGACCCCATTCTGGTAAATATTTGTGCTGCCACACTACCAGAAAAATCATTAATTTTATGGGAGCAATCTCTCTCATCCCGAAAAAAATGCCCACCGTGGCAACAAATGAAAGATTTCCTCACCACCCCGTTCGAAATCGCAGAACGGGTAGATAATAAAGCAACAAAGCCGAAAGATATGCAACAAATGCAAAAAAAAAGCTTCTTTAAACCCCAAGCCAATAATTATAATTCAAAAAATAAGAGTTTCAATAGAAACCAGTCGTTCACTTCAGAACAACGAAGATATCCGTCATGCGAACTGTGCAATGGAGGTCATGTAATAATATCTTGCGAGAAATTTAAAAACTTGTCAGTAAATGAGAGAAATAATCTGGTTAGATCCAAAAAACTCTGTACAAACTGCTTATCTAGTACTCATTCGCTACAGAATTGTCCGAGCAAATACAGCTGCTCACAGTTCCAAAGCAGACATAATTCGTTGCTCCATAATAACAATTATAATAATAACCAAAATAGCTTTAACTCTAAAAGAACCACAGGACTAGCTGCAACTGCTACGTCTGAAAATCCCGGAAATTGCCAAGAACAACCATGTTGTTCAAAATCTGCCAACATTCAAACGCTTCATTCCGATAATGAAAGCAAAACTTTATTACCCACAGCAATTGTTTCTATAGAACACCGAGGGGAATTGTTTAAATTAAGAGCCCTTATAGATCAAGGATCACAGCGATCCTTCATAACCTCTAAGGTTCAAAGCAGGTTGAATCTGCCAACCAGACCAGCCAATTTCGAAATTTCAGGTATGGGCGGAAGAGTAGTACAAAACTCAACTAAAATCTGCCTCATTACCCTGGTTTCTCACAACGTCGATCAAAGAATAAAAGCACACGCTATAGTTCTACCACGACTTATAAATATGCTTCCAAGCAAGCATTGGCAAAAGTTTTCGCATCTGAAACTAGCCGACCCTAATTGCCATACACCAGATCCAATCGACATATTATTGGTAAGCGACTTAATCCCCCAAATAATACTAGAAGGTGTTGAGAAAATTTCCAACACCCTTTTGGCCCAAAAGACCATTTTCGGATGGATTTTAAGCGGCCAAGTCAAAGAGAAAATCACACAAAATCAATTCACAACGCAAGTGGAAGATATTTCGAATGACGATCTTAACTCACAATTGAAAAAATTTTGGGAAGTGGAAGAACTCCCTCCCATACCCGTTACTACACCTGAAGATAAGTATTGTGAAGCTTTCTATGAATCCACAACTACAAGATCAGGTAACGGGAGGTACGTCGTTCGACTACCATTTAAACACCAATATCCAGATACGCTCGCCTTAGGTCAATCACGAACCTCAGCACTTCAGCAATTTCTAAGTATGGAAAGAAACTTACTTAAGAAAGGCGACCTAAAAACCTCATATGATAACGTCCTTGAGGAATACCTACAATTAGATCATATGGAAGCAGTATTTATTTATTTATTTAGCTTAGCTCCCAAACATATGTAGACGACATCCTGTCTGAAAGCCATAGCCTTCCCCTAGCATGCGAATCACTGCATCAAGTTATCAAAGCTCTTGATTCAGCAGGATTCCCGTTGTTGTTGTTGTTGTTGTAGCGATTAGGTTAATCCCCGAAGGCTTTGGGGAGTGTTATCGATGTGATGGTCCTTTGTCGGATACAGATCCGATACGCTCCGGTAACACAGCACCATTAAGGTGCTGGCCCGACCATCTCGGGAACGATTTATATGGCCACATTGAACCTTCAGGCCATCCCTCCCTCCCCACCCCCAAGTTCCATGAGGAGCTTGGGGTCGCCAGAGCCTCGTCTGTTAGTGAAACGGGATTCGCCGCTCGAAGGTGAGGTTGACAATTGGGTTGGAGAAGCTATATGTTGCGCTACACAACCCCTTGAATCCCGCAGGATTCCCGTTAAAAAAAAAGATAACTGCCAACCATCCAGAAATCCCGTTAAAAAAGATAACTGCCAACCATCCAGAAATATTAGCAAATGAAAATAAAGAGCATCTATTGGATACAAACTTTTTGAAATTTGAAAAAGAGAGCACCACCAAAACCCTGGGCATACAGTGGAATGCGATATCATATCAATTCACAACGTCGATCAAAGAATAAAAGCACACGCTATAGTTCTACCACGACTTATAAATATGCTTCCAAGCAAGCATTGGCAAAAGTTTTCGCATCTGAAACTAGCCGACCCTAATTGCCATACACCAGATCCAATCGACATATTATTGGGAAGCGACTTAATCCCCCAAATAATACTAGAAGATGTTGAGAAAATTTCCAACACCCTTTTGGCCCAAAAGACCATTTTCGGATGGATTTTAAGCGGCCAAGTCAAAGAGAAAATCACACAAAATCAATTCACAACGCAAGTGGAAGATATTTCGAATGACGATCTTAACTCACAATTGAAAAAATTTTGGGAAGTGGAAGAACTCCCTCCCATACCCGTTACTACACCTGAAGATAAGTATTGTGAAGCTTTCTATGAATCCACAACTACAAGATCAGGTAACGGGAGGTACGTCGTTCGACTACCATTTAAACACCAATATCCAGATACGCTCGCCTTAGGTCAATCACGAACCTCAGCACTTCAGCAATTTCTAAGTATGGAAAGAAACTTACTTAAGAAAGGCGACCTAAAAACCTCATATGATAACGTCCTTGAGGAATACCTACAATTAGATCATATGGAAGCAGTATTTATTTATTTATTTAGCTTAGCTCCCAAACATATGTAGACGACATCCTGTCTGAAAGCCATAGCCTTCCCCTAGCATGCGAATCACTGCATCAAGTTATCAAAGCTCTTGATTCAGCAGGATTCCCGTTGTTGTTGTTGTTGTTGTAGCGATTAGGTTAATCCCCGAAGGCTTTGGGGAGTGTTATCGATGTGATGGTCCTTTGTCGGATACAGATCCGATACGCTCCGGTAACACAGCACCATTAAGGTGCTGGCCCGACCATCTCGGGAACGATTTATATGGCCACATTGAACCTTCAGGCCATCCCTCCCTCCCCACCCCCAAGTTCCATGAGGAGCTTGGGGTCGCCAGAGCCTCGTCTGTTAGTGAAACGGGATTCGCCGCTCGAAGGTGAGGTTGACAATTGGGTTGGAGAAGCTATATGTTGCGCTACACAACCCCTTGAATCCCGCAGGATTCCCGTTAAAAAAAAAGATAACTGCCAACCATCCAGAAATCCCGTTAAAAAAGATAACTGCCAACCATCCAGAAATATTAGCAAATGAAAATAAAGAGCATCTATTGGATACAAACTTTTTGAAATTTGAAAAAGAGAGCACCACCAAAACCCTGGGCATACAGTGGAATGCGATATCATATCAATTCCCATACACGCTTGAGTCAAGATCTGCAATATCAGCAAAAACGAAAAGACAAATTCTGTCATCTGTGGCAAAACTTTTCGACCCCGCAGGATGGCTTGCGCCAATTATGATACAAGCGAAAATCCATATACAATAATTATGGCTAGATGGAACAGATTGGGATGAAGTAGTCAAACCACTTCGGTTAATAAAATGGTCCCAATTTGCAAATAATTTGCATACTATATCCGAGATACAAATACCTCGGTGGGTGAACTTCCCACCCGATCATCATGTGGAACTCCACGGCTTCTGCGATGCTTCGGAAAAAGCATACTGCGCAGCTATTTATATACGAACGCAACACAATGGCAGAACTACAAGCCATTTATTAGTTGCAAAAGGCAAGGTCGCACCCCTTAAAACCGTAAGCCTGCCACGGCTTGAGCTATGTGGAGCACTTCTGCTCGCCAAACTAGCCTCAACCGTACAAAGCAGCTTAAAGCTAAGCAATCGAAAATTATATCTGTGGTCTGATTCAGAAATTGTCTTAGCATGGTTAGAAAAACCACCATATACCTGTAAGACATACGTGTCAAACCGCACGGCTAACATTTTTGACCTAGTTGGGCCAGCAACTTGGCGACATGTAGCCAGTGCTGATAACCCTGCGGATCTTGGCACAAGAGGCTGCAAACCACTGCACCTAACAACCACAACACTTTAGTGGAATGGCCCTCATTGGCTAACAGAATCATCAGAATCATGGCCAAAGTACCCTCCACGTAATATCATATCCCCGGAAATTCGAAGAATCGAAGGCTTCCATGCGACTCTGGAGGAAAACGACATCCTTGAGCGATTTTCGTCGTTCCCCCGAGCGTTAAGGGTAATAGCGTATATGTTTAAATTTTTAAATCGCTTAAAGAATAAAGTAAGAGAATCCCAAATACCTCAAGTTATGCTCTGTCAAGATGTGCAGCGGGCAAAAATATCCTTAATCGAATTCAGACAAAATGGATATTACAACAGTGAAAAGGCATTGTTGACGGCATCAAAGCCGATTGAAAAAAAGAGCCCACTGTTAGTTCTTACCCCCTTTTTAGACTCGAAGGGTCTGCTTCGGGCCAATGGTAGACTAGCAAACTCCAATATGAGCTACAATGCACGGCATCCTATATTAATTCCGGAAAAATCCACATTTGCCACACTTTTTATTGATTACCTGCACATATTAATGTTACACGCCGAACCTCGGCTAATGCAACAAATGATCCGACAGGAATTTTATATACCCCGACTAAAGCCGTTAATAAAAAGGTGCATTTTCATGTGTGAAGTATGCACATTGCATAAACAGAAAATGCGCACGCAGATCATGGCAGCTTTACCACCTGAGCGCTGCAATTTCACTCTGCCCTTCACTATCACGGGTGTTGATTTTGCCGGACCTTTCCAGCTAAAGGCCTCGATGCTAAGGTCTTCTACCATAACGAAGGGTTACGTGGCCGTCTTTGTATGTTTTACGACAAAAGCGGTGCACTTAGAGTTATGTTCTGATCTTACCACTTCAGCTTTTCTCGCGGCATTTGCACGCTTTGTCGGACGGCGAGGATTTCCCTCAAAAATCATGAGCGACAATGGAAAAGCCTTTACCGGTGAAAAAGAGCCACCGAAAAGGAGTTCATCCAATTCGCTCAGCAATTCTAGCCGAAAATCATTAAAAAATACGCACCCCAAGGCATTAGTTGGCAATTTATTCCCCCCAGTGCACCACACATGGGTGGACTATGGGAATCAGCAGTAAAAAGCTTTAAAGTACATTTTAAGAAAACAGCCGGCAATAATAAATTTACGTTTGAAGAGTTTACGACTCTTTTAATACGAGTGGAAGCCGTTCTAAATTCACGGCCACTCTCAGCGCTCTCGCAAGACCCCTCCGATTTTACAGCCCTTACTCCTGGGCATTTTCTAAGAGGAGCTCCACTTCTGGCTATCCCTGACGCACTATCCGTCATAAATTGATGGGAACGAATTAAAATTATCCATCACGAATTCATTCGCCGATGGAAGGAGGAATATCTAAAAGACCTCCTTAAACGATATCGAAGGAAAAATACACAAGATTCTCCAAAAATTGGAGAATGCGTCCTATTTCATGACGAATGTCTCCCTCCAACTGAATGGCGGCTAGGTCGCATTGAAAAGGTACATTATGGCTCCGACGGTCACATCCGAGTAGTTGACCTGCGTACGCAAAACGGTACACACACTCGACCGCCCGTTAAGCTTTGCTTTTTACCTATCGACCCTAACACCGGTAATATTGATCACACAAATATCTAATATCATAAAAATAAATCAAACCTAAACAAATTAACCGATCTAAACGAATATGCTTTAAAAACCAATCGAAAAACCGCTTAAATGATAAATAAAATATTTATATTTATATATTTACATATGTCCATAAAGCTGCTTCTATCAAGCACTCAATATGCCCTTATGAGAGACTAAAGTCCACTCTTTCTCCATACAGGGTATCATGGACATGGAAGTGGATGAAGCCGCCCCAAAACCCACCATCCGCTCAGCGGTTACCGTTCCCCGAGCACGCGCAACCCGACAGCAGCGCCGCGCAACACTGCATCCCGAGCAACGGGCCCACCGGACCAAAGTCCACGTCCTGCATCGCAGAGGCCTAACATAGCAGCCACTCCGTAAACGCCACAAAAGGATCCGGTAGTGGCACATGGCGTGCGCTGCCCACTCTGCCGCCGCCCACATGCGCTACGCCTATGCGCTATATTTCGTGGCATGCAACAGCTTCAACGGCAGCAGGTGGCACAGGCGCACGGCCATTGCCTAAATTGCTTGGCATTGTGGCATGCAACGACGGAGTGTACCTCCAGCACATTATGCCAACTGTGTGACAGGCCACACCATACCCTGCTCCACCGGACATCAACGCGCAACGTCGCCGTCGTGCCATCACCACGCAACAACGTGCGTCAACGGCCACGCACTCATCATCAACCACAAGCACCACGTCCCTATTGGCAGTGGACCCACCCAGGGGCCCGCTATCGCCCTCAAGCATCACATCGTCGACCATCAACCACGCAGCGCAGCCGTCGCCCATCAGGGCTAAGTAACGTCGTGGCAACCCTGCAGCAGCTACAACGATTGCTAGGCTGATCACTCGCCTAGGGGGGCCAGGATGGCTAAACGAGCGTGGCAACACCGTCACACTGGCAGGTGCAACCCTGCCGCCCACTTAACACACCATACACTAACACTAACACGTTCACTCCCCCAGCGGGTTAGGGGGGGGGGGGGGTCAGAATATACCCGCGGTAGGTATGCCTGTCGTAAGAGGCGACTAAAATACCAGATTCAAGGGGCTGTGTAGCGCAACCCTGCAGGTTGCCAGCGCAACATATAGCTTCTCCAAACCCAATTGTCAACCTCACCTATCCGCGGCGAATCCTGTTTCACTAACAGACGAGGCTCTGGCGACCCTAAGCTCCTTATGGAACTTTGGGTTGGGGAGGGAGGGGATGGCCTGAAGGTTTAATGTGGCCACATAAATCATTCCCGAGATGGACGGGCCAGCACCTTAATGGTGCTGTGGTACCGGAGCGTACTGGATCTGTATCCGGCAAAGGACCATTACATCGATAACACTCCCCAAAGCCTTCGGGGAGCAAGCTTATCGCTACAACAACAACAACAACAACAACACTAACACGTTCACACACATAAATTGTCACACCACACATATACATTCATATATAAACAAAATCACAATTTGTAAAATTTCGAACGCTACGGCCGATTCACGCCATCGCAGCTACTACATTTTGCGAAATAAATAAACTTTATACTTTTAAATAATTTGTATACCTTTATTAAGGTTGGAAACCCTTTCATTTTTTTTGGTTTATTCGCTACGATTGTTCGAGGTGAGTGCAGTGGAGTGAACAGTGCAAAAAAGGCTAAAAGTATCTACCTGGGAAGGATCAACTGGGCACAGCCTAAGTACCGGCGATAGACCGGTAAACAACAACTACAAGAACTTGGTGACATACTTTTATTGGCGGGATAGAACACAGCGGCAACAAAAACCATAGCCACCTCATATTTTTTTACATTGGCGACATACAACAACAACAACCACGCATCCACAAACACCACTCTACGTTTTTGTTTGGCCGACGGCAAAACATCCCCCAACAATACCCTCGATACACAATTCTGCTAGCATTCTTTTATTGGCGGAGTAGAACGCATCAACAACAACAACCACAGTCGTACCGGCAAACCGACACTTCAGCAACAGCGGCAACACAAAAGTCTTCCAGCAAGAGATACCACATTTTCTTATTTGGCGGCGCAACGCCAACAGCAAAAACAACTGCGATGCATAATTTTGGTGATACGCGGTCCAAAACCTACAACTCTGGCGTTTGAAGATTGTCCACCAGGAACACCCACGACCACTTATACCATTTTTTTTGGTTACCAAAGGCCACAGCAATAGCTTCAACAACATCTTTTTCAACCGCATCATCAGAGGCCATCAACAACCACAACATCCGCTTGTTTTATGAACTTTTTTAGTAATCGTAATACGTATACGGTACATTTTTGTATATTTTTTTTTGTTGAAAGGGACTTAGAAATTTCCTTTTAGCTCAGGGTAAAAAGAAGGGGCTTATCAACAGGGATCAGAGGCATGAGATCATTTCGATGTTTGTCGCTATTTAGTTTTCTTATGATTTTAATTTTTCACTTCTAAAAAATTTTTTAAGTTAGCGACCTTTGTTTTGTTTTCTTTTTCACATACCCGCTGGCACCAAAGGTATAAAGCTTAGCTTTATACTTTTGGTATCACCCGCGTTTTTCACCTGATTTTATTCATAACCTATTTTTTATTTTTTTTGGGACACACGGTTCTTGTTCCCGTGCGTTATTGCCCCGGACATAACCAACATACTGAGTAACTCATAAGCCAAAATCGCAAGCGAGCGATCTGGCTGAGTGAGCTTTATGTATGTATATATATGTATGATTGAACCTTTACACTTTTCAGCATAGCTACTCAACTAAATGCAGGCGCCTCCATCAGATTGAGAAAGCGGTAAGTGTTATCTTACGGTCAAATATATAAAAGTATACAGGCAAGTGTGTATGTACATATATTAACATTGCTGACAATCCCGACGAGAGATCAGCAAAAAGATCAGGAATAGAGAAGGAAAAACGAAACAAAAAAAAAAATAATAATAATAATAAAATAAAATATGTGTACAAACATGACTGTCTACTCTATATACACATAATAACATACATATTTACATAATTAAGTCACAAGCTTGATTTGTTATTGCACATTTTGTGCAATGCATTTTTCATGATATAACTTGCTTTTGTTGTTCTCTTCGCCCATACCTTCCATATTGTCGTAGGCCAGCAATTTGAATTGGTAAAATATTGTTGGTAGTTACACAAAAATAAGTTTAAGTTTAGGCCTTAAATTTGAATTTCTTTCGTCTTGTAGATATTAAGGTAGAACACACATTAGGGTGACCCTTTTTTTGGAACTTTCCTTTTTTGTAGGAATTTGAATTGCTATATAATGTTTTTTTTTGGCACGGAGCTGCATTTTCTATTTCTGATTTTTTTTACTATCAACGTAAGTACATAGCTAGGTAAGGTTAGAGTTTTTGAAAAAGTAGATATAGGTACAAGATCTAATTAACTAACATATTTATAAGATAATCTTCTATGATATTAATAAAGTCGTTGCAATGTATGGATGAGAAAAAAAAAGGTTTTTCTAATAATGCAGGGCTAAAATTCCCATTTTTGGTGTTGGTGCTGCGCTTGCGCGTGGCAAGGTAAGGTGAAGGTGAGTGTTTAGGGAAAATGACCGACTGACAGAGGACAAACTAGTGTCAGGTTTGGGGGCACTGTAAGGTAAACAGGAGTCAGCACAGTGCCCAGGGTGCGGTGTAAGTTGCACTGCAGAGGGAGGGTAGACTCCACCTGACAGGACAGGCCTTCATCTTTTTCCCGCTCTTAACACTGCCCCTCACGTTTATTTCTAT
Source organism: Eurosta solidaginis (assembly GCF_040869045.1). Classification (NCBI taxonomy): domain Eukaryota; kingdom Metazoa; phylum Arthropoda; class Insecta; order Diptera; family Tephritidae; genus Eurosta; species Eurosta solidaginis. The sequence continues at coordinate 150,956,397 of NC_090324.1, read as the reverse complement.
TTGTTTCAGCTTTTCTCTCCTTTATATACACATGCAGGTATGAACCCTTTTTGTTCATGTGGCTGCGGGTGAGGTCGGTGGTGCAATACCACGCCCAAGACGACGAGCTAGCCTGGGCCCGCAAGCGTACCTGCTTGCCGCCGCTCCTCACCACCCCAACAAGCCAGCCACGTAACAATATATATATATATATATATAGCTGAGTTCGCAAAACCGATGAAGCCTATTTTTGCAAGCATGCTTCTTTGTCCAGGATGAAGCGAAATAATAAACTACTTTATTTCCACACCATACACATATTTGACTTTTAATACCAGGTGATAAAAATAAAGTCTATATATATATAAATATATATATCACAATTTTGCTTTTATTTTTTGGGACCCATGATATATGGGCGAGTCCCAAATAAGGTCCACCACGAAACAGACTTTATTTTTATCACCTGGTATTAAAGGTCAAATAGGTGTATGGTGTGGAAATAAAGCAGTTTATTATTTCGCTTCATCCTGGACAAAGAAGCATGCTTGCAAAAATAGGCTTCATCGGTTTTGCAAGCTCGGCTGTTTTACTAACAAATTATAACGACATTTCTTTACATAGTTACGCTGTTTAATCCACATATTTATATTTGCTTTATTAAAATAAAAAAAGTAAAAAAAATGATACTATTCATGTCCTCGTGTCGCATCCGTTAACAAAAAACTTGAAAATTTTGTCTAATAAGTAAACGTGGACTGGAAATTAAAAAAGCTTTCAGATGTTAAATAGTTATGTGTACTTCTTTACAAAAATAAAATAAATTAAATATGGTTGCACTAGTTGCAATTTTACCACCACACTTCTTGCTAAATAAAGCACCTTTGCATATTTAAATTTTCTTGTATTTCGTTCTTTTATTTCACTGAGTCTGGCTCAAAAGCTTATTTACACGTACAAGTTCAAATTTCTTTATAAATTTTTGGGTTTTTTAAAACCAAAAGATTAATCACAAAATTATAATTTATTAACCAACAAATTAACAATCCATTCCGAACTGAATACAATTATGTGCGCGCGCTCAACGACAACTGCCCTGTCCTCATTGTCATTGTCCCCGCTGAGCCACTTGCTTTGCACAATATGTATGTAAATATGTGTGTGCCAATAAATAAGGAAGCGGTATTTTTCACCGTACTTAAAAAGTGGCATTAGGAATGTTCTAACTTTATAGCATAAATTTTATAGGAAATTTAATTTAAAGGTGAGTATAACTTTTAAGGTATGTATGAATTTTAAGGTAATTATGAATTTCAGGTAAGTATAAACTTAAAGGTAAGTATAAATTCAACTGAAATGTATATAATTCAGCAGGTTAAAGGTAAGTATTGGCTCAAAAGAAATGTATACAATTCAACAGGTTAAAGGTAAGTATAAATGTAAACAGTATCAGACTTCCATTAAAACTCAATGAGATTCCGTCCCATGTCCTCAACATGGCGGCCCGCCTGCGGAGTTGTAAGGCGCAGGATTCCTTGTAACTTCTCGAGCGTGGTCACCGCCGTGCTGAAGATCTTGCGTAGATTACGTGAATTGATCCTATGGTTCTGCGAGCTCGCAGCTAGCCTCTCGGTCGAACGGGGGGAAGCCCTGCGCCGTTGTTCGTAGCGCCTGTCGCGTCCTGGTGGGGTTGTAGCTGGAAGTCGATTTCGCCGTGTTGAGACTGTCGGACGATGTAGTGGGGTATGATGGGCCCTCCGGCAGTGCTGGCAACTCCCGGATGACGTGCATTTCCCTGTCTTGTGTGACGTGGCCAGGCAATTGATGCAATACTTATGGACGCGGGCGGACTCGTGTCGCTCCGCTGGCCTCATCGCAAAGAAAGCGTGGCAATGCCATAATGAGTGTTGGCTACAGCACAGCCTGCACGTTCCGCGCTTCATTATGGGCCCTGTGGAGAAATTTGAGAGAAAAGAAAAAAAGAAAAACGAAAACAGAGGAATTAGCTTTATATTAAAAGAGAAGGGTGGCAAGGAGATTTGGAGGGATTGGGCACAGGACGTGTGTGAAAGGGGGACTGTGACATGGGTAATAAACATTCTGGGTGTGAAGTTCTACGACGCGCACATTCTCATCGGGTCCTACGTGTAGGTATGAAATTCGACCTAGTAGCCATTCGTTGGGGAGCAAAAGGCCGTCTTTGATGACGACTTAGTCCCCTACCTTGACGTTAGGCTCTTGGGTCTTCCATTTTTGTCGCTTATGCAATTCCTTTAAATATTCATTTTTCCAGCGATTGCTGAACTGATGGTGAAGGACTTTCATCTTTTGCCATCGGTGAATGAGACTAAGATTGTCGGGATTGGGTTCTGGGAGAGACAGCAGGGGGGATCCTCGCAAAAAGTGACCTGGGGTTAAAACCAGTAAATCATGGGGGTCTTCGGACATTGGAGAGAGCGGTCTAGAATTGAGAACCGCTTCAATTCGAACTAGAAGTGCCGAGAACACTTTTGGTTTCCGGCGACTTTATGGAAGTGTATTTTGAAGCTCTTCACTGCTGCTTCCCAGAGACCGCCCATGTGAGGAGCGTAAGGGGGGAGGAACTGCCAGGAGAGGCCATGCAGAGCGTATTTTTCAGCTATGCCCGAGGCGGCTTCCCTTAGAAAAGAAGATAGTTCTTTCTGAAAAGCTCGTTGAGCTCCGACGAACGTTTTTCCATTATATGACATCATCTTATGAGGTAGGCCACGGCGACCGGTGAAGCGAGCAAAAGCGACTCTAAATGCTTCCGTTGTTAGGTCTGAACAGGCTTCTAGGTGAATAGCCTTGGTAGAGAAGCAGAAAAACACACAGACGTAAGCCTTTTTGCGGGAGGCTCGACGTAGTGGGGATGTTTTGACGAGAAACGAGCCGGCAAAATCGACACCTGTGGTGTAAAAGGGTAAGGTATATGTCGTCCTTTCAGCTGGTAGAGCAGCCATTATCTGCGACTTCATCTTTTGCTTGTTCACCGTACATGGTTTGCAATTAGAAATACAGGATTTTATTTTGAGCTTTAATTTAGGGATGTAGTAGTCTTGTTGTACCATTCGGACCATGAGTTGTTTTTCTGCTGGAGAACCGTTGAGTGTAGAAAATTGAGAAACAGTATACAGAACCTTGAAGTTTCCGGAATTATTATAGGGTAATGCTCGCTGCCGCTCATAAGAGCCTTACTGAGCCACCCGTTCACGCGTAGGAGGCCCTTGGCGTCGAGTATGGGATTTAGGGATAAGAGAGAGTTATTTTGTTTTGTTGATTTTCCGACAGGGTGGATAAATGATGTACATTGGAACGATTTTTCGTCATCCCTTGTCAAATTTAGTTTCGAGACAAACCGGTGTCGGCGTAGTGCCTCCATCGGTGTAAATTTTCGCTCTGATCTGTTGTTGGCGTTTGTCTTGTATTTATAGTTCGTAAGTACATGAACAGGTATTGTCAAAATTGATGCATGTGTATATTTAAGTATGTGTATGCGCTGTGTGCTCATTCACAAACGAGGGTGGGTTTTACTGATCGATTTGTGTGGCAGATTGAGGCAGGTAAAAGTCCGTGATTTCAGTCGTTTGACCTTCTTTGTGGGTTCGTTGTTTATAAGAGAGAGCTTGAAGTCATATATAACATTGCTGCATACAACGGATATAAAAAAGCACTAGTAGATAAGCTCAGAAGGACGCATGCTGAACCAAAAAGAAATAATCGCGGGTTCGAATCGAGCTCAAAGCCTAACAATAATTATTTTATCATTATTATTGTTATGATAAATTATTTCTTAATTGAAAAAATAATAATTTTACCATTATTATTGTTATGATAAATTTTTTTTCTTAATTAAAAAAATTATTAAATTAGAATAGAAGAAAGAAAAAATTCAGACAACTGCCAAAGCTCGTTGTATAGATCCATTTCGGGAATTGCTAAATTCCTTCATCGGCAACGTTTAGGCGCAGCTGCTATAACCATTCAGCCATCACAGCGGTTTTTTTGTCTTCATTAATCCTACTTCTATTCTGGTTTTTGCCAATTGATATTCACAACACTGCGACATCTGTTGCAGAATGAATGTGAAAATTGGACTTGTTTGATGGCAATGCTGCCATAGTGTCATATTTTATTGACACTTTTTCACCGTACTCTGGGATGTATTAACAATTTTTTTTGTTATATCGGCATACTGATTTGTAAGATCGCGGGTTCGAACCGAGCTCAAGGTCTAACAATAATTATTTTATCATTATTATTGTTATGATAAATTTTTTCTTAATTGAAAAAATTTTAAATTAGAATAGAAGAAAAAAAAATTTAGACAACTGCCAAAGCTCGTTGTATATATCCATTTCGGGAACTGCTAAATTCCTTCCTAATGATAAAATAATTATTGTTAGGCCTTGAGCTTGATTCGAACCCGCGATCTTACAAATCAGTAGGCCGGTATAACAACAAAAATTGTTAATACATCCCAGAGCACGGGGAAAAAGTGTCAACAAAATATGACACTATGGCAGCATTGCCATCAAACAAGTCCAATTTTCACATTCATTCTGCAACAGATGTCGCAGTGTTGTGAATATCAATTGGCAAGAACCACGATGAGAAATACGGGAAAGCCGAAAAGAAAGTTTGGTATGTAATGGTAAAAATGTTCCGTTCCTGGCTAACGTTCCTGATCACGGCGGTGGTTATAAAAAGAGGAAGAATAAGTCAACGGGCCAACAAAGTCTTGTTTCAACAGTGCCCAGTGCAGTTAAGAAAAAGTTGTAAAAATAAATAAAAAGTGAAGTGCGCGTTTTCAGCCGTAATTGCAAAAGGTAGTAAGTGTTATAGTGCGCTTATTAACACGAGTTGCAAAAAAAAAAAAAAATATATAAATAAAATTTGAACTGCGCGTTGGATGTGTCCGCGCTCCCTTTTAAGGGAGTTCCAAGCAGTTTCCAGCAGAGCATAGGGTACCAGAGGTAAGAGAAGATGTACCTTGTTTTTATCTTTCCCCAGGCATGCTTGACGGGAGCTAGGTCTTCAACCTGGTCTATCTCCCAAGCAAGCCGAAAGAAAACGTGCATCAACCTATACACCTCTGCGTATATGGCCATGCATACATGGAATATATAGACAAATGTATCTATAGATGCCTAGACACGCCTGCTCTTTTCAATTTGTCTTCATAGATTTTCTTTTATATTTAATTACAGCACACTTCACACTTGTTGTTTTTCCTGGTGGCTAAACGAGCGTGGCAACACCGGCACACTGGCAGGTGCAACCCTGCCGCCCACTTAACACACCACACACTAACACTGACACGTTCACACACATAAATTGTCACACCACACATATACATTCATATATAAACAAAATCACAATTTGTAAAATTTCGAACGCTACGGTCGATTCGCGCCATCGCAGCTACTACATTTTGCGAAATAAATAAACTTTTATACTTTTAAATAATTTGTATACCTTTATTAAGGTTGGAAACCCTTTCATTTTTTTTGGTTTATTCGCTACGATTGTTCGAGGTGAGTGCAGTGGAGTGAACAGTGCAAAAAAGGGCTAAAAGTATCTATGGTCCATCAAGCCGTAAAGAAAGGCACCTATGGACAGTGAAAACAAAAAAACAATACAGTCCACACAAAAAAAAATAAATAAATAACAAAATATTATACAAAAGCCCAAGTGCAAAATAGTTAAGTGCACTAACAAAAAAAATTTATAAAATACATACACTGAACATAAAAAATTAATAAATCAAAAGATCGGGCGCGGTGCAAAATAATTACAAAAACAAAATATACGTGGAAAATCACATAAAATAAAACAAAATAGAACGGGCGCGAAAACTGCAAAAATATAGAATAAAACACACCTACATATATATGTGCATAAATACAGGTTGAAACTAAGAAAGAAAAAAATATATATATACATTTTACTGCAAAAGTGGGAACACATTAGGGTGAAAAAAAAATTTATTAAAAATCCGCAAAACACAATATTTTAAAAATTGTTATTAAACGTTTAAAAAATTAAATTGAGGGTTAAATATAATTCCGGGCGTTTATTTATAACACAAACAAAAATTAAAAAAAATAAAAAAATTACACTAAAACTTACTTAAAACCTAATACCACCAACACAGGTACCCACTCTAACCCCCTAATATATTGCGGTAAGTTGTATCTAAACCGTTATAGAATTGCCTTAGTGGAAAAAAGAAACGAAAAAAGAAAAATTCTCAAAGCCAAATAATATACACTACAGGCTAATGCTTATTTTCTTGTGCTAACACAATAGCAAATCTAAAAGACCGCTATAATTGCAAGTATATACTTGCCAATATTATCCCGCAATACCCCTTCGCCTTTCAAAAAAGAGCTCGAAGCAGGATTGCTTAGCAAAAACAATATATATATATAAGTATAAAAAATTAATTGCGGCAAAAAGTAGGATTTGTATTATATCATATATACATATCACATACTTCTATATTACATATACAAATATAAATTTATCGTCCCGTTGTTTGCACCCAAAAAGAACATAATATACATATTTTGATCAACATTATATCTAAACATACGGTAAAATACACTATTGAGCCCATATACAAATCATACAAATATAGATCCATAATAAAGGACAAAACCCCAAAAAAAACCCATCTACTGCCTATTTTTCTTGTTGCTAAGCGCAACTTAATCTCCATAGAACAAAAACAAATTAACATTCAAGTTTTCACTTGCAAATTTATCCCGCAATACCCCCTCTGCTTGCGTCTCTTAACATATCCATAAGTAAAGCAAAGGTAGGATTGTGTAAACTAAATAAGCAGTAGGCACAAGAAAAAGGAAAAATAATAATCATTTCCAACGCACTTCACTTTACCTACTTATTACTTAAATACATATATTAAAAAGCATATTCAGGGTAAGATTTGCACAAACAAATAAACGTTTGGTCAGCGATAAAGGTGCAATATAAGAAAAACCCCAAATCACCAGTTCCTTGACTTTAAAGGAAAGAAAACCAAAACAAAACAAAATTATTATTTATCTATTGGTCTAGGCATACAAATAAACAAACACACTAACTTGTGTTTAGCCACCCCCGCAATAGCTTAATAGACAAACATACATATATATAAGTAAGGTAACAACCGGTCTTACTTGAAGCGCAACCCAACAAACTTTTTTAGCATAAAAGCATTACGTTTGATAAAACATAAACAAAAATCTGTTTGATTGCATAGTTAGTAAACTAGTTAATTACTTAAATTAATACCGCGTTAGAAAACACACTCGCGAGCAAAATAAAAGCATTAAATATATACATATATATAGATAAACGTATGTAAATTTATTGAAAATCCAATAAACGAAAACGCGAATAATAAACAACCTCTAAAGCGAAAAAAGGAGGAAACCTATTAATACATTTAAATTTATTTCGACAATAAATGTCAACTGACCCTAAAACGCCTATTTTAATTCCACCAAAAATGGGTGATGAAGGAAAACCCCAAGGTACCCCTGCAGACGCTACACGCGAAAAACAGGGATCAAAAGCCAAAAAAGCCAAAGACTTTTCAGCTGCAAAGTTCATTGCAGAAAGTGACAGTGTCATAAAATACTGCACTAGATTCTCCTTATTACCTATAGAGGAAAACACGGAATCGGTTCTCGAGGTAAAAGAAAAATCCCTTGAAAGATTTTGGACACGACTCCAATCTGCGTATGACGCAATTATCGAAACCGACGATTCAGAGTTACCTGACAATTTTAAAGACTCGGCGTATTCAAAATACGAAAACTGCTGAGACCGATACGAAGAAACAAAGGCTATGATCTCCGATCAACTCAAACTTCTAAAGCCGGTTACTGCACCTACTCCACCTCAACGAGTAGAGCTGCCCCAAATACAAAATAACGAAGCAAGTTCAGGCATATATCTTAAAAAGCCAGCATGTGATACCGAAATATTTCATGGGGGTTATGAACAATGGCCGTCCTTCCGGGACATGTTCACAGCCGTGTATATAAACCACCCAAAGTTATCACAAGCCCAAAAGTTATATCATTTAAGAAATAAAACAAAAGGTCAAGCAGCGGCTATAGTAAAACAGTTCGCACTTAATGACGACAATTTCAATCTGGCCTGGGAAGCGTTAAAGAGTAGATATGAAAATGAACGAGTGTTGGTTGATAAACAAATAACCACATTAATGAACTTGCCAAAAAAAAGTAAAAAGCTTTAAAGTACATTTTAAGAAAACAGCTGGCAATAATAAATTTACGTTTGAAGAGTTTACGACTCTTTTAATACGAGTGGAAGCCGTTCTAATTTCACGGCCACTCTCAGCGCTCTCGCAAGACCCCTCCGATTTTACAGCCCTTACTCCTGGGCATTTTCTAAGAGGAGCTCCACTTCTGGCTATCACTGACGCACTATCCCTCATAAATCGATGGGAACGAATTAAAATTATCCATCACGAATTCTTTCGCCGATGGAAGGAGGAATATCTAAAAGACCTCCTTAAACGATATCGATGGAAAAATACACAAGATGCTCCAAAAATTGGAGAATGCGTCCTAATTCATGACGAATGTCTCCATCCAACTGAATGGCGTCTAGGTCGCATTGAAAAGGTACATTATGGCTCCGACGGTCACATCCGAGTAGTTGACCTGCGTACGCAAAACGGTACACTCACTCGACCGCTCGTTAAGCTTTGCTTTTTACCTATCGACCCTAACACCGATAATATTGATCACACAAATATCTAATAGCATAAAAATAAACCAAACCTAAACAAATTAACCGATCTAAACGAATATGCTTTAAAAACCAATCGAAAATCCGCTTAAATGATAAATAAAATATCTATATTTATATATTTACATATGTCCATAAAGCTGCTTCTATCAAGCACTCAATATGCCCTTATGAGACACTAAAGTCCATTCTTTCTCCATACAGTGTATCATGGACATGGAAGTGGATTAAGCCGCCCCAAAACCCACCATCCGCTCAGCGGTTACCGTTCCCCGAGCACGCACAACCCGACAGCAGCGCCGCGCAACACTGCATACCGAGCAACGGGCCCACCGGACCAAAGTCCTCGTCCTGCATCGCAGAGGCCTAACATAGCGGCCACTCCGCAAACGCCACAAAGGGATCCGGTAGTGGCACATGGCGTGCGCTGCCCACTCTGCCGCCGCCCACATGCGCTACGCCTATGCGCAATATTTCGTGGCATGCAACCGCTTCAACGGCAGCAGGTGGCACAAGCGCACGGCCATTGCCTAAATTGCTTGGCATTGTGGCATGCAACGACGGAGTGTACCTCCAGCACATTATGCCAACTGTGTGACAGGCCACACCATACCCTGCTCCACCGGACATCAAGGCGCAACGTCGCCGTCGTGCCATCACCACGCAACAACGTGCGTCAACGGCCACGCACTCATCATCAACCACAATCACCACGTCCCTATTGGCAGCAGAACCAGCATCCAACGCAGTGGACCCACCCAGGGGCCCGCTATCGCCCTCAAGCATCACATCGTCGACCATCAACCACGCAGCGCAGCCGTCGCCCATCAGGGCTAAGTAACGTCGTGGCAACCCTGCAGCAGCTACAACGATTGCTAGGCTGATCACTCGCCTAGGGGGGCCGGGATGGCTAAACGAGCGTGGCAACACCGGCACACTGGCAGGTGCAACCCTGCCGCTCACTTAACACACCACACACTAACACTAACACGTTCACACACATAAATTGTCACACCACACATATACATTCATATATAAACAAAATCACAATTTGTAAAATTTCGAACGCTACGGTCGATTCGCGCCATCGCAGCTACTACATTTTGCGAAATAAATAAACTTTATACTTTTAAATAATTTGTATACCTTTGTTAAGATTGGAAACCCTTTCATTTTTTTTGGTTTATTCGCTACGATTGTTCGAGGTGAATGCAGTGGGGTGAACAGTGCAAAAAAGGGCTAAAAGTATCTACCTGGGAAGGATCAACTGGGCACAGCCTAAGTACCGGCGATAGACCGGTAAACAACAACTACAAGAACTTGGTGACATACTTTTATTGGCGGGATAGAACACAGCGGCAACAAAAACCATAGCCACCTCATATTTTTTTACATTGGTGACATACAACAACAACAACCACGCATCCACAAACACCACTCTACGTTTTTGTTTGACCGACGGCAAAACATCCCCCAACAATACCCTCGATACACAATTCTGCTAGCATTCGTTTATTGGCGGAGTAGAACGCATCAACAACAACAACCACAGTCGTACCGGCAAACCGACACTTCAGCAACAGCGGCAACACAAAAGTCTTCCAGCAAGAGATACCACATTTTCTTATTTGGCGGCGCAACGCCAACAGCAAAAACAACTGCGATGCATAATTTTGGTGATACGCGGTCCAAAACCTACAACTCTGGCGTTAGAAGATTGTCCACCAGGAACACCCACGACCACTTATACCATTTTTTTTGGTTACCAAAGGCCACAGCAATAGCTTCAACAACATCTTTTTCAACCGCGTCATCAGAGGCTATCAACAACCACAATATCCGCTTGTTTTATGAACTTTTTTAGTAATCGTAATACGTATACGGTACATTTTTGTATATTTTTTTTTGTTGAAAAAGAACTTAGAAATTTCCTTTTAGCTCAGGGTAAAAAGAAGGGGCATATCAACAGGGATCAGAGGCATGAGATCATTTCGATGTTTGTCGCTATTTAGTTTTCTTATGATTTTAATATTTCACTTCTAAAAAAATTTTTTTTTTCACTTCCTTTTTTTGGTTTATAAATTTTTATTCTATTCCTTGATTTTTATTAAACCCCTTCGTGTAATCTTTCGCTTATACACTTGTATTCATTTCAGTTTCGTTAGGTTCTAACTCTCATTCAGTTTCCGTTTGTGTTTGACATTCGCCCCCAAAAGCATAACTCTCCTAATTTTTCCCATCTTTCAACTTTTTTTACTCGCTCTAATTCTTACTGGCTTTCATAAGTCTCTAAGCACATGGGTTTTGTTTTACTTTAAGTTAGCGACCTTTGTTTTGTTTTCTTTTTCACATACCCGCTGGCACTAAAGGTATAAAGCTTAGCTTTATACTTTTGGTATCACCCGCGTTTTTCACCTGATTTTATTCATAACCTATTTTTAATTTTTTTTGGTACACACGGTTCTTGTTCCCGTGCGTTATTGCCCCGGACATAACCAACATACTGAGTAACTCATAAGCCAAGATCGTAAGCGAGCGATATGGCTGAGTGATTGAGAGTAGCTTTATGTATGTATATATATGTATGATTGAACCTTTACACTTTTCAGCATAGCTACTCAACTAAATGCAGGCGCCTCCATCAGATTGAGAAAGCGGTGAGTGTTATCTTATGGTCAAATCTATAAAAGTATACAGGCAAGTGTGTATGTACATATATTAACATTGCTGACAATCCCCACGAGAGATCAGCAAAAAGATCAGGAATAGAAAGGGAAAAACGAAACAAAAAAAAAAAACAAAAATAATAATAAAATAAAATATGTGTACAAACATGACTGCGTACTCTAGATACACATAATAACATACATATTTACATAATTAAGTCACAAGCTTGATTTGTTATTGCACATTTTGTGCAATGCATTTTTCATGATATACCTTGCTTTTGTTGTTCTCTTCGCCCATATCTTCCCTATTGTCGTCGGTCAGCAATTTGAATTGGTAAGATATTGTTGGTAGTTATACAAAAATAAGTTTAAGTTTAGGCTTTAAATTTGAATTTCTTTCGTCTTGTAGATATTAAGGTAGAATACACATTAGGGTGACCCTTTTTTTTGGAACTTTCCTTTTTTGTAGGAATTTGAATTGCTGTATATTGTTTTTTTTTTGGGACGGAGCTGCATATTCTATTTCTGATTTTTTTTACTATCAACGTAAGTACATAGCTAGGTAAGGTTAGAGTTTTTGAAAAAGTAGATATAGGTACAATATCTAATTAACTAACATATTAGATAACCTTCTATGATATTAATAAAGTCGTTGTAATGTATGGATGAGAAAAAAAAAGGTTTTTCTAATAATGCAGGGCTAAAATTCCCATTTTTGGTGTTGGTGCTGCGCTTGCGCGTGGCAAGGTAAGGTGAAGGTGAGTGTTTAGGGAAAATGACAGACTGACAGAGGACAGACTAGTGTCAGGTTTGGGGGCACTGTAAGGTAAACAGGAGTCAGCACAGTGCCCACGGTGCGGTGTAAGGTGCACTGCAGAGGGAGGGTAGACTCCACCTGACAGGGCAGGCCTTCATCTTTTTCCCGCTCTTAACACTGCCGCTCCTCACCACCCCAACAAGCCAGCCACGTATTTCCACACCATACACATTGTTCGAGCGGGGATAAATGCAGCCGGAATTCCTCGTGAATTCCGGAAACGGGGAACCTATGGGGAGCCGGTTCTTGAAACTCGCGATAATGAAATGGAAAACTTACCAGCTGTGCCTCGCTGTCCAACAACAAACAGATAAGTTAAATATCCAAAAATATGAAGTATATATGTATATATATATAATAGCCTGTCGCACAGGCCTTTATTGAAAATATAAAAGGACGAAAATGTACAAATGTATTGGCAAACACTCACCTGATGGATCGCTGGTAAAAGAATAAGGGCGAGTCTATCGCTGTTCGTCCCTTTTATAGGCTCCAAGGAACTGATGCCATTTAACGGATCCGTATGATGGAACAAAGTCCAAGAAAGGAAAAAAAAAACGCAACGAGTGCTTGCAGCGAGTCTTCTACCAGCGACCCCTTCAGGTGAGGTTTGTAGTTGATAATGCAGACTTTAACATGCCGCCCGCCTTGCAGCATCACTGCAATATAAATTCAATATTAATGTATAAACTTCATTATAAATTCAATTACGTATAAACTTCATTTTTTCTTAACGCTAAAGGTTTTGCTTGCCAGCTCAGTATGGGGTTACTCCGAATATGACCCATCCAAAAACGGTGTTTTGAGCAGCCGGTCGCGTCGGGGTTGCAGGCCTAAGTCCAGGACGGAGTATGGCTCCACACGCGTCTACTCCCAGAATCAGAGACACTGCGCTTGAGCGGTAGAATGAGGGGTCTGCCAGGCGCAGGTTGTCGAAATCATCGGCGACACGTGCATCAATAGTACGCTCAGGGGCGCTCCTTACGAGGCTCCTAAGGACCTTTGCCTGGATTTGCACCCCCTCATTCAGACCCCTCAAGGTAAGGTCGCAGTGTTCCCTTTCATTCCATGGCAGCAGATGGAGTCGTTGTGCAAGGCCCCGAGATATGGTGGATATGGGTTGTCCAAGGTCGAGGACCGCGCGTACTGCATGAGTTCGTCCCATTGTCATTACTTTGGTCACCACGGTAGGCATAAGGACAGAAAAACCCGTAGCGTTTCTGGCAGCCCATTGTATTCGCTCTCGAGCGTCTCTTAGCCCTCGGGGTGGACCTTGTTGTGCGACGCGCCTTCGTTGGTGTCGCTGTGCTCGACGCTGGTGGGGCGAAGGAGGCGGCCGAGAAACTATGGACCGGATACCCGACAGGGGTGGTCTGAGTACCGGTGTTTCGGCGGTGACTGGCACAAGAGCATTTATCTGCTGGAGGTCTTCATCTCTGGCATCAATCTCCAGTATTTCTTCACTTGACTCCGACAGCTCTCGAGCCCGGTATGGTCGCGGTCGCTGACTTGGCCGATTTTCCACCTCGTCAAGGCCCTGTGGCACGTCATCCTCTCGCCGTGGTGTCTCCCATAGGTGGAGAAGGCTGTGATGCTGCTCATGGCATCGGTCACATCGCCCTGTTGACGGACAATTGCGCGTTACATGGCGCGGGGACAGGCAATTGGCACAATGGCGGTGGAGGAGGACGGCGCGTAGTCTCTCCTCTGGTTCCATACGGCGCAGCTGGCGACAAAACAGAAGTCGGTGGTTATGCTGACATAAGGGGCATCGATGGAGGTTTTTAGTATTGGCTCGGACCATTTTGGTTTGAACGACTTTTATCTAAGAGAAGAAAAAAGAAAGAAGAAAAAAGAAAGCTGAAAAGAGAGAATTGGTTACTTAGGGATTTCGATAGGTAGTAGGACTAATTTAACTATTGGCCGGGTAATCACACCACGGGCTGTGCGTATTTCTACCACCCGTACTCGATTATCTTGGCCTGAGAAAACCTTCACCACTCTACCAAGTCGCCATTCATTAGCGGGTAAATTATCCTCTTTGATAATTACTAATTCGTTAAACTCAAGATTTCGTTGGGGGTGTTGCCACTTAACCCTCTTATGTAGCTCCTTCAAGTACTCTCCCTTCCATCGTTGGCAGAATCCTTGATGAATAGCTTTGAGCTTTTGCCATCGGTTGACGATTGACATCGGTGTTCCTTGAACCTCTGGTTCTGCATTCGCGAGTATGGGGCTTCCAATCAGAAAGTGCCCAGGGGTGAGGGGTTCAATGCAGTCGGGGTTGTCAGACATCGGACTGATCGGTCTCGAGTTCAGACAGGCTTCTATTTTAGCCAGTAGAGTGGATAATTCCTCCATTGTGAATCGCATGGTAGTTGAAATTTTGCGGAAATGGGTTTTGAAACTCTTCACTCCTGCTTCCCATAGTCCTCCCATGTGGGGTGGTCCTGGTGGGATAAAATGCCAGTGGATTTCTTGATGGGCATATGACATAGTGGTATGCCGAGCAGCTTCAGTCATGAAATTCCGAAAGTCTTGCCTTAATGCTTTGTTTGCTCCTACAAAGTTCGTCCCATTGTCCGAATACACCTGGTGGGGACAGCCTCGCCAAGATATAAACCGCGCAAATGCAGCCAGAAATGTGGCTGTCGATAGATCGCTTGTTGCCTCTAAGTGTATTGCTTTCGTAGCAAAACAAACAAACACGCAGACATAACCCTTCGTTAATAGGCATGCCCTGCCCGTATAATTTTTGATGTCGAACGGACCAGTGAAATCGATTCCGGTATTAGTGAAGGGTCGCGAGAGCTCCGTTCGTTCTGGCGGTAGTGCTGCCATCAACTGCTCACGTGTCCTTTTCCTGTAGATGAGACAAACTTTGCAATTATTTATTATATTTTTTATCAAATTTTTTAGCTTCACGATCCAATAATCTGATCGCAAAAGTCGTAGCATTAGTTGATTTCCCCCGTGTAGGGAAATCAAATGGGAAAATTTTACTACAAGCCGCGAAAACGCGCAGTCGTATGGGAGAATAATTGGACAACGTTCGTTGTAGGGTATCGTCGACAGCTCCAATCTTCCTCCCACGCGCATTATTCCGTCCGCATCGAGGAAGGGGTTGAGGGTGCGGATGGAACTCTTTGAGCTCACGGCATCAGTTGAAGCTAGCATCCGATACTCTTCAGCGTAGCATCGTTTCTGCGTTAAACGAATAAGCCGGGCTTTTACCATCTTAATTTCTTCTGGTGATATATCTGGGGTGCCCTTGCGGGGGGTTAACTTATGCACAGGATGCGTGTTGCGGTAGAACTGGAAGATCGGGGCGATGACTCTGAAGGCTCTCGAAAAGTTCGAAAATCGCTCCAGAAGATCCGGAAGTTCTTGAGCGCTGGTGGTATGAGCTCGGACCGCTCGTTGTTCTAGGTCCGTTTCCATAAGCAAGGCATCTGTTTTGCTTGGCCACTCCGATGGGGGCGCCTTCAGCCATCTGGGGCCTTGCCACCAGAGCGTGCTGTCCGCCAACTCTTGCGGAGTCACACCGCGACTGCCCAGGTCCGCTGGATTATCGCTAGATTCCACATGATTCCATCCCTCCACTCCGACGAGCTCATCAATTTTTGCGACCCGATTCGCCACGAAGGTTGTCCAGCAGCACGGTGGCTTCTTCATCCAGGAGAGCACGATGGTCGAGTCCGTCCATTTGTAGATGGTCGGCTGCGTAACGTCGAATTGGGAGAGCAAAGCGTGGATAAGTTCGGCCAGAAGCAATGCTCCACATAATTCCAACCGTGGTAAAGAGACGGTTTTAACTGGAGCCACCTTGGTTTTACCTACCAGTAAACTGACATGAGGAGACCTGTTTGTTGTGCGGTCGTACACTCTAACATAAAGGGCGGCTGCATATGCCTTTTCCGAGGCATCGCAAAAACCGTGGAACTCAATTTCATGCCACGGTGTGAAATGAATCCACCGTGGAATTTTAATTTCTGAAATGTGGGTATAATTTTTTAGAAATGTTTCCCATCGCCGGTGAGGGTCTGGAGGGAGGCTATCATCCCAATCAATCTTCGTAAGCCATATGTCTTGCATCAAGATTTTGGCTTCTACTACTATGGGTCCTAACCATCCTGCGGGGTCAAATAATTTGGCAACATAAGACAAAACCTCACGTTTGGTGTAATTTGGTTTTGTAGGGATTTCCTGGACGCTAAAATGGAAACATATCGTGTACCGCATTCCACCGTATACCTAACATCCTGGCTTCACTGAGGTCATCAATTTCCAGGAACTCCTCCTTTAGCAGGTGCTCCTTTGGTAACGCTGCCAAGGTCTCTTTCGAGTTTGACGTCCATTTCCGAAGGGGGAATCCAGCTCCTTTGAGCGCTTCTATGAGCTCGTCACGAGCTTGTAGTGCTGTCTCGCGGTCATGGGCACCTGCGAGAACGTCGTCGACGTACATATGCTGCTTCAATATCCTGGAAGCCAAAGGGAACAAACCCTGATATCGTCAGCTAACTGGAGGAGAGTCCTGATAGCTAAGTACGGGGCACAGTTTACTCCAAAAGTCACTGTGCGGAGTTCGTAGTCTACCAGCTCATCGTTCTGGGACTCCCGGAAAATTATCCTGTGAAACTGGGTGTCTTTGGGGTGTAACAGGATCTGCCTATACATCTTCTCGATGTCTGCATTGAACACATACTTAAAAAAGCGCCATTTTAATAATAGGGCAGTAAAGTCGGTTTGTCGAACTGGGCCAGGGTAGAGAACATCATTCAGACTAACTCCATTCGACGTGGGACTGGAAGCGTTGAAGACCACGCGCACCTTCGTGGTTGTGCTGTCCGGTTTGATGACTGCGTGGTGAGGTAGGTAATAGGGAATTGAGGAGTTCCGGCCCTCCGTGGGCTTCACTGGACTCATATGCCCCCGCATGATATACTCCCGCAGCACCCTATGGTACTCTTCCTTTAACTCCGGTTTTCGACACATAGCGCTTTTGTTCCGGATGAACTGTTGCACTGCGCTGCTTCGCGAATGTCCAATATTGATGTCGTCAGGGAATTCACGTCGAAATGGTAATGCTACCATGTACCGTCCTTCATCATTCCTGATCGTTGTCCTTTCATAGTGGTTTTCGCAAAATTGTTCTTCGGGGGTAACGGACTTTTTGTTCGGAACTTGCTCTAATTCCCAAAACCGCGTTAACTGGGCGCTGGAAAATTCCGTATAGAGGGAGACGCAAGACTCTGAACTCGTTTGGAGGGGAGCGGGGCTGGGCCAGTTAGGATCCAGCCAAACACTGTTTCTTGAGCTAACAAGGAGCCTAAGACATCCTTCTTTACACACCCTTTTATTACCGCGGGGTACAAGTCAGCACCGATAATCATGTCGACCTGCTGACTTTTGTGAAAGTTGACGTCGGCCAACTGCATCGGGGGGAGTTGACCAAGATAGGCTTGGTCGACAGAAAACTGGGGAAGACTACCTGTCAGTTGGGGGAGAATGAGGCCTCTTGCCTCGATTTGGAGCTGGGGGTCGACAGGTGATCCTAAAATGAACAGTGCTACTTCACGCACGTTTGCAGCGGACGTGGCATTGATGCCGCTTACCTTGGTGTTTGCAGCGAGTGTTGGAAGCTTGATGCGTCTCTGGAGGCGCTCCGTGATAAAGGTCCCTTCTGAACCCAAATCCAGAAGAGCTCTGGCTTCATATGCTACTCCATTATGACATACGTGTACCATGGCGGTTCCTAAAATAATATTCTTAAAATTCGCCGCGTATAACGCGTTTACATTCCCTGAGGTCGTTGGGTCCTGAGATGATTGAGTCGTATTAGTTTGGGGGGAGGGACTGGCATTTGATGGAATTTGCCTGTTTCCGTTTGGGTTGCGATGCAGGAGTGAATGATGACGCTGATGGCAAGTCATGCAATTAAAGGTGCTAGTACAATTACGTGCAACGTGTGAATGCGCGAGGCAATTCATACATAAATTGTACTTCCTTACTACCCTACAGCGCTCCTCTACCTTCATTGCTAAAAACTTGGGGCACGACTTCAGAGTATGGGGAACATCGGGGCACAGCCTGCAGCCTGCCTGCGAAACATTGCCGTGATTGGCAGATACCTTCCTTTTTTCGTGGGTGGATGTCGAGGGCCGACTGATTGCTCCGCGGGAAACTCGAACTCCTTGAATGTCCGACACTGTCTCCAAGGTTTGGAACCTGCTCGTCAGGAAATTGTCCAGATCCTGCCACGCCGGAATCTCGCTTTTGTTGGTAATTCCCTGCTCCCATAAGGCTAGTGTTGCGTCCGGCAGCTTGCTGGATACCAGATAAATACAGATTGCATCCCAGTTGTCGGTATCAATGCCATGCATCTGCAGTATTGAGATGCAGTTATTTACAGATCGCTGTAAATTTTTTATTTCAGTTCCCCGCTCTCCGGTCACAGATGGCAGATTAAATAATATTTTCAGCTGAGAATTGATCATAATTCTCTTATTTTCGAACCTATCGGAAAGGTTCTGCCACGCAATGGCAAAACCCTCATTCGTGAGTGTGGTTTTCTTCACAATATCCCTGGCCTCCCCCCGAGTTTTGTGATTTAGATGGTAAAACTTTTCCACTTCACTTAACCGCGTATTATTTATATATATGGCCGTAAACAGATCCCGAAAGGACGGCCATGCAGTGTAGTCACCATAGAATATTTCGGTGTCGCACGGTGGAAGTTTAACGCTGGAGCGCACCGTCAAATCAGGCTCGTGTGTGAGGTGATTTACCGTGGAAGAGGGTTGACGGATGAGGGTGAGGTTATGGATGGTCTCACCCATCAGGGCTGCGCACGTCAGATATGCTGTGTAGCAGTTTTGGTATTTAACCTTCGCTTCTCGCAAGGCCGCGGCCCCGTCATCGTCGTCGTTAAGGTCTCGGGAATAGCTGCAGAAAGACTTTTTCACTGTGTCCCAAAGGGCCTTAAGTTCCTCCTTTTGAATTTCTAAGGAAAATACCGTATGATGCGCCCCTGGAGATTCGTTGAACCGATTTTCAAACTCCAGAAGTGCATCACAAGCGCGAGAGAAATCCTGTGCGTTGGCCATGTTCAGGGACCCTGATAAATAGCTATTTACAAACTGGTGAGATAGGGGGCCTGCGTAGGGGGACGGTGTTCGCCGCAACTTAAGGGGGTTTGGTCAACCTATGTATCACTATTCCGCTTGTGGGTACGTAAGAAGGGTGGGTGTGAAAGTTGCCTTTAGCACTGCTGAGGGGGTGGAAAGCTAGAGAGGAGTACTGCGCCGCAACTTGAGGGGTTACTAAAACTAAGTACCAATAAACTGTTTAAAATAGGCAAAGTATATAAAAAAAACTCACCCGTTTAGTGCCTAACGTTTTGTCGACTTACTGCTTGGGCGGCGCTTGCAGATTCCCAAAGCGGTGGGCCGTTCGTGTGGGCCTTTTAGGATGTGTTGCGTGTTATCCAAAGCGATGGGCCGCCCGTCTGGGCCTTGAGAAGGTTGCGCTACACTATTGCTTTCCAATTCGGCGGGCCGTGCGTGAGGGACTTTGAGCTGGTGCTCGTCTGCTTACCCGATTCCAAAAGCGGTGGGCCGTTCGTATGGGCCGATACCTACACAGACAGACGTGGGGAGGTGAGTTCAGGATAAGTTACTTACCTGGCCTGTAACTGCCACAAGTCTTCCTTCTATCTATGCCCGTTTTAGAGCTGACCGTCTGAATTCTTGGACCGTGGCTGACCTTCTGCCTTTTGATGACTCCGTATAGTTTTACTGGATGCAGTAGGAGGGTTGATGTTGCCTGACAGCCCCGTTTGCCGCCGAGTTGCCCTAGCTTCAATTTTTAACCCAACAAATTTCAATTTTTAAAAACTGGATTATCAAAAAAAAGGCTACACTCGGTCAAATATGTTCTTGAGCGTTTTCAGTGGCTGTCACCCTCTTTTGACCGCGTTTTGTGGAATCACTGCCCTGCTTTTTCAGCGACTTTTGCACTCACACACACTTTTACTTTGATTACTCTGCTTTTTTTTGGGGGGTAGTATCACCTTTTTTGAAGCACCTTTTTCAATTCACTGCCCTGCTTTTCAGGGACTTTTGCACTCACACACACTTTTACTTTGATTACTCTGCTTTTTTTTGGGGGGTAGTATCACCTTTTTTGAAGCCCCTTTTTCAATTCACTGCCCTGCTTTTCAGGGACTTTTGCACACACACACAACTGGCCTAGTATGCTCTGCTTTTTTGGGGTATATTCACCCTCTTTTTAGGCACCTTTATATCGCTTCACTGCCCTGCCTTTCAGGGAGTTTTCCACTTCACTTGGCCTAGTATGCTCAGCGTTTTCTTTGGGGGGTATATTAAACCTCTTTTAATGCACCTTTTTTCACTCACTGCCCTGCTACTCAGGGACTTTGAATCACTTTCACTCGCAACTGGCCTAGTATGCTCAGCGATTTTTTTTGGGGGGTATATTAACCTCTTTTAATGCACCTTTTTTCACTCACTGCCCTGCTACTCAGGGACTTTGAATCACTTTCACTCGCAACTGGCCTAGTATGCTCAGCGATTTTTTTTTTTTTTTTTTTGGGTATTTTAAACCTCTTTTAAGGCACCTTTTTTCACTCACTGCTCTGCTTTTTTGGGGTATATTCACCCTCTTTTTAGGCACCTTTATATCGCTTCACTGCCCTGCCTTTCAGGGAGTTTTCCACTTCACTCGCGACTGGCCTAGTATGCTCAGCGTTTTCTTTGGGGGGTATATTAAACCTCTTTTAATGCACCTTTTTTCACTCACTGCCCTACTACTCAGGGACTTTGAATCACTTTCACTCGCAACTGGCCTAGTATGCTCAGCGATTTTTTTTGGGGGGTATATTAACCTCTTTTAATGCACCTTTTTTCACTCACTGCCCTGCTACTCAGGGACTTTGAATCACTTTCACTCGCAACTGGCCTAGTATGCTCAGCGATTTTTTTTGGGGGGTATATTAACCTCTTTTAATGCACCTTTTTTCACTCACTGCCCTGCTACTCAGGGACTTTGAATCACTTTCACTCGCAACTGGCCTAGTATGCTCAGCGATTTTTTTTTTTTTTTTTTTGGGTATTTTAAACCTCCTTTAAGGCACCTTTTTTCACTCACTGCTCTGCTTTTTTGGGGTATATTCACCCTCTTTTTAGGCACCTTTCTTCACTCACTGCCCTGGCTTTTCAGGGGCTTTTATTCACTTTCACTACTAAGGCTTTTTATTTACTGGCCACCGGTGGGGACTGTTCGCTTAACAGTCTTATCGCACCGGTATTCTAATTGTAGTCCTGGCCACACTCTTTCGGTGAGTCGGAGCGCAAACTGGTCAACGCACAACTAGTTGTTACGCTTTTCTTGTCTTTCTCTGGACTCCTCCCCGGTGAATCACACTTAGGATATGCCGTGTACGGAAGGCTGTAATGCTAATACAAACTCACAAGAAAAAATATGCGTTTTCCTTTAGTTTTTTGATATATGTACATGTAAAAGTACAATACCTACGTTACCTTTTTCCGAGTAAAAATGTTACCTTCTTTTGGGTGCTTTCCTCCAACACTTCGCTGTTGCTCCGGTGGTTTTCCTTTTCCTGGGCCGTCCTGGAGATGTGCTGGTGCTCGCGGCCGCCGAATTTCCAATAAAAAACCACGAATTTACTGTGGTTTTTCTCCAGCAAACTTACCAAAATCGGTTTTCCCAATGGCTGACTTCTGAATGTCAAAAACCAAATGTAAACGAGCAGCTTCTTACTTGCACTGCTTATTCACAATGGATTTTGGTATGGTGTGTTTGTTTGGTTTCCAATGGGATTTGGCAATTGTTGGTGGACAGGTTTTAAAAAAGCAACATTGTTGGAAAAGACAAAAGATATGAATTTGTGTTGTTGGACGCGTATAGGTAAAAAGACAAACTAATTGCAGCTGGTTTTATTACCAAAAAAAATGAAAAATGTTTCAAGATCCGGCTCGAAGGACCATGTTCGAGCGGGGATAAATGCAGCCGGAATTCCTCGTGAATTCCGGAAACGGGGAACCTATGGGGAGCCGGTTCTTGAAACTCGCGATAATGAAATGGAAAACTTACCAGCTGTGCCTCGCTGTCCAACAACAAACAGATAAGTTAAATATCCAAAGATTTGAAGTATATATGTATATATATATATAATAGCCTGTCGCACAGGCCTTTATTGAAAACATAAAAGGACAAAAATGTACAAATGTATTGGCAAACACTCACCTGATGGATCGCTGGTAAAAGAATAAGGGCGAGTCTATCGCTGTTCGTCCCTTTTATAGGCTCCAAGGAACTGATGCCATTTAACGGATCCGTATGATGGAACAAAGTCCAAGAAAGGAAAAAAAAACGCAACGAGTGCTTGCAGCGAGTCTTCTACCAGCGACCCCTTCAGGTGAGGTTTGTAGTTGATAATGCAGACTTTAACACACATATTTGACTTTTAATACCAGGTGATAAAAATAAAGTCTATATATATATATATATAAATCACAATTTTGCTTTTATTTTTTGGGACCCATGATATATGGGCGAGTCCCAAATAAGGTCCACCACGAAACAGACTTTATTTTTATCACCTGGTATTAAAGGTCAAATACGTGTATGGTGTGGAAATAAAGTAGTTTATTATTTCGCTTCATCCTGGACAAAGAAGCATGCTTGCAAAAATAGGCTTCATCGGTTTTGCGAACTCGGCTGTTTTACTAACAAATTATAATGGCATTTCTTTACATAGTTACGCTGTTTAATCCAGATATTTATATTTGCTTTATTAAAATAAAATAAAAAGTAAAAAAAAAATGATACTACTCTTGTCCTCGTGTCGCATCCGTTAACAAAAAACTTGAAAATTGTGTCTAATAAGTAAACGTGGACTGGAAATTAAAAAAGCTTTCAGATGTTAAATAGTTATGTGTACTTCTTTACAAAAATAAAATAAATTGAATATGGTTGCACTAGTTGCACTTTTACCACCACACTTCTTGCTAAATAAAGCACCTTTGCATATTTAAATTTTCTTGTATTTCGTTCTTTTATTTCACTGAGTCTGGCTCAAAAGCTTATTTACACGTACAAGTTCAAATTTCTTTATAAATTTTTGGGTTTTTTAAAATGAAAAGATTAATCACAAAATTATAATTTATTAACCAACAAATTAACAATCCATTCCGAACTGAATACAATTATGTGCGCGCGCTCAACGACAACTGCCCTGTCCTCATTGTCATTGTCTCCGCTGAGCCATTTGCTTTGCACAATATGTATGTAAATATGTGTGTGCCAATAAATAAGGAAGCGGTATTTTTCACCGTACTTAAAAAAGTGGCATTAGGGATGTTCTAACTTTATAGCAAAAAATTTTATAGGAAATTTAAATTAAAGGTGAGTATAACTTTTAAGGTAAGTATGAATTTTAAGGTAATTATGAATTTCAGGTAAGTATAAACTTAGAGGTAAGTATAAATTCAACTGATGTGTATATAATTCACCAGGTTAAAGGTAAGTATAGGCTCAAAAGAAATGTATACAATTCAACAGGTTAAAGGTAAGTATAAATGTAAACAGTATCAGACTTCCATTAAAACTCAATGAGATTCCGTCCCATGTCTTCAACATGGCGGCCCGCCTGCGGAGTTGTAAGGCGCAGGATTTCTTGTAACTTCTCGAGCGTGGTCACCGCCGTGCTGAGGAGCTTGCGTAGATTACGTGAATTGATCCTATGGTTCTGCGAGCTCGCATCTAGCCTCTCGGTCGAACGGGGGGAAGTCCTGCGCCGTTGTTCGTAGCGCCTGTCGCGTCCTGGTGGGTTTGTAGCTGGAAGTCGATTACGCGGTGTTGAGACTGTCGGACGATGTAGTGGGGTATGATGGGCCCTCCGGCAGTGCTGGCAACTCCTGGATGACGTGCATTCCCCTGTCTTGTGTGACGTGGCTAGGCAATTGATGCAATACTTATGGACGCGGGCGGACTCGTGTCGCTCCGCTGGCCTCATCGCAAAGAAAGCGTGGCAATGCCATAATGAGTGTTGGCTACAGCACAGCCTGCACGTTCCGCGCTTCATTATGGGCCCTGTGGAGAAATTTGAGAGAAAAGAAAAAAGAAAAACGAAAACAGAGGAATTAGCTTTATATTAAAAGAGAAGGGTGGCAATGAGATTTGGAGGGATTGGGCACAGGACGTGTGTGAAAGGGGGACTGTGACATGGGTAATAAATATATCTTTGTAATGTTGCGCGTAGTTGTGCCATTCTGGGTGTGAAGTTCTACGACGTGCACATTCTCATCGGGTCCTACGTGTAGGTATGAAATTCGACCTAGTAGCCATTCGTTGGGGGGCAAAAGGCCGTCTTTGATGACGACTTAGTCCCCTACCTTGACGTTAGGCTCTTGGGTCTTCCATTTTTGTCGCTTATGCAATTCTTTTAAATATTCATTTTTCCAGCGATTGCTGAACTGATGGTGAAGGACTTTCATCTTTTGCCATCGGTGAATGAGACTAAGATTGTCGGGATTGGGTTCTGGGAGAGACAGCAGGGGGGATCCTCGCAAAAAGTGACCTGGGGTTAAAACCAGTAAATCATGGGGGTCTTCGGACATTCGAGAGAGCGGTCTAGAATTGAGAACCGCTTCAATTCGAACTAGAAGTGCCGAGAACTCTTATAGTTTCCGGCGACTTTATTGAAGCTCTTCACTGCTGCTTCCCAGAGACCGCCCATGTGAGGAGCGTAAGGGGGGAGGAACTGCCAAGAGAGGCCATGCAGAGCGTATTTTTCGGCTATGCCCGAGGCGGCTTCCCTTTGAAAAGAAGATAGTTCTTTCTGAAAAGCTCGTTGAGCTCCGACGAACGTTTTTCCATTATATGACATCATCTTATGAGGTAGGCCACGGCGACCGGTGAAGCGAGCAAAAGCGACTCTAAATGCTTCCGTTGTTAGGTCTGAACAGGCTTCTAGGTGAATAGCCTTGGTAGAGAAGCAGAAAAACACACAGACGTAAGCCTTTTTGCGGGAGGCTCGACGTAGTGGGGATGTTTTGACGAGAAACGAGCCGGCAAAATCGACACCTGTGGTGTAAAAGGGTAAGGTATATGTCGTCCTTTCAGCTGGTAGAGCAGCCATTATCTGCGACTTCATCTTTTGCTTGTTCACCGTACATGGTTTGCAATTAGAAATACAGGATTTTATTTTGAGCTTTAATTTAGGGATGTAGTAGTCTTGTTGTACCATTCGGACCATGAGTTGTTTTTCTGCTGGAGAACCGTTGAGTGTAGAAAATTGAGAAACAGTATACAGAACCTTGAAGTTTCCGGAATTATTATAGGGTAATGCTCGCTGCCGCTCATAAGAGCCTTACTGAGCCACCCGTTCACGCGTAGGAGGCCCTTGGCGTCGAGTATGGGATTTAGGGATAAGAGAGAGTTATTTTGTTTTGTTGATTTTCCGACAGGGTGGATAAATGATGTACATTGGAACGATTTTTCGTCATCCCTTGTCAAATTTAGTTTCGAGACAAACCGGTGTCGGCGTAGTGCCTCCATCGGTGTAAATTTTCGCTCTGATCTGTTGTTGGCGTTTGTCTTGTATTTATAGTTCGTAAGTACATGAACAGGTATTGTCAAAATTGATGCATGTGTATATTTAAGTATGTGTATGCGCTGTGTGCTCATTCACAAACGAGGGTGGGTTTTACTGATCGATTTGTGTGGCAGATTGAGGCAGGTAAAAGTCCGTGATTTCAGTCGTTTGACCTTCTTTGTGGGTTCGTTGTTTATAAGAGAGAGCTTGAAGTCATATATAACATTGCTGCATACAACGGATATAAAAAAGCACTAGTAGATAAGCTCAGAAGGACGCATGCTGAACCAAAAAGAAATAATCGCGGGTTCGAATCGAGCTCAAAGCCTAACAATAATTATTTTATCATTATTATTGTTATGATAAATTATTTCTTAATTGAAAAAATAATTATTTTACCATTATTATTGTTATGATAAATTTTTTTTCTTAATTAAAAAAATTATTAAATTAGAATAGAAGAAAGAAAAAATTCAGACAACTGCCAAAGCTCGTTGTATAGATCCATTTCGGGAATTGCTAAATTCCTTCATCGGCAACGTTTAGGCGCAGCTGCTATAACCATTCAGCCATCACAGCGGTTTTTTTGTCTTCATTAATCCTACTTCTATTCTGGTTTTTGCCAATTGATATTCACAACACTGCGACATCTGTTGCAGAATGAATGTGAAAATTGGACTTGTTTGATGGCAATGCTGCCATAGTGTCATATTTTATTGACACTTTTTCACCGTACTCTGGGATTTATTAACAATTTTTTTTGTTATATCGGCATACTGATTTGTAAGATCGCGGGTTCGAACCGAGCTCAAGGCCTAACAATAATTATTTTATCATTATTATTGTTATGATAAATTTTTTCTTAATTGAAAAAATTTTAAATTAGAATAGAAGAAAAAAAAATTTAGACAACTGCCAAAGCTCGTTGTATAGATCCATTTCGGGAACTGCTAAATTCCTTCATCGTCTAAATTTTTTCTTTCTTCTATTCTAATTTAATAATTTTTTCAATTAAGAAAAAATGTATCATAACAAAAGTAATGATAAAATAATTATTGTTAAGCCTTGAGCTCGATTCGAACCCGCGATCTTACAAATCAGTAGGCCGATATAACAACAAAAATTGATAATACATCAACAATAATAATGATTAAATAATTATTGTTAGGCCTTGAGCTCGATTCGAACCCGCGATCTTACAAATCAGTAGACGGGGAAAAAGTGTCAATAAAATATAACACTATGGCAGCATTGCCATCAAACAAGTCCAATTTCCACATTCATTCTGCAACAGATGTCGCAGTTTTGTGAATATCAATTGGTAAGAACCAGAATAGAAGTAGGGTTAATGAAGACAAAAAAAAACGCTGTGATGGTTGAATGGTTATAGCAGCGGCACCTAAACGTTGCCGATGAAGGAATTTAGCAGTTCCGGAAATGGATCTATACAACGAGCTTTGGCAGTTATCTAAATTTGTTATCTTCTATTCTAATTTAAAATTTTTTCAATTAAGAAAAAATTTATCATAACAATAATAATGATAAAATAATTATTGTTAGGCCTTGAGCTTGATTCGAACCCGCGATCTTACAAATCAGTAGGCCGGTATAACAACAAAAATTGTTAATACATCCCAGAGCACGGGGAAAAAGTGTCAACAAAATATGACACTATGACAGCATTGCCATCAAACAAGTCCAATTTTCACATTCATTCTGCAACAGATGTCGCAGTGTTGTGAATATCAATTGGCAAGAACCACGATGAGAAATACGGGAAAGCCGAAAAGAAAGTTTGGTATGTAATGGTAAAAATTTTCCGTTCCTGGCTAACGTTCCTGATCACGGCGGTGGTTATAAAAAGAGGAAGAATAAGTCAACGGGCCAACAAAGTCTTGTTTCAACAGTGCCCAGTGCAGTTAAGAAAAAGTTGTAAAAATAAATAAAAAGTGAAGTGCGCGTTTTCAGCCGTAATTGCAAAAGGTAGTAAGTGTTGTAGTGCGCTAATTAACACGAGTTGCAAAAAAAAAAAAAAAATATATAAATAAAATTTGAACTGCGCGTTGGATGTGTCCGCGCTCCCTTTTAAGGGAGTTCCAAGCAGTTTCCAGCAGAGCATAGGGTACCAGAGGTAAGAGAAGATGTACCTTGTTTTTATCTTTCCCCAGGCATGCTTGACGGGAGCTAGGTCTTCAACCTGGTCTATCTCCCAAGCAAGCCGAAAGAAAACGTGCATCAACCTATACACCTCTGCGTATATGGCCATGCATACATGGAATATATAAACAAATGTATCTATAGATGCCTAGACACGCCTGCTCTTTTCAATTTGTCTTCATAGATTTTCTTTTATATTTAATTACAGCACACTTCACACGTGTTGTTTTTCCTGGTGGCTAAACGAGCGTGGCAACACCGGCACAGTGGCAGGTGCAACCCTGCCGCCCACTTAACACACCACACACTAACACTGACACGTTCACACACATAAATTGTCACACCACACATATACATTCATATATAAACAAAATCACAATTTGTAAAATTTCGAACGCTACGGTCGATTCGCGCCATCGCAGCTACTACATTTTGCGAAATAAATAAACTTTTATACTTTTAAATAATTTGTATACCTTTATTAAGGTTGGAAACCCTTTCATTTTTTTTGGTTTATTCGCTACGATTGTTCGAGGTGAGTGCAGTGGAGTGAACAGTGCAAAAAAGGGCTAAAAGTATCTATGGTCCATCAAGCCGTAAAGAAAGGCACCTATGGACAGTGAAAACAAAAAAACAATACAGTCCACACAAAAAAAAAATAAATAAATAACAAAATATTATACAAAAGCCCAAGTGCAAAATAGTTAAGTGCACTAACAAAAAAAATTTATAAAATACATACACTGAACATAAAAAATTAATAAATCAAAAGATCGGGCGCGGTGCAAAATAATTACAAAAACAAAATATACGTGGAAAATCACATAAAATAAAACAAAATAGAACGGGCGCGAAAACTGCAAAAATATAGAATAAAACACACCTACATATATATGTGCATAAATACAGGTTGAAACTAAGAAAAAAATATATATATATATACATTTTACTGCAAAATTGGGAACACATTAGGGTGAAAAAAAAATTTTATTAAAAATCAGCAAAACACAATATTTTAAAAATTGTTATTAAACGTTTAAAAAATTAAATTTAGGGTTAAGTATAATTCCGGGCGTTTATTTATAACACAAACAAAAATTAAAAAAAATAAAAAAATTACACTAAAACTTACTTAAAACCTAATACCACCAACACAGGTACCCACTCTAACCCCCTAATATATTGCGGTAAGTTGTATCTAAACCGTTATAGAATTGCCTTAGTGGAAAAAAGAAACGAAAAAAGAAAAATTCTCAAAGCCAAATAATATACACTACAGGCTAATGCTTATTTTCTTGTGCTAACACAATAGCAAATCTAAAAGACCGCTATAATTGCAAGTATATACTTGCCAATATTATCCCGCAATACCCCTTCGCCTTTCAAAAAAGAGCTCGAAGCAGGATTGCTTAGCAAAAACAATATATATATATAAGTATAAAAAATTAATTGCGGCAAAAAGTAGGATTTGTATTATATCATATATACATATCACATACTTCTATATTACATATACATATATAAATTTATCGTCCCGTTGTTTGCACCCAAAAAGAACATAATATACATATTTTGATCAACATTATATCTAAACATACGGTAAAATACACTATTGAGCCCATATACAAATCATACAAATATAGATCCATAATAAAGGACAAAACCCCAAAAAAAACCCATCTACTGTCTATTTTTCTTGTTGCTAAGCGCAACTTAATCTCCATAGAACAAAAACAAATTAACATTCAAGTTTTCACTTGCAAATTTATCCCGCAATACCCCCTCTGCTTGCGTCTTTTAACATATCCATAAGTAAAGCAAAGGTAGGATTGTGTAAACTAAATAAGCAGTAGGCACAAGAAAAAGGAAAAATAATAATCATTTCCAACGCACTTCACTTTACCTACTTATTACTTAAATACATATATTAAAAAGCATATTCAGGGTAAGATTTGCACAAACAAATAAACGTTTGGTCAGCGATAAAGGTGCAATATAAGAAAAACCCCAAATCACCAGTTCCTTGACTTTAAAGGAAAGAAAACCAAAACAAAACAAAATTATTATTTATCTATTGGTCTAGGCATACAAATAAACAAACACACTAACTTGTGTTTAGCCACCCCCGCAATAGCTTAATAGACAAACATACATATATATAAGTAAGGTAACAACCGGTCTTACTTGAAGCGCAACCCAACAAACTTTTTTAGCATAAAAGCATTACGTTTGATAAAACATAAACAAAAATCTGTTTGATTGCATAGTTAGTAAACTAGTTAATTACTTAAATTAATACCGCGTTAGAAAACACACTCGCGAGCAAAATAAAAGCATTAAATATATACATATATATAGATAAACGTATGTAAATTTATTGAAAATCCAATAAACGAAAACGCGAATAATAAACAACCTCTAAAGCGAAAAAAGGAGGAAACCTATTAATACATTTAAATTTATTTCGACAATAAATGTCAACTGACCCTAAAACGCCTATTTTAATTCCACCAAAAATGGGTGATGAAGAAAAACCCCAAGGTACCCCTGCAGACGCTACACGCGCAAAACAGGGATCAAAAGCCAAAAAAGCCAAAGACTTTTCAGCTGCAAAGTTCATTGCAGAAAGTGACAGTGTCATAAAATACTGCACTAGATTCTCCTTATTACCTATAGAGGAAAACACGGAATCGGTTCTCGAGGTAAAAGAAAAATCCCTTGAAAGATTTTGGACACGACTCCAATCTGCGTATGACGCAATTATCGAAACCGACGATTCAGAGTTACCTGACAATTTTAAAGACTCGGCGTATTCAAAATACGAAAACTGCTGAGACCGATACGAAGAAACAAAGGCTATGATCTCCGATCAACTCAAACTTCTAAAGCCGGTTACTGCACCTACTCCACCTCAACGAGTAGAGCTGCCCCAAATACAAAATAACGAAGCAAGTTCAGGCATATATCTTAAAAAGCCAGCATGTGATACCGAAATATTTCATGGGGGTTATGAACAATGGCCGTCCTTCCGGGACATGTTCACAGCCGTGTATATAAACCACCCAAAGTTATCACAAGCCCAAAAGTTATATCATTTAAGAAATAAAACAAAAGGTCAAGCAGCGGCTATAGTAAAACAGTTGGCACTTAATGACGACAATTTCAATCTGGCCTGGGAAGCGTTAAAGAGTAGATATGAAAATGAACGAGTGTTGGTTGATAAACAAATAACCACATTAATGAACTTGCCAAAAATTCAAAAAGAAACAAGTGAGGAATTTCTTAAATTACAAGCAACAGTTACAAACTGTTTATCGGTTCTAGCAACCCAAAATATTCCCACTGAAAACTGGGACCCCATTCTGGTAAATATTTGTGCTGCCACACTACCAGAAAAATCATTAATTTTATGGGAGCAATCTCTCTCATCCCGAAAAAAATGCCCAACGTGGCACCAAATGAAAGATTTCCTCACCACCCCGTTCGAAATCGCAGAACGGGTAGATAATAAAGCAACAAAGCCGAAAAATATGCAACAAATGCAAAACAAAAGCTTCTTTAAACTCCAAGCCAATAATTATGATTAAAAAAATAAGAGTTTCAATAGAAACCAGTCGTTCATTTCAGAACAACGAAGATATCCGTCATGCGAACTGTGCAATGGAGGTCATGTAATAAGAGCTTGCGAAAAATTTAAAAACTTGTCAGTAAATGAGAGAAATAATCTGGTTAAATCCAAAAAACTCTGTACAAACTGCTTATCTAGTACTCATTCGCTACAGAATTGTCCGATCAAATACAGTTGCTCACATTTCCAAAGCAGACATAATTCGTTGCTCCATAATAACAATTATAATAATAACCAAAATAGCTTTAACGATAAAAGAACCACAGGACTAACTGCAACTGCTACGTCTGAAAATCCCGAAAATTGCCAAGAACAACCATGTTGTTCAAAATCTGCCAACATTCAAACGCTTCATTCCGATAATGAAAGCAAAACTTTATTACCCACAGCAGTTGTTTCTATAGAACACCGAGGGGAATTGTTTAAATTAAGAGCCCTTATAGATCAAGGATCACAGCGATCCTTCATAACCTCTAAGGTTCAAAGCAGGTTGAATCTGCCAACCAGACCAGCCAATTTCGAAATTTCAGGTATGGGCGGAAGAGTAGTACAAAACTCAACTAAAATCTGCTCATTACCCTGGTTTCTCACAACGCCGCTCAAAGAATAAAAGCACACGCTATAGTTCTACCACGACTTATAAATATGCTTCCAAGAAAGCATTGGTAAAAGTTTTCGCATCTGAAACTAGCAGACCCTAATTGACATACACCAGATCAAATCGACATATTATTGGATAGCGACTTAATCCCCCAAATAATACTAGAAGGTGTTGAGAAAATTTCCAACACCCTTTTGGCCCAAAATACCATTTTCGTATGGATTTTAAGCGGCCAAGTCAAAGAGAAAATCACACAAAATCAATTCACAACGCAAGTGGAAGATATTTCGAATGACGATCTTAACTCACAATTAAAAAAAATTTGGGAAGTGGAAGAACTCCCTCCCATACCCGTTACTACACCTGAAGATAAGTATTGTGAAGCTTTCTATGAATCCACAACTACAAGATCGGGTAACGGGAGGTACGTCGTTCGACTACCATTTAAACACCAATATCCAGATACACTCGCCTTAGGTCAATCACGAACCTCAGCACTTCAGCAATTTCTAAGTATGGAAAGAAACTTACTTAAGAAAGGCGATCTAAAAACCTCATATGATAACGTCCTTGAGGAATACCTACAATTAGATCATATGGAAGCAGTAGATTCCTATGAAAAAATTGCAAACGGTAAATATAAATCATTTTATCTCCCACACCATGCAGTTATTTTACCTGAAAAACGTACAACAAAAGTAGGAGTGGTATTTAATGCATCTAAAAGAACGAACTCAGGCAATTAACTAAATGATGTTCTATATACGGGACCAACATTGCAACCCGACTTAATGCTACTGATTTTACAGTGGCGTACGTATAAATACGTATTCAATGGTGACGTCGAAAAAAGGTACAGACAAATCCTTGTACATACAGACGACCAAGACAACGTATAATATTTCGTAATTTACCTAATAGTCCGATACGAGACTACAAACTGAAAACGGTGACATTTGGCGTAAACTGCGCCCCCTTTCTAACCATTCGAACATTGCATGAACTAGCAAAAGATACCAAAGCGCAACTATCTCTAGCCGCCCCGGTGCTTAGCTCTCAAACATATGTAGACGACATCCTGTCTGGAAGCCATAGCCTTCCCCTAGCATGCGAATCACTGCATCAAGTCATCAAAGCTCTTGATTCAGCAGGATTCCCGTTGTTGTTGTTGTTGTTGTAGCGATTAGGTTAATCCCCGAATGCTTTGGGGAGTGTTATCGATGTGATGGTCCTTTGTCGGATACAGATCCGATACGCTCCGGTAACACAGCACCATTAAGGTGCTGGCCCGACCTTCTCGGGAACGATTTATATGGCCAAATTGAACCTTCAGGCCATCCCTCCCTCCCCACCCCCAAGTTCCATGAGGAGTTTGGGGTCGCCAGAGCCTCGTCTGTTAGTGAAACGGGATTCGCCGCTCGAAGGTGAGGTTGACAATTGGGTTGGAGAAGCTATATGTTGCGCTACACAACCCCTTGAATCCCGCATGATTCCCGTTGAAAAAAGATAACTGCCAACCATCCAGAAATCCCGTTAAAAAAGATAACTGCCAACTATCCAGAAATACTAGCAAATAAAAATAAAGAGCATCTATTGGATACAAACTTTTTGAAATTTGAAAAAGAGAGCACCACCAAAACCCTGGGCATACAGTGGAATTCTCATACACGCTTGAGTCAAGATCTGGCAGAACTACAAGCCATTTATTAGTTGCAAAAGGCAAGGTCGCACTCCTTAAAACCGTAACCCTTCCACGGCTTGAGCTATGTGGAGCACCTCTGCTCGCCAAACTAGCCTCAACCGTACAAAGCAGCTTAAAGCTAAGCAATCGAAAATTATATCTGCGGTCTGATTCAGAAATTGTCTTAGCATGGTTAGAAAAACCACTGTATACCTGTAAGACATACGTGTCAAACCGCACGGCTCAAATTCTTGACCTAGTTGGGCCAGCAACTTGGCGACATGTAGCCAGTGCTGATAACCCTGCGGATCTTGGCACAAGAGGCTGCATACCTCTGCACCTAACAACCACAACACTCTGGTGGAATGGCCCTCATTGGCTAACAGAATCACCAGAATCATGGCCAAAGTCCCCTCCACGTAATATCATAGCTCCGGAAATTCGAAGAATCGAAGGCTTCCATGCGACTCTGGAGGAAAACGACATCCTTGAGCGATTTTCGTCGTTCCTCCGAGCGTTAAGGGTAATAGCGTAAATGTTTAAATTTGTAAATCGCTTAAAGAATAAAGTAAGAGGAATCCCAAATACCTCAAGTTATGCTCTAACGCATCAAGATGTGCAGCGGGCAAAAATATCCTTAATCGAATTCAGACAAAATCGATATTACAACAGTGAAAAGGCATTGTTGACGGCATCAAAGCCGATTGACAAAAAGAGCCCACTGTTAGTTCTTACCCCCTTTTTAGACTCGAAGGGTCTGCTTCGGGCCAATGGTAGACTAGCAAACTCCAATATGATTACCTGCACATATTAATGTTACACGCCGAACCTCGGCTAATGCAACAAATTATCCGACAGGAATTTTATATACCCCGACTAAAGCCGTTAATAAAAAGGTGCATTTTCATGTGTAAAGTATGCACATTGCATAAACAGAAAATGCGCACGCAGATCATGGCAGCTTTGCTACATGAGCGCTGCAATTTCACTCTGCCCTTCACTATCACGGGTGTTGATTTTGCCGGACCTTTCCAGCTAAAGGTCTCGATGCTAAGGTCTTCTACCATAACGAAGGGTTACGTGGCCGTCTTTGTATGTTTTACGACAAAAGCGGTGCACTTAGAGTTATGTTCTGATCTTACCACTTCAGCTTTTCTCGCGGCATTTGCACGCTTTGTCGGGCGGCGAGGATTTCCCTCAAAAATCATGAGCGACAATGGAAAAACCTTTATCGGTGCAAAAAGAGCCACCGAAAAGGAGTTCATCCAATTCGCTCAGCAAGTCTCGCCGGAAATCATTAAAAAATACGCACCCCAAGGCATTAATTGGCAATTTATTCCCCCCAGTGCACCACACATGGGTGGACTATGGGAATCAGCAGTAAAAAGCTTTAAAGTACATTTTAAGAAAACAGCTGGCAATAATAAATTTACGTTTGAAGAGTTTACGACTCTTTTAATACGAGTGGAAGCCGTTCTAATTTCACGGCCACTCTCAGCGCTCTCGCAAGACCCCTCCGATTTTACAGCCCTTACTCCTGGGCATTTTCTAAGAGGAGCTCCACTTCTGGCTATCCCTGACGCACTATCCCTCATAAATCGATGGGAACGAATTAAAATTATCCATCACGAATTCATTCGCCGATGGAAGGAGGAATATCTAAAAGACCTCCTTAAACGATATCGACGGAAAAATACACAAGATGCTCCAAAAATTGGAGAATGCGTCCTAATTCATGACGAATGTCTCCATCCAACTGAATGGCGTCTAGGTCGCATTGAAAAGGTACATTATGGCTCCGACGGTCACATCCGAGTAGTTGACCTGCGTACGCAAAACGGTACACTCACTCGACCGCTCGTTAAGCTTTGCTTTTTACCTATCGACCCTAACACCGATAATATTGATCACACAAATATCTAATAGCATAAAAATAAACCAAACCTAAACAAATTAACCGATCTAAACGAATATGCTTTAAAAACCAATCGAAAATCCGCTTAAATGATAAATAAAATATCTATATTTATATATTTACATATGTCCATAAAGCTGCTTCTATCAAGCACTCAATATGCCCTTATGAGACACTAAAGTCCATTCTTTCTCCATACAGGGTATCATGGACATGGAAGTGGATTAAGCCGCCCCAAAACCCACCATCCGCTCAGCGGTTACCGTTCCCCGAGCACGCACAACCCGACAGCAGCGCCGCGCAACACTGCATCCCGAGCAACGGGCCCACCGGACCAAAGTCCTCGTCCTGCATCGCAGAGGCCTAACATAGCGGCCACTCCGCAAACGCCACAAAGGGATCCGGTAGTGGCACATGGCGTGCGCTGCCCACTCTGCCGCCGCCCACATGCGCTACGCCTATGCGAAATATTTCGTGGCATGCAACCGCTTCAACGGCAGCAGGTGGCACAAGCGCACGGCCATTGCCTAAATTGCTTGGCATTGTGGCATGCAACGACGGAGTGTACCTCCAGCACATTATGCCAACTGTGTGACAGGCCACACCATACCCTGCTCCACCGGACATCAAGGCGCAACGTCGCCGTCGTGCCATCACCACGCAACAACGTGCGTCAATGGCCACGCACTCATCATCAACCACAAGCACCACGTCCCTATTGGCAGCAGAACCAGCATCCAACGCAGTGGACCCACCCAGGGGCCCGCTATCGCCCTCAAGCATCACATCGTCGACCATCAACCACGCAGCGCAGCCGTCGCCCATCAGGGCTAAGTAACGTCGTGGCAACCCTGCAGCAGCTACAACGATTGCTAGGCTGATCACTCGCCTAGGGGGGCCGGGATGGCCAAACGAGCGTGGCAACACCGGCACACTGGCAGGTGCAACCCTGCCGCTCACTTAACACACCACACACTAACACTAACACGTTCACACACATAAATTGTCACACCACACATATACATTCATATATAAACAAAATCACAATTTGTAAAATTTCGAACGCTACGGTCGATTCGCGCCATCGCAGCTACTACATTTTGCGAAATAAATAAACTTTATACTTTTAAATAATTTGTATACCTTTGTTAAGATTGGAAACCCTTTCATTTTTTTTTGGTTTATTCGCTACGATTGTTCGAGGTGAGTGCAGTGGGGTGAACAGTGCAAAAAAGGGCTAAAAGTATCTACCTGGGAAGGATCAACTGGGCACAGCCTAAGTACCGGCGATAGACCGGTAAACAACAACTACAAGAACTTGGTGACATACTTTTATTGGCGGGATAGAACACAGCGGCAACAAAAACCATAGCCACCTCATATTTTTTTACATTGGTGACATACAACAACAACAACCACGCATCCACAAACACCACTCTACGTTTTTGTTTGACCGACGGCAAAACATCCCCCAACAATACCCTCGATACACAATTCTGCTAGCATTCTTTTATTGGCGGAGTAGAACGCATCAACAACAACAACCACAGTCGTACCGGCAAACCGACACTTCAGCAACAGCGGCAACACAAAAGTCTTCCAGCAAGAGATACCACATTTTCTGCGATGCATAATTTTGGTGATACGCGGTCCAAAACCTACAACTCTGGCGTTAGAAGATTGTCCACCAGGAACACCCACCACCACTTATACCATTTTTTTTGGTTACCAAAGGCCACAGCAAAAGGACTTAGAAATTTCCTTTTAGCTCAGGGTAAAAAGAAGGGGCATATCAACAGGGATCAGAGGCATGAGATCATTTCGATGTTTGTCGCTATTTAGTTTTCTTATGATTTTAATATTTCACTTCTAAAAAAATTTTTTTTTTCACTTCCTTTTTTTGGTTTATAAATTTTTATTCTATTCCTTGATTTTTATTAAACCCCTTCGTGTAATCTTTCGCTTATACACTTGTATTCATTTCAGTTTCGTTAGGTTCTAACTCTCATTCAGTTTCCGTTTGTGTTTGACATTCGCCCCCAAAAGCATAACTCTCCTAATTTTTCCCATCTTTCAACTTTTTTTACTCGCTCTAATTCTTACTGGCTTTCATAAGTCTCTAGGCACATGGGTTTTTGTTTTACTTTAAGTTAGCGACCTTTGTTTTGTTTTCTTTTTCACATACCCGCTGGCACTAAAGGTATAAAGCTTAGCTTTATACTTTTGGTATCACCCGCGTTTTTCACCTGATTTTATACATAACCTATTTTTAATTTTTTTTGGTACACACGGTTCTTGTTCCCGTGCGTTATTGCCCCGGACATAACCAACATACTGAGTAACTCATAAGCCAAGATCGTAAGCGAGCGATATGGCTGAGTGATTGAGAGTAGCTTTATGTATGTATATATATGTATGATTGAACCTTTACACTTTTCAGCATAGCTACTCAACTAAATGCAGGCGCCTCCATCAGATTGAGAAAGCGGTGAGTGTTATCTTATGGTCAAATCTATAAAAGTATACAGGCAAGTGTGTATGTACATATATTAACATTGCTGACAATCCCCACGAGAGATCAGCAAAAAGATCAGGAATAGAAAGGAAAAAACGAAACAAAAAAAAAAAAACAAAAATAATAATAAAATAAAATATGTGTACAAACATGACTGCGTACTCTAGATACACATAATAACATACATATTTACATAATTAAGTCACAAGCTTGATTTGTTATTGCACATTTTGTGCAATGCATTTTTCATGATATACCTTGCTTTTGTTGTTCTCTTCGCCCATATCTTCCCTATTGTCGTCGGTCAGCAATTTGAATTGGTAAGATATTGTTGGTAGTTACACAAAAATAAGTTTAAGTTTAGGCTTTAAATTTGAATTTCTTTCGTCTTGTAGATATTAAGGTAGAATACACATTAGGGTGACCCTTTTTTTTGGAACTTTCCTTTTTTGTAGGAATTTGAATTGCTGTATATTGTTTTTTTTTGGCACGGAGCTGCATATTCTATTTCTGATTTTTTTTACTATCAACGTAAGTACATAGCTAGGTAAGGTTAGAGTTTTTGAAAAAGTAGATATAGGTACAATATCTAATTAACTAACATATTAGATAACCTTCTATGATATTAATAAAGTCGTTGTAATGTATGGATGAGAAAAAAAAAGGTTTTTCTAATAATGCAGGGCTAAAATTCCCATTTTTGGTGTTGGTGCTGCGCTTGCGCGTGGCAAGGTAAGGTGAAGGTGAGTGTTTAGGGAAAATGACAGACTGACAGAGGACAGACTAGTGTCAGGTTTGGGGGCACTGTAAGGTAAACAGGAGTCAGCACAGTGCCCACGGTGCGGTGTAAGGTGCACTGCAGAGGGAGGGTAGACTCCACCTGACAGGGCAGGCCTTCATCTTTTTCCCGCTCTTAACACTGCCGCTCCTCACCACCCCAACAAGCCAGCCACGTATTTCCACACCATACACATTGTTCGAGCGGGGATAAATGCAGCCGGAATTCCTCGTGAATTCCGGAAACGGGGAACCTATGGGGAGCCGGTTCTTGAAACTCGCGATAATGAAATGGAAAACTTACCAGCTGTGCCTCGCTGTCC
This sequence comes from Eurosta solidaginis, assembly GCF_040869045.1. Lineage (NCBI taxonomy): Eukaryota > Metazoa > Arthropoda > Insecta > Diptera > Tephritidae > Eurosta > Eurosta solidaginis. Next base: position 150,916,888 of record NC_090324.1, on the reverse strand, counting down.
AACAACAAACAGATAAGTTAAATATCCAAAGATATGAAGTATATATGTATATATATATATAATAGCCTGTCGCACAGGCCTTTATTGAAAATATAAAAGGACGAAAATGTACAAATGTATTGGCAAACACTCACCTGATGGATCGCTGGTAAAAGAATAAGGGCGAGTCTATCGCTGTTCGTCCCTTTTATAGGCTCCAAGGAACTGATGCCATTTAACGGATCCGTATGATGGAACAAAGTCCAAGAAAGGAAAAACAAAACGCAACGAGTGCTTGCAGCGAGTCTTCTACCAGCGACCCCTTCAGGTGAGGTTTGTAGTTGATAATGCAGACTTTAACATGCCGCCCGCCTTGCAGCATCACTGCAATATAAATTCAATATTAATGTATAAACTTCATTATAAATTCAATTACGTATAAACTTAATTTTTTCTTAACGCCAAAGGTTTTGCTTGCCAGCTCAGTATGGGGTTACTCCGAATATGACCCATCCAAAAACGGTGTTTTGAGCAGCCGGTCGCGTCGGGGTTGCAGGCCTAAGTCCAGGACGGAGTATGGCTCCACACGCGTCTACTCCCAGAATCAGAGACACTGCGCTTGAGCGGTAGAATGAGGGGTCTGCCAGGCGCAGGTTGTCGAAATCATCGGCGACACGTGCATCAATAGTACGCTCAGGGGCGCTCCTTACGAGGCTCCTAAGGACCTTTGCCTGGATTTGCACCCCCTCATTCAGACCCCTCAAGGTAAGGTCGCAGTGTTCCCTTTCATTCCATGGCAGCAGATGGAGTCGTTGTGCAAGGCCCCGAGATATGGTGGATATGAGTTGTCCAAGGTCGAGGACCGCGCGTACTGCATGAGTTCGTCCCATTGTCATTACTTTGGTCACCACGGTAGGCATAAGGACAGAAAAACCCGTAGCGTTTCTGGCAGCCCATTGTATTCGCTCTCGAGCGTCTCTTAGCCCTCGGGGTGGACCTTGTTGTGCGACGCGCCTTCGCTGGTGTCGCTGTGCTCGACGCTGGTGGGGCGCAGGAGGCGGCCGAGAAACTATGGACCGGATACCCGACAGGGGTGGTCTGAGTACCGGTGTTTCGGCGGTGACTGGCACAAGAGCATTTATCTGCTGGAGGTCTTCATCGCTGGCATCAATCTCCAGTATTTCTTCACTTGACTCCGACAGCTCTCGAGCCCGGTATGGTCGCGGTCGCTGACTTGGCCGATTTTCCACCTCGTCAAGGCCCTGTGGCAGGTCATCCTCTCGCCGTGGTGTCTCCCATAGGTGGAGAAGTCTGTGATGCTGCTCATGGCATCGGTCACATCGCCCTGTTGACGGACAATTGCGCGTTACATGGCGCGGGGACAGGCAATTGGCACAATGGCGGTGGAGGAGGACGGCGCGTAGTCTCTCCTCTGGTTCCATACGGCGCAGCTGGCGACAAAACAGAAGTCGGTGGTTATGCTGACATAAGGGGCATCGATGGGGGTTTTTAGTATTGGCTCGGACCATTTTGGTTTGAACGACTTTTATCTAAGAGAAGAAAAAAGAAAGAAGAAAAAAGAAAGCTGAAAAGAGAGAATTGGTTACTTAGGGATTTCGATAGGTAGTAGGACTAATTTAACTATTGGCCGGGTAATCACACCACGGGCTGTGCGTATTTCTACCACCCGTACTCGATTATCTTGGCCTGGGAAAACCTTCACCACTCTACCAAGTCGCCATTCATTAGCGGGTAAATTATCCTCTTTGATAATTACTAGATCGTTAAACTCAAGATTTCGTTGGGGGTGTTGCCACTTAACCCTCTTATGTAGCTCCTTCAAGTACTCTCCCTTCCATCGTTGGCAGAATCCTTGATGAATAGCTTTGAGCTTTTGCCATCGGTTGACGATTGACATCGGTGTTCCTTGAACCTCTGGTTCTGCATTCGCGAGTATGGGGCTTCCAATCAGAAAGTGCCCAGGGGTGAGGGGTTCAATGCAGTCGGGGTTGTCAGACATCGGACTGATCGGTCTCGAGTTCAGACAGGCTTCTATTTTAGCCAGTAGAGTGGATAATTCCTCCATTGTGAATCGCATGGTAGTTGAAATTTTGCGGAAATGGGTTTTGAAACTCTTCACCCCTGCTTCCCATAGTCCTCCCATGTGGGGTGGTCCTGGTGGGATAAAACGCCAGTGGATTTCTTGATGGGCATATGACATAGTGGTATGCCGAGCAGCTTCAGTCATGAAATTCCGAAAGTCTTGCCTTAATGCTTTGTTTGCTCCTACAAAGTTCGTCCCATTGTCCGAATACACCTGGTGGGGACAGCCTCGCCGAGATATGAACCGCGCAAATGCAGCCAGAAATGTGGCTGTCGACAGATCGCTTGTTGCCTCTAAGTGTATTGCTTTCGTAGCAAAACAAACAAACACGCAGACATAACCCTTCGTTAATAGGCATGCCCTGCCGGTATAATTTTTGATGTCGAACGGACCAGTGAAATCGATTCCGGTATTAGTGAAGGGTCGCGAGAGCTCCGTTCGTTCTGGCGGTAGTGCTGCCATCAACTGCTCACGTGTCCTTTTCCTGTAGATGAGACAAACTTTGCAATTATTTATTATATTTTTTATCAAATTTTTTAGCTTCACGATCCAATATTCTGATCGCAAAAGTCGTAGCATTAGTTGATTTCCCCCATGTAGGGAAATCAAATGGGAAAATTTTACTACAAGCCGCGAAAACGCGCAGTCGTATGGGAGAATAATTGGACAACGTTCGTTGTAGGGTATCGTCGACAGCTCCAATCTTCCTCCCACGCGCATTATTCCGTCCGCATCGAGGAAGGGGTTGAGGGTGCGGATGGAACTCTTTGAGCTCACGGCATCAGTTGAAGCTAGCATCCGATACTCTTCAGCGTAGCATGGTTTCTGCGTTAAACGAATAAGCCGGGCTTTTACCATCTTAATTTCTTCTGGTGATATATCTGGGGTGCCCTTGCGGGGGGTTAACTTATGCACAGGATGCGTGTTGCGGTAGAACTGGAAGATCCGGGCGATGACTCTGAGGGCTCTCGAAAAGTTCGAAAATCGCTCCAGAAGATCCGGAAGTTCTTGAGCGCTGGTGGTATGAGCTCGGACCGCTCGTTGTTCTAGGTCCGTTTCCATAAGCAAGGCATCTGTTTTGCTTGGCCACTCCGATGGGGGCGCCTTCAGCCATCTGGGGCCTTGCCACCAGAGCGTGCTGTCCGCCAACTCTTGCGGAGTCACACCGCGACTGCCCAGGTCCGCTGGATTATCGCTAGATTCCACATGATTCCATCCCTCCACTCCGACGAGCTCATCAATTTTTGCGACCCGATTCGCCACGAAGGTTGTCCAGCAGCACGGTGGCTTCTTCATCCAGGAGAGCACGATGGTCGAGTCCGTCCATTTGTAGATGGTCGGCTGCGTAACGTCGAATTGGGGGAGCAAAGCGTGGATAAGTTCGGCCAGAAGCAATGCTCCACATAATTCCAACCGTGGTAAAGAGACGGTTTTAACTGGAGCCACCTTGGTTTTACCTACCAGTAAACTGACATGAGGAGACCTGTTTGTTGTGCGGTCGTACACTCTAACATAAAGGGCGGCTGCATATGCCTTTTCCGAGGCATCGCAAAAACCGTGAAACTCAATTTCATGCCACGGTGTGAAATGAATCCACCGTGGAATTTTAATTTCTGAAATGTGGGTATAATTTTTTAGAAATGTTTCCCATCGCCGGTGAGGGTCTGGAGGGAGGCTATCATCCCAATCAATCTTCGTAAGCCATATGTCTTGCATCAAGATTTTGGCTTCTACTACTATGGGTCCTAACCATCCTGCGGGGTCAAATAATTTGGCAACATAAGACAAAACCTCACGTTTGGTGTAATTTGGTTTTGTAGGGATTTCCTGGACGCTAAAATGGAAACATATCGTGTACCGCATTCCACCGTATACCTAACATCCTGGCTTCACTGAGGTCATCAATTTCCAGGAACTCCTCCTTTAGCAGGTGCTCCTTTGGTAACGCTGCCAAGGTCTCTTTCGAGTTTGACGTCCATTTCCGAAGGGGGAATCCAGCTCCTTTGAGCGCTTCTATGAGCTCGTCAGGAGCTTGTAGTGCTGTCTCGCGGTCATGGGCACCTGCGAGAACGTCGTCGACGTACATATGCTGCTTCAATATCCTGGAAGCCAAAGGGAAACAAACCCTGATATCGTCAGCTAACTGGAGGAGAGTCCTGATAGCTAAGTACGGGGCACAGTTTACTCCAAAAGTCACTGTGCGGAGTTCGTAGTCTACCAGCTCATCGTTCTGGGACTCCCGAAAAATTATCCTGTGAAACTGGGTGTCTTTGGGGTGTAACAGGATCTGCCTATACATCTTCTCGATGTCTGCATTGAACACATACTTAAAAAAGCGCCATTTTAATAATAGGGCAGTAAGGTCGGTTTGTCGAACTGGGCCAGGGTAGAGAACATCATTCAGACTAACTCCATTCGACGTGGGACTGGAAGCGTTGAAGACCACGCGCACCTTCGTGGTTGTGCTGTCCGGTTTGATGACTGCGTGGTGAGGTAGGTAATAGGGAATTGAGGAGTTCCTGCCCTCCGTGGGCTTCACTGGACTCATATGCCCCAGCATGATATACTCCCGCAGCACCCTATGGTACTCTTCCTTTAACTCCGGTTTTCGACATATAGCGCTTTTGTTCCGGATGAACTGTTGCACTGCGCTGCTTCGCGAATGTCCAATATTGATGTCGTCAGGGAATTCACGTCGAAATGGTAATGCTACCATGTACCGTCCTTCATCATTCCTGATCGTTGTCCTTTCATAGTGGTTTTCGCAAAATTGTTCTTCGGGGGTAACGGACTTTTTGTTCGGAACTTGCTCTAATTCCCAAAACCGCGTTAACTGGGCGCTGGAAAATTCCGTATAGAGGGAGACGCAAGACTCTGAACTCGTTTGGGGGGGGGGGAGCGGGGCTGGGCCAGTTAGGATCCAGCCAAACACTGTTTCTTGAGCTAACAATGAGCCTAAGACATCCTTCTTTACACACCCTTTTATTACCGCGGGGTACAAGTCAGCACCGATAATCATGTCGACCTGCTGACTTTTGTGAAAGTTGACGTCGGCCAACTGCATCGGGGGGAGTTGACCAAGATAGGCTTGGTCGACAGAAAACTGGGGAAGACTACCTGTCAGTTGGGGGAGAATGAGGCCTCTTGCCTCGATTTGGAGCTGGGGGTCGACAGGTGATCCTAAAATGAACAGTGCTACTTCACGCACGTTTGCAGCGGACGTGGCATTGATGCCGCTTACCTTGGTGTTTGCAGCGAGTGTTGGAAGTTTGATGCGTCTCTGGAGGCGCTCCGTGATAAAGGTCCCTTCTGAACCCAAATCCAGAAGAGCTCTGGCTTCATATGCTACTCCATTATGACATACGTGTACCATGGCGGTTCCTAAAATAATATTCTTAAAATTCGCCGCGTATAACGCGTTTACATTCCCTGAGGTCGTTGGGTCCTGAGATGATTGAGTCGTATTAGTTTGGGGGGAGGGACTGGCATTTGATGGAATTTGCCTGTTTCCGTTTGGGTTGCGATGCAGGAGTGAATGATGACGCTGATGGCAAGTCATGCAATTAAAGGTGCTAGTACAATTACGTGCAACGTGTGAATGCGCGAGGCAATTCATACATAAATTGTACTTCCTTACTACCCTACAGCGCTCCTCTATCTTCATTGCTAAAAACTTGGGGCACGACTTCAGAGTATGGGGAACATCGGGGCACAGCCTGCAGCCTGCCTGCGAAACATTGCCGTGATTGGCAGATACCTTCCTTTTTTCGTGGGTGGATGTCGAGGGCCGACTGATTGCTCCGCGGGAAACTCGAACTCCTTGAATGTCCGACACTGTCTCCAAGGTTTGGAACCTGCTCGTCAGGAAATTGTCCAGATCCTGCCACGCCGGAATCTCGCTTTTGTTGGTAATTCCCTGCTCCCATAAGGCTAGTGTTGCGTCCGGCAGCTTGCTGGATACCAGATAAATACAGATTGCATCCCAGTTGTCGGTATCAATGCCATGCATCTGCAGTATTGAGATGCAGTTATTTACAGATCGCTGTAAATTTTTTATTTCAGTTCCCCGCTCTCCGGTCACAGATGGCAGATTAAATAATATTTTCAGCTGAGAATTGATCATAATTCTCTTATTTTCGAACCTATCGGAAAGGTTCTGCCACGCAATGGCAAAACCCTCATTCGTGAGTGTGGTTTTCTTCACAATATCCCTGGCCTCCCCCCGAGTTTTGTGATTTAGATGGTAAAACTTTTCCACTTCACTTAACCGCGTATTATTTATATATATGGCCGTAAACAGATCCCGAAAGGACGGCCATGCAGTGTAGTCACCATAGAATATTTCGGTGTCGCACGGTGGAAGTTTAACGCTGGAGCGCACCGTCAAATCAGGCTCGTGTGTGAGGTGATTTACCGTGGAAGAGGGTTGACGGATGAGGGTGAGGTTATGGATGGTCTCACCCATCAGGGCTGCGCACGTCAGATATGCTGTGTAGCAGTTTTGGTATTTAACCTTCGCTTCTCGCAAGGCCGCGGCCCCGTCATCGTCGTCGTTAAGGTCTCGGGAATAGCTGCAGAAAGACTTTTTCACTGTGTCCCAAAGGGCCTTAAGTTCCTCCTTTTGAATTTCTAAGGAAAATACCGTATGATGCGCCCCTGGAGATTCGTTGAACCGATTTTCAAACTCCAGAAGTGCATCACAAGCGCGAGAGAAATCCTGTGCGTTGGCCATGTTCAGAGACCCTGATAAATAGCTATTTACAAACTGGTGAGATAGGGGGCCTGCGTAGGGGGACGGTGTTCGTCGCAACTTAAGGGGTTTGGTCAACCTATGTATCACTATTCCGCTTGTGGGTACGTAAGAAGGGTGGGTGTGAAAGTTGCCTTTAGCACTGCTGAGGGGGTGGAAAGCTAGAGAGGAGTACTGCGCCGCAACTTGAGGGGTTACTAAAACTAAGTACCAATAAACTGTTTAAAATAGGCAAAGTATATAAAAAAAACTCACCCGTTTAGTGCCTAACGTTTTGTCGACTTACTGCTTGGGCGGCGCTTGCAGATTCCCAAAGCGGTGGGCCGTTCGTGTGGGCCTTTTTGGATGTGTTGCGTGTTATCCAAAGCGATGGGCCGCCCGTCTGGGCCTTGAGAAGGTTGCGCTACACTATTGCTTTCCAATTCGGCGGGCCGTGCGTGAGGGCCTTTGAGCTGGTGCTCGTCTGCTTACCCGATTCCAAAAGCGGTGGGCCGTTCGTATGGGCCGATACCTACACAGACAGACGTGGGGAGGTGAGTTCAGGATAAGTTACTTACCTGGCCTGTAACTGCCACACGTCTTCCTTCTATCTATGCCCGTTTTAGAGCTGACCGTCTGAATTCTTGGACCGTGGCTGACCTTCTGCCTCTTGATGACTCCGTATAGTTTTACTGGATGCAGTAGGAGGGTTGATGTTGCCTGACAGCCCCGTTTGCCGCCGAGTTGCCCTAGCTTCAATTTTTAACCCAACAAATTTCAATTTTTAAAAACTGGATTATCAAAAAAAAGGCTACACTCGGTCAAATATGTTCTTGAGCGTTTTCAGTGGCTGTCACCCTCTTTTGACCGCGTTTTGTGGAATCACTGCCCTGCTTTTTCAGCGACTTTTGCACTCACACACACTTTTACTTTGATTACTCTGCTTTTTTTTGGGGGGTAGTATCACCTTTTTTGAAGCACCTTTTTCAATTCACTGCCCTGCTTTTCAGGGACTTTTGCACTCACACACACTTTTACTTTGATTACTCTGCTTTTTTTTGGGGGGTAGTATCACCTTTTTTGAAGCCCCTTTTTCAATTCACTGCCCTGCTTTTCAGGGACTTTTGCACACACACACAACTGGCCTAGTATACTCTGCTTTTTTGGGGTATATTCACCCTCTTTTTAGGCACCTTTATATCGCTTCACTGCCCTGCCTTTCAGGGAGTTTTCCACTTCACTTGGCCTAGTATGCTCAGCGTTTTCTTTGGGGGGTATATTAAACCTCTTTTAATGCACCTTTTTTCACTCACTGCCCTGCTACTCAGGGACTTTGAATCACTTTCACTCGCAACTGGCCTAGTATGCTCAGCGATTTTTTTTGGGGGGTATATTAACCTCTTTTAATGCACCTTTTTTCACTCACTGCCCTGCTACTCAGGGACTTTGAATCACTTTCACTCGCAACTGGCCTAGTATGCTCAGCGATTTTTTTTTTTTTTTTTGGGTATTTTAAACCTCTTTTAAGGCACCTTTTTTCACTCACTGCTCTGCTTTTTTGGGGTATATTCACCCTCTTTTTAGGCACCTTTATATCGCTTCACTGCCCTGCCTTTCAGGGAGTTTTCCACTTCACTCGCGACTGGCCTAGTATGCTCAGCGTTTTCTTTGGGGGGTATATTAAACCTCTTTTAATGCACCTTTTTTCACTCACTGCCCTACTACTCAGGGACTTTGAATCACTTTCACTCGCAACTGGCCTAGTATGCTCAGCGATTTTTTTTTGGGGGGTATATTAACCTCTTTTAATGCACCTTTTTTCACTCACTGCCCTGCTACTCAGGGACTTTGAATCACTTTCACTCGCAACTGGCCTAGTATGCTCAGCGATTTTTTTTGGGGGGTATATTAACCTCTTTTAATGCACCTTTTTTCACTCACTGCCCTGCTACTCAGGGACTTTGAATCACTTTCACTCGCAACTGGCTTAGTATGCTCAGCGATTTTTTTTTTTTTTTGGGGTATTTTAAACCTCCTTTAAGGCACCTTTTTTCACTCACTGCTCTGCTTTTTTGGGGTATATTCACCCTCTTTTTAGGCACCTTTCTTCACTCACTGCCCTGGCTTTTCAGGGGCTTTTATTCACTTTCACTACTAAGGCTTTTTATTTACTGGCCACCGGTGGGGACTGTTCGCTTAACAGTCTTATCGCACCGGTATTCTAATTGTGGTCCTGGCCACACTCTTTCGGTGAGTCGGAGCGCAAACTGGTCAACGCTCAACTAGTTGTTACGCTTTTCTTGTCTTTCACTGGACTCCTCCCCGGTGAATCACACTTAGGATATGCCGTGTACGGAAGGCTGTAATGCTAATACAAACTCACAAGAAAAAATATGCGTTTTCCTTTAGTTTTTTGATATATGTACATGTAAAAGTACAATACCTACGTTACCTTTTTCCGAGTAAAAATGTTTCCTTCTTTTGGGTGCTTTCCTCCAACACTTCGCTGTTGCTCCGTTGGTTTTCCTTTTCCTGGGCCGTCCTGGAGATGTGCTGGTGCTCGCGGCCGCCGAATTTCCAATAAAAAACCACGAATTTACTGTGGTTTTTCTCCAGCAAACTTACCAAAATCGGTTTTCCCAATGGCTGACTTCTGAATGTCAAAAACCACATGTAAACGAGCAGCTTCTTACTTGCACTGCTTATTCACAATGGATTTTGGTATGGTGTGTTTGTTTGGTTTCCAATGGGATTTGGCAATTGTTGGTGGACAGGTTTTAAAAAAGCAACATTGTTGGAAAAGACAAAAGATATGAATTTGTGTTGTTGGACGCGTATAGGCAAAAAGACAAACTAATTGCAGCTGGTTTTATTACCAAAAAAAATGAAAAATGTTTCAAGATCCGGCTCGAAGGACCATGTTCGAGCGGGGATAAATGCAGCCGGAATTCCTCGTGAATTCCGGAAACGGGGAACCTATGGGGAGCCGGTTCTTGAAACTCGCGATAATGAAATGGAAAACTTACCAGCTGTGCCTCGCTGTCCAACAACAAACAGATAAGTTAAATATCAAAAGATTTGAAGTATATATGTATATATATATATAATAGCCTGTCGCACAGGCCTTTATTGAAAACATAAAAGGACGAAAATGTACAAATGTATTGGCAAACACTCACCTGATGGATCGCTGGTAAAAGAATAAGGGCGAGTCTATCGCTGTTCTTCCGTTTTATAGGCTCCAAGGAACTGATGCCATTTAACGGATCCGTATGATGGAACAAAGTCCAAGAAAGGAAAAAAAAAACGCAACGAGTGCTTGCAGCGAGTCTTCTACCAGCGACCCCTTCAGGTGAGGTTTGTAGTTGATAATGCAGACTTTAACACACATATTTGACTTTTAATACCAGGTGATAAAAATAAAGTCTATATATATATATATATATATATATATATATATATAATCCCAATTTTGCTTTTATTTTTTGGGACCCATGATATATGGGCGAGTCCCAAATAAGGTCCACCACGAAACAGACTTTATTTTTATCACCTGGTATTAAAGGTCAAATACGTGTATGGTGTGGATATAAAGTAGTTTATTATTTCGCTTCATCCTGGACAAAGAAGCATGCTTGCAAAAATAGGCTTCATCGGTTTTGCGAACTCTGCTGTCTTACTAACAAATTATAATGGCATTTCTTTACATAGTTACTCTGTTTAATCCAGATATTTATATTTGCTTTATTAAAATAAAATAAAAAGTAAAAAAAAATGATACTACTCTTGTCCTCGTGTCGCATCCGTTAACAAAAAACTTGAAAATTGTGTCTAATAAGTAAACGTGGACTGGAAATTAAAAAAGCTTTCAGATGTTAAATAGTTATGTGTACTTCTTTACAAAAATAAAATAAATTGAATATGGTTGCACTAGTTGCAATTTTACCACCACACTTCTTGCTAAATAAAGCACCTTTGCATATTTAAATTTTCTTGTATTTCGTTCTTTTATTTCACTGAGTCTGGCTCAAAAGCTTATTTACACGTACAAGTTCAAATTTCTTTATAAATTTTTGGGTTTTTTAAAATGAAAAGATTAATCACAAAATTATAATTTATTAACCAACAAATTAACAATCCATTCCGAACTGAATACAATTATGTGCGCGCGCTCAACGACAACTGCCCTGTCCTCATTGTCATTGTCTCCGCTGAGCCATTTGCTTTGCACAATATGTATGTAAATATGTGTGTGCCAATAAATAAGGAAGCGGTATTTTTCACCGTACTTAAAAAAGTGGCATTAGGGATGTTCTAACTTTATAGCAAAAAATTTTATAGGAAATTTAAATTAAAGGTGAGTATAACTTTTAAGGTAAGTATGAATTTTAAGGTAATTATGAATTTCAGGTAAGTATAAACTTAAAGGTAAGTATAAATTCAACTGATGTGTATATAATTCACCAGGTTAAAGGTAAGTATAGGCTCAAAAGAAATGTATACAATTCAACAGGTTAAAGGTAAGTATAAATGTAAACAGTATCAGACTTCCATTAAAACTCAATGAGATTCCGTCCCATGTCTTCAACATGGCGGCCCGCCTGCGGAGTTGTAAGGCGCAGGATTTCTTGTAACTTCTCGAGCGTGGTCACCGCCGTGCTGAGGAGCTTGCGTAGATTACGTGAATTGATCCTATGGTTCTGCGAGCTCGCATCTAGCCTCTCGGTCGAACGGGGGGAAGTCCTGCGCCGTTGTTCGTAGCACCTGTCGCGTCCTGGTGGGTTTGTAGCTGGAAGTCGATTACGCGGTGTTGAGACTGTCGGACGATGTAGTGGGGTATGATGGGCCCTCCGGCAGTGCTGGCAACTCCTGGATGACGTGCATTCCCCTGTCTTGTGTGACGTGGCTAGGCAATTGATGCAATACTTATGAACGCGGGCGGACTCGTGTCGCTCCGCTGGCCTCATCGCAAAGAAAGCGTGGCAATGCCGTAATGAGTGTTGGCTACAGCACAGCCTGCACGTTCCGCGCTTCATTATGGGCCCTGTGGAGAAATTTGAGAGAAAAGAAAAAAGAAAAACGAAAACAGAGGAATTAGCTTTATATTAAAAGAGAAGGGTGGCAAGGAGATTTGGAGGGATTGGGCACAGGACGTGTGTGAAAGGGGGACTGTGACATGGGTAATAAATATATCTTTGTAATGTTGCGCGTAGTTGTGCCATTCTGGGTGTGAAGTTCTACGACGTGCATATTCTCATCGGGTCCTACGTGTAGGTATGAAATTCGACCTAGTAGCCATTCGTTGGGGGGCAAAAGGCCGTCTTTGATGACGACTTAGTCCCCTACCTTGACGTTAGGCTCTTGGGTCTTCCATTTTTGTCGCTTATGCAATTCTTTTAAATATTCATTTTTCCAGCGATTGCTGAACTGATGGTGAAGGACTTTCATCTTTTGCCATCGGTGAATGAGACTAAGATTGTCGGGATTGGGTTCTGGGAGAGACAGCAGGGGGGATCCTCGCAAAAAGTGACCTGGGGTTAAAACCAGTAAATCATGGGGGTCTTCGGACATTCGAGAGAGCGGTCTAGAATTGAGAACCGCTTCAATTCGAACTAGAAGTGCCGAGAACTCTTATAGTTTCCGGCGACTTTATTGAAGCTCTTCACTGCTGCTTCCCAGAGACCGCCCATGTGAGGAGCGTAAGGGGGGAGGAACTGCCAAGAGAGGCCATGCAGAGCGTATTTTTCGGCTATGCCCGAGGCGGCTTCCCTTTGAAAAGAAGATAGTTCTTTCTGAAAAGCTCGTTGAGCTCCGACGAACGTTTTTCCATTATATGACATCATCTTATGAGGTAGGCCACGGCGACCGGTGAAGCGAGCAAAAGCGACTCTAAATGCTTCCGTTGTTAGGTCTGAACAGGCTTCTAGGTGAATAGCCTTGGTAGAGAAGCAGAAAAACACACAGACGTAAGCCTTTTTGTGGGAGGCTCGACGTAGTGGGGATGTTTTGACGAGAAACGAGCCGGCAAAATCGACACCTGTGGTGTAAAAGGGTAAGGTATATGTCGTCCTTTCAGCTGGTAGAGCAGCCATTATCTGCGACTTCATCTTTTGCTTGTTCACCGTACATGGTTTGCAATTAGAAACACAGGATTTTATTTTGAGCTTTAATTTAGGGATGTAGTAGTCTTGTTGTACCTTTCGAACCATGAGTTGTTTTTCTGCTGGAGAACCATTGAGTGTAGGAAATTGAGAAACAGTATACAGAACCTTGAAGTTTCCGGAATTATTATAGGGTAATGCTCGCTGCCGCTCATAGGAGCCTTCCTGAGCCACCTGTTCACGCGTAGGGGGCCCTTGGCGTCGAGTATGGGATTTAGGGATAAGAGAGAGTTATTTTGTTTTGTTGATTTTCCGACAGGGTGGATAAATGATGTATATTGGAACTATTTTTCGTCATCCCTTGTCAAATTTGGTTTCGAGACAAACCGGCGTCGGCGTAGTGCGCCCATCGGTGTAAATTTTCGTTCTGATTTGTTGTTGGCGTTTGTCTTGTATTTATAGTTCGTAAGTACATGAACAAGAATTGTCAAAATTGATGCATGTGTATATTTAAGTATGTGTATGCGCTGTGTGCTCATTCACAAACGAGGGTGGGTTTTACTGATTGATTTGTGTGGCAGATTGAGGCAGGTAAAAGTCCGTGATTTCAGTCGTTTGACCTTCTTTGTGGGTTTGTTGTTTATAAGAGAGAGCTTGAAGTCATATATAACATTGCTGCAAACAACGGATATAAAAAAGCACTAGTAGATAAGCTCAGAAGGACGCATGGTGAACCAAAAAGAAATAATCGCGGATTCGAATCGAGCTCAAAGCCTAACAATAATTATTTTATCATTATTATTGTTATGATAAATTATTTCTTAATTGAAAAAATAATTATTTTACCACTATTATTGCTATGATAAATTTTTTTTCTTAATTAAAAAAATTATTAAATTAGAATAGAAGAACGAAAATATTTAGACAACTGCCAAAGCTCGTTGTATAGATCCATTTCGGGAATTGCTAAATTCCTTCATCGGCAACGTTTAGGCGCAGCTGCTATAACCATTCAGCCATCACAGCGCTTTTTTTTGTCTTCATTAATCCTACTTCTATTCTGGTTCTTGCCAATTGATATTCACAAGACTGCGACATCTGTTGCAGAATGAACGTGAAAATTGGACTTGTTTGATGGCAATGCTGCCATAGTGTCATATTTTATTGACACTTTTTCACCGTACTCTGGGATGTATTAACAATTTTTTTGTTATATCGGTCTACTGATTTGTAAGATCGCGGGTTCGAATCGAGCTCAAGGCCTATCAATAATTATTTTATCATTATTATTGTTATGATAAATTTTTTTCTTAATTGAAAAAATTTTAAATTAGAATAGAAGGAAAATAAATTTAGACAACTGCCAAAGCTCGTTGTATAGATCCATTTCGGGAACTGCTAAATTCCTTCATCGGCAACGTTTAGGCGCCGCTGCTATAACCATTCAGCCATCACAGTGTTTTTTTGTTTGTCTTCATTAATCCTAATTCTATTCTGGTTCTTACCAATTGATATTCACAACACTGCGACATCTGTTGCAGAATGAATGTGAAAATTGGACTTGTTTGATGGCAATGCTGCCATAGTGTCATATTTTAAAAAATAAATAAATGTGTTTTTTTTTTTTTTTTTAAATAAATGTAAGGCGCGATAACCTCCGAAGAGATCTAAGGCCGAGCTTCTCTTCCAATTTGCGTCGTGCTCCTCTTGATTTTCCCTACAAATTGGCCGGACGGGACCTACATGTTTTTTTATGCCAACTCCGAACAGCATCTGCAAGGCAGATGAGTTTTCACTGAGAACTTTTCATGGCAGAAATACCCCGGAGTGCTTGCCAAACACTGCCGAGAGGCGACCCCGCTTAAAAAAGTTTTCTTCTAATTTAAAAACCTTATTTCTAAAATTTTGATGTTGCTTTGACGGGGGTGCGAACCCAGGGCATACGGTGTGGTAGGCGGAGCACGCTACCATCACACCACGGTGGCCGCTGACACTTTGGCAGCATTGCCATCAAACAAGTCCAATTTTCACATTCATTCTGCAACAGATCACGCAGTGTTGTGAATATTAATTGGCAAGAACCAGAATAGAAGTAGGATTAATGAAGACAAACAAAAAACCGCTGTGATGGTTGAATGGTTTAAGCAGCGGCGTCTAAACGTTGCCGATGAAGGAATTTAGCAGTTCCCGAAATGGATCTATACAACGAGCTTTGGCAGTTGTCTAAATTTTTTCTTTCTTCTATTCTAATTTAATAATTTTTTCAATTAAGAAAAAATGTATCATAACTACAATAATGATAAAATAATTATTATTAGGCCTTGAGCTCGATTCGAACCCGCGATCTTACAAATCAGTAGGCCGATATAACAACAAAAATTGATAATACATCAACAATAATAATGATAAAATAATTATTTTTAGGCCTTGAGCTCGATTCGAACCCGCGATCTTACAAATCAGTGGGCCGATATAACAACTAAAATTGTTAATACATCCCAGAGCACGGGGAAAAAGTGTCAATAAAATATGACACTATGGCAGCATTGCCATCAAACAAGTCCAATTTTCACATTCATTCTGCAACAGATGTCGCAGTGTTGTGAATATCAATTGGCAAGAACCAGAATAGAAGTAGGATTAATGAAGACAAAAAACCCTCTGTGATGGCTGAATGGTTATAGCAGCGGCGCCTAAACGTTGCCGATGAAGGAATTTAGCAGTTCCCGAAATTGATCTATACAACGAGCTTTGGCAGTTTAAAAATATTTTCTTTCTTCTAGATATTCTAATTTAATAATTTTTTCAATTATCATAACAATAATAATGATAAAATAATTATTGTTAGGCCTTGAGCTCGATTCGAACCCGCGATCTTACAAATCAGTAGGCCGATATAACAACAAAAATTGTTAATACATTCCAGAGCACGGGGAAAAAGTGTTAATAAAATATGACAATATGGCAGCATTCCCATCAAACAAGTCCAATTTTCACATTCATTCTGCAACAGATGTCGCAGTGTTGTGAATATCAATTGGCAAGAACCAGAATAGAAGTAGGATTAATGAAGACAAACAAAAAACCGCTGTGATGGCTGAATGGTTATAGCAGCAGCGCCTAAACGTTGCCAATGAAGGAATTTAGCAGTTCCCGAAGTGGATCTATACAACGAGCTTTGGCAGTTGCCTAAATTTTTTCTTCCTTCTATTCTAATTTAATATTTTTTTCAATTAAGAAAAAAATTATCATATCAATAATAATGATAAAATAATTATTGTTAGGCCTTGGGCTCGATTCGAGCCCACGATCTTACAAATCAGTAGGCCGATATAACAACAAAAATTTGTTAAAAAGAAATAATGAAAAGGAAAATAATAAAAACTGGACGACTATGACATATACTGGAAAAAATATAAATTGGCAAACTTCTTTAAAAAATACAACATTAACACAGCGTTCAAAACATCGAACAATCTAGGGCGGAAACTAAGAACTAACAATAACTCAGAGGATCCGTTTTAGTATCCACGGCGTATACAAGCTTACCTGCGGATGCCAACATAATTACATAGGACAAAAAAGACGGCAAATAAGAACGAGGTTCACAGAGCACATTAGAGATTACAGCAAAAAAAAAAAAACACGGAATCCAAACATTATACCAGAGTCTAAATTCGCGAATCACATGGTCGAAAATGAATGTACCCCAGGAAACATCAATAAAACAGCGAGGGTTCTTCACATACAAGAAAAAGGCCGACGTCTCAACGTACTCGAAAACATGGAAATCTACAAACAGAAAACATTCGGCGGTAGAATAATAAACGAACAGATAAAAACAACTTCTGACACAATATTCGAGCCTTTAAAAACTTGTTTACAAGAAACAAAGTAATTACACAGGTACAACAGACAAACACATAACATCAAATAAACACAAAAGAATTAACACTCAAAAACAACAAACCCACAACGAAAGTCAAACGACTAAAATCACGGACTTTTAGCTCCCTCAGTCAGCCACACAAATCGATCAGTTAAACCCACCCTCGGTTGTGAATGAGCACACAGCACATACACATACCTAAATATACACAAGCATAAATTTTGATAATACCTGTTCATGTACTTACGAACTATAAATACAGGACAAACGCCAAGAACAGATCACAACGAGAATCGACACTGATGATGGCACAACGCCGAAACCGGTTTGTCTCGAAACCAAATTTAACAAGGGATGACGGAAAATCGTTCCAATATACATAAGAGAGAGCATTTTTTACTTATGGGTTTATCCATAATGCATTTGTGGCGCTTGGAGGATGAGGCGTTCCTTTGTGTGTGTTAATTCTGCGTGAGAAACCGAGATTGTCGGGGGGATTGGGAGTCCTTTTGCCTTAAGAATGAATGGGTAGACGAAGGACATTCCCGAAGCGCACGAGCATAGGAGAAACGTTCCTGCAGATCGATGCTTTCTGTGGTCTGAAGAGTGACGATTGGTTTTTTCCAGGGGGGTGTCGGTTTAGGCGTGGTGTTGGGCCAGATCTGAGAGAGTTTGGCTAACCAATGTGGTCCGTACCAGCAGAGTGGGGAATCGACTAAGTCTTGTGGCCTACACCCTCGAGTCCCTAGATCAGTTGGGTTGTCCTTGCTGTCTACGTGTTTCCACGTCGCGATGTTTACATTTTTGATTATCTGAAAGGTGCGGTTTGCATCGTAGGTTTTCCACATATGGGATGGCTTTTCTAGCCATGCTAACACTATTTAAGAATACATCCATAGCGTTAGTTCGTGATGTGGAAATTTTAGCTGAAGTCGAACTTGTTTTATTAACTTTTGAGAGAAGAACTGCTCCTCAAAGTCGAGGAAGACTGACCGTATGTAAGGGAGCGACTTTACTTTTCGCCACAAGCAGGTGACAAGCGTACATGTTTGAAGATTGCTGTGTTGTTATGTATACACAGGCACAGAAGGCTTTTTCAGAGGCGCCTGAGAAACCGTGTAATTGAGTGGGTATGTCAGGGGAGAGTTGAACCCAACGGGGAATTTTTATGACGCTTATTATCGTGAGACTTTCGTGAAAAGCCGTCCATTTTTTGAAGGGCGCCGGCTTTGATTTCTTCATCCCAGTCAGTTCCCTCCATCCATAGTTGCTGCAGTAGGATTTTTGCTGTGATGGTAATTGGCGATAGCCGTCCTGCCGGGTCGAAAAGTTTCGCTACCGCTGACAGAATTTGCCGTTTCGTCCGCGAATTATTCGACAGACTGCTGTCGTAGAAGTACGTGAAGGAATCTTTAAGGGCACTCTATCTTATTCCAAGCGTTTTTGTGGAGATGGAGTCCTGGAATTTGAGGAAATCTATGTCTAAGAGGTCTGAGTGGGATATGCCTTCGAGTAATTTTGGGTGGTTTGCCGTCATTTTTCTGAGAGGGAAACATCCCGATTTGAGCGCTTCGATGACTTGGGTCATAGAGTCCAGTGTGGACTGTATTTCATATCCGCCGGTGAGGATGTCATTTACATATGTTTCATGCAGAAGTACATTGTTGGCGAGCGCGTATTCTTCTTTGGTGTCTTCGGCTAATTGGCGGAGGGTTCTAATCGCGAGATAGGGTGAGCAGTTGGCACCAAAGGTGACTGTCTTTAACTTCAAATCTTCAAGCTCGGAGTTAGAAGATCTACGAAAGAGGATTCGTTGATAATCTTGATCTTCTGGGTAGACGACAATTTGGCGG
The DNA here is from genome assembly GCF_040869045.1 of Eurosta solidaginis. Taxonomy (NCBI): domain Eukaryota; kingdom Metazoa; phylum Arthropoda; class Insecta; order Diptera; family Tephritidae; genus Eurosta; species Eurosta solidaginis. Next base: position 150,898,233 of record NC_090324.1, on the reverse strand, counting down.
AACATTTTTTCTATGTCACCGATAAATTTATAGAGGCGCCACTGTAGGATTATCAGCATTAAGTCATTTTGAAGTGTGGGGCCGGTGTGCAATACGTAATTCAATGAGTTTCCGAAGTGCGTCGGTTTGGAGATTTTGAAGACTATCCGCACCTTTGTGGTCTTACTATCGGGTTTTATAACCGCATGGTGAGGCAAATAGAAGGAGAAGTATTTGCCTTTATTAATAACTTCGCGAGGTGAAGTTGGCTCCATGTGGTCCAGAGCTAAGTATTCTTCTATTAATTCGGAGTACTTTTCACTTAACTCTGGTTTTTTCTCTAGGGTTCTTTCTACGCTGATATATTGCAGCTGGGCTACGGGTCGTGAGTGGCCGAGAGCTACAGTTTCGGGAAAACCTTGCTTGAAGGAGAGTTTGACCATGTATCAACCGTCTTCTTTCCGAATGGTGTTTTTTTGTACAGCTACTCGCAAAATATATCATCGTCTGTTATGGCTGAGGAATTTGGAACCTCTTCTTGTTCCCACAATTTTTTGAGTAGTTCATTTAGATAATTATTTGGATTATCAATTACGTGGGTGGAGAATGCCGAAATTTGTTGTTGTAACCGGACCACTTAGTATCCATCCAAATATTATTTGTTGTGCGATAAGAGTTCCACCCACGCTAGTTTCCAGGCCGTTCAGCAGAATTTGGGGGATTACATCACTGCCAAATACCATGTCAATTCTTGCTGGGGAGAAGCAATTGGGGTCTGCCAGAGACAGTGAAGAGAACTGCTGGAAGTCCACGTTTTCGGCTTTGAATGATGCTAAGTAGTGCGTTAATTGCTGCAGGATTATCGCATGAGTTGGGATTTGAGTTGCTAGTCGTCTGAGCAAATAGTCATCAGACAAGTCTAATTGGAATTCTGGACTACGCGTCCGCCCATCCCTGATATTTGATAGCTGCTTTTTTGTGTGGGTAGCCCACATAACCTTTGTACACGCGAGGATACGAAAGTTTTTTCGGAGCCTTAGTCTATTAGTGCGCGGAGTTTGAATATTTCTCCTCGTGGAGAATGGGAACCATCGCGGTTGGCAGTAAGGTCTTTCCCTTGCTACTAGAGAAGTGAGAGTTAACATTATTCTCATTTTGAGAGGTTGAGGAGACTTGATTTTGTACTGCCTTGTTTTGGAGCTTCGCGGCTTGTGCAGTGGAAGAGGGAGCCTCATTGTTGTTTAACCCTTGTTGAGTTATTCCGTGACGAGGGACGATAATTGTTGGAGTTAACCGATGTAGTGGTCTGATAGTGGAGGGGAGAGTGGTGTCTCTTTTGGCAATATACACATTTGAAGTTGCTCTTGCACTCGGACTCCGGTTGAGAAAATGCCAAGCATTTTTTGCAGTAATGATTTTATTTAACAAAATTATTTCGCTCTGAGACACTAAGTTGTTTGAATTTTATGCAATTCATCATAGAATGATTCGAATTGCACAATTTACAGGATGTCTGTCGACACGATTCGCTATGATATGAGTTGGACTTATTTTTGAAGTTAGTCGACTGATTTTGGGGTGTTGAAGCTCGGTTGTTGCTAGCATTTGGGTGGCGAGGTTTGCTTGGCCGATACGTACCGAGCCGATCGACTACTTCATAGCGTGTCGTTAGGAACTTGTCGATTTCAGACCAGAGTGGGAGTTCTTTCATGGACTCTAGCGATTGTTCCCATAACGCCAGGGGTTCGTGTGGGAATTTTGGACTAACAGAGGTATACTAGAATGGGGTCCCAGGTATCGGTGGGCAACTTGCTCGAGATTAGGGTCGAAATGCAGTTATTTATTGTTGCTTGGATCTCTTGGATCCTTTCACCGTTTTCATAAAATATGGGCTGCATATTAAATAGAGTCTTCAATTGGCCGTCCACGAGAATTCTACGATTTTCGTATCTGGACTTGAGTGCCCCCCAAGCTAGCTCGAAATTTTGATCATTGAGAGGATATTTTTGTATTATCAGGGCAGCTTTCCCACGGGTTTTTTGTCTCAAGTGGTAAAGTTTTTGTGCAGGGAATAATTTTGGGTGGCTGATATAAACGGCTGTAAACATGTCTCTAAATGACGGCCATGTTTCGTAGCCACCATGGAATACTTCTGTATCGCACACAGGAACTTTGAGGTAGGGTTCAGATCTGGGTAATACCGCTGGCACGATGGGTTGTCCTTGGCTGATGGGGTTCGGCTCCAGTTGCAAGAGCAGCTCCTTCATCCTGGTCCTTGTGTTGAGTGTGGTCTCCATCACCTTGTCATAATTTTTGTCCAGCGTTGACAGGGCGCTGGCATCTGTGACGTTCATATGCGCTGCTTCGTATGACCGATTACGGAGATTACGAGTCTATTGAGTTCCTCCATATATGTCTGCAAGCCGGGTTTAGTGTGATCTGTCTCACTGATATTCCACCATTTGTCGCGTATGATTTCGAGTTTTCCTATTTCGAACGGGAACTTTTTCAAGAATTCTTCTTATTCTGTCTGGGACCTGCTCCGAGTCTTGGTCCCTTTTTGGTAGAGCCAGTTTCTCTGTTTTGTCGTCGGTCATTGTGGTGCTGAGGGCTTTTTGCTTAAATTACAAAAGTTCGTTGGAGATCTTTCGATTTGGGGTAGCAGAGGTAGTATTCGCTTATGTATGCGATAGAAAGTGTATTAGAAGTACACTAGAGGGTATTTTCGAAGTGTGTATTTGGAGTACAAAAAAATATTATTAGGAGAAAGCTTTTCTATTATATAAAATATATTGGGGTATATATTTCTATAATTGTTTTAGGGTTGGGTTTTATTTTGAAAAAATAAATAAAATGTTTTCCGTTTATATGGGTTTTTGTCCCACTGTATTTTTGATACAAATTCTATTTGTTGTGACCCACTGTGCGAATTTTGTTTGCGCCACTTATTTCAGTGACTACATATATGTAAGTTATGTTACCTCGGATTAAGGTAACAAAAAAATATATGTTTTTAGTAGGACAGCATGTCCGCATTTATTGAAGTCAAGTATAAACTTAAACTAGTGATTACAAGTAGTTGGTTTTTATAGTTATAAATTGCTCACTTAACAAAAATGCTTAATATTAAATTGTTTTTTATTTCATGTAGCAGACACAATAGTTAAAGTGCTTTGCAATTATTTCCTGTTTCCTACATTTTGGCTATTACTGGTGATGCGACGATTATTGACTTTGGTCAAAATCGTGCATGTGTTAAATCAGCAATTATTGCGTAAAAATTAATAAAGCTCGTGTTAACTAATTAGAACGCAATTTCCTGTTTACTAGGTTTAGCTATTTTTGATGCGGCGATTATTGACTTTAGTCAAAAATCGGTACAAGTGTCAAGTCAGCTATTGTTGGGTGAAAATTAACAAAGCTCGTGTTAACTCTTCCCCTCTTAAGTCGATTGCCCTCAATCGGCACAAATTTTACAAAAAAAAAATTATATAGTAACTTGTAAATATGGGTTTTTAGGTACGTCTGCTACACGTTCCGTAGTTACGTGGAACTTTTTTTTATTTTAATTGTAGAAAATAAGAGTGTCCATAACGATAATTGTAATAATTATTATATTAGTACTTATGCTGATTGCATATTTTGTTATATTATCTTTTACTAGCAACTGAATGTCGCTCTTATGCTCTAGATGGCTTACATATAAAGTCTCAAGTTTTAGATTTAGATTTGTTTCATTACTATCTTTGATATTAGTTATTAGGTTCGGTAAAACAAATGTATCGTAACTTCTTAGGTTTATATTGCTGTAGGGTATGTTGTATATTACAATTTTACAATTTTCAAATTTTATTAGGCGGTGCCTTTTCGCATAAATTTTAGTTTACTGCAATCGTGAGATATATTTCCATTAAAGTGTTTTAGTATTAATATTCCTCTTCAACTTCTAAAACTGCGAGTTTCGTTAAATATTTCAATTTACATTGAGCTTCCCTGAATTCTAAAATATTAATAAGACATTCGTCATTCTTCTTGATCACATTTTTCTCAAAGTTATTTTTTACGTCTGAACTGTATATATAATTGTTATCATCTACGAGTACTTCATACTCGCTTAGTACAATTGACTTGTTTGAGGTGTTTGGAAGGGGTTCGAATCTTATTTTGGATAGGATGTTTGTGGAAAATTGTGGGATGAGTAGGGTGAGTATAATAATATTCTCTTGAAAGATGATGGCGACCTTAATATTCCTATAACTGTCGTAGTCCTTGATTAGATGTAGTTCAGTTTGAGTCACTATGTCGGTAGGGACTATACCTAGTTTACTAGAAAATATGATCTGTTCTATATCGTTTATGTGATTTCTTAAGAGTGTTATGTCATTGTTAATCCTGTACGTATATTCGATGAACTGAACTTCGTCTTCTAATGTTTGTATTTTGTTTATCGTGGAATGTCGAAATGTACCTATGTAGTCGCTTATAAGAGCTTGTTGCTTATTTATATGGGTTGTAATATTGTATATCTGTTGTGTCAAGAAACTGTTAAAGCGCGTTAAGCTGATTGCATTGTCCGTGATTGTCCGTTCATTGTTGTGTACCTGATCTAGTGCGTTTTTGATTTCTCGTTCGTCGTCACTGTCCATAGAACCTGCTATGAATTTCAAGCCTTTATCCAGTACGTTAATTAGTCCTCGTTTGATTTTTGTGTGTGGGCAAAACCTATCTATTTTTGCTCTTAGTAGGAGAAAATATGCGTTGATGGACTCCAAAACTTGCGTGTCTTCAATGAAAGTTGTCTTTAGAATTTTTATGTTGTCCGTAATACGTAACATCGTGTTTTCGTATGTGGCTAAGTTGATAAAAGCTAGTACCTTGTCGTAATGGTTAATCGTTTTTAATTCTCCTGTCTTGATTAGTACATATCCGTTGTTGTTCGTTAGGTCCTGCACACTAATTTGTTGGCTTTTGACACCAAGCACGAGTGTCCAGAGAAAGATTGTCGTTAATAGCATTTTCCTGTGGAAGTTAGGGTAATTGGCTTAGCATTGTCTAATGTTTTTCTTGTGAACTATCCTGCCTGACTTTGTTTTAATGGTTGTGTTAAGGTTCTCTGCTACAATTTCTTTCTTATAACTAGCTGATAACTTATTTCCTAACCTGTTATTTATTTTTACGAATATAACGTCTCCTTCTGAAAAGGTTTTCGGGGTTTGTCTATCTTTATTGTGATAGCAAAGATCCTGCTGTTGTTTTTTCTGTAGTTTCTCCTTTATTTTCTGCCTATCTTTCTCTAGAAGGTCGGCGTCGCTACTAATTCTTCTCCCAAAAAATATTTCAATTGGTTTTTTTCCTGTCGTAGAATGGACCGAGTAATTATACTCTTTAACGGATTTTTCTAATAATTCGCTGAAGGATCGGTGGCTTTTCTCAACTTGTAGACAGAGCATTATTTCCTGTAGGGTGGAGTGAAAGCGTTCGACTTGCCTATTCGAAAAACTAGTATATGGAGGTGTTCGATATATTTCTGTACCGAATCCGTTGTTAATCATGAAGTTTATAGATTCTGAGCTGCGGGATCTCTCATTGTCCATTACTATTTTTGCTGGTACTAAGGCAAAGAGGATATGCCTTATTGGTTGCCTCATGTCTTCGGTTGCTTTGGAGCGAATAACCTTTGCTACTGCATATTTGGAAAATTTATCCACAGCTTTTAAAATTAGTTGTTTAATATGTCTATATGGACTATTTGGCCTGGAAATTGTGGAATAGGTGTAGCTTTTATTTGAGGTTTTGGTGGATTACGCTCGTATTTATTTTCTTTGCATGTAACGAGTGATTTGATATTTTTTTTAATTTTATTTGTCATTCCAGGAAAATAATACCTTTCCAAAATTTGTGTTTTATTTTCTTTAATATTCCTGTGGGCTCTATTATGTGTTCTAATAATAACTTCCTCCTGCTCTTTTTCATATGTTTTGTTCTGAACCTCTACCTGTGTAAACCTGATGCGATATTTGCTGAAATGTATTGGGTATAATTCCTGTATTTTTCCAATTATGGGTTCCTGCGTTTTAATTCAGTTTATTACTGAAGGATTGGGGTATCTCTTGAGGATTGAGATAAGCCTTTGATGGGAGAATTCTGGTTATTTAATTATATGCTGATGGTATGTTGGAAATATTATTTTAAATTGGTAAGAGGAAACTTCGTCGTTTTTAAGAAATATTTGATTTTTGAAAGCGTTAGTAGGCACTTCGACGCTATATATTAGATTATGAGATGAACTGTCATCTGAATTTGCCATAGACAAAGTGTTAACCTGTGTTTCATTATGAAGTATTCTTGATAGAGCGTCGGCCACTACATTTTGTTTGCCTGGCTTATAAAATAGCTCGTAAGAGTATTCCTCGAGAGCTGCCTTCCATCTTTTCATTTTTGAGTTCTTATTTTTATTGCTAAGTGCGTATGTGTTAATTGCTTCGACCTTCGCGGGATTTCTTCTAATACCATTTGGAGATATAACATATCCCAGGAACTCGACTTCTTTCTTGAAAAAATTACACTTGTACAACTGGACTTTCATGTCGGCCTCTTCCAGGTATGCACATATTTTCCTAATGTGATTGAGGTGTTCATCCTCAGTTCTATTGAAGATGATTATGTCATCGATATAGACGTAGCAGTACTTTACTATATGCTCGCGAAGTATGTCGTCTAAAGCTCGTTGGAAAATAGAGGGAGCGTTTTTAAGCCCGAGCGGCAAACGAGTAAATTCGTATTTGGCACCTTTTATTGAGAATGCGGTTTTTTCGATGTTAGATTCCTTTAAAGGAATCTGGTGAAATCCGCTTTTCAAGCCTAAAGGGAGAAAAATTTACTTTCTCCAATGTTTGAAATTACTTCCGATATTTCGGGTATAGGGTATTTATCGGCCATTGTAACTGAATTCAATTTCCTATAGTCTATGACCATGCGATATTGTTTATTACCTTCTGAGTCTGGGGTCTGTCCCATAAACTTCATAGTGTAAGTAAGCTTTTCCGTTGTGTTCCGTTATCTTAAAATCACCTACAATTGATTTTGCATGAAAAGGTTTTTGTTTTTAATAAGATTCTTTGTTAAATTCGGTTTTACGTAATTTTTGCTGGAGCCTGTGTGCAGAAATTTTAGGATACTTCAGCTCTCCGTCTTTACTTCAATGCATGGAAGCGAAGAGCTAATTATGCTAAAAAATAGACATCATTGTATTCAACAACTTGATCTTTGTATTGGTTATCTTCACTTGACGTATCTATATGAAACGTCCTTTGGTTTTTGGTGGGTGGCTGGTTGTTGACCGATTGTGGTGGTCTTTTACCCTGAAACTGATTCTGAGGTGGTTTGTTCATAAATTAATTCGCCGTGAATGTAGGCTCTGGTCTACCTCCATTGGCCCCGGTTTTGGTTGAGGTTTCGTTGGCCTGGAGGGGTACTCGTAGCCTGAATTTGGTTGGAGAACTGTGGTTTGGCCCTCCATCTTGGTTGATTGGTTTGTGGTTCGTGGCTAGTTGTGGATAGAAAGGCTGCTGTAGGGAGAGATACTTTCCCGAATTTGGATATCCTTTTTTAACATTTTGTGCATGATTTGTTCTATAGTTTTGATTGTCTAATTTCATACATAGGTGAAGGGCCTGTGGAAGGTCAGCGGGTTTTCGGATGCCCAGTAAGACCCCTAATGAAGGTGTCAATCATGCGCAGAGATTCGCCACTCATTTCCATACATCCTAATTTATTGAGAATTAACGAAAGGTATTTGTAAACCTGTTGGTAGAAATCGGCAATGCTCCTGTTACCCTGCACTAGAGTGGTTAATTGATAATCCAAAGTGGAGATATCTCTTTTATCTGCATAATGCATTGCTAGGCATTTGGTAATTGCTGACCAATCCAATGGCGTGTTATACGATTCCAATGCCGTATCAGCATTTCCCATTATTTTATTCCTAATCACGCTAAGGATTCCGTTATACTTCGGAGTTCCCTTTAGCGGTTCGTAAATACTTAATATCCGATCTACACTTTTTTCCATGAACTGAACTCACCAGGCCGACCGAAAAAATCTTTTAGGCATTTAACCACGTCCGGAATCTTATCTTTTTTTTTTTTTTTTTTTTTTGCGGGGAGGTTGAAAAATGCCTAATGCACCATAATTGCTGCCGTCGAAGTAACCGTGTGTCCGTAGACTAAAAAACAGCCCCGTTCTGGAACCGTCGCCCACCCCGGCACCACTTTCGCATTACTTCAGGGTGGCGATCCATATTTATCATTTTTTAAGAGCCCACTGTTGTCCCTGCGTCCAGGTTCCCGCTATTTGCTCAGAGTGTCCATTTAATCGCCACTGCTTCGCATGCGCATTTCTCTGCGCTCCCTCTCAGCATCCATCAGGCGTGTCATTACTATAAATTCAATTTTGCTCACTGCAGTCCAGCACTCTTTTCTGTTGCACATATATGATACAGGAAAGAATCATGGTAGGTTCCTCCTCAAAGACTCCATGCAAGGTGAGTCTTTCTTCGTGGAAACTGGGGCAGTGGAACATGACGTGTTCTGCATTTTCTAACTCCGTGGTACACATTGGGCAATGAGGATCTTCCTCTATCCTACGCTTCCATAAATACTCTTTGAAACCGCTATGTCCACTCATTATCTGCGTGAGATGGTAGTTCAGTTCGCCGTGCTTCCGCTCATTCCATTGAGCTACGTTCCAAACTAGTGTGAAAGTCCAACGCCCTTTACTCGAGGCATCCCACCGTTCTTGCCACTTAGCTATTGTTTGTGTCCTTGCTCTTTTCTTGTCTTCTTTAGATGGTCGCTCGATATTAGTGTTATACAGATCGGCCATTTCGCTTGCCAGTAAGTCCACTGGGATTTTCCGGGTTAGAACCAGTATCGCGTCGTCGGACACCATCCGATAAGCACTTGCTATTCTTAAAGAAGCAAGTCGGTACGCTGCTACTATATATTTTTGATGGGTCTGTTTAGATCCATACTACACTGGTGCTGCGTATAATATTATTGAGCTGGTTACTGTTGACAATAGCTGACGTGTAGCTTCGCTCGGACCACCAATGTTAGGCATTATTCGCATAAGTGATCCATTAACTTTGGTAATTTTCTCTCCCACCGCTCTGAAGTGCTCTTTGAAAGTAAACTTAGAGTCAACGTGCACTCCTAAGTATTTTACGGAATCCTTTGAGGTAATTTGGTGATCCTCGACAGTTAAGACTAACTCGTTCGCTGACCGTTTGGAGCTTACTAATACCACTTCCGCCTTTGGCTAGCCAACTCCAGTCCCGTATTGGCTAGCCATTCCTTTATTCTTGCTACGGCGTCATTACATAATGCTTGAAGCAGGTCCAGTTTCTTGGCCACTACTACCACTGCAATATCATCAGCATATCCCACAATTTGCGTGTTTTCTGGTAGGTCAATCTTTAGCACCCCGTCATACATTACATTCCAAAGCGTTGGACCGAGAACAGATCCCTGTGGGACGCCTCCTGTGATTTTTTACTCTTTTGCTCCTTGATCCGTGTCAAAAAGAAGTACTCTGTCTTTAAGGTAGCTACTTATTATTCTGCGTAAGTAAGTTGGAGTGCCGAAGCTTTGCAGCGCTGCCATTATCTGCATCCAGTTCGCAGTGTTAAAAGCATTCTTGATGTCCAACATAATCAGTGCACAGAACTTCCTTTTATTTTGGCCTCCAGAGATAGCTTCTCTAGCTATATTTACGACTGTTTGTATTGCATCCATGGTGGATCTTGATTTGCGAAATCCATATTGAGTATTCGATAAGCCACCTGGTCTTTCTAGAGTCAGCTGTAGGCGCTCACTAATTATACGCTCGAAAATCTTCCCTAGGGAATCCAGCATACAAAGTGACCTATATGAGGATGGTTGGTCCGGCGGTTTACCACGTTTCAGCAATAGGACAAGTCTTTGTCGTTTCCACGGTTGAGGGAACACGCCTTCTTGCATACAGGCATTAATAAGATCAGTAAATAATGTAGCCCTAGTTGTGATCGTGGCTTTAAGGGCTATGTTTGGTCCTTCGTCGGGTCCTGGGGATTTGTTATCAGCAACCGTTTTTGCAACGTCCAGCACATCTTGCTCTGTAATTTGTGGAATTTCCGTACTTTCTAGATACTCGCTTGGATAAGTCGAGCGATCTTGCGCCGGGAAAAGTGTTTCAACAATAATATTCATCAGTATCGGGCACGTAGGTTGCTGTGATATCGGTCCTTTAACTTTGGCCATCACAGTTCTGTAGGCTGATCCCCAAGGATCTAGGTCGTTATTATCCAGCAGTTCCCTAAAGCATAACTTCTTGCTCTTTTTTATGGCGTTTTTAAGTGCCTTTCTTTGTGCGACATAGGTGCTGTGTAGCTCCGCATATCGTGGTGATGAGCGTGCCCTCTGCCCTATTCTTCGTGCTTTGTGACATTTTCTACGCTCTTCCGCAATTTCGTCATTCCACCAATATACCGGAGTGCGCTGTGCTTTTCCGCGACTTCTGGGCATGGCAGCATCACATGCCATACATAGAAACTTAGTGATTTGAACCGACTGGTCTTGCGCATGCGATTCTCGTACTATGGCGTCCTTCCAGATAATGTCAAGTATTTGTGGGTCGAAAAGGTGCTGTTTTCCTTTCCTACTTTGTCGATGTCTTGCTGCTACCGTTCGTGGAGTTTCGAGCAGCTCTACGCTAATAGCTTTATGGTCGCTGTGTGTGTAGACGTTGCTTATGGACCATTTTGCTCGTCTTGCTATTTCGCTGCTAGCGAAGGTGAGACCTAAAACGGATCGTCTGCTACCTGTATCAAAGGTATATATCCCTGGTTCATTTAGGAGTTCTAGACTCAAAGAAGTAAGGCTTTCGAAGAGAACTCTCCCTCTTTCGATGTTTCGTCTACTTCCCCACACAGATGACCATGCATTGAAGTCTCCACACACTAAAAGCGGTTGTTTACCTCGTGCTTCAATGATGATCCCGTATATCATATCTTCGAACTCGGCGATGGTCATGCTCGGAGGGGCATAGCAACTGAAGACGTATATACCGTTGAGTTTTGCCCACGTGAATCCTGCTACCGTTGGCGTCATAATTTCCTGTGGGAGAAATTTCCCTGGTGCCCGAATTGAGGCTTTCCCTGCTGAATCTGAGAGCCAACCCTGCTCCTGGCGATTTTTTTATTGTTCAGAGAATACCACTATGTCATAACCTCCTTCATAGACTGGTTGCGATGAGCTCTTGGGCTGCTTCGCAATGGTTTAAATTGAGCTGCAATACCCTCATGGGACAGTCATTTTGCTGCCCTCTCGTTGTGGGCATTTAAAACTGCCTGCTGAATGTTGTCCCCCACATGGGGCGCATTTCGGTGCGTTTCGCAACTTGCAGCCTTATGACCTTCCTGGCCGCATTTCCTGCATAGGCTAGACCTATCTACAGTCTCCTTACATTTCTCAGCCCGTAGCCCCAGCACCTATAACAGCGTTTCTTTTGCTTGAGCTCTCTAATTCGGCAGGAAACCCATCCTACCCGGATTCTTTGCGTATTAAGAACCGCCTTCGCATCATCCGCTGTAAGGCTTATAAGTGCCGACTTCGTGCCACTGTATCCTGTGCGTATGCTTTTTATGGCAGCCACATCTGGAAGTTTGATGTTGCATTGCTGGTGGAGGGCGTTGCAAATCTCCTCGGGCGTAGTAATCTCATCGAGATCTCTGCACTGTAGTGTGACCATTTGGGACTTTGTTATAACTTTAGTCCTTTAGTACCGCTTCAATTTCTGCTTGGCACGCGCTTGTTTTTCCATCTTGCGATTTTTTGAGCTCTAGTAACAGCTCTCCTTTAGCCGTTCTTCTAATCGTTTTGACGTCATCACCGAGGGATTTTAATTCGTCGCATCTTCTCACTTTACGCAATATGTCGGCGTACGTCGCATCCCCCACCTTGGAAATGATGATTGCATCCGGCCTAGCCTTAAGTGCTTTTTTCTTGCTCTTCTTTTTAGCTAACTGCCACTCTCCCGTCTTTTGGGCTGCAGTTTCCTTTTTCCGCTCCGTCTTCTCTTGCGTTTCTTGCCGTCGTTTGTGACCACCCACGTTCCCTGGCAAGACGTCTTTTAGTGTAGTAGTGGGTTTTACCACGTTGTTCTCCTTGGTCGAGTACGAATTATTTCTCGGTTGCTTTCCTGGAGGTGATAGACTTCTATCCTTGGCACATTCGCTTGCACGCAATTTATGTTCTAAATTATTTACCTCTAGGGCCGACTCGATGTACAGCACTTTGATTCCGCGTGTATATTATTACGCCCTATAAAGAACTGCATCAAGCCCTCAATCGCCTTGCCTAGCTTGGTCATCTTTTTTTCTCCAGGGGGGTTTTGCTGATTTAAAGCAGCTGACGCCTGCTTAATTAGCTCACTTAATAATGGTGTGCCTGTTTGAGCCTTGCTGTCGGAGTTCTTTTTGCAAAGCTTCGGTGTAGCACCCGGCGACAACGCTCCTTGCTTGCTTTCGGCCTCCGCTCCTTTGGGTTTCGTTATCACTTGCGACGAATTGTTAAGGCCCCCAGCCGATGGGCCACGCCCTTCTGGAGAGCGAGCTACGATCCTACGAATGGATTGAACGCCATTTCAATCTCCTGTGTTTGGTTTTTTATTTTAGTATTGTTGTTGCTCATCATTTATTTAATTGGGTCCCCACTTGGGGCTGCTATCTTGGTCCGAGTGTGCAGTTACCTATATAGATCCCGTGGTTGTCTAAGGTTGACGCAGTCCCTCATGAAGACTGCGTTCAGAGCCAGATCAGTATTAATCTGGAGGATCTCAACCGAACCTGCACCACCAACTTAATGATGACGGACTTTGAACGTACCCCAAGGCGTGCCAAGGTTTTAACGGGACGGAGACGAATGGGGCATTAACCGGAAAGTCATTTCGACGGTGTGTCAAGCCGTGTACTGAGATTTCCGAATGCCACATTCGCCAGCCCTTAACAAACATATCCGAGTCGTTGATTCCAGTATACCTTAATTAAGACCTTACTGGGCTCAGTTTTAATGTGACAATCACCTTAAATTTACAAATAATTTACCTCTTTACCTTCCTGAGTGTGTATCCTATGTCGTATAGTTGCCTCCCTATCTTGGGTAGGTATTCCCTCGAAGCAACCCCGTGCTAGGCTGTGGATGCTTAATTCAGGGTGGCATCTACTCGCCCAGCCACTGGAGGTTCTCAGGGTGCTTTAGGCCTTTTAAGCCAAACCCTCCTCACCAGCCACTCTTGGTCGAGGGCTGCTTATTTGATATTCGCAGCTAACCTAATTAATAGGCCGTTCACTGTCCGCCAGCAGTGACCCCCTTGGCCTGAGCTCAGCCTAAATCTTATCTAAATCTGCCAAGTCACCCCGATGCCTATCTTCAATTGTTTGATGTATTGCCGAACTGAGAAATGCGTTGGGATTGAGAGTGGCCTGTACTACACTTGGTCCTTGTTGTTGCAAAACATCTGTTGCAATATTAGTTATTAGGACCCTTAGGTCATCTATGTTTAATTGTTGTCTATCATTTGATGCCTGAGGGACGGTAGAATTTTGGGAAAGGACTTGAGGACGGATTAAGTTATTAGGGTTTGCCATTTTGATATTAATGATTACTATTACTTTTTATTTATTAATCATTCTTTCAAGTTAAATATGTTTTTCTTTCCTATTATTATATATATATAAGCTCATTCTAAGTTTAGGTATGATAAAAAAATGATGCTTTCCTCGTTCACCTTCGCTCGTTTTATTTGGCGTAAATGTTGCAAATGACGAAACTGATTAAAGTATGAAACAGTTGTTGTTGTTGCGAAAAATGTTAGCAATCCAAATGTGTTGCCGTTTTGCGCACGGATTGTTGTTTTATTCTACTTCTTTGATGCCGCTCTGGATATGTTAGCTTTGCGTTTGGCAGTTCACTGGCGATGCTAAACTAAAAATATTCTACAGTCTTTGCTCAACTTCGCTCGTATTATTTAGCGTAAATGTTGCAAATGACGAAACTGATTAAGTTATGAAAATATTGTTGTTGCGAAAAATGTTAGCAATCCAAAATGTGTTGCTGTTTTGCGCACGGATTGTTGTTCTATTCTACTTCGTTTTGCCGCTCTGGATATGTTAACTTTGCGTTTGGCAGTTCACTGGCGGTGCTATTGTAAAAATATTCCCCAGTCTTTGTTCCACTGGTTTTAGGGAGGTATTAATTTTCACAAAATCAGTCACTATCACTGACACTTCGATATTTTTGTGTTTTCTTATAGCTCGGGCTGGTACATGGAACCATCGGTTCGTGTTCCACTACTGGGGGGCCGTTACTATAATCGCGAGTACCACTACCGCGAGTCCTTATTTTTATAGGACTTTTTCCTTTTGCTCGACGCGAACCTTTTTTGTTCTTTTCAGGAATTTTATGCGACTTTTGGCTCGGGTTTTATATATTCACGTATCCTTACTTTTTACTTTCAGGATTTTTACGCGATTTTTTAACTCGGGTTTTATATATTCACGTATCCTTACTTTTTACTTTCGGGATTTTTACGCGACTTTTGGCTCGGGTTTTATATATTCACGTATTCTTACTTTTTTCTTTCAGGATTTTTACGCGACTTTTGGCTCGGGCGCCAGTTATGTTACCTCGGATTAAGGTAACAAAAAAATATATGTTTTTAGTAGGACAGCATATCCGCATTTATTGAAGTCAAGTATAAACTTAAACTAGTGATTACAAGTAGTTGGTTTTTATAGTTATAAATTGCTCACTTAACAAAAATGGTTAATATTAAATTGTTTACTTAAGAATGTTTTTTATTTCAAGTAGCAGACGCAACAGTTAAAGTGCTTTGCAATTATTTCCTGTTTACTAGATTTTGGCTATTACTGTTGATGCGACGATTATTGACTTTGGTCAAAATCGGTGCATGTGTTAAATCAACAATTATTGCGTAAAAATTTATAAAGGTCGTGTTAACTAATTGGAACGCAATTTCCTGTTTACTAGGTTTAGCTATTGTTGATGCGGCATTTATTGACTTTAGTCAAAAATCGGTGCAACTGTCAAGTTAGCTATTGTTGGGTGAAAATTAACAAAGCTCATGTTAACTTGTATGTACAAGGTATATAACTGCACTGAATTGCTATGCTAACGGGGGTGGGTTTGTGCACTTGTCTCAGCGCTTCTGAGTATAAGTGTATGTATGTATATTTGTATGCTGCAATTATGGAGTTGAGCGGAATCGCTATGCTAATGGTGGTGGGGTTATGCACTTGTCTCAGCGCTTCAGAGCACAAATGAATACATGTAATATATGTATGTGTAAATTACGGAGTTTAATGGAATTAAAATTATGTACTTGTCTCAGCGCTTCTGAGTACAAGCGAAAATATTCAAAAAATTAGGCTGTTGCTGGGCTAGGATGATTTGAAAAACTAAAGGAGAATATGTGCAATGTACGGGTAAGTAAATTAATGACTTCTTAAGGTAAATAAAGCGTTATTTAATAATTTTTTTTCAGGGTAGTTCAAGGGAAGACAAAGGGGTATATACGTGGTTTAAGTATTTTAAAATGTGTGATTTATGTATCTTAGCGGATTAGGGAGGGTATACATATAGAAAATTAGAGATTTTCTGCGAATTTATATTTATTATTCTAAAAATAAGACCATAAGGGGTTTCTCGTAATGCTGTTGAGGTCCGCTAAGTTATATAAATGTGGGTACGTGTGTTAAGAGAATTTTCTTTTTACTTACTTTTTGCCTGGGATACCTCTCTATTTACCGTGCTGCGCTGTCTGCGGTTGGTGCTGGTGAGGGATTTGCTGCTGAAGACTGTACTTTACGTTTTTGCCTGACCTCTCGATTTACTGTAATGCGGTGCTATAACGGGTCTGCTGTTGGTACTGGTAACGAAACTGCTACTGATGACTGTACCTTTTTGTTTTTATGATTTCTGAATTGTGTGATTTTTATTTTAATTTTTCAGGTTCGGCACCCTTATTTGATTGTCACTTTTAATTTGTCAAATTTCTATGTTTCCACTAACCTAATTTGTTCGCACTGAGCACGCTAATCTTATTTATTTTCAGCTCTTTTAAATAATTTTGCAATTTTGTGATTTTTTTTCGGTTTTTTATATCAACTTACTTTAACAGTATTATCTTTTGTATGTTTGTTTAATGGTGTGCTCAGTTTATACTTATTGTTTAAGTGAGTTGTGCTCACTTAAATAGCAAATGATATTCATCTCCTTAATTGACCTTTTGTCACCTTACCCCACCGGTGACTTGCAATCACTTTCCAAGTGACTTGCGTTCACTTCACAAGTTATGACTTGCGTTCATACAACCCTGGCGGTAGAGTAGACTGGAGTTGCCATCCTGTGCTTCCAGTCAACAGTGTTGGAATTGCTTTCCATCACTAATCTATGCTATAAATACAAGTGCTATAAATACAATGCATTAACTCGTTCTCTTGTTTACGTGGAACACTGAACACCTATCATCAACCAATATCATCTTCTTTTAAAAAATTTGCATCGGATCATCAATTACGGAGCGAGTACGAACATCATCACCTACGCCACATCATCACCTACGTCACATCCAGGAGAAAAGAAAAGGAAGTATTCTCCCAAAACCGTAAGTTATATTTTCAATATAAAATCATCCGAGGTAGCACTTGCGCTGCGGTAATCCCCTAACCCAATCCAACCCTTACGCGGTCATCACCATCCTCGCGTGAGATTGGTTCTCGAACCCCACCTAGCCCTTGCGCGGTCGCAAGACTAATCAAAATCCCGAATTATACTATTCAACTTAACGATTCAAGTTTCATTTCATCAAATTTTCTACCCATTGTGGAATTATCTTTTACATCATCATATTTGCTGTGTGAAATATCAGCCTTTAATTTTCAATTGTTAGTTTTAAGCATTAAATTCAATAAATGAATTAGAGTTGAATTCAAATCAATTTGCGTCAATGCGTTAAACATTTGGTCCTTGCGAGCCAAATTTGAATCAGTGGCAACGCAAAAAGTACACAACACTGTTCATATATCGCTATCGCCTCATTGCTAACTTTTCATTCGCGTGTGCTCACCACCATTCGCGTGTGCTCACCACCAAATTTATGCAAAAAGTTTCCCACTGATTTAAAAAGTTTAAAAGTTTAAAAAAGTTTGACCTTTCACGAAATAAAATTTCCAGTGTTTTCACACGGTATTTACCACAAACCAAGTTCAAAGTTACATACATAAGTGGTGTGCATACTCGCACTTTACAAAAGTGCGCAACATAATTTGCGCACCTACGCACAAAAACCTGTGAAGTGAAGTACATTTTAACGGAGGAACGCTCTTTCAATTGGAAAACCACAAAAAATTATGCGAACTGTGACGATCCGCACGTAAGTAGCAGTTCTCAGTTTTTTTTCCGAAAAATTCATATTCGCCACCAAGCCGTATATTTAACCGTTATTTTCATATACGGTTATATATATAGATATATACATACATACGGAATTCAGTCCGCTATTTTGCGAATAGCTTGACTCATTTTCAACAATTTTTCGATCGTCGCTTGCGCTTGCGCTAGCAGCGACGGCAGCCTATCTCCCTTTTTGGCAGCTCATCACATATATGCATGTACATATGAATATTTACTTGTTAGTAAAGTGCATACTAACTCGCTATTTTCACTAGGCACTACCAGTAGTTACCCACCAAAAAATCCCTTCCCCTTTTAATTAGCTTGCGTCTAAGAAGATTAATAAAATTCAAAATATATATATATATATATATATATATATATATATATATATATATATGCATATATACAGAATCCTTCTAAACTTTACAACGTCTCTATTTGAGTTTTTCCCAAAAAAACGGACTCACGTATATACATATGTATAACACTTGTTGCTGATTTGTACATATAAATATAAACGCCGGTTTGTATGAAGGTGTCTACATATGCCAAGCAAACAAAAAGGGGGGTTTTTTGTTCTAATCTAGCCGTTCCAATCAGCATAATTACATTTGCAATAAGGATTTATCTTCGCGATTGGGTTCGTTCCCAACGATCCTCCGGAAAAATCCTTTCCTAATTAAAACCACAACAGTCTTAAACTCCAGCACGTGAATAAATGCGTTATTACGTTGCATGCGTTCAACCATAACACCTTTTGAGAAAACCGCTTATCTTGGCTTTCTCAAATATTGAAGATCTCACGTTATTTGCATATAACGTTTGTTACCACTCTTTTCTACATATCTCCACCATCATCCGTCAATTCTACACATACCACGTTTATTTATACATCACACAAGCATTTTCTATCACAAAAACATTCAACATCATACGTATATTTCAGTGAATTCGGGGGGAATTCCCTAATAAACCGTGCTAAGATCCTTTTTGTGAAATCCCTTCGATATCAGGGGGGCATTCCCTAATTAACATTGCTTAGTGAATCCCTTTGCGAACAACGAAAAACCGATTAAGCGCCTATTCATTTTCGAAAAATCGTTATTATAAATCTAAACCCTTCAAGTGACAGACGCCAGGTCAACTTTCCAAATAAGTGTTTTTCGGCTTGCGTCCGTTGTGTCGAATTTTCCCATCATCAACTCGAAGTTTCGTGCACAATACTAATTGTGAACTCAAGTAGTCTCCTTCCAGTTTATATTTTGTCAAATCAAAACCTTGATACACTCTCCAATCATGCCTTCTTCAACAGACATCATGTCAAAATTTATCTTCGACTCCAACAATGTGGTGAAATTTTGTACCAATTTTCGAAAAGAAGATCCGGATGACCAAACGGACTCTTTATTAGATGTCAAGTTAGAAGACCTCAACGGTCGTTGGACTTCGTTGAAAAATACCTATGAAAACGTCTGCATAGCTGAAGAAATCGCAGTTTCTGCAGAGTTTAAAGAGGAAGCCCACAACAAATTTCAGCTTTGTGCTGACTCTTTCTACATCTGTAAATCACATATATTGGATCAATTAAAAATCCTCCGTGGAAATTCAACAGAGTCAGGCAATACCTCCCGTCAGTCTCTGCCTTTCGATCCCAGCTCGGTGTCGTATCTCAAGGTGGCACCGTGTGATACAGAAATCTTTTACGGTAGTTATGAGGAGTGGCCATCCTTTCGTGATATGTTCTCGGCCGTTTATCTCAACCATCACATGCTGACTCCCGTGCAGAAACTCTATCACTGGCGAAGTAAGACTCGAGGAAAGGCAGACGCGATCGTAAAGCAGTACCCTTTGTCCGATGACAATTTTTCATTAGCATGGGAAGCGCTAGAAGCCCCATTCGAAAACAAACGAATCTTAATCGATAAACAATTGAAATTGATTTTCAACATTCCACAAGCTACCTCGGAAAGTAGCGAAGGAATTCAAAAGATACAGAACACCATCAACGATTGTCTTGTGATCCTAAAGACGCAAGGAATTTCCGTTTCCGAGTGGGACCCCATTTTAATTTATTTATGTTCCTCAAAGCTACCAGAGGAAACGCTGTCTCTGTGGGAACAGTCCCTCGAATCTAGGAAGGAACTTCCTAACTGGTCCCAGATGAACAAGTTTCTGACCAAGCATTACGAAGTGGTTGAACGCCTACATGAATATAAAGGCACTAAATCACGCACTTCGTTCCCATCGAAATACTCGCCTAAAATCCAATCTTATCACTCTCAAGAAAGACTTGCGTTTACTTGTAAATTGTGCAACGACAGTCATCCCTTGAAATCTTGCCCCCAAATTCCGAAAACTAAACGTACCAGAGCGTACCAAATTTGTGAAGGATATCCGGTTTTGCACGAATTGCTTCGCTTACAACCATTCATCTACCAACTGTCCCAGTGCCTTCCGATGTCTGCACTGTAAGAAAAACCATCACACCATGTTACACCCTCCCTTAACCAACCAGCCCGAATCAAAGGCGATGCCTAGCACACCCGCAAAAAAGGCAACCAATATATTACACACCGAATCTTCCCAAGAGCCCAGACATCCAATCTTCAGCCTAACCGAGGGCAATTGGGAAGAGTCTTCTTCTCCCACAAAACCTGACTTCGAAGTTCAGGCTAATTTCTCCACCAACAACGCGAAAACACTCCTTCCCACTGCCCTAGTGTCCGAAAAAATACAACACCGTTTACAACTACATACCTATAAAGAAACCTTCTCAGTCGCGGGGATGGGCGGAAAATTAGTAGAAAATGCCAATCGTGTCTGTCAACTCACGTTAGTATCGAAATTCAATCACACTCGTATCCATACAAACGCCATCGTCTTAAAGCAGCTGACCAGGTTTCTTCCCTCCTTTAAACTATCAAAACCAAATCTTTCGGAAATCCAGGATTTAGGTCTTGCGGATCCATAATTTTACACACCCGGTCCCATTGATCTTGTCATTGGCAGTGACCTTATACTCCAGGTCCTCCTACATGGAATGAGACATGGAGTTTTTGGAAGTTTGCTGGCGCAAAATACCGTTTTTGTTTGGTATCTGAGCGGACCACTAACCTCCACCCAATGTTCTACCTTTCATACTCATACCATGTTACATCCTCCAGTGACGAGAAAGCCCGGATCAAAGGCTACATCAATCACACTTTCTACGAATACCCCCAACCTATTGCGAACCGAATCCTCTCTGCATACCAGACATCCCATCCTCTATCTAACCCAAAGCAATTGCAAAGGGTCATCGTCTTCCAACAAGTCTGAAATTCAGGCAAATGTTCCAACAGAAAGGAAGAAATTTATACTCTCTACCCCTAGAGAAAAAACAATATTTATTAGCGAAAAGTTGCAATCTATCGCCAAACGGTCACCACCCCAGGGCACCATTCTGTTACATCTTCGGGAGGAAATCCAGAAAGGAAAAAACAAATCATTTCCACGTATTCGAATTTCCTTGGCCCCGAAGGATCGCTATCGCCATTAAAAAGTTATATTAGAATATTTATATTGCTAATATATTTCATTTCGCTTTCCCACAATGGTTTTTCATCCATTTCACATCATGGCTTCTCAAAAACCAATTTTGAAATATCGCATATAGTCAGCATATACATGCTGGAACTGTGCACATATTTATTGGAACTGTGTGGAGCTTTTCTAATGGCTCACAGCATCAAAGATTTATATAATCTTCCCATCTTAAAAACAATTTTACTCTCCCGAGTGAAAAATCCTCCAAACATATGGAGAATGCATTTATCTAATGTTATTTCTACATACAAAATATTGGAATCCCCAAATCTCTCAACTACAGACCACGGGCCTCACATGAATCAACACTCCAGTTCCTTCGGAGTCCAGCATGTCTCAATTTGAACGAAAAATATTTTTTCAACATTTTTTTCATTTTGGTTTTGTCAATCCTCTTGCGAGAAGTACGATAAAAATCCCGTTTGATCTCTAAATAAAATCTTATCATATACAGTCCACTTTCGAAAACCATCCATCATCGAGCTGTGGCGCAGACCCGGAAATAAATAATCGGGATATAACGCAGCTAACGAAATTCATTGTTGAGTTCAACAATATCGTATTAAAATCTATCTATCAGAAGCTGCATCGCATCATGATGCCAGCATACCAGTTCTTTCTCGGTTCTGTTGTCATTTCTAATTCTGCATCATTAATCATCCTAACAATATATCTTTGAAGATTACTAAAAGTGACTTTAATTATAAAACCTATTTTCGGGAATCAATTATCATCATCCACAAAATTATATCGGCTGGGATCGAAATTCAGCCATCAGAATTTCATCATTCAACCATCGATTTATTCAAATTTGTACAAAATACAACAATCACACTATCGAATTATACGTACCTATCAGATTATTTTTAGCTTTCAACCTGAAGATATTATTCAACGGTTTAGCCTTGCACAAGTGCAAGGGGCCGCCATATTTAAGTGAGTTGTGCTCACTTAAATAGCAAATGATATTCCTGTCCTTAATTGACCTTTTGTCACCTAACCCCACCGGTGACATGCCATCACTTTCCAAGTGACTTGCGTTCACTTCACTAGTTATGACTTGCGTTCATACAACCCTGGCGGTAGAGTAGACTGGAGTTGCCATCCAGTGTTTCCAGTCAACAGTGTTGGAATTGCTTTTCATCACTAATCTATACTATAAATACAAGTGCAATGCATTAACTCGTTCTCTTGTTTACGTGGAACACTGAACACCTATCATCAACCAATATCATCTACTTTTATAAAATTTGCATCGGATCATCAATTACGGAGCGAGTACGAAGATCATCAACTACGCCACATCCAACTCGAGGAGAAAAGAAAAGGAAGTATTCTCCCAAAACCGTAAGTTATATCTTTCAATATAAAATCATCCGAGGTAGCACTTGCACTGCGGTAATCCCCTATCTCAATCTAACCCTTGCGCGATCATCACCATCCTCGCGTGAGATTGGTTCTCGAACCGCCGCGCAAGGGCTAGTCGCAAGACGGATCAAAATCCTGAATTACACTATTCAACTTAACGATTCAAGTTTCATTTCATCAAATTTTCTTCCCATTGTGGAATTGTCTCTTACATCATCATATTTGCTGTGTGAAATATACGCCTTTAATTTTCAATTGTTAGTTTTAAGCATTAAACTCAATAAATGAATTAGAGTTGAATTCAAATCCATTTGCGTCAATGCGTTAAACACTTATATTTAAGAATTCATGAGCTTAACACCGGCTTATAATAATCGAATTTCAATTATTATGTTTTCTAAGAAAAACTGAAAAGAATGAAACATTTACTGACATATTGCTATGGAACCATTTCGAAAACCGCCAACGTAATCATCATCAGGCAATTTTGTAATGTTGTCAAAGGTTTCACCGGGATTCGAACCGTGAATCACATGGTGAAACTGCAGTAGCCTTTAACCACTAGGCTATCCTGCTGGTATTTGTTTTCATGCTTAATTCAGTTTTTCTCATTTCTACACTAACAACACAATTGAGACATTTTGTCTCTATATTATTTTGTGTGCCATGTAGATTTGTTTTTGTAAAGTTCTTCTTCGTTGCGAATGAGAAGCTTTGTAAACTCAGGCTCAGTTGTACATATTTATGTATGTTTGTTTAATGGTGTGTTCAGTTTATACTTATATTTAAGAATTCATGAGCTTAACACCGGCTTATAGTAATTGAATTTCAATTATTATGTTTTCTAAGAGAAACTGAAAAGAATGAAACATTTACTGGCATATTGCTATGGAACAATTTCGAAAACCGCCAACGTAATCATCATCAGACAATTTTGTAATGTTGTCAAAGGTTTCACCGGGATTCGAACCGTGAATCAAATGGTGAAACTGCAGTACCCTTTAACCACTAGGCCATCCTGCTGGTATTTGTTTTCATGCTTAATTCAGTTTTTCTCATTTCTACACTAACAACACAATTGAGACATTTTGTCTCTATATTAATTTGTGTGCCATGTAGATTTGTTTTTGTAAAGTTCTTCTTCGTTGCGAATGAGAAGTTTTGTAAACTCTGGCTCAGTTGTACATATTTATGTATGTTTGTTTAATGGTGTGTTCAGTTTATACTTATGTTTAAGAATTCATGAGCTTAACACCGGCTTATAATAATTGAATTTCAATTATTATGTTTTCTAAGAGAAACTGAAAAGAATGAAGCATTTACTGGCATATTGCTATGGAACCATTTCGAAAACCGCCAACGTAATCATCATCAGGCAATTTTGTAATGTTGTCAAAGGTTTCTCCGGGATTCGAACCGAGAATCAAATGGTGGAACCGCAGTAGCCTTTAACCACTAGGCCATCCTGCTGATATTTGTTTTCATGCTTAATTCAGTTTTTCTCGTTTCTACACTAACAACACAATTGAGACATTTTGTCTCTATTTTAATTTGTGTGCCATGTAGATTTGTTTTTGTAAAGTTCTTCTTCGTTGCGAATGAGAAGCTTTGTAAACTCAGGCTCAGTTGTACATATCTATGTATGTTTGTTTAATGGTGTGTTCAGTTTATACTTATATTTAAGAATTCATGAGCTTAACACCGGCTTATAATAATCGAATTTCAATTATTATGTTTTCTAAGAAAAACTGAAAAGAATGAAACATTTACTGACATATTGCTATGGAACCATTTCGAAAACCGCCAACGTAATCATCATCAGGCAATTTTGTAATGTTGTCAAAGGTTTCACCGGGATTCGAACCGTGAATCACATGGTGAAACTGCAGTAGCCTTTAACCACTAGGCTATCCTGCTGGTATTTGTTTTCATGCTTAATTCAGTTTTTCTCATTTCTACACTAACAACACAATTGAGACACTTTGTCTCTATATTAATTTGTGTGCCATGTAGATTTGTTTTTGTAAAGTTCTTCTTCGTTGCGAATGAGAAGCTTTGTAAACTCAGGCTCAGTTGTACATATTTATGTATGTTTGTTTAATGGTGTGTTCAGTTTATACTTATATTTAAGAATTCATGAGCTTAACACCGGCTTATAATAATTGAATTTCAATATATTTTTTTATTGTTTCATTCTCTTCAGTTTCTCTTAGAAAATATAATAATAATAGAAATTCAATTATTATAAG
Organism: Eurosta solidaginis; assembly: GCF_040869045.1. Lineage (NCBI taxonomy): Eukaryota > Metazoa > Arthropoda > Insecta > Diptera > Tephritidae > Eurosta > Eurosta solidaginis. Next base: position 150,873,539 of record NC_090324.1, on the reverse strand, counting down.
CCGGTGTTAAGCTCATGAATTCTTAAATAAAAGTATTATCTTTTGTTTTGCAGGTTTTACGGAGCACCTTACTTTTAATGACATTTTCTTATTATTTTCAGTTTTTTTTTTTGAGCACATAATTTTTTTTCAGGTTTTTACGGGCTCCTTATTTTTATTTTCAGGTTTTTTATGAGCACCTTCTTTTTATATTTTCTTTGTATTTTCAGATTTTCCCCGAGCACCTTTTTTTCAGGTTTTTACGGGGCAGCTTATTAAAATATTTTCTTTATATTTTCCGATTTTCGCCGAGCACCTTTCTATTTTCAGGTTTTTACGGGGCACCTTATTAAAATATTTTCTTTATATTTTCAGATTTTCACCGAGACCTTATTTTTATTAATATTTCCTTTTTATTTTCAGGTTTTTACGGGGCACCTTATTAAAATATTTTCTTTATATTTTCCGATTTTCGCCGAGCACCTTTGTTTGCGCGGCGTAGGCTGTCACCCGTCCCATCACCCTCTTGTACATACGTATAGCTATGAATTTATATATAACCCGTATCGTGTATTGTATTCGAATATATTGAATTATACTATATTGAATTACCCCCAAAATCAATACATGGCATTTACCCTTAAATTCCCTATTGGGAATGCTCATGGCCGTGTGGCAGCCTCCACCGCGCAAAATCCACCAAGGCGAATTCGCCACACGTACCGGATGGCGATCTGGCATGATCGACATCTGTCAGAAAACAACCACCTTTTGTCATGTAAATTATTATTATTATCAAAACCTGGCAACTTTATGGTTCTTTTGGGCTCTACAAGTAACTTTTCATTTTCATTATTATTATTATAACGTTGTGCAAATTCAACGATTACTTTCACTATACTTTGCATAAACTAAGAGTGGTTTTATTAAAGTTTGCATGAGCTAGTATTGCGTCAATAAATTTCTTATAAGCGACGAGCTTGTTGTACAGAAAAGTGGTGCATAATCAAAAGGTTGTATACTTTGTAATTAATTCTCTCGTGAGAATCCTGCCACTAATTTGTGCAGAACTATCAATTGTATGATAAAAGTTATTTTGTGAAATAAACGAAATCAAATTAATCAATATTCTCGTTATTGCCTTATTCGCAACCTGAGTTTGCATCGCTCCACTATAAATTTATCAACGCGTGAAAACGGGGATTGAGGTTTGGCTGCCGCAATTAAAATAGATTGTGTAGATATCTCCAGTTATTGGTGAGTTCGAAAATAATTGCACATTAGCTGACAAACGTCCTCATTGTTCGTCGGAGTGCAAACAACATCCGGAAATTGAAATCGGGATAATTAAAAGCTGAGGACCCTGGTCTGACAGCTAAAGTCTGAGGTTTCAATGTTATTACGGCAAGGAGGAAGCAATTGATTGGACGCCCACACTCCTCCACAAGAGATCAACGCAGAACCAGTTGTCGGCGAGCCCGCCATCACCACCACCTTATCACCATCGCCGCATTCACAGCAGGAGTACCTGGAACACAGGTGAGTCGTATCTTCCATCCCAGGGTAGCTAATGGTCCTTCGTCGCCATTGACGAAACCAGCCTCTCAACAATATAAAAAACACGTACATACATTACGTATATCCCCCGAATAAATTTTGGTGGCTCCCGCCAAATCCAAATTTCTCCCGCCAGAATTATAATTTCCCGCCAAAAATACATTTATATATATATATATATATACAGTATCGTCCCCATATACACCTGTACGTAAAAGCGGTGCATTAAAAAATTTCGAGGCAAATCCCACACACACTTGCACAAAGTTAGCTCATTGCCCTTTAATACTTGAGTCCCTTGCGGTATAAATTAAATACATATCTCCACATTTACATTGTTGACGATACCCAGCAAAAAATTCGGCCACTTTCACATAGTCTGAAATACCCAGCAGCGAATTCTGCAGGTCATCCCAACTGGTCTCAGACTACTCCCAATTAATCTAACTGGTCCTAACCTACCCACTCTTGACCGATAGGAAAGCTTCTGCCTTTGGTATTCCCTCATAAATAAACACCAGGCAGTCCCAAAAAATTCCCAAAATAGCTAAAGTAAAACTAAGCAAGTCCCTCTTCAGAATGGCTACCGTGGTCGAAAATAAATTTATATCCGAAACGGATCTCTTTTCGGATTACTGCGCTCGGTTCGGCACAACCGAGATCCAAGATAACACCGAGGCATCCCTAAAGATAAAAGACAAGAATATTGATGTGTTCTGGGAAAGGCTACAGAGCGCATATGACGCTGTCGTGGAATCTGATGACAACGATCTTCCCGTCGACTTTAAGGCCTCAGCCTTCAATAAATACCGCGACTGCCTTATAGCATATGAAGACACAAAGGCAAGAATAGGCGATCAGCTCCAGCTAAGGTTACTAAGCAATTCCGTCCCCGCTACAACTACCACTCCCCAAGAAAATTCCGGGATGCACCTCAAAGTACCCGCCTGTGACACCGAAGTCTTTTACGGGAGTTATGATCAATGGCCGTCCTTCCGTGACATGTTCACGGCGGTCTATATCAACCACCCCAAACTCTCGAGCGCCCAAAAACTGTACCACCTCAGGCACAAAACCCAAGGGAAAGCCGGCCAGATAGTAAAGCAATTTCCACTGAGTGATGACAACTTTGCTCTGGCTTGGGAAGCTCTTAAATCCCGTTATGAAAATAAAAGAGTCCTGGTCGACAACCAAATAAAAGCCCTCATGAACCTCAAGCCCATTCCGACTGAAAACAGCGAAGACATCCAGCGATTGCAATCCTCCGTTAATAACTGTCTCCAGATATTAGCAACCCAACAAGTCTCGACAGACAGTTGGGACCCCATATTAATATATCTGGTAACCTCAAAACTGCCGGAAAATACAGTTGCGCTTTGGGAGCAATCTTTAAGCTCCAGAAGAGACCTACCGAACTGGTCCCAAATGGATCAGTTTTTGACTACTCGCTACGAGATAGTGGAAAGGGTGGATCAATGGCGACCAGCCAAAACCCGATATAACCCACCCTCCACTAATTTCTCAAAGCCTCCCACATGTCAAAACAATCCCCAGTTCAGGCAGGCTCAAACCCCTAACCAAAGCCGCAACCCCCCGCAGAACAACAACTACTCTCAAACTCGCACAAATGCTCATGTGGCCGAGCATCAAAAAGTATACGCCTGCAGAAAGTGCAAGCAGAACTCCCTTAAGCTACAAAGCTGCTTGCATTATAAAAAGCTGGCAATCCCCGAACGGAAAAAATTCGTGAGAGAAAGCAATCTCTGCGAAAACTGCCTGTCACAAACCCACCTCGTAAAAGATTGCACAAGCACAGGAACGTGTCTATACTGCCAAGGTCGCCACAACTCCACCCTCCACGATACCGGAATATCACACCAAACCAATGGCCCTCGAAGAACGGCAGCCCAAGTAGCAACTACTCAGGACGTTACCAACCCAGATCCCAACGAGGAACTTCCCACCACCTCAAACGCTGCCCGCATTCAATCTTTGTATGCGGAAAATGATAGCAAGATCATTCTCCCCACAGCGATAGTGTCCATAGAACACCGAGGGGACTGCTTCAGGCTCAGAGCCTTAGTGGATCAAGGGTCAGAGCGTAGCTTCATCTCGTCGAAAGCTCAAATCAAGCTAGGCCTCCCATATACCCACTCCCTATTTGAAATATCGGGAATGGGAGGCGGAGTAGTACAAACCTCCAACAAGCTATGCTCACTGACCCTAGTCTCAAATGACCACAAGGTAAAAATAAAGGCCCAGGCAATCGTGCTACCTCGACTCACTAGGCAGCTCCCAACACTCACGCTAAATAACGACCAAATACGTAAATGGTCACACCTCAAGCTAGCAGACCAGAATTCTCAGAATCCCTCCCAAATCGATCTGGTGTTAGGCAGCGATCTCATCCCTCAAATCATGCTAAATGGCATAGAAAAGATCTCGCCCACACTGCTAGCACAAAACACGATATTTGGCTGGATAATAAGTGGCCAAACCCCCGAAAAGGTCGGATCACACTCCTCTCAAGCGTGGGAAGTGACGAATGTCCAGCTGAATGAACAACTAAGGCAATTCTGGGAAATCGAAGAAATACCCAGAACGCAATTGGAAACCCCAGAAGATAAAATGTGCGAAGACTTTTATCAAAGCACGACCACTCGCATGGATGACGGTCGATATATGGTTCGGCTCCCCTTTAAACCAACGTTCCCGAACGATATCGACCTAGGTCAATCCCGTACTGCAGCCTTACGACAGTTCCATGGCATGGAACGTACTCTCGCAAAAAAGGGCGATCTCAAGCAGCAATACGACCAGGTACTCGAGGAATATCTGTCCCTAGGCCACATGGAAGAATGCAGTCCCAATGAAAGAGAATCCCTGGGTAAATACTGCTCATTCTATCTCCCTCACCATGCAGTCGTAAGGCCAGATAAAAAGACAACAAAAGTCAGAGTTGTGTTCAACGCCTCCAAAAAGTCGGGTTCCGGTCACTCCCTCAACGATGTTTTATGTACCGGACCAACCCTCCAACCCGATCTCCGACTTATGTTGCTGAAATGGCGAACATATAAATATGTGTTTAATGGCGACGTCGAGAAAATGTACCGCCAAATTCTCTTGCACCCCGATGACCGAGACTACCAACGGATAATATTCCGAACCCCCGAACACAGTCCAATCAAGGACTAAAAGTTGAAAACGGTCACCTTCGGGGTTAATTGCGCGCCTTTCCTGGCTATTCGCACTCTACACGAGCTGGCGAAAGACATAGCCGATTCCCATCCACGCGCAGCCCCAATACTAAAATCCGAGACGTATGTTGACGACATTTTATCTGGCAGTCATGATCTTCAATCAGCCGAGCAATCCCTAACAGAGACCATAGACGCTCTCAATTCAGCCGGCTTTCCCCTAAAAAAGATCACGGCAAACCATCCCAACATCCTCCAAAAAATATCGAAAACTGATCTGCTGGAAACAAACTTTCTCGAGTTCGAAAAGACTAGCACAGCCAAGACCCTGGGCATCCAGTGGAACGCCCTAACGGATACATTCTCGTATACCGTCGACTCAAATCCGGCATCCACTGCAGCCACGAAGCGGCAAATCCTCTCCTCTATTGCGAAACTTTTCGATCCCGCAGGGTGGCTGACGCCCATAATGATCCAAGCGAAGATGATCATGCAAGAATTGTGGTTAGATGGGACCGAATGGGACGAGAAGGTTAAACCCATCCGTCTAGCCAAATGGGCGCAGTTCTCTCAAAACCTTCCCTCTATCTCAGCCATCCAGATACCCCGATGGATGAATTTTACGCCCGATCAATACGTTGAGCTCCACGGATTCTGCGACGCCTCAGAAAAGGCTTATTGCGCAACCCTGTACCTAAGAAGTACCGTCGGTACTCAGGTCCACTCTCACCTTATAGTGTCCAAAGGCAAAGTGGCTCCTCTCAAAACTATTAGTCTGCCACGCCTGGAGCTATGCGGAGCGCTCTTATTAGCAAAATTAGTCGCAGTAGTCCAACCCCATCTCGGCCTAAGTCAAAAAAAATTAATCATGTGGTTCGACTCGGAAATCGTGCTAGCCTGGCTGGAAAAGCCACCCCACTCGTGGAAAACTTACGTCTCTAACCGAACAGCGCAGATCATAGACCTCGTTGGAAATGTCCCTTGGCGACATGTGCGAAGCAAAGACAACCCCGCGGATCTTGGAACCAGCAAGTTAACAATCCACTCCGAACTGAATACAATTATGTGCGCGCGCATAGTACAGGTCTACAAGTAGGATATGTAGCAGCGCGCACATACACAGCCACGCTCACCTGATAAAATGCTTGTTCTTGTTCGTTTTTTGTGTGGATGCTATTTGGCACTGTTGTACTTCTTAGGTCCAAGAAAAGTGTAGTAGCTGCTAACGAAAACTGTGTAAAATTTGTATTGCAAAATTACAGAGAAATATTCTTATTTACTTTCAAATGAGCACTTAATTATATCCCTCTTTAAAATCCATATATTTTGGACTAGTTTAATTAACAAATTGTGATACTTTATTACCGGGGACGATTGCTAAAACACGACCAAAATAGTCGGGGGAGGTATTAATATACGCGTTTTTGCCGCGCTTCCAATAATTCGAATACTTTTTCGCCTTTGAACTATAGAAAACAGGACAAAACGCGTCTTTTCATTTCTCTCTCCACATTTTTGGACGGGTTATTGCAGTCGACCTCGGTTTCAAACTGTTTTTCGCGGAGAATTTTTGAACGGGTAAAAAACTTAGCACTCGTGTTTCTATTCTTAATGCTGCACTACGTGTCCTCAGATACCCCAATTCAAGACTTTTGTATAATTTTCTGTGGGACGCATATAGGTGCAATACATTTTCATACTAAATTCGAAAAAAAAAAAATTACCATCACGGCAACCCATATCTGATATTCCGCTCCTTTTTTTGTTTCCCTGCGTCTATTCCACGACAGCAATCCCGGCAATTTTGACACTTCGTTCAGTGTCAAACGCATGTTCCACTCAGGTTCCACACTAGTTTGACACTGACCGAAGTGTCAAACGGCAGTGTGTTAGAAAGAAAAAAGGAATTGTTTCCTTCTCATACATATCATACTTGTAAACCTGTACTATGTGCGCGCGCTCAACGACAACTGCTCAGTCCTCATTGTCATTGTCCCCGCTGAGCTGCTTGCTTTGCACAACATGTATGTAAATATGTGTGTGCCAATAAATAAGGAAGCGGTATTTTTGACCGTATTTAATAAAGTGGCATTAGGGATGTTCTAACTTTATAGCATACATTATATAGGAAATTTAATTTAAAGGTGAGTATAAATTTTAAGGTAAGTATAAATTTTAAGGAAATTATGAATTTCAGGTAAGTATAAACTTAAAGGTAAGTATAAAATTAACTGAAATGTATATAATTCAGCAGGTTAAAGGTAAGTATAGGCTCAAAAGAAATGTATACAATTCAACAGGTTAAAGGTAAGTATAAATGTGAACAGTATCAACCATCCATTAAAACTCAATGAGATTCCGTCCCATGTCTTCAACATAAATGTTCGATCTATATATCGGCCTATGACTTTATTTCTGTTCAATGATCAAAACTTGTTGTTGTGTATAAACTATTATTTCATTCTTGGAGATGTTAGATAAATCTTACAATATATAACGGACACTTAAATTGTTGTATCTCTTTTTCATTTTGTATCACGGTTTTCTTAGTCTTTTCTGTTTGCGTATATATACAAAGGATTACTTTAGGAAAATCTAAACTCAGTTCTGATTCCGAAAAGATACGAATTTTAAAGATTAGTTTAGGTTTTATTGGTCTATTCAACAATTTCGTACGTAGACGCAAAGGAAAGTAATGCAAAGTACCTTTCAATTTTCTTTTGAACTTTATCGACTTTAAAAAAATAAACATATTTGTCGACCAGTAATGGTCAAATGGGAATATCTTAGTTAAATGTCAGTGGATTTATCATATTATTATTATTATTTTATTTATTACGGCCAAAAAAGCCTAATTCATTGTATAGTACAATTTACACAATTCATAATTGTTTCTTAAAACTGTTTCATTAAAAAGAAATGAGTAAATTCATTGTTTAACTAATATTACATATTTAAATTTTTACAGTATAGAAATAGTTTTTCTTTGTATCCTATCACTCAGATAATTTGGTAACATTCTCCGTGTTATGTATGTATAAACTTCAAAGAGTAATAACAGATTAACTGTTTAATACTAAGCCATTTTAACACATAATACTGTAACGAATATTAGCAGCACTAAGGGATACTATCACCTCTAAGCCGATGCTAAGCAGTGACTTGATGCACATCAATAATTAAATGATTATGTCTACACATATGTACGTACACGCAGCGGAGAAGCAACGCAGAAAAACATGCAGATATCTTATCTTAGATGCTCACAAATTTATGCAGTTATAATTGTGGAAGTTTCGCTCACAAACACACGCGCATGAGCTGTGAGAGAAGCTATAAAAATTGTGCATCTGTAGTTATAGCTGAGAAACTTATAGCAGATTCTATAACAGAACCGCCTAGAAATGTCAAAGAGGAAACCAGACTGTATAAAAGGCGACAACAGTAGAGACGCGAGAATCAGTTTTGATTAAGCACGCTATCTGTCGAGCAATAGGAGTGATATTTTGAAAGTAGTCCAATAAAGATCATTTTGCATTACAGAATATTGGTGTTATTTATTCAACAGTTTAGCGATACGAACGTTAGTAGAAGGTTGCCAATAAGAGGATTTGCAGTAAATTCGTTACAATACTTTTTAATGTTCTATAAGAGCATTTTAGTATCAAACGCATTGCTTCGTTTAGCTGTATTTGGAGCTTATTAATTAACATATCATTTGTTAATAGTAGTATTGGCAGTAAATAAAATGTGGTTCTACAATTGATCTATATAATAATATTTTGTGATGTTGGATAATATTCTTACATGTTCGATACATAAATCCTATTTTCTGTGCAATTTTATTCTCTACATGATCCATATGTTCTGTGAAACTTATTTTCTCATCAATTATTATACCTACGTACTTCATTTGATCTACTCTTTCAATTGGATTAAGTTATTATGGTTTATGACGTTGCGGTTCTTGTGAAATACCATATACTTAGTTTTATCAATATTAAGTTTTAGCTTACTGCTGCACAGCCACTTATATAAATTATTTAAGTCTTCTTGTATTTTTAAGACAGCGCAATCTACATTTTTGTCACTAATGCTAACTAATGCATCACCCGCAAAAAGTCTTATTTTACAATTTCTCAAACAAGTTTTTTTATCATTGGTGTAAATTCTAAACAATATCGGAACAAGTACTGAGCCTTGTGGCAGCCCAATGTTAACATCAACAACCGATGAAACTGCATCTCCAATTACCGTCCTCTGCTTTCTGTTACTCAGGTAACTACGAAACCATCCCAAAGCTTTTCCCTTTATCCCAATTTTATCCATTAACTTCATCAATTCATTTCGATCGATCGTTTCAAACGCCCTCTTTAATCTAAGAAGCAAGATACTACTACCTTTTTATCAGCAACAGTCTCTTTCCACTCTGCAATTAGCATGTTCAATGCTGTTTCGCAGGATTGGCCTTTCCTGAAGCCTGATTGCTCTAGTATGATTATATTATGATCGTCTTGGTATGTTACTAGTTGCTTTTTCACCACTGTTTCTATAATTTTTTCATCAATAGGTGGGGTATTACTCGGACGCAGCTCGTCAGGTTTCATTGTATTTTTTACTTTTGCCACTGGTATTATTGTGGATATCTGGGAACAATGCCACGATCAAACGATTCGTTTATAATGTCCTTATATAAGTGTGCAATGTACACCATAGAGTCCTTGATAGCACCCTCTGACAATAGATTTTTACCGCCATATTTGTTTTTAAATGATTTTGTGATGTTCATTATATCTTCTAACTCGATACTGGTGAGCTCAAATGTTACTATCGAGTTGGTTGTTTCACTTTCATCAACAAGTTCAATTGTTTCAATACCATCATTGATTTGGATTATGCTCTGAACAAAATAACAATTCAAGACATTAGTTATCGCAGCTACTTTCTAGACATTCACCGTTAAATACTATTTTTTTAATATGCTCTTTATTGTCTGCAAGTTCCAAAGCATCTTTCAAACATTTCCAAATGGATTTCATATTTCCTTTATTAATAATCACTTGATCTTCCATGTATTTCTTCTTTTTAAGTATTATAGTTTTTTTATATATATTTTTTAACGGCATTATAATCATCCCAATGACCTGTGCTAATCGCAATTTTATATAATTCAAATTTTCTTGTATGTAGTACTGTTAGTTCACGGTCGTACCACATATTTCGCAATTGTATACTGACCCCCTTCTCGTATGTCAACGTTTGCATGGCTTCAGACAAGATATCATTCAAAGCCTGAAACCTATTTTTATACTCAGCTGAGCAGAGCTCACGTGAACACGATAACTTGAGTAAATCTTGACCCTTCTTGATGAAATCTGGTATGTAGGTTCCTGGGCACTCATCTCAAATCTCTATTTAAAATGAACGAATTTGGACTATAACCACGCCCAATTTTTCGATATAGAAAATTTCTAAAAACCAAAAAAGTGCGATAATTCATTAGTAAAGACGGATAAAGCGATGAAACTTGGTAGATTGGTTGACCTCATGACGCAGAGAAGAAAGTTTTTAAAATTTTGGACAATGGGCGTGGCACCGCCCACTTTTAAAAGAAGGTAATTTAACACGGCCACTTAAAAAAAAAAAAATTAAGTCAAATTTTAACAACAAAAGCAATATCTTTACAGTATATAAGTAATTTATGTCAAAATTAAACTCCAGTAATGATATGGTGCAACAAAATACAAAAATAAAAGAAAATTTCAAAATGGGTGTGGCTCCGCCCTTTTTCATTTAATTTGTCTAGAATACCTTTAATGCCATAAGTCGAACAAAAATGTGCCAATCCATGTGAAAAGCACTGCGTAAGAGCACTGCTTCTATGACGATAACTGTTTTCTGTGAAAATGGGCGAAATCGGTTGAAGCCACGCCCAGTTTTTATACACAGTCGACCGTCTATCCTTCCGCTTGGCCGTTAACACGATAACTTGAACAAAAATCGATATATCTTTACTAAACTTAGTTCATGTACTTATCTGAACTCACTTTATCTTGGTACTAAAAATGGGCGAAATCCGACTATGACCACGCCCACTTTTTCGATATCGAAAATTTCGAAAAATGAAAAAAAAAATGACATAATGGTATACCAAATACGAAAAGAGGGATGAAACATGGTGATTGGATTGGTTGTTTGACGCAAAGTATACATAACTTTAGAAAAAACTTTGTAAAATGGGTGTGACACCTACCATATAAAGTAGAAGAAAACGAAAAAGTTCTGTAAGGCGAAATCAAAATCCCTTGGAATCATGACAGGAATACTGTTCGTGGTATTACATATATAAATAAACTAGTTATACCCAGCGTACGTTGTAACGCCCGAGATAGAATGAGTGTTGCGTTATTTTTTCTGTTTTGTTTGTTGATAATTTAGTTTATTGTTCTGTAAATTGAATTTAATTTTGTACGCATATTTGGTGAAATTTTCGTTTAAAACATTTTATTATTGCATCTTATTGTAATTCATATGGGTACACAATATTTTTGGTTTTTTCGTTCAGTGCAAAGATAAACAAATTTTTTTTCGATCCAACTCTAGAGCAAGCAACATATAGCTGGTCATGGGAAAACCATGGACTCTCTAAATTTAATCCTGCAACAGCAAGCGATTGTCCTTTTGCTTTGTTGATTGTAATTGCAAAATCAAGGCGTACAGGAAACTATAAGAGCTTAAAATTGAATGGAAAATCTGTAGGAATCATTGGGATCCGTGGTATGAGCACATCTTCACCTTTGCTTTTACCGCTGATGATTGTTGCTTCGATTACATTCGACATTAATTTCTTAACACAAAGTCTGCTTCCATTGCACAATTTTGGTGGGTCTAAATTCCGAAGAAACATGATTGGTGAGCCAATTTTCAAAGTTAGTATATGCGCAGGCATTCCATGGGATTCTAAAGAGTTTAGAAATTCAATTGGATAATTCACAATTTGATCTTCATCTGTAACTGTGTCGACCGATTTATATTTCGTCACTTCACCAGGAATTTGGTTTTGAATGCGATCATTGATTCTGTATACATGATCATTTTTGGGAGCTAAAATTGCTCGTTTGCGTAGCCAAAAAAAAATTGAATTTTAAATTCTGAATTCTGAAATATGAAAAGCCTTCCTCTTGATCGAAGGAACCTATACATAAAATTTGGTGATGATTGAAGTGTGTTTCCATAGGGAACACACACACGGAAATTGATATTTATAGAAGATGTAGATTGACTGAAACAAACAAATTTTTTTAACGGCGGCAGATTACTAAACGTCCAAAAGGAATAACAGCCAAACTCAACAATTCAGTCAAACTTTAGGTGTTAAAATAACTAAAGTTCTGAAAAATATCATTTGTAGGGAAGGTGCCACGCTCCTTTTTTCCAAATTCCACATTTTACTGGAGGTGTTAGGACTTAACGTCATATAGCTTCTTACCAATTTTCATTATCCTACCAATACTACAACCAGAGATATGCAGCATGATATATTCCATTTGTGTGGGAGGTTCCACGCCCCCTTTTTTCCTAATTCGACATTTTCTTGTTGGTGTTAGGGATTGACTTCATATAACTCCTTACTGAATTTCAATGTTCTGGCATGTATACTACCTTGAGAGTTATGCAGTACCAAAGATTCCATTTGTGTGGGGGTGCCACGCCCCCTTTATGTATAGAAATTATTTTTAGCCTAAAACCTTCGCGTTGATCGAAGGAACCTATAGACAAAATTTGGTGATGATTGAAGTGTGGGAAATACGTTTCCATAACGAATACACACACACACAGAATTTAATTTTTATATATATAGATTAGCCATTTTGGTCGATATCTCGAAAACGCCTTCACATATACGACTAGGGGCCACTCCCTTTTAAAACCCTCATTAATACCTTGAATTTGGTACACATATCGTACAAACACATTCTAGAGTCACCCCTGGTCCACCTTTATGGCGATATCTCAAAAAGGCGACTTGTACAACTAAGGCCCACTTCCTTTTAATATACTCATGAACACCTTTCATTTGATACCCATAACGTACAAACACTTTTTAGAGTCACCCCTGGTCCACCTTTATGGCGATATCTAGAAAAGGCGTCCACCTATAGAACTAAGGCCCACTCCCTTTTAAAATACTCATTAACACCTTTCAGTTGATACCCATATCATACAAACACAATCTAGAATCACCCCTGGTCCACCTTTATGACTATATCTCGAAAAGGCGCCCACCTATAGAACTAAGGCGCACTCCCTTTTAAAATACTCATTAACACCTTTCATTTGATACCCATATCGTACAAACACATTCTGAAGTCACCCCTGGTCCACCTTTATGGCGATATCTCGAAAAGACGTCCACCTATTGAACTATGGCCCACTCCCTTTGAAAACTTGAGCTGGCGGATTCCAGACTAGTTTCTCTCGATGGAGGTTAGGAAAGAAAGGCAGTAATTAATATTAAAATTTCAATAGACTTTATTTCACAAAATATGCAGTGGAAAATAACAGAAAGAGAGTTTAAAGGTGCAACATGCAATTGCTACAATATTACCTTTAATATATCCAGGGACTCTGCGATCTGGCGGTGTGACGTTTGATGTGGTTTTAACTTGCGGCTTCAAGACGTTCGAGCGTGCGTAAACTGCTGCGGTTTTAATACAAGTGAAAGAGTTTCCTTTCCACGCATTCCGTTTACCCCCAAAGCTAACAGGCCTTTGGCGGGGTAACTTAACGAAACGTCACTTTTTCTTTTAGTATAAGTGCTAACGGCCGTAACAAATAAGCGGTTTTGTATTAGATTGCATTAGGGTGGCCGACCCTTAATTTTCCTTTGGGGTTAGCCTGCTGGCCTAAACATGCCGGCCCCCTTGCGGTACGCAACCTCGCCTTGTCCTGCTGCTAGAGTAGACAATATCTAGAGGGAGAAAGATAAGAGATTTGTGGATGGACAGACTGTATGCATGAGTTCAACAGTACAAAATATTCTTTGTTACAAAATTCATAATGTAAATTCAAATTCAAAATTAATTTTTTTTGGATATTTATCTGCGACCATTTAGGCTCTGGATACTCCAGAGAGCACGAAGCCGAATATCGCGCTTTGCGCCAAGAGCGGGCCGAATGACGCTGGCAGAACTTGATTTAGAATAATGTCGGCATATACGTCTGCCCCGAGAACTAGGCGTACTGGCGACGCGACGTAGAATTTTGGATCGGCGAGACAGATGTGTGTATACATAGCCGCGATGGCTGGATCCAGGCTGTAACTAGGCGCCACTCGGTGGAAATGTGGTGTGACGACGGCATGGGTCGCAATGCGTTTGTTATCGCCGTGCTTCCCCCGCAGACGCACCACACAGCCTGTCTGGCTACCCACTCGAGTTGCGTCCAGCCGCAGATCCCGGACCAAGTCGGCCGATATGACGGTTAACGGCGAACAAACATCGATCAATGCTCGCACCAGATGTAGTCGTCTTCCAGCTTCTATTTTGACGATAGCGGTCGGCGAAAGCGAGATCATGGGCCGCAGTACCGGTCCAGCGACGGGGTCCAGCCCTGTACGTCCACTGCGGAACGTTAGCGGCGTCCTTAGCTGACGAGTGGCAATAACTCCTCTAGGATCGGCGGCGGTCGACGTAGAGCGAGGCCGGCTAGTAGCGATGGCTTCGTGACGGCGATTTGTGTTGTTGTTGGCCAGCTGGGGGCGTAGTCGTTGTCGGCGACGACGATGAGGGGTTTTGTTCGACTGTTGGCGCTCATGTTGCAGCAGGGGTCGGAAGAGCCGTGGTTCCGATCCCCCTGATAGTCGGAGGGGCAGTGGTTCCGATCTATCGGAGAGTCGGAAGGGCAGTGGTTCCGATCTCTCTTGGACCATGCTGGCCGGTTGAGAATAGATGTCCCCCTCCGTGGTTTCTCGTTCCATCTCCTCCGCCTCAATATCGGAGGCGTATAGTGATAACGCCCCTTCGAGGTTCTCGCGTTCTTCCTCCTCTACCTGTACGCTCCACGGCTTGTACGGCTCACGCGAGGCTTTGGCTTGCTCATCCACGTGAAGGGTGGTGTGGTGTTTCTCGCCACATCGCCGACATCTCCCGTTGCTTGTGCAACCAGCCGTGCGATGCGCCATGAAGAGGCAATTGCCACAATAATTGCCCAGAAGAGCTTCGCGCATCCGTTCCTCAGGCGTCTTTGAACGGTAGACTGGGCATAAACGGATCGGATGCCTACCCGAACACAAATGGCATGGGACCTTGAAATAGCTGGCCTTTTTTTCATATGCCTTGCGCAATTGGCCGTAGCGGGTCATGATGCCTGCAATTAAACTCATTAAGTCATATTAAACACGTGTCGATTATTTTTCAAAAAAAATATCTGGTTGTGGCTGAGTGACGAGATTACCTCAAAATTGTGACTTATAAAATTTTTCGGAACCCGGTATACAAATTTCGGTATACAAAATGAGGTATACAAAATTTAGAAACAGGTACACAAATTTAGGCATACAAAATTAGGTATACAAAACTCAGAAACAGGTATACAAATCTAGGTATACAAATTTCAGAACCCGGTGCACAAACCTCGAACCCAGGCATACAACTCCAGGCATACAAAATTAGGAACACAAACTTAGGTATACAAAATTAGGTATACAAATTTAGGTATACAAAATTAGGTATACAAAACTTAGAAACAAAGCTCAAGATTTGGGGTTATATTTGTGTCCTCTAGTGTATTTTAAAGTGCAGAACCTTGATATAAATGGTGGTGATGTTTACTAACCAACAAAAAATTTGTTCATAAAACTTTACCACGCTCATGCAGATGTGACTATGAATACAACCCATGATCGTAAAATGACTAGTCAGATGACGTGGAATGACGAGAGCGTTTTTGCCGGGCACTAGCAAGGTGCAAAACTTTGCTGGATTAATGTGTGGACATTATTACACTGGTGGTTAGATCGGTTATTACCCCTTCCCTTGTACTAATTCTTCCCTCCTACACTCATTCGTAAACGAGTTGGTCTAAGTTCTGAATTGGTATTTCATTGAATAGCAACGTTTTATTTGCTATTAACGATCTACCAGAATATTTGGTGCATTTGGCTTTTTGGCCTAAAATGGTGCAGGGTGAGTCAAGTGCTCATTAATTGCGGCCATGGGTGTTGGCATCACTTTTGATTAGTTATTAAAGGCATTTCCTGAATGAGAAATGTCATTATGAAAAAATCCACGAGGTTGTACGGTAGCAGAGCGGTAATTATTGTAAATTTAGTTGTGGTTTCCTTTTACTATGATTTCTTTCTTATATTTTCAGGTCAAATACAATCAAATGGTCGTTTAAAATTGTTCGATAAGTCGCGAAATACGCATTCTATTGGTTTCATTGCTCATATTGGCGTTGTAACTGCGTGCCTAATCTGAACAGCGTGTATCAGTTTTAGAAACACATATTTTCAGCCTTATTCATAAAACTTCTAGTTTTTCCTACTCGATACACCAGAGTCTTCTAGACATTTGAAGTGCGTAAACGCTGTATCTCGTCAATGGTACGTTTCCGAACCATGTTAAACTCAAATGAAGTTTCTTCCTGCTTATATGGTTCGCCTTTAGCTAAAAACTTATTCTGCTTTTTATAATCAAGCTTGCAGCCACTACAGTTCGCTTTAGAAACAGCAGCATAGTCATTTGCAACTTTCATGCCAATACCCATATCTGCAAAGCCAACGTGACGCGTGTTATTGGCTGCAATTGTATTCGCACTTCCATCATTTTTACTTAATTTTGTTGATGTACATTTATGATAGGAGGAAGTGCTATCGGTGAGTTGTGTATTGGTTGCGTTGCATGTGTGCGTTGCAGATATATTAATTTCGTCAGCTAAAAGGAATGGTGAGACACCAGAGATTTTGCTGTCACTTGGGCGTTCAGCTTCATTCACCCTCACGAAGGATGTAGCTACAGCAAATGAATTGGTTGTTGAAGAGAATAAAGCAAACAAATAAATTTAATCGTGTATCCAAGTAAAACATTAAACACAGGAGTCGGTAGTAGGTCTACACCTATTATTGTAGCCACGCCAAGTGGTCTGCAAACCGTACATGTATCAAATGCAACAGTTGTAACATCATCAAAATCTTCATCGCCAGGAACAGGTACGATTGCTGCATCACAACAATGTTCTCCTTCTCGATTGAGCGCTACACTTGTTGGCAAAAAAGTATCTATTAATAAACCAATTGTAGTCAGTCAAATAAGAGGACAGTCTAACATAACTGCAGCTACTAAAAATAAAGCACCGTCCTCCCCACAACTTCTCAAACAATCTAACGCCGCATGAAATATGCAACAAACACATAAGCAACAGCAATCGCATAGTTTTTGATACCAACAAGTATGGCAAAATCTTTAACAAAATCAGGAACTGGTATTGAGTGTCAAGATGTTTTAGTCGGAGACACGAATTTGCGTTCAGTGCCTGTTTCGTCTTCGGTCTCCAACAACAATGTTGATGCCACAACTGCTATTTACATGGATAGCACACAATTCATTACGAATGTAGATAATGGAACACAGCAAGAACAATCGCCACAACGACGACCAAAACAAACACTTGCTGACAATATAATACGACTTGTACCAAGCAGTGGGAGCGGCAGTGTAAGGTCAATTTTACCATCTCCGTCAACAAGTGGTGGTGGCATTGCTAGCTCTAATAAGCAGCCCGTTCACGTAATTGGGCATCGTGTCGTGGCAAGTAGCGGTAGCGGCGGTGGTGGCGGGGTGGTGACAGCAGTGCGCTCACCAACACAACAAAACAATACGCAGAAAACATATCAATAATAAATGCAAGCAATACACAAACATCTGTTGGCGCTGTTTCGTCAATAATAACTGTGGCCAGTGGATCGACGCTTATAAAAATGTCACCTCACACATTCGCAATATTGCAACAAAAACATGGCCAACATATTGTTGTAAGCAATCGTCAACGTCTCCAGTCACGTTATCGTCACCCACAAACCAACAACAGCGTGCGATTGAAAGAACTACCTTTTGAAAAATACTTCAATTGTTGCTCAACCTGGACTGTAGGGTGAGTTAAGTCAATGATGTATCTGCTTCACTATCTGATGATTCAGTTCTTACATTCCGTTCATTCATCAAATTAGGAGTGCCTGTGCCACATTCTATTTTCTTCTCCGAGCCAAAAGATGAGTGCAACTGACCAGGTGTACGTGTATTAGCGCAGGCGAAGTGTTTATCAGATCGGAAATTTCCAAATCTTTCCTATTCTCAATTTTGCTCAAACCAAAATCAGTCAACTTTACATGACCAGTCTCCGATAACAGCATATTATCTCGCTTTATATCACGATGCACAATTCCATGCTCATGTAAATATTGCAATGCTAATGCAACTTCTGCTACATAGAAACGCGCAACTGATTCGTCAAAGTAGCCATTCATGGTAAGTAATGATTTGAGACCACCGCCCACCATATAATCCATTACTAAATAGATATAGGAGATTGATTGCAGCGAGTAAAATAGGCCGACACAAAATGGGCTACGTGACAATGCTAAAGCATTACGCTCTGAAATAACTTGTGATACCATAGTCTTATTTATCTTATCGGATTTACGCATCACTTTGATTGCGTATAATTTATTAGGATCATCGTTTTTATAGCCCGAAAATTCTTCCAAATGCGCCGCGGCTTATTGGTTTAATAATACCGAAGTCCTTGATTGTAGGTAGCTTTGTGCACGTTTGATTATCTGGTCGAGTTGTTAACATATTAATTTTATCTATTAAACGTTCTCTATCAATTAACATGGATGTCTTTTTGGGTGTCTTGTAATCACCTTGCTGGTATTGCACGCACGCAGCTTCCTCCTTTTCCATGACCCGATCGTATAATCCTGTTGTTGCTGCATAGATTTTTCCACGTTCCCAAGGTACTCAAGAATACACAGACTTTATTTTCTATAACGATGGATTAATAATGGATATATCGCGTGTGAATATATTTTATAAATACATTTTTATTGAGAATAACACGTAAGCTGAAATATATAGCACAAAAAATCCTTTCAAATTTTCTGGCAAACGTTGATTGAAATAATTTTGACGTGGGCCATACAGTATTTGGGGGTTTAAAATGTGGTTGAACAGATTGGCCTTGTGGAATTTGATGGCGTAGAGCCTGGTCTTGCTGTTGGGGATTTTCTTCGTGGTGCTATGTCGGCAAGTACCAGTTGTACGCTGGTACAATACAATACAATAATTATCACCCTTGCCGATCTGTGTAAGAAGTATACGCACATTGTTGAACGTATTATTGACAAAGTGTTGGCCAAACTTGCATCGCCATATGTAGTGAACCGTATTGAGACCTTCACATGCCTTGAAAGGTAAGTGTTGCAGAATCAATTAAAGCTGCATGGTTCGCTATTATGGATGAAAGTACCGGGCTAGCTAGACGTGCCTGTGATTTTTTGAGGAGTTTTTTCTGAATCGACGCTTTTTCAAAAGTGTCTTATTGAATGTCCCTTTCGTCTTTAATGAATATGAGAATTTCGATGGTTTGGATAGTTTTTCAAATACAGGTATTAAATCACCATTGAAAGGTGAAGGGGCGCGTAAAAGCCGACAGTTGCTTTTCTCTTTTTTTGAACATGCATTGTTATGGGTTGAATTTTCACTAGATTTATAAGTTGACTTTGTTCACGACGTAGACTCATTAGTTTGGTCTTTCGTGAAGTAGAATACAATAGGAAAGATTTTTAATTCGATGCCGCAGATTCTTCTGCCTCATCGCGATTGTAAGGTAGGATGATGAGTTTTACCAAGGGTCGGGTTATCTGACCTTTCACAGTCATGATATCGACCACTCTGACGCTATCGTCAGGTCCTGGGTGTAATTTAACCACCCGTCCGAGTCTCCATTCATTGGGAGGCAAATTGTCCTCCTTGATTACGACCAGGTCCCCGATTTTTAGGTTCGTTTTGGGAAATCTCCATTTATTTCTTTTCTGCAGTTTAGAGAGGTATTCCGATTTCCACCTCTTGCAGAAGGAGTGATGTAGGGATTTTAACTTTTGCCATCGATTTATGATTGAGGCAGAGT